>NC_140580.1:120832233-121432233 GCF_964204655.1 Triturus cristatus
TAACACGTGTGTGTGTGTGTGTGTGTGTGTGTGTGTGTTTTTGTGTGTGTGTATATATATATATATATATATATATATATATATATATATACAGGGTACAGGGCCTATATGGGTGGCACAATAAGTGCTGCAGTCCTTAGGGGCCTTCTCTGGTCACAGTGCCCTGGGTACCTATGGTACCATTTACCAAGGGCTGACATGTTGCCAATTGGGTTTTGTTTTGGGGAAAGAACACAAGCCCTGGGGTCCTGATTGGGAGGGCCCCAGAGCAAATCAAATAGCAGTTGTAGTCTGGCAAAAAAAAGGGGGGGGGGGTTACTGCAACAGAAGCCCACTTTTCTCACACCCTCCCACTGGAGAGTGGCAGAATAGGGGGTATCCCCCCCACCCCCAGGAAGGGACCCATTGGTCCCTGCCCTTTACCGACCTGTAATGCCCTTAAATTTAGTATTTAGGGGCACCCTGAACCTTGCTTCCTCAGATCCAGAAACGACAAGAAAAGAAGATAAGAAGAAAGTCCGAAGAGCCGTGCAGAGCTAACAAGAGGAGGACGCCCACTGACTTGGCCCCAGCTCTACAGGCCTGTCTCCCCTCGAATCTGCTCCTGCGAAATCCCGGTGTGTCCTGCAGCCAGCAACCTCAAAAACCCCTAAGATTACCCTCTGTCATGCAGTTTACATTAAATCCCACACTGGCATCAGTGTGGGTTTAATGTGCTGAGAAGTTTGATACCAAACTGTCCTCTAATACTGCCTTACTGCTCGACCACTCTACCTCAAAAAGAGTAAGGTTCTGTCTAACTTTAACCTCTGCCTACCTCTGGGTACACTTGGACTCTATACACACTATGCCTCATTTTGGTGTAGTATATATAGAGCCAGTTTCTTACAGTTTGATACCAAACTTCTCAGTTTTCAGTGTAGCCATTATGGTGCTGTGGAGTTTCTAATGAGAAACTCCCAGCACCATATACTCTTAAATGCAGCACTGCACTTACAATGTCTAAGAATGGACTTAGACACTGTAGGGGTACAGGGCTTATGCACCTGTACCCTCACCACTGGTATACGGCATTCAGTTAGAGGGTTGACTGATCTATGTCAGGGCAGTGGTTTGTAGGCAAGGCCCACAGGGTTGTGTGCCATGTCGACTCTTCACTTTGTACTGCACCAAGACACGCAGCCTGCAAAGGGGGGATGGTGTGGTGTGTTTGTGTGTGTGTGTGTGTGTGTGTGTGTGTGTGTGTGTGTGTGGGGGTGTGGGTAGGTACAGGGCCCCTAAGGGTGGCACAATAAGTGCTGCAGCCCTTAGAGGTCTTCCCTGGGTACCTGTTGTACCATTTACCAGGGGCTGACCTGTGGCCAGAGATGCCAATTGGGTTTGGTTTTTAATGCAGGTTTAGGCAAAAGAACATAGGCCCTGGGCACACTCAGTCAAAGCACATCAGCAGTTCAGCAAAAAGTGGGGGCAACCATGCAGAAACAGAGCACTTTCTCATAGCACCTTAGAGAGCCCCCCCTAAAAACCTACTACTCCTCTAGTGTGCTGGCTGACGGGCAACGTTCCGTTCATCCTGCCACAATAGACAAGTTTCTGACCCCCTGTAGGTGAGTCCCTGTGCACTCAGAGGCCAGAAACAATGCCTTCTCTGGAGGAAGATGTTCACTCCTTCTCTAGCAATTTGGCTATTGAGTTAGCATATCTGAAAGAAACACGTTAGTTAGATTCCTCACCTTAGAATATCCCCAGGCGTCAGGCTGGATCCGGAAAGATTTTTCGTCAGCAATACCCCTTGCGCGTCGCTAGACGTCGTCTGCGGCTCCGCGTCCGTCGTCGGCGTCGTGCGCCGGAATCACGTCGTCGGAGTACTTAGACGCCACCCTCGCGCGCTGACGTCAGTTCTTCTTTTTTCCGCGCCAGACAGTGCCGATCCGGGAAGAGCTTACCTCTTTAGTCACTTTTTGATTAAACTTTTTGGACTCTTTTGTCTACTCGATTCGAACTGGTGCCGGTAGGATGCCCGGGTTTAAAGCCTGTGACTCCTGTCATCGACAGATGTCGGTGACGGACCACCACCGCCGGTGCCTTTACTGCCTGGGGGCCGACCACGATGCGGAGTCGTGCATCAACTGCCAGGCCTTGACCTTGAAGGCTAGGCGGGAGCGGTCCCGTAAGCTTCCCGAGCTCTGACACTCGTCTCCGCTGTTCCCGGTCCAGTAGGAGGTTGAAGGACCGGTCGCGGAGCCGCAGCCACCACCACCGCTCGTCGGGGTCGAAGCATGCTAAGAAGTCCAAGAGGCGACATCGCTTTTCGGACTCCCCTCGCCGGTCGCGCGACTCGGTCGAGGGCCCGGGTGGTACCACCCCCGTGGCTCCGTCGGAGCCGCAGGAGCCGCGTCCGTCCCCATACCCACCGGTCCCTGGGACTAACGTGACTCCGGCGGAGATCAGTGCCTTCCTCTCAGCCATGATGGGCCTGGCTCCGCCGTAGACGCCTGCCGGTGCGCTAGACTGGGCGACCTAGCGAGCCGGCGGCTCCGGCGTCGACTTCGGTCCCGACACCGCAGGTCCCCGTGGGATCCGGGCCTGGATCTCAGTCGGTGCTGGTCGACCTAACGACGCCTCCTCCGCCGGCGCCGACACCGGTTGCACCCCCGGCGCCGTCTCCAGAAACGCCGCTCCCCGGTTCAGTCCGGGCCCGGCGCCACAACCGATGCATGACAATTTCATCTACCGTCCGGCTCCGATTATTCCCCCTGTTTATCAGGAATCGGATGACGGGGGTGACTGGGAGGGGCTGAGGACCCTCTGGCCATGCAGGCCAACTTATCTCAGGACTGGGCAGATGAGCTGGGGGATGCCAGTGGTCTGGACACCTCCCCGGACACTGGTTTCATCTCTCCTTCGACTGTGGCTTCGGAGGAAGGTGCTGCATTTTCAGTGGTGCTGCGCAAGGCGGGCGAAGCCCTTGGGCTGGAGCTGCCTGCTGTGGCCGTGAGGACTAATCTCCTCACTGAAGTGCTTCAACCGTCAGCAAGCTCCTCGGAGCCTTTGCTGTAATTCAATGAGGCACTTGTGGACGTTCTGAAGCGCACCTGGTCCAAGCCCTCCACAGTACCTCCTGTGGATCGGAACGTGGCCCGGCGCCACCGCCCTGCTCCGGGCGACCCCAGTTTTCTGTCCCAACACCCCACGCCCGAGAGCCTGTTTATCCAGGCCTCTACTTCCCAATCCTCCTTCTTGTCCGCTCTCCCGGATCGGGAATCCAAGAGGCTAGAGCAGTTTGGTAAGAAGCTGTTCTCTTCCCTTAGTTTGGGACTGCGGTCCTTGAATACCGCTTGCCTCTTGGACCGTTATTCCCACTCTCTGTGGGATACGGTGGAGGACGTGCTGCCCCAGTGTCCGGTGGAGGCTCGGACGCGGCTCGACCAGGCTCTTTGCGACGGGCGGGATGCAGCACGACATGCTATTAGATGTGGACTAGACACTACGGACTCGCTGGGTAGGGCGATGTCAACTACGGTGGTGCTCCGCCGCCACGCCTGGCTGCGGTCCACGTCTTTCTCAGGGGATGTCCAGAGCACCCTCATGGATATGCCCTTTGATGGCACTCGCCTTTTCGGCGAGAAGGCGGATAGTGCGCTGATGCGCTTCAAGGACTCCCGGGCTACGGCCAAGTCCTTGGGCCTCTCGGGGCCGCGACCGCAAACTTCCGCCTTTCGTCCCTATCGTGGCCAAGGAAGGGGCGCCCCCTCACGTCTGCCTAGCCACCGGCCGCAGACCCAACCTTCACGCGGTCGCAGACGTGGATTCCGCCAAGGCGGTACCGGGGATCAACGTGCTGGTCAGTCCACATCCACCCCGGCAGCATCCGCCTCAAAGCCCTCCTAGTTCGTGCTTTCAGGCCCATTCCACGCCAGTGGGAGGCAGAGTTCGCCATCACCTGCTCCACTGGTGTTCCATCACGTCGGACAGGTGGGTGCTGCAAATCGTCCGAAGGGGCTACTCCCTCCCCTTCGAGACGACCCCTTCAGCCATGCCACCGCATGTCGGGGGATCACTTGAATCTTCTACGGAAGGAAGTTGCAGCCCTCTTGGCCAAGGGGGCCGTCGAGCGTGTTCCTGGTCCAGAAGTAGGTCGTGGTTGCTATTCCCACTACTTTCTGGTTCCCAAGAAGGGCAAAGGGGGCCTACGCCCTATCTTGGACCTCAGGAGCATCAACGCCTTCCTCCGGAAGGAGAGGTTCAAGATGCTTACCCTAGCTCAGGTTCTGGCTGCCCTGGATCCAGGAGACTGGATGGTAGCGTTGGACTTGCAGGCGCTTATTTTCACATTCCCGTCCTGCTGGCCCAGCGGCGCTACCTGCGGTTCACGGTGGGTCAGGAGCATTTCCAGTTCACGGTGCTCCCCTTCGGCCTCACCAGTGCCCCTCGGGTGTTCACGAAAGTGATGGCGGTGGTCGCAGCTCATCTGCGCAGATCAGGGGTGCCAGTCTTCCCCTATCTCGACAACTGGCTGTTGAAGGCAGGCTCGCCCCAGCAGGTTGTCTCCCACCTCCAGACTACGGCCGACCTCCTGCATTTGCTGTGGTTTTCCATCAACGTGCCGAAGTCACACCTGAGCCCCTCTCAGAAGCTCCTCTTCATCGGAGCGGTTCTCGATTCGGCGCAGTTCCGGGTTCATCCCCCGGAACAGCGGGTCCGGGATATACAGGCCCTGCTTCCCATCTTTCGGCCTCTATCCTGGGTTTCGGTCAGGCTAGTGTTGCGGCTTCTGGGGCTGATGGCCTCCTGCATCCTACTAGTGCAGCACGCCAGGCGGCGCATGCGGGCTCTGCAGTGGGACCTGAAGTTTCAGTGGGCCCAGCATCACGGCAACCTGTCCGACCATGTCTTGATCTCGGAGGGCACTGCACAGCAGTTGCAGTGGTGGCTCACGGACCGCGATTGGGTCACGGGCAAGAGCCTCTCCCTACCCCTACCGGAGCATGTCATAGTGACGGATGCGTCCCTCCTGGGATGGGGTGGCCATATGGGAGAGGCGGAGATCAGAGGCCTCTGGTCTCCGGCGGAGTCTCGCCTCCACATCAACTTGTTGGAGCTGAGAGCGATCCGACTTGCACTGAAAGCCTTCCTTCCCTCTGTCCGGGGAAGTGTCGTGCAGGTGTTCACGGACAACACCACCGTCATGTGGTATTGCAACAAACAGGGCGGGGTGGGGTTGTGAACCCTTTGTCAGGAGGCTCTGCGCCTCTGGACATGGCTGGAACACCAGGGCATCACCCTGGTGGTTCAACATCTGGCGGGCTCTCTGAACGCCAGAGCAGACGAACTCAGCCGCCGGTGCATGATGGATCACGAATGGCGTCTGAACTCCGAGGTGGCGCAAGGTCTCTTTCAGCAGTGGGGAGAGCCTTGGTTAGATCTATTCGCCACCGACGAGAACGCGCAATGTCAGCAGTTCTGCGCGTTGGAATTTCCAAGGCGGCACTCGCTCGGCAACGCTTTTCGTCGCGAGTGGAGTTGCGGTCTGTTGTACGCCTTTCCGCCTATACCACTTCTGCCCAGAGTGCTGAAGAAGATCAGGCGCAACCGGGCCCAAGTCATCTTGGTGGCTCCGGATTGGGCACGAAGGTACTGGTATCCCGAGCTACTCAGTATGTTGACCGATCCTCCGATACGTCTGCCCCTTCGGGAGGATCTTCTGTCGCAGCAGCAGGGGACAGTCCTCCACCCGAACCTGTCCAGCCTCCACCTCCATGCGTGGAGATTGAGCGGCGGCAGTTGATGCCATTTGACTTGCCTCCTGAAGTCTGTGATATCATTCTGGCAGCCAGGCGTCACTCCACAAAGACGGTATACGCCTGCCGGTGGAACAAATTTGTGGCATGGTGCACAGCAAAGGCTGTGGATCCCCTTTCCGCCCCTCTTTCTGAGGTTCTCCTCTTTCTTCTTTCTTTGGCCCGGCAGGGCTCTGCCCTGGGCACCTTGAAAGGTTATCTTGCTGCCCTCTCTGCCTTCTTACGGCTTCCTGATCAGCCCTCTCTTTTCAAGTCCCCTGTAGTGTCACGCTTTCTTAAAGGCATTACTCACACGTTCCCTCCTGTCCCTTTCGTAATGCCTCAGTGGGACTTGAATCTTGTCTTGACATTCCTGATGTGCGCTCCATTTGAGCCTCTTCACAATTGTCCTCTTCGTCTTCTAACTCTTAAGACTGCTTTCCAGTTGCCATCACCTCGGCTAGACGGGTGAGTGAGCTCCAGGCTCTATCGTCCAAGCCTCCTTTTCTATCTGTTCATCCGGACAAGGTTGTTCTTCGGCCTCGTCCTTCCTTTCTACCGAAAGTGGTGACCCCCTTTCATCTTGGGCAATCTGTCACCTTGCCCACCTTCTTTGCGCCTCCGCATCCGTCCAAAGAGGAAGAGCGGATCCACCGTCTGGACCCAAAACGTGCGCTCTCCTTTTATTTGGACCGCACAAAACAGTTCCGAGTGGACGACCAGCTTTTCGTTGGCTACGTGGGTGCAAAGAAGGGAAAAGCTGTGCACAAATGGACCATCTCCCGGTGGGTCGTTTTGTGTATAAAAATCTGTTATTCCTTGGCAAAAAAGGACCCTCCTGTTGGGCTGCGAGCCCATTCTACTCGGGCCACGGCGGCTACTACTGCTTTGGGACGGGGAGTCCCATCTGTCAGGCGGCGACGTGGGCTTTGCTGCACACGTTTGCCAGGCACTATTGCCTAGACAGCCAAGTCCAGAGGGATGGCTTCTTTGGCCGTTCTGTCCTCCAGGACTTTCTGGTGTGATCTTGGTTCGCAGACCCACCACCGGGGTTGGTATTGCTTGGGTATCTATTCTAAGGTGAGGAATCTAACGTGTTTCTTTCAGATGAACAAGTTACTTACCTTCGGTAACGATGTATCTGTAAGAAACATTAGTTATATATATTTATATATTTGATATATTTTTATACACCAAGATAATCGGAATCAGGTTAGTACTAATCAGAGTTACAGATTTTTTTATTTTTTTTTAGAAATAGACAGTACTGTCCAATGAGGGCTTTGAGATGTGAGCCTTAAATGCAGTAATGAACAAGTTACTTACCTTCGGTAACGATGTATCTGTAAGAAACATTAGTTAGTCCGATTATCTTGGTGTATAAAAATATATAAATGTCTGTGTTGTTTTTCTGAATTGGTCTCGGATTTCTTTTTGAGTGTCTCTCTCATTTATTGCACTACCCTCTGATAAGCCTAAGAGGCTCCACCACACTACCACAAATGGAACACTTGAGATTATTAATTTAAGCCCTGTAAACAAATAAGGGTCATCTGTACTTTTTGACATGGTGTGCCCTTACATTAGGACTACCACATAAAAAGCCAGCTTCCTACACCAGGTGCAGACTGGATCTGTAAACTTTTGATCTGAACCTCTGCGCACCGGTAGGTGGCACGATGCAACTTAGCACTGACACTGTTCTGCTCTGGAAATGACGTGCAGGGCCTGTATTGGCGCTACAACATGGTGCTGTCAGTTCTTGTTTTTCTGTGCAAAGCACTCCGACACAAGATGAGGATCCAAAGCTATCTCCCGCCTCTGAGACCGTTTTTTCAACCAAAAATGTTCAGTTTGCTAGGAAAATGTCACCTCCCAAGAATACACGATTCAAACCCTGTAAACGACTCAGGCAAACAAAATGTCTTTGATAGATCCTCATCAGGTTTACCTGGGGTTGACCCACGACTCTAAAGCTTGCAGCTACTGTGCGTTGATAAACTGAAAACCTCAAGGTGAAACTTTGTCACCAAGCTCTGGAAGGCGTCGTAGTCCTTTGGTTTGTCAACTTCACGGTCCAAATCTTCGGGCAAGTTGAAGAAAAATCACAAAAGAAACCCACAAAAATTAAAGCATGACTCTGCCACTTCCCCCCCCCCCCCCCCCAGGTTTTTACTCTTGAGAAGATGCTGGTACATCACAGTGCCTCTCTATCCTGTACCCAAAGTCGATCGACCTAAGAGCCTGTGGGGCCAGAGTTATGCCCTCTTGAAGTTCTGCATATTTAAACATGCCCAAAACCAGGAACGGGCGCATAGTGCTCACCTACCATTTCCTTTGATACCCCAGGGGTGGGCGAACGCCCGGGGGTGGCTCAAGCGTTATTTATTAATGCTTCTGAGGGGGCATGCCTTGGACTCTCTCCCCAGAGCTCTGCAAGGCTCCATCCCCTAGGCCAACAAATGCTAGGAAGGAGCCCAGGACCCCATTCCCAGACCCCAATGAGGAAGGCAGATTGGGTATTGTTGTTGTGCACCCCACAATATGTGGCTGTATCTTGGAGCAGCGGGGTAGCCACATGGAGCCAGCAAGGAAAATCCAAATGCCAGCTCCCGTATTGGCAGACAACAGAGCTGGCTTTGTAGGGAGCTGGCTTCCCACACAACCCCAACAAAAATGGATAATGGGATTGTCCAGGGAGGGACCAGGCACCCCACAACAAAGGTAAAAGAAAAATAAGACATGACTGATGCTGCTCATTAAGTATGCACGTGCCACAGAGAGCGCACTGTGAGAAAGTGCCATCTTTTCTGCATGGTATGCCCCCACTTTTTGTTGAATTGCTGAATGTACTTTAACTGAGTGTGCCCTGGACTCCTGCCAATCAGATGCCCAGGGCCTATGTTCCTTCCCTAAAACCTAAACTCCCAAATTGGCAAACCCTGGCCACATGTCAGCCCCTGGTAAATGGTACCCTAGGTACCCAGGGCCTTGTGACCAGGTAAGGCCTCTAAGGGCTGCAGCACTTATTGTGCCACCCTTAGAGACCCTGTACCCTAACACAACCACACTGCCCTTGCAGGCTGAGTGTCTGGGTACAAGGCAAAACCAAGAGTCGACATGGCACACATCCCTGTGTGCCATGGCCACAACCTACACTGCCCTGGCATACATCAGACACCCCTCTAGCTGGGTGCCCTATTCCAGTGGTGTGGGCACAGGAGCATGAGCTCTGTGCCCCTACAGTACCCAGGTCCGTTCCTGGGCACTGTAAGTTCAGTACTGCCATTTAAGAGTATATGGTACTGAGAGCTTGTCAAACACGAACTCCACAGCACCATAATGGCAACACTGAAGACTGAGAAGTTTGGTATCAAACTTCTCAGCACATTAAACCCGCACTGATGCCAGTGTGGGATTTAATGTACAAAGCACTACAGAGGGCATCTTAGAGATGCCCCCTGAAACCTAACCTACAATCCACGTCTGGTCTGAGAGGCTGCCTAGGCTGCCACACAGCAGACATGTTTCTGGACCCCTGGGTAGGAGAGCCCCTGCTCTCCTGGGCCTGCAACAATGCACATCCTGGCGAGATGCTAGGTCTCCTCCCCCAGGATGGGCAGGGGGAAGCTTCAAAGGTATGCCGCCTTTGTGAGCTTCTCCAGGCCACTTGCTGTACCCAGCAAACTGGCCTCCACCGGTTCTGACCCCCACTCTGGCGGGAAGACTGGCCGAAAACCCCAAGTAAGGGGATGTGCCAGCCTGCCAACCCCACCCCTCAGGTGGGGGAGGCGAGGTGAAGCACATCTCCGGGCGCTCGCCATCTTGAAGATGGGAAGCCCTGCCCAATCAGGACTAGGCTACTGCCCCCTCCCACAGGAGAGTGGCAGGATAGGGGGTGTACCCACCCCAGGGCAGGGACCCATTGTTCCCTGCCCTTTACCTACCTGTAACGCCCCTAAATCTAGTATTTAGGGGCACCCTGAACCTTCCTTCTTTCGATTCCAGATTCCGAAAAAGCAAAGAAGAGCAAGAAGAAAGAAGACCTGTTGTGCAGCTGCTAAGAAGAGGAAGACACCAACTGCTTTGGCCCTAGCCCTACCGGCCTGTCGACCCTCGAACCTGCTAAATCCCAGCACCTCTTGTGGCCAGCAACCTCACAAACCCCGGAGAACCTGGCTACCTTGTGACTCCGAGCATCTGGGACTCCCATGAGCAGTGGCTCTCCTCAAAGCAAGTTTCTAACCCCTGACACCCCCCTGAACCGCGAACCCTGCACACTCTGCACCTGCCAAGCCTGGCCTGTGCCGGAGTGAACAAAGACCCCGAGGACGTCCCCCCAGCGACTGTGACCCCGAATTCGGTACCCAAGGACTCACCACAATGCTCCTGACGACGCCTGTAGCCTCAAAACCAGGAACCCCCCCCAACCGCGATCAACAAAGGGTAAGATTTCCCAACACCAAAAGGCACCCCGGCGCCCTGCGGCCCCCTGTGCCCGACTCCTGGGTATCCTCCAACTACCCAACTTACCTCTCGAAGTGGTGGTGTCACCTGAAGAATCTTCGTCCCCGAGCTTGCAGCCTTTGTTCAATCATGAGCTTTCTCATTGAAATTCATTGAGCGCCTGAAGGCTCAAAAGCACCCTGCACCCAGCCGCCCGAGTGGCCCTGGCAGTGTAACCTCTACATCTATCTACTTCCCCATTTGCCCTGAGCAAGTGACCAGGAGCCCAGCTCCCACAGCTGCGTGGCCTGCTAGTCAGCAGCCAGCAACCAAGGCCCCCGTGCCTCCCATAGGATAACATTGGGCCTAACTCACTCTGCACCCGGCTGCCCCAGTGCCGCTGAGGGTGTAACAACTGTACCAACCTGACCCTGGGAGACCTCTGAGTCTGTGCCCAGAACCTTAACTCTGCCAGTCGAGTACTTACACAAAAGCTGATAACCTAATTTTCTTCCATAGGGTAACATTGACTGGTTTCTAAAACTTAAAATATTCACCTAAAATCAACGAGTAACGAAAACGGAAATACTCACCTGCTATTAGGAGAGATCCCAGTGCTGGATCTTGGTGCCCAGCACTGACCCTGAAAAGTACTCACAACCGTACTTACCACTAACCCAATTTTCTTCCATAGGAAATCATTGACTGTTTTTCTGTGAAATGTCTTGTGTCGATTTTTGCAAACTACGAATATTCTTTAAAAATCGTACCAACTGTGAAAATGTAATTACTTACCTGTTTTAGATAGAGGTCCCAGTACTGAGCCAGCTCACTGAGGAGGATGAGGAGGAGGAGGATGAAGCCCCGCAAGGAACGTCTGTGAGAAAGTGGCTCTGTATATACTGTTCGCAAATAGGTGCAGTGTGTACAGGTGCAGTGTGTACAGAGTCCACAGTCCCCAGAGGTTTGGCAGAGGTTAACGTTAGATATAACTTTACTCTCTAAAGTGGCAGCTTGGTCGAGCAGTAAGGCAGTGTCAGAGGACAGTGTAAAGCATTTGTTGTACACACTCAGTCAGCAAATGGTCTCACACACTCAAGAACTGAACTCTAGGCCAATGGTTTATATAAAAAATATATGGTAGTTTTATTTTAGAACCAACAATAGGTATCAAAATATACTTTCTCAGAATGAGATGCTTTAGTTAAATACTTTGCAGTAGGCAATTGACTTTTGAAGATGATAGTTACAGTTTTGTTGTAATAGGCAACACAATTTCAAACACAATAATACATTGAGCTCAATGTGAGTTTTAAGTTATATGCAATTGATTACTTTCAGGATTACTTCTCTAGCTCCAGGACTGGATCCTAGATTCAGTCCTGGGACAGTTATGGGAAACAAGTGAGTAAATACGTTTTAGTTACTGTTGTGATTTTTAAGCAATATTTTGCTATTTTAAAAGTTGACAGAAACTTTTTCTGATCAAATTACCAATGTTATCCTATGGAAGGAAATTCACTTAGCAGGTAAGTGGGGTTATGGTTATTTTTTCTAGGTCAGTGTTGGATCCTGGATCCAGCACTAGTGTACCACATGTAAGCAGTTGAGAAACTGCATTTAAGTTATACAAGCGATTTTTAAGGAATATTTATAAGTTTGCAAAATCGACACTTAAAAGAAATTTCACAGAAAAACAGTCAATGGTTTCCTATGGAAGAATATTCGAGTTACAGGTAAAGTATGTTCTTGTTACTTTTGTAATCCAGTGCTGGGCTCCTAGGCTCAGTACTGGGACATCTATCTAAAACAGGTAAGTAATTACGCTTTCACAGTTGGTACGATTTTTAAAGAATATTTGTAGTTTGCAGAAATCGAAACTTTGGAGAAATTTCACAGAAAAACAGTCAATGGTTTCCTATGGGAGAAAATTGAGTTAGTGGTAAGTACGGTCGTAAGTACTTTTCAGGGTCAGTGCTGGGCACCAAGATCCAGCACTGGGACCTCTCCTAATAGCAGGTGAGTATTTCCGTTTTCGTTACTCGGTTGATTTTAGGTGAATATTTTAAAGTTTAGAAACTCCACACTTAGAAGAAATTTCAAGAGAAACCATTCAATGTTACCCAAAAGCTGATAACTCACTTTTCTTCCATAGGGTAAGTACTTGACTGGCAGAGTTAAGGTTCTGGGCATAGACTTAGGGGTCTCCCAGGGTCAGGTAAGTACAGTTGTTACACCCTCAGCGGCACAGGGGCAGCCGGGTGCAGAGTGAGTTAGGCCCAATGTTATCCTATGGGAGGCAGGGGGCCCTTGGTTGGTGGCTGCTGACTAGCAGGCCGCGCAGCTGTGGGAGCTGGGCTCCTGGTCACTTGCTCAGGGCAAATGGGGAAGAACGTAGGAGTAGAAGTAGCACTGGCAGGGCCACTCGGGCGGCTGGGTGCAGGGTGCTTTTGAGCCTTCGGGCGCTCAATGGATTGCAGTGGAAAAGCTCAAGGACGAACAAAGGCTGCAAGCTTGGGGACGAAGATTATTCAGGTGTGCCCACCACTTCGAGAGGTAAGTTGGGTAGTTGGAGGATAGGTAGGTACCCAGGAGTTGGGCACAGGGGGGCGCCGGGTGCAGGGGTGCCTTTTGGTGTCGGGAAATCTTACCCTCTGTTGATCGCGGTAGGGGGGGTCCCTGGTTCTGAGGCTGCAGGCATCATCAGGAGCGTCGAGGTGGGTCCTTGGGTGCCGGATTCGGGGGTCACAGTCGCCGGGGGGACGTCCTCGGGGTCTTAGTCCACTCCAGCACAGGCCAGGCTTGGCGGGTGCAGAGTGTGCAGGGTTCGTGGTTCCGGGCTGGTGCCAGGGGTTAGATACTTGCTTTGAGCAGAGCCACTGCTCGTGGGAGTCCCAGGTGCTCAGAGTCACAAGGAAGTAAGGTCCTCCAGGGTTTGTGAGGTTGCTGGCTACAGGAGGTGCCGGGATGTAGCAGGAGCAGGTTCGAGGGTCGACAGGCCGGTAGGGCTGGGGCCAAAGCAGTTGGTGACTTCCTCTTCTTAGCAGCTGCACGGCATGTCTTCTTTCTTTTTGATCTTCTTTGCTGTTTTAGAATCTGGAATCTAAGAAAGGAAGGTTCCGGGTGCCCCTAAATACTAAATTTAGGGGCGTTACAGGTAGGTAAAGGGCAGGGACCACTGGGTCCCTGTCCTGGGGTGGGTACACCCCCTATCCTGCCACTCTCCTGTGGGAGGGAGGCAGTGGCCTAGTCCTGATTGGGTAGGGCTCCCCATCTTCAAGAGGGCGAGGGCCCGGAGATGTGCTTCACCTCGCCTCCCTCACCTGAGGGGTGGGGTTGGCAGGGCTGGCACATCGCCTGTCCTTATTTGGAGTTTTCGGCCAGTCTTCTCGCCAGAGTGGGGGGTTAGAACCGGTAGGGGCCAGTTGCTGAGTACAGCAAGTGTCCTGGAGAAGCTCACAAAGGCGGCATACCTTTGAAGCTTCCCCTGCCCATCCTGGGGGAGGAGACATAGCACCTCGCCCAGGATGTGCATTGTTGCAGGCCCAGGAGAGCGGATGGCTCTCTACCCAGGGGTCCAGCAACATGTCTGCTGTGTGGCAGCCTAGGCAGCCCCTCAGACAAGACGTGGATTGTAGGTTAGGTTCAGGGGGCATCTCTAAGATGCCCTCTGTCGTACATTGTACATTAAATCCCACACTGGCATCAGTGCTGGTTTAATGTGCTGAGAAGTTTGATACCAAACTTCTCAGTCTTCAGTGTTGCCATCATGGTGCTGTGGAGTTCGTGTTTCACGAGCTCCCAGCACCATATACTCTTAAATGGCAGCACTGCACTTACAGTGCCCAGGAATGGACCTGGGTATTGTAGGGGCACGGGGCTCATGCTCCTGTGCCCACACCAGTGGCATAGGGCACCCAGCTAGAGGGGTGTCTGATGTATGCCAGGGCAGTGTAGGTTGTGGGCATGGCACACAGGGATGTGTGCCATGTCGACTCTCTGTTTTGTCTTGTACCCAGACACTCATCCTGCAAGGGCAGTGTGTGTGTGTTAGGGTACAGGGCCTCTAAGGGTGGCACAATAAGTGCTGCAGCCCTTAGAGGCCTTCTCTGGTCACAAGGCCCTGGGTACCTAGGGTACCATTTACCAGGGGCTGACATGTGGCCAGGGTTTGCCAATTTGGGTTTTAGGTTTTTGGGAAGGAATATAGGCCCTGGGCACCTGATTGGCAGGAGTCCAGGGCACACTCAGTCAAAGTACATTCAGCAAAGATGGCACTTTCTCACAAAAGTGCAATACAAAAGCTCCGTAGCATGATTTAACACTTTACGGCATTTCCGAAAATTGCACCATTTGTCAACTTTTTTTTGTTTTTTTTTAAAGCCCCGTAGGTTGTTCAGGCTCGCTCGCTACACTCGCCCGCCAAAGTGGAGTATGACAATCCTTTTACGCCGCACCACTTTCAAATTTCACCAGCCGCCACTGTGCTAGAGGCACAGGAACTGCTCAACAGGTAGTCAATAGAGATAGTGCCCTACAAGGAAAGAAACAAGGGGGTTTATTCCAACTACTTCCTCGTACCAAAAGTGGACGAAACGCTGAGGCCTATTCTGGATCTAAGGTTCTTAAACAAGTTCATAAGGACACAAAGATTCAAAATGACATCTCTGCAAGAAGTAATACCCCAGGTACAGGAAGGAGATTACATGGAAACTATAGACCTAAAGGACGCGTACTTACACAGCCCCATCAACAAGAAACACAAACACCTACTGAGATTTGTGATCAACAAGAGTCACTACCAGTTCACAGTGCTCGTATTCGGACTCAAATCCGCTCCAATGGTGTTTACAAAGTGTATAGCAGCGGTAGCAGCACACCTAAGGAGGTAAGGAATACATGTAAACCCCTACCTCGACGACTGGCTCGTAAAAGCAGGCTCCTACAGCCAGTGCAAACAGCACATCCAGCAGGTGATACAAACACTAATCCAACTGGGGTTTTCGATCCATTGGTGAAAGTCTTCAATAGAACTGGAACAGGTGAAGATATTCTTAGGGGCAGAGATCAACACCATACAGGGCAAGGTGTTCCCCAGCACAAAGAGAACTTTGGCAATACTGAAGGAGACACGTCTCTACCGCAAGGGGCAAGCTCTGACAGCGAGGACAGTGAGCAAGCTAATGGGAATGATGGCGTCGTGCATACACCTGGTCCCAAATATTCGCCTACACCTGAGACCGTTCCAGGAATGGATACTACCGCAATGGTCACAGGCAACAGGGAGTTGGGAAGATCTTGTGGTTGTCACACACGCAATGCATGAGGAAATAGCGTGGTGGAACAAGGAAAACATATCACAGGGGAAACCATTCACACAGCCAACTACAACAGTAACCATTACAACAGACTCCTCCCAGCTGGGGTGGGGCGCGCACATGAACAAACTCAAGGTGAGGGGGTTATGGTTGCAGCTGGATGCGGTCAAACACATCAACTACCTGGAGCTAAAAACAGTGTTCCTATCCTTAAAAGCCTTTCAAAGCGAGCTATACGGAAACAGGGTGTTGATCCAAACAGAACACCACAACCATGTTCTACATCAAACAAGGAGGAACACAATCAGTAGCACTATCAGGGCTAGCACAGAAAATATGGACATGGGCCATTCAACTAATAATAGACCTGCTGGCAATACATCTCCCAGAGAAGGACAATACGGAAGCAGACAGACTCAGCAGACAAACGTCAGCATCCCACGAATGGCAGCTCAACCAACAGGAAATAGAGGAACTATTCCACAAATAGACCTTTTTGCAACACACAAAATGCAAAATGCCAACACTTCGCATCCAGACAACCAGACCATCGGTCCCAAGGGAATGCACTATGAATAAATTGGTCAAAGACATTTGCATACGCTTTTCCCCCGATACCACTGATACACAGGGTACTCAACAAATGCAGGATGAGCAACATGATGCTAATACTAATAGCACCTCAGTGGGCCAGACAGTCCTGATTCTCACAAATAGTAGAAATGGCGCAAGCACCAGCACACAGATTCCCAAGGAGAAGGGACCTGTTATCAATGCAGAACGGAAGGGTGCTACATCCAGAGCCGAGAGCCTCAGCCTAGCAGCATGGCTCCTGAAGAGCTAGAATTTGCACACGGCAAACTACCAGCAAGCACAATGGCGGTGCTCAGGGAGGCAAGGAGACATATTGCAAGAAAGTGCTACATAGCAAAGTGGAAAAGATTCTCCGAATGGTGCATTAGGGAGAAACTACAAAGGAAAATTACAAAGGAATCAACAGTACTAAAATATGTAACGCATCTACTACAAAGTAAACTAAGATACACATCCCTAATTGTGCACTTAGCGGCAATAGTGGCTTACACAAGAGGAGAAACAGGAAAGAGTTTCTTCACCTCCCAAGTAGTAAAGAGATTTCTAGAAGGGGCAAAGAGAATCGCACCTCCAAACAGAATGCCAGCACCAGCGTGGAACCTCAACGTAGTGCTAACTCAATTGATGAAGGCACCATTTGAGCCTATGCACAAAGTTACACTGCACATGCTCACACTAAAAACAGCCTTCTTAGTGGCTATCACATCACTACGAAGGGTGAGTGAATTACAAGCGCTAACTGTAAGAAAGTGACTCTGTATATACTGCACCAAAGTAAGGTTCAGTGTGTACAGAGTCCACAGTCCCCAGAGGTTTGGCAGAGGTTAAAGTTAGATATAACCTTACTCTCTAAAGTGGTAGCTTGGTCGGGCAGTAAGGCAGTATCGGAGGACAGTGTAAAGCATTTGTTGTACACACTCAGTCAGCAAATGGTCTCACTCACTCAAGAACTGAACTCTAGGCCAATTGTTTTGTATATAAAAATATATTGTTGTTTTATTTTATAACCACAAGTAGGTGTAAAAATACTTTCTCAGAATGAGATGCTCTAGTTGAATACTTTCAAGTAGCAATAGACTTTTGAATGCAGTAGTTACAGTTGTTGCAATAGGCAACACAAGTTAAGCACAATGATAACATTGAGCTCAATGGGAATTTTTAAGTAAACGCAATATCAATTACTTTGCATAGGTTTATCTTACTCAGGGCTGGATCCTGGATTCAGCCCTGGTGCATCTCCTGTAAACAGTTGAAAGAAATCGTTTTTGTTACACAGGCGATTTTTAAGGAATATTTGTATGTTTCAAAAATCGACACTTTCTGGCAAAAACCAGGCAATGTTATCCTACGGAGGAAAGTTTGGTTATCGGAAAATCACAGTTGTAGTTGCTTTATAGGGTAAGTGCTGGGCACAAAGATCCAGCACTGGGATCTCTCCTGGTAACAGGTGAGTAATTTCGTTTTCGTTGATCGGGTGATTTTTAGTGAATATTTCAAAGTTTTAAAACTCGACACTTAGAAGAAATTCCAAGTGAAAACCAGTCAATGTTACCCTATGGAGAAAATGTAGGTTATCGGCTTTCAGGTAAGTACTCGACTGGCAGAGTTGAGGTTCTGGGGATAAACTCAGGGGTCTCCCAGGGTCAGGTAGGTACAGTTGTTACACCCTTAGCGGCACAGGGGCAGCTGGGTGCAGAGAGAGTAGGCCCAATGTTAGCCTATGGCGGGCAGGGGGCCTTTGGTTGGTGGCTGCTAGCAGGCAGACCACACGGCTGTGGGAGCTGAGCTCCTGGTCACTTACACAGGGCAAGTGGGGAAGTAGAATAGAACAGATGCTGCACTTCCAGGAGCACTTGGGTGGCTGGGTGCAGGGTGCTTTTGTGCCCTCGGCCTTCAATGTATTTCAACGGGAAAGCTGTGTGACGGACAAAGGCTGCGAGCTCAGGGACGGAGATTCTTCAGGTGCGACCACCACTTCGAGAGGTAAGTTGGGGAGCTGTAGGTTAGGTAGGCACACAGGAGTTGGGCACAGGGGGCCGCAGGGCGCCGGGTGCAGGGGTGTCTTTTGGCGTCGGGAAATCTTACCCTCTGTTGATCGCGGTAGGGGGGGTCCCTGGAGTTGAGGCTGCAGGCGTCGTCAGGAGCGTCGAGGTGGGTCCTTGGGTGCTGGATTCTTGGTCACAGTCGCCGGGGGGACGTCCTCGTGGTCTTTGTTCACTCAGGCACAGGCCGGGCTCGGCGGGTGCAGAGTGTGCTGGATTCGCGGTTCCTGGCTGGCACCAGGGGTTGTTGCTTGTTTGTGCAGAACCAATGCTCGTGGGAGTCCCAGTCTTGATGAGCAAGGCAGTCAGGTCCTCCGGGGTTTTCGAGGTTGCTGACCCCTGGAGATGCCGGGATTTAGCAGGAGCAGGTTCGAGGGTCGACAGGCCTGTAGGGCTGGGGCCAAATCAGTTGGTGTCGTACTCTTGTTAGCAGCTGCACGGCAGGTCTTCTTTCTTGTTGTTGTTGTTCTTGGTTCAGAATCGGGATCTGAGGAAGGAAAGTTCAGGTTGTCCATGAATACTAAATTTAGGGGCGTTGCAGGTAGGGAAAGGTCAGGGACCAATGGGTCCCTTCCCTGGGGTGGGTACACCCCCTATCCTGCCACTCTCCAGTGGTAGAGGGGCAGGAGCCTAGTCTTGATTGGGTAGGGCTCCCCATCCTCAAGATGGCGAGAGCCCGGAGTTGTGCTTCACCTCGCCTCCCCCACCTGAGGGGTGGGGTTGGCAGAGGCAGGCACACCCCCTTTCCTCCCTTGGATTTTCCCGCTAGTCTTCCCGCCAGAGTGGGGGTCAGAACTGATGGGGACCACTTGCTGAGTACAGCAAGTGGTCTGGGGAGGCTCACAAAGGCGACATGCCTTTGAAGCTTTCCCTGCCCATCCTGGGGGAGGAGGCTTGGCACCTCGCCCAGGATGTGCATTGTTACAGGCCCACGAGAGCAGAGGGCTCTCTACCCAGGGGGGCAGCAACCTGTCTGCTGGGTGGCAGACTAGGCAACCTCTGTCAGGACACGGGTTGTGGGTTAGGTTTAGGGGGCAACTATAAGTTGCCCTCTGTCGTGCATTTTACATTAAATCCCACACTGACATCGTGGGTTTAATGTGCTCAGAAGTTTGATACCAAACTTCTCAGTCTTCAGTGTAGCCATTATGGTGCTAGGGAGTTCGTAATGACGACCTCCCAGCACCATATACTCTTAATGGCAGCTCTGCACTTACAGTGCCCTAGAATGGACCTGGGTACTGTAGGGGTACAGGGCACATGCACCTGTACCCACACCACTGGCATAGTGCACCCAGCAAGAGGGGTGACTGAGGTATCCCAGGGCAGTGTGTTTGTGAGCATGGCACACAGGGATGTGTGCCATGTCGACTCTCTGTTTTGTTCAGCATCAAGACACTCAGCCTGCAAAGGCAGTGTGTGTGTGTCAGGGTACAGGGCCTCTAAGGATGGCACAATAAGTGCTGCAGCCCTTAGGGGCCTTCTCTGGTCACAGGGCCCTGGTTACGTAGGGTGCCATTTACCAGAGGCTGACATGTGGCCAGAGATGCCAATTGGGTTTAGGCTTCAATGCAGTTTTAGGGAAGGAACACAGGGCACACTCAGTCAAAGTACATCAGCAATTCAGCAAAAAGTTGGGGCATACCATGCAAGAAAGATGGTACTTTCTCACACAACCCCCTCCCCCCAATGAAAGATGATGAGACTAACCTTGCCCTATGGAGTCTTCATTGTCTAAGTGGAAGAACCTGGAAAGTCCATCTGCATTGGCATGGGCAGTCCCAGGTCTGTGTTCCACTTCAAAGTCCATTCCCTGTAGGAAGATGGACCACCTTAGTAGTTTTGGATTTTCCCCTTTCATTTGCATTAGCCATCTGAGAGGTCTGTGGTCAGTTTGAACCAGGAAGTGAGTACCAAACAAGTAGGGCCTCAACTTCTTCAGGGACCAAACCACAGCAAAGGCCTCCCTCTCAATGGCACTCCAACGCTGCTTGTTGGGGAGAAGCCTTCGGCTTATAAAAGCAACAGGTTGGTCTTGGCCTTCATCATTGGTCTGGGATAGGACCGCACCTATCCCTAGCTCAGAGGCATCAGTCTGCACTATGAACTGCTTGGCATAATCTGGTGCTTTTAGAATTGGTGCTGAGCACATTGCTTCTATCAGAGTGTCAAAACCCTTTTGGCAACCTTCCAGTTGATTTTCTTGGGCATTTTGTTTGGAGGTGAGTTCTGTGAGGGGAGTCACAATGGACCTATATCCCTTCACAAACCTCCTGTAGTACCCAGTCAAGCCAAGGAATGCCCTGATTTGGGTCTGGGTTGTTGGAGCTGCCCAGTCCAGGATGGCCTAGATCGTGGGCTGTAAGGGCTGTACCTGGCCTCCACCAACAAGGTGGCCCAAGTACACCACAGTGTCCTGCCCTATCTGGCATTTGGATGCCTTGATAGTTAGGTCTGCAGTTTGCAGGGCTTTTAAAGCCTTCCCAAGGTGGATCAGGTGATCCTGCCAGGTGGAACTAAAGACAGCAATATCATCAAGATAAGCTGCTGTAAAGGACTCCAACCCAGCCAGGACTTGATTCACCAACCTCTGGAAGGTGGCAGGGGCATTCTTTAAACCAAAGGGCATCACAGTGAACTGATAGTGCCCATCAGGTGTGGAGAATGCTGTTTTCTCTTTTGCTCCTGGGGCCATGCCAATCTGCCAGTACCCTGCAGTAAAGTCAAAGGTACTGAGAAATTTGGCTGCCCCCAATTTGTCTATCAATTCATCTGCTCTTGGGATAGAGTGAGCATCTGTCTTGGTGACAGAGTTGAGCCCTCTATAGTCCACACAAAACCTAATTTCTCTCTTTGCACCCTGTGGATGAGGCTTGGGGACCAGAACCACTGGGCTAGCCCAGGGGTTCTCGGGGGGTTCAATAACCCCTAACTCCAGCATCTTGCTGACTTCAGCTTTGATGCTTTCCTTGACATGGTCTGACTGTCAATAGATTTTGTTTTTGACAGGTGCACTGTCACCAGTGTCCACATCATGGGTACACCAGTTTGTCAGACCAGGGGTCAGGGAAAAGAGGCTAGCATACTGTTGCAAGACTTGCTTGCTGTCAGTCTGCTGTTGGGCAGAGAGGGTGTCTGAAAACACCACACCATCTACTGACCCATCTTTTGGGCTGTAGGAGAGGAGATCAGGGAGAGGTTCACTATCTGCTTCCTGTTCATCATCAGTCACCATGAGCATGGTGATGTCAGCCCTGTAGAGCTTAAGGCGGTTCACATTGATAACCCTTTTGGGTGTCCTGCTTGTGCCCAGGCCAACTAAGTAAGTGTGAGAAGTTGGCCTGGTATATGCTGTCCACTAGTTATAGTGGGCACCCTGTAACAGTCCAAACAACCCCTTATTGGTTATAGGTTAAAGACAACCTTTATTGAAAGCTATCCTAGTGGTAGCTATGGAGAGCAGCCTTCAGGCTAAGTCTTAAAGGATTGTGAAGCAGCTTGTTTTACCAGTCTATAATCTCTTGAGTTCCTAAATGAAAGATATCCACACCAGGTATATATATAAAATATATGTATTTATTACTAAACACACCCTCCTAGTCTCTTTATGAGACTAGAGGTCAAAACACATAAGTTACTCTTCAATAATCACAGTAAAATAGCACAAATAAACGTCAGGCCCTAGGGGCGAGCCAAACCATATGCTAAAATAGTGGTATAAGAACCATGACTTAACTAGACACAAGGCCTAGAGCCTGTAGAATCACTGGGACCCCAAGGAACCACCCAAGGTAGTGACACAGGGGACCCACAGGGGCCGTGCGCAGTGTGTGAAAACAGCCACGAGCTCCCGTTAGCTTCTATGGGGAAAGTCACAGTTAGATTTTTAAAGCTTAGGGACACTTAGAATTGAGTCAGGACCAAACCCTTTTGGACTTGGGAAGTTCTAGGGCTAGCACCCACGGGAGCACCGGAGTACTCCTATTACCTCACCCAGGGAAGCCGGGTGCATAGGTGTCTTTTGGTGTCGGGCCGCGTTGTCGATTTCAGTGGGAGCTGGCGAAGAAGTCCTGCTGCCGGGAAGATGCGAAGTGTCCGAAGAGATCCAAGCCTGGATCGAAGATGAGAAGAACCTGAAAGCAGAGGGGACAGAGTCTGGGTCACTAGCCAGTGACCAGGAAGGCGATGGGCAGATGCCCACCGATGTCGGGTGATTTCAGGTGAAGAAGGTGAAGCTGGACTCTTCAGCCACGAGGACCAGGAGGCGTCGAGGATGACCAGGAGCTGGATTCGAGCTGTCCCACGAAGGATGTCGAGTGCTGCAGCGTCGGTGCCTGGATTGGACACAACAAGCCTTGGTAACAGCAACCCACGCAGAAACGAGAAAGGTACTTCAGTGCAGACCAGCAAGGTCTGTGGGACTCACCACTTGGTTGGGAGTCAGGGCACATCTGGAGCAACCAGGGAAGCCCAAGGAAATACAAAGTTACCCCCTCAGGGATCCACCAGTCAATGGACCAGGGATCGCGAAGGGACCTCGAGAAGAAACACAAAATGGCGGCCCATGGGTCACTCGGAATGACCAGGTTGACAATCTTTGGTGGATTCAGTGCTCGAGGTGGGGGCTACAAGTGAGCCCAAGTACTACTTCAAGAGACGCCGAGAAGTCAATGCACTTGCAGAAATGCAAGGTGACCAGGAGTTCCGGTTCCACGCTACTCACAAGGGCTGTGGGTCTCAGCTTTGCTGGGGACTCTGTTCGGCCTGTGAGATGTCTGGAAATCCTCTTCCTGGGCTGCAAATACTTCAGAGTCCGGCGGGAGCTTCGGAAATGCAGACCGGCAAATTGCTTCGTTGGTGCCTGCCAAGCAGGGAGTCACTCCTTGACCCCAAGGGAGATTTCTTCAGTCCTCTAGTCTTGAGTAGAGCGTCAAGGTTCCAGGATTCAGCTTCAGAGTTTCGTCCAGGGATATCTAAAGTTCTGGTTACAGAGGTTCCTTACTTATACCTAAGGAAGGGGCTGGACTAGCTCTGGGGACCCACCTATGGGAGGGTTTGGAAAGAGGAGTGGCTACACCCATTTCCTTTTTCCACTTTCATGCCAGAGCAGGGGCTGGAAGCCCCTGGACCGGTTTGAGCTGGACTGTGCACAGGGACACCAAATGTGCCCCCAGTGCAAGACTTCAAAGCTCCCACCCAGCCCCAATACACATAAGCCTATCTGGGAGGTGGTTACACCTACCTGTGACAGGAAACCTATTGTCCAGGCCTCCCCTGCCGGAGTTTCGGTCAGCAGCAGGAGGCCAGACCCGTGTCTGTGGCTGCAGCATCCATTTTGTGATGCCAGGGCTCTGTTAAGTTCTACCGGGTAACCCAGTGCTGTCATGTCTCTGCCTCTAGAAGGGTGGAATTCTACCCGGCCGGTAGGATTCCAAAGCGTTTGACACCAAACACGACATGTTTCTGTGCAGCCATCCCAAAGTTAGCATTTACCGCAAGGTTATAATGCACATAAGAGTATGTGGTCAGGCTGCTTTACAAACTGCATCAGAGAAGGGTCTCCGATCCCTGTAGAGGGGCTCTGATCATGCAGGGGCACCCCCTCACATAAGAACCAAGCACTCTTCCTTCAGGATTGATAAGGCCTGCCATAGGAGTGACTTATAGGTTTATATATGTGTGTGTATATATAGTGATATAGGTAACCTATATCACCGTAAGGGATGCATGCACCACCTTACCCAGGCTACAGTAGCAGACCTGTGGTGTCATTTTGGGTGGCTTTCCAGGGGTGACATAATACATGCTTCAGCCCCTGGTAGGCCTCTGGGGTACCTGTGCCCTGGGTACATAGTGTACCATATACTAGGGACTCACAAGGGTACCTCAGGATCCAATCTGTGGTGTACCTAAAGTACATGCAATCAATTTAGAGAGGAAGCAGCTAGGCTTGTTTGAACTGCATTTTCCTCCCGTGTTAGCAGCTTTTGTCTGACTTTTGTGCCTATATTTTTTCTAGTCAGTTTCAGCCCTTTGCGTTCTCCTGCCTGTCTGCCCGCCTACCTCGCCGCCCTCCGCCTTCCCTCCCCGCTCCCCGCCTCCACCGCTGACCACGCCCCTTTTTCCTTTCTGTTCCCTCCCCGCTCCCGCCTCCCAGCTGCCCCGCCCACCCGCGCACTTGGCCTTATATGGCGACCGTGCGACGCAGGTGAGTGTGACCCACTTGTGGGACACCCCCGCGCCGCACGGCCACCAGCTGCTGTGTGTGCCCCCTCGCCTTGCCCTCTGCCTCGCTGCCTGCCTCGCTGCCGGCTGACGCCGCTGGCGTCTGTTTTTGCTTGTTTTGTCTAGCATTTGTGCTTGTTTGAACTGCATTTTCCTCCCGTGTTAGCAGCTTTTGTCTGACTTTTGTGCCTGTATTTTTTCTAGTCAGTTTCTGCATTTTCCTCCCGTGTTAGCAACTTTTGTCTGACTTTTGTGCTTGTTTTGTCTAGCATTTGTGCTTGTTTGAACTGCATTTTCCTCCCGTGTTAGCAGCTTTTGTCTGACTTTTGTGCCTGTATTTTTTCTAGTCAGTTTCAGCCCTTTGCGTTCTCCTGCCTGTCTGCCCGCCTACCTCGCCGCCCTCCGCCTTCCCTCCCCGCTCCCCGCTTCCCGCCACCACCGCTGACCACGCCCCTTTTTCCTTCTGTTCCCTCCCCGCTCCCGCCTCCCAGCTGCCCCGCCCACCCGCGCACTTGGCCTTATATGGCGACCGTGCGACGCAGGTGAGTGTGACCCACTTGTGGGACACCCCCGCGCCGCACGGCCACCAGCTGCTGTGTGTGCCCCCTCGCCTTGCCCTCTGCCTCGCTGCCTGCCTCGCTGCCGGCTGACGCCGCTGGCGTCTGTTTTTGCTTGTTTTGTCTAGCATTTGTGCTTGTTTGAACTGCATTTTCCTCCCGTGTTAGCAGCTTTTGTCTGACTTTTGTGCCTGTATTTTTTCTAGTCAGTTTCTGCATTTTCCTCCCGTGTTAGCAGCTTTTGTCTGACTTTTGTGCTTGTTTTGTCTAGCATTTGTGCTTGTTTGAACTGCATTTTCCTCCCGTGTTAGCAGCTTTTGTCTGACTTTTGTGCCTGTATTTTTTCTAGTCAGTTTCAGCCCTTTGCGTTCTCCTGCCTGTCTGCCCGCCTACCTCGCCGCCCTCCGCCTTCCCTCCCCGCTCCCCGCTTACCGCCACCACCGCTGACCACGCCCCTTTTTCCTTTCTGTTCCCTCCCCGCTCCCGCCTCCCAGCTGCCCCGCCCACCCGCGCACTTCGCCTTATATGGCGACCGTGCGAACGCGCAGCGGTCACGCGCAGCGGGCGCGCCGATTGTGCGCCGAAGGCGCGCCAAAGGTAAGCCCGTCTGCGCCCGTCCGCGACCGGACCGCGCCCAGCGCCAGGACCCCTGGCCAACGAAGATCCCGACCGACCCGCCTGACGTACTCCGCCGCCAACCTCACCGCACTCAACACCGGCCGACTCCCAGAATGCCATCAAGCCACTCCACGACGTACCCACGGACCTTTCAGCTGCCACGCCTGCAAGTTCACCTGCATCCGGACCAGCCTCGCACCAGCACCCACCAAGTCGAACACCAGCAGCACCCACCTCAAGTGCATCCTGCTCAACACCCGCTCCGTCCACAGACACGCCATCGAACTCTGGAACCTTCTAGACGCCACAGCCCCTGACGTCGCCTTCCTCACGGAGACCTGGATGAACGCCTCTTCAGCTCCCGACATCGCCATCGCTATCCCAGAGGGCTACAAGGTCGTCCGGAGGGACCGAAACGCCAACCAGATGGGAGGAGGCATCGCCATCATCCACAGGAACACCATCCGTCTCACGACCAGCACCGGCAACACCCTGACCAGCGCCGAACACCTGCATTTCCAGATCCACACCAACCCGAACACCACCCTCAGAGGCACCCTGATCTACCGACCCCCTGGACCACGCACACAATTCAGCGAGGACATCGCCGACTTCGTCAGCCCGCATGCCCTCCCCTCCGCCGACTACATCCTCCTGGGAGACCTCAACTTCCATCTGGAGAACAACAACGACCGCAACACCAGCACCCTGCTCGACAACCTCGCCAACCTGGGACTCAAGCAACTGGTGTCCACCCCCACCCACCTCGCCGGACACACACTCGACGCAGTCTTCTCATCCAGCACAGACATAGACTTCAGCCACGCCACAGAGCTTCAATGGACGGACCACAGCTGCGTCCACTTCACCTTCAAGAGAACGACGACCCACCAACACCAGCAACAGGCAGCCCGCAGAAGCTGGAACAAGATCACAGCAGACCAGCTCGCCACCGCCCTGAACCAGCACCCTCCTGCCAGCTCAGCGAACCCCAGCCAAGCCGCCGACAACCTCACGAAGTGGATCAGCAACTGCGCGGACGAACTCGCCCCACTGAGGACCCCGCCTAGCAGACCCGGCAGCAAGAAGGCCCCATGGTTCACCGACGAACTCAAGAGCTCCAAGAAGAACTGCCGAGCCCTCGAGAAAGTCTGGAGAAGGGAACCGACACCAGACAACAGGACCTCCTTCAAACTTGCCACCCGGAAACACCACCAGCTGATCCGCGCCGCCAAGAAAACAGCATTCAAAGACCGGTTGGACAACAACGCACACAACTGCAAGGAACTCTTCAACATCGTGAAAGAGCTTTCCAACCCCAGCGCAGGAAACAACGACATCACCCCATCGCAAGACCTCTGCAGCTCCCTCGCTTCATACTTCCACAACAAGATCGCGGACATACATAACAGCTTCAACAACCAACCAACGCACACCACGACCGAACAACCACCCCCCACCACCACCCTCCACGCCTGGACCCCGATCAGCACCGAAGACACCATCCGCACGATGAACTCCATCCACTCCAGATCACCGACCGACCCCTGCCCTCACCACGTCTTCAACAAGGCCGACGCTGTCATCGCACCCCACCTGCGAGACATCATCAACACTTCCTTCGACACCACCATCTTCCCTGAGAGCTGGAAGCACGCCGAACTCAGCGCCCTACTAAAGAAACCTACAGCGGACCCCACCGACCTCAAGAATTACCGCCCCATCTCGCTCCTCCCGTTTCCAGCCAAAGTCATCGAGAAGACCGTCAACAAGCAGATGGCCGCCTTCCTCGAGACAAACGGATCCCTCGACCCCTCACAGTCCGGCTTCCGAGCCAATCACAGCACCGAGACCGCCCTCATCGCCGCCACCGATGACATCCGAGCCCTGATGGACAATGGAGAAACAGCGGCCCTCATCCTCCTAGACCTCTCTGCGGCATTCGACACGGTCTGCCACCGCACCCTAGTACGGCGCCTCAGCAACATCGGAATCCAGGACAAGGCGCTGGACTGGATCATCTCCTTCCTCGACGGAAGAACACAGAGAGTCCGCCTACCACCGTACAAGTCAGAGGCCTCCGAAGTCACCTGCGGCGTCCCTCAAGGATCATCTCTGAGCCCCACCCTCTTCAACGTCTACATGAGCCCCCTCGCGGCCATCGTACGCAAACACAACCTCAGCATAATCTCCTACGCCGACGACACCCAACTGATCCTCTCCCTGACCAACGACCCCGCCGCCGCCAGATCCAACCTGCACGAAGGGATGAAAGAGGTAGCCGAGTGGATGACGACCAGCCGCCTGAAACTGAACTCGGACAAGACGGAGGTCCTCATCCTGGGCTCCTCACCCTCCGCCTGGGACGACTCCTGGTGGCCTCCCGCCCTGGGCACCGCACCCAAACCGACAGACCATGCACGCAACCTGGGCTTCCTCCTGGACTCCTCCCTCTCCATGACCAGGCAAGTCAACAACGTCTCCTCGGCGTGCTTCAACATCCTACGCATGCTACGGAAGATCTTCTGGTGGATCCCCACCGAGACCAGGAAGACCGTCACCCAGGCCCTCGTCACCAGCCGACTGGACTACGGCAACGCCCTCTACGCCGGTACCACCGCCAAGCTCCAGAAGAGACTCCAGCGGATCCAGAACGCCTCAGCCAGACTCATCCTCGACATCCCACGAACCAGCCACATCTCCGGACATCTGAGAGACCTTCACTGGCTCCCCGTCAACAAAAGAATCACCTTCCGCCTCCTCACCCACGCACACAAAGCCCTACACGACCAAGGCCCGAGCTACCTCAACAGCCGAGTCAACTTCCACGCTCCCAAACGCCACCTCCGATCAGCCAACCACGCCCTCGCCGCCGTCCCCCGCATCCGAAGAGCGACTACAGGAGGAAGGTCCTTCTCCTACCTGGCCGCCAAGACCTGGAACTCCCTCCCTACCGACCTGCGCCTGACCCAAGACCACCTCTCCTTCAGGAAGAAGCTGAAGACCTGGCTGTTCGAGCAGTAGCGGCACCCCCCCCTCCCCCCCCCCCAGCGCCTTGAGACCCTACGGGTATGTAGCGCGCTTTACAAGTGTCACTGATTGATTGATTGATTGGGGCCCTGAATAGCAGGGTCCCAGCCAGACTAAAGTCGAAAAACAGTGAAACACCAGCAAAAAGTGGGGGTATACATGTGAAGCAGATCCTACTCTCTTACAGTAAGTGACCTCACTCTTTTTCTCTAGGATAGGGTAAGGGCCACTCCATCTATCTTGGAGTGCCCTTGGTGCCACTGGCTCCAAAAGCCACATGTGTTGCCCAGGTTGCAATTCAACCAGTGCAGCTTTTTGGTCATACCAGTGTTTCTGAAGCTCCTGGCTGGCCTCGAGATTCTTGGATGCCTCTTCCATGTACTCAGCCATTCTAGACCTAAGGCCAAGCACATAGTCCACAATGTCTTGCTTCGGTTCTTGGAGAGGCCTCTCCCAACCCTCTTTCACAAGACAGAGTGGTGCCCTCACAGGATGACCAAACAGAAGTTCAAAGGGGGAAAACCCTACTCCCTTCTGTGGCACTTCTCTGTAAGCGAAAAGCAGGCATGGCAACAGGACATCCCATCTCCTCTTGAGTTTTTCAGGGAGTCCTATGATCATGCCTTTCAATGTCTTGTTGAACCTTTCAACAAGTCCATTGGTTTGTGGATGGTATGGTGTAGTAAACTTGTACTACACTCCACACTCTTTTCACATATGTTTTAGGTAAGCAGACATGAAGTTGGAACCTCTGTCTGAAACCACCTCCTTAGGAAACCCTACCCTGGTGAAGACACCCAGGAGGGCCTTGGCTACTGCAGGAGCTGTAGTAGTCCTAAGTGGAATTGCTTCAGGGTCCCTAGTAGCATGATCCACTACTACTAGAATTAACTTGCTCCCTGAGTCTGTGGGATGTTCAAGTGGACCCACAATGTCCACACCCACCCTTTCACAGGGAACCCTCCCCCCCCCCACCACTGGCAGTGGTATCAGGGGGGCCTTTGGGTGGCCACCTGTCTTGCCACTGGCCTGACAGGTAACACAGGAGCTTACAAACTCCTTCACCTTTTGGTGCATCTGGGGCCAGCAAAAGTGACTAACCTTTCCCAAGTTTTGGTTTGCCCCAGATGTCCAGCTAGGGGGATGTCATGAGCCAAAGTTAGGAGGAACTCCCTGTACTTCTGTGGCACTACCACCCTCCTGGTGGCTCCAGGAGTGGGGTTTCCTACCTCACTGTATAGTAAACCCTCTTCCCAATAGACTCTGTGGGTACCACTGACCTCTCCTTTTGCTTCTGAAACAGCTTGCTGCCTCAGGCTTTCAAGAGTGGGACAGTCTTGCTGACCCTGGCACAGCTCTTCCCTAGAGGGTCCCCCTGGACCCAAGAGTTCAACCTGGTAAGGGTCAAGCTCCATAGCCTCCGTTCCCTCTGGGGTGTCCAAGTCCTCTTCCTGTGGAGAGGGGTCATGAGTAGTTTGCTGTACAGAAGCTGGTCCCCCAGTCTTCTTACCTTTTCTCTTGGTGGGGTGGGCTGTAATCCTACTTTTTCACCCTTCCTCTTGCTCTGTGCTCTTGTTTGCACACAGGGATACGCAGCATGGCTGCATGGGTTTTCAACTCCACCTCAGCCCAGGCTGAGGTTTCTAGGTCATTGCCAAGCAGACATGCAGCTGGTAGCTTTTGAGAGACCACTACCTGTTTCAGGCCAGTAACCCCCACCCCCCACCCCCCCCCCAGCCTAATGTCACCATAGCCATTGGATGATTAGTGGTAACACTGTCAGCATTGGTGACTGGGTAAGTTTTCCCAATCAAGTATTGCTCCGGGGAAACCAGTGTGTCTCTCACCATAGTGACACTGGCACCTGTATCCCTCAGAGCTTCTACCCTAGTTCCATTAACCCAGGGGTATTGTAAGTACTTCTTTAAGTTGGGTGGCCACACAGCTACAGTGGCAAACTCAACTTCCCCTTCTGAAACTAGAACTGCTTCAATGTGCATCCTGATTTGCTCTGGGCACACTGTTGATCCCATCTGTAGACTTGCCACCCCAGGTGTAGCTGTACTGGTTGCCTTAGGGGCCTTGTTGTGGGGGCAAGAGTTATCTACAGTTAAGTGTCCCAACTTCTTACCGTTGTTACACCAGGCCTTTGTGGGATCAAAGTTCTTCCCCCTATAAGGTTGAGGCACATAGGGAGTAGTTTGGGACCCACCCCCCTGTACATGTTTTTGGGGCCCTTTGGAAGACTCAGACTTTTTATCTTGAGGATTCTCACCACCTTTTACCTGGGGAGGTTTTGTAACCACCTTCTTCTGGTCACCCCCAGTGGTTGTCCTTGTCACCCTAGTCTTGACCCTGTGGTCTGCCTTCTTTCCCAATTCTTTTTTTTATTTTTTTATTTTTTATTTTATTAATGTTCCACAAACCAACATTTACAATGTATCACTGACATAGAACAGTGCAAATCACATATATCTAATTTCTGTGATATCAACTTATATAAATTAAACATCAAAATAATCTTTTAAAGGACGCCAAATTGTAAGACCTAAGTTTCTTTTGCGAGCTTTTTTTAACAAATATATACTAGTTTCAGTATTATACAAAGTAAAAAGCTTAGATCGCCATATATCAAAACTCGGGGCTTGTGGTTGCAGCCAGGCAGTAGCTATGGATAAGCGGATTGTGGCGGCGATAATAAAAAGAAAAAAAAAAAACGAAACTCAAATAGAGGGTGCCCCTCAATGATTTCATCCCCAATACCCAGTAGGATTAACTTTGGTGAAAATACTACAGGTTTCCTGAGGACATAGCCGAGAAAGTTTGAGATTTGATTAAAAAAAGATGTTAGAGATGAACATGCATAAAAGACATGCAATAAATCGGCCTCTCTTGCTTTACAACGGAAACATTCACCGGAGTTAGAATATAAAGGTGAATTACCCCATTTCATCATCACAGCCGGAGTGTGATATAAATTAAAAATAGTCTTATATAATTGTGTTTTTAATGATGCAGAAAAGAAAATCATATGGGCCATTTTAATAGATTCTTGAATATTGATAGAGGCAGATGTTAACTTGCCTGACCATTTCTGATTAGTTTTATCAATATCATCTATACGATAAGCTAATAAGTGTTTATAGATAATTCCAATGGGAGGTTGTAATGTAATAGCATCAATAACATCATTTGAAGACAATGGCATGGTATGTTTATATAAGAAATCCCGAATCTGTAAGTATTTAAAGAAATGATTGTTATCTAAATCAAATTGTAATCTAAGTGTATCAAAAGAAAGAAGGGAGCCATCAACAGAGACGAAGTCGCCGAGACATGTGATACCTTTAGAGTGCCAGCATCGTGCAACTACATCTCCAAAAATTGACGGCAATAAGTGTGGAGCCCTGAATGGGGTATATATTGTGAATTTAGGTATAATACACATTTTCCTGAGACTTTTCCATATGTTAAAGGCAGATATAATAGTTTTGAACCGTGTGTGTTTGTAATAGCTACTGTCAAAGTTAGAAATCAGACAGCTTTTTGCAGATGGACCAAAAGTAATATGGTAAATCGATGGATTTTCTGCCATATTAGGTATTGCCTCTCCGGTCAGGAGGGTACGCATTCTTAAAAGTAAGCATGACATCTGGTAGAGGGCGAAGTCTGGTACCCCCCAGCCCCCACGAACAAGAGGGAGTGTCATAAAGCGTGAAGCTCTGCGGATTTTTCCAGGGGCCCATAAATATTTTTCACAAATTGACTGTAATTGACGAATTTGGGGCCTGGGGACTAATAAAGGGACAGCACGAAAAAAATAAAGTACTCTGGGTAATATAATCATTTTGAGTAAATTAACTCTACCGACCAAAGTGAGATATAAACTCTGCCAAGATTCCAATGCATGCTTCGTTTTATCCAATATATCAGTCCAATTGGTATTGACGAGTTCCTCCAAATTAGGCCTAATCTTAATGCCCAAATAGACCACTTCCTCCATAATCCTGTTGTCAAGTACAAGAGTTTGATCTGTACACAAACATTGTGTTTTGGAATTGTTAAGTTTATAACCAGAATATTTCCCAAAAGATTCTGCTAACAATTCAATGGATGATAAAGCCGAGTTCAAATCAGATGTAACAACGGCAATGTCGTCAGCATACGCGAGAACCTTATACTTCACCTCATAGGCAATGAAAGGGGGAATCTGTAGGCTAAGCTCGAGCATTTTAACAAAGGGATTGATATAAAAAGCAAAAAGAATAGGAGAACAAGGACAACCTTGCCGCGTCCCTCTTCTAATCTGAACCTCCTCAGATTTAAGGCCCATAGCGCAAATCCTAGCAGTTGGGGACTGATAAAATATCTGGAGTGCCAGAAGAAATTTAGAGCTAAATCCCAAACGAGTCATGACCTCCCACAAAAATTTCCAAGAAACGCGGTCAAAGGCCTTCTCGGCGTCGAGCAGGGCAAGACCCAGAAATCTGGACTCAGCCTGCGCGGCGTCGAGAAGAGCGATGACCCTATTGACGTGATCTACCGTCCCACGCCCCGGCACAAAACCATGTTGTTGTAAGGAGACCAGTCGTGCAACGTGAGGAGCCATGCGATTTGCTAATAGTTTCGCATAGAGTTTACCATCACAGTTGAGGAGCGATATCGGGCGGTACGACCCGGGTTGATCGGGGGGTTTCCCCTTCTTCGGGAATATGGCAATATGCGCAGCAGCCCATGATTCGGGAGGAGTACCCAACCTGGCTGCCTGAAAAGTATTCAGCAAGTCAGATCGAAGTTCTTTAAAAAAAGTCTTATAAATCTCTGATGGGAGAGAATCGGGGCCCGCAGCCTTACCAGAGGGTAGATTAAACACTGCACGTTCCATTTCCTCATCAGAGAATGGAAGATCCAGTCTTTCAGCAGCAGCGTGATCAAGTCTGTCCCATTCTAGAATAGGGAGCCCAAGGTCAGGTGGGATATCATCATCACTCGGCTGACTATAGAGTTCAGAGTAGAATTGATGAAAAACTTTCATGATAGTCGCGGGATCTTGAACTAATACCTGTTGGTCATTATAGATAGCTTTGATGTTAGATATTTGCTTTTTCGCCCGAACCCTCTGAGCTAAACATCTCCCGACTGTTTCACCGTATTCATACATTTGTTTTCGGTAAAGCTGATATTTAAGCGCAATCTCTTGGGCCCAAATAAGATTGATCTCCGCCTTGCGACGAGCTAATTCATCAAGGCTATCTTTTGGGTCTATGGCAGCCTGTAGATTAGTTATAAGCTCCAATTCCGCATCCCGTAGATGAGTATATATCTGCCTTCTTTCCCAATTCTTGGGTAGAAATTAGACCTGGGCCTACCAAATGCTGATACAACTTTTAATTTGTGCAATTACTTAGTATATGTTCCTTCATAAACAAATTGTAAAGTCCAGTAAAATCATGCACATTGTGTCCAGTTAACCAACCATCCAGTGTCTTTACTGAGTAGTCTACAAAATCAATCCAGGATGGGTCTGGGTTTTATGAGCCCCCCCTGAATCTAATTCTATATTCCTCAGTGGTGAGCCCAAATCCCTCAATCAGAGTCTTCTTCATGAGGTCATAGGACCCTGCATCTGAGCCAGAGAGGGTCAGAAGCCTGTCTCTGCAGTTACCAGAGGACAGTTCCCACAGGAGTGCCCCCAGAGAGGTTTCTTTACTTTTCTTATGTCACAAGCCCTCTCAAAGACTGTGAACCATTTGGTGATGTCATCACCTTCCTCAAATTTAGGGGTAATCCCTTTGGGGATTTTTGGATCATAAGACTGCTCTTTATCCTTATTATTTGTATTGCTGCCACCATTGATGGGTGCTAAACCCATCTCCTTCCTTTCTTTCTCTAGAGCCAGGAGTCTGGACTCTAGTTCTAATCGCTTGGCCAGCTTTGCTAAAAAGCTGTCCTCTTCACTGGGGAGTTCCCCAGTGTTTCCTCTGGGATCTGGTCCAACTATGTGGTCTGTAGGCCCCCAGAGGTTGATTCTTGGAGTTAAGGGTATGGGGTCCCTTTCCTCTCTAGGGATTATTGGAGGGGGGGGGGGTCACTATCCCCCTCATCCTCCTCCCTTTCCTCATCTGACTGGTCATCACCATGTTCAGACGGGTGGTCCTTTGCATACTTAGCCAGGAGCTCCTGGAGCTCTTGTTTGGTTGGATGCAGGCCCATTGTTATACCTTTTAGTTTGCATAAGGACCTCAATTCCTTGAAAGACAAATGTAATTAAGGTGTGAGGTTGAGCTCCTCAACCAGGTCCTGCATGATATTACTTTCACTAATAGCTGGCTTCTTTTGAGACATTCTAACCAGACCAGACAGTTGTAACCCTCTACGCTTGACTACAGTGACTTTTATTTCTCTAAAATTCTAAGGGGACTTTAAGCAAGGCCCTGACAAGACTTTTAGTATTTTGGAAAGGCCAATTTAGAAAAATCTGAATTCTAAAGGCAATTTAAGAGTTCTGTCGTGTGATCAGATAGTAACCAAGTAGTCCAACAAATGCAAGTTTGTATCCCACCACTGAGCCACCAATTTAAGAAAGTGACTCTGTATATACTGCACCAAAGTAAGGTTCAGTGTGTACAGAGTCCACAGTCCCCAGAGGTTTGGCAGAGGTTAAAGTTAAATATAACCTTACTCTCTAAAGTGGTAGCTTGGTCGAGCATTAAGGCAGTATCAGAGGACAGTGTAAAGCATTTGTTGTACACACTCAGTCAGCAAATGGTCTCACACACTCAAGAACTGAACTCTAGGCCAATTGTTTTGTATATAAAAAATATATTGTTTTATTTTAGAACCACAAGTAGGTATAAAAATACTAATCTAGTTGAATACTTTCAAGTAGCAATAGACTTTTGAATGCAGTAGTTACAGTCGTTGCAATAGGCAACACAAGTTAAACACAATTATAACATTGAGCTCAATGGGAATTACTTTGCATAGGTTTTTCTTACTCAGGGTTGGGTCCTGGATTCAGCCCTGGTGCATCTCCTGTAAACAGTTGAAAGAAAACGTTTTTGTTACACAGGCGATTTTTAAGGAATATTTGTATGTTTCAAAAATCGACACTTTCTGGCGAAAACCAGGCAATGTTATCCTATGGAGGAAAGTTTGGTTATCACAAAATCACAGTTGTAATTGCTTTGTAGGGCCAGTGCTGGGCACAAAGATCCAGCACTGGGATCTCTCCTGGTAACAGGTGAGTAATTTCGTTTTCGTTGATCGGGTGATTTTTAGTGTATAGTTCACTAACACTTCAAGAGCCTTACCTGCAAATACACAATGATAGGATTGTAATGAGAGCAGATCAACACTTCATGCCAAAGGTGGTGTCACGGTTCCACATCAACCAGACAATTCAAATACCAAGTTTTTTCCAAAAACCTACCACAAGCACAGAAAGGGCGTTACACACACTGGATGCCAGGAGGGCAGTAATGCATTATATGGAATGGACAAAGGAGTGCAGAAAGACAAAGCAGTTCTTTGTATCCTTTGCAAGCAGATTTTTGGGGCGACCAGTTACCAAAAATACCAATGCACTAACCATACAACTCTGCCACAAACAAGCAGGACAACAGTTACAAGGAGCAGCTCATGCTCACTCAACAAGGAAGAAAGGAGCAACAATTGTGTTTCTAGCAAACACACCTATTCAAGACATTTGCCAAGCCGCAACTTGGCTGCAGTGCACACGTTCACTGAGCACTATTGTGTAGATATTCAAATGAACAAGGAAGAGCAAGTAGGACAGAAGGTCTTGCAACACATATTCAATAATCAGAGCTCATCTTCCACCCAGCCACCACAATAACGACAAACCGCTACAAAGTCTATGCACAGGATTGTGAATCCAGAAAGATTCACGCTGCAAAACATATAGTTTATTACCTGTCGGTGTAGTTTTGCAGCTTGAAGACTTTCTGGATTCACTAGCGATCCCACCCTCCTCCACCAGAAAGATGAGACAGGAGGAAGAGGATTAAAACAGGAATAAGACTTTAAGAGTTAAAAGAAGAGAAAGAGTAACACACAACAAGAAAAAAGAATCCGACGATAACAACCAAAGGTGGGAGCTTCCGGAGGAAGCGCGTCAACGTCACGAAGGACAGCAAATGGTGGTATGTCGACGCGCACCTGGGCCACGGGGAAAATAAAAAAAAGAGAAAAAAGACTACAATTCCGGACCCAACCACAGGATGGCACAACAATGCACAGCATAGTGAATCCAGAAAGTCTTCAAGCTGCAAAACTACACCGACGGGTAAGAAAATATACATTTGTTATTATGAACTCCGCAGCACCATAATGGCTTTACTGAAAACTGGGGAGTTTGGTATCAAACTTCTCAGCACATTAAACCCACATTGATGCCAGTGTGGGATTTAATGAAAAATGCACTCAGAGAACATCTTAGCGATGCCCCCTGAAAAACGACCAGCCTCTGGTGGGTTCCCTGACAACATACCAAAAAATACTGTGGGTCTAAAAGTTCTGTGTGGATACCTGATATATTCAGTAGAGTGAAAACCATCTGGGGTATACCCAAAAAGGTTGAGTTCCCATCACCCACAAAGGTGGCTATTCATCATCTGGGAACTCTGAGCTAAACCATAACAACCAACCACTTGGGTAATTATGGCGGTTGTATGGTAGTCCCAGTCGTGGGTGACCAAAGGTAGGGTGATGGTTTGCAGTGCCAAGAATATAAAAGGAAAAAGTGCTATTAAAAATGGCTATCAAAACACAAACAATTTTATTCTGGTGCTGTCTTGATGCCACTTTAAAAACAGTGCGTGGACAGTGTAACAAATAACTGTCAGGGTGGCGGTCTACATGTTTCGGCTATCGGACTATGGAGTCCAAGCTCTCATCAGGACCTTATGCGCTACTGCAAAAACCGTGAAAAAAGGAAACTTAAGTAAACTAATAGTTGGGATGGATTCCCAATACGACCTTTTTATGCTAGTCCGTTTCCCTGGATTTTTTGGGGGGGGGAAAACAGGAACCTAGTTACAATAGAAGAGAAAAATCAATCGTTTCTGAAAAGTATCAATATCTAACACAAATACGGCTAGATGCAGTGTACTAGCGATCATTAACACAATACAAGTAGAAGTATTGTTTACACAAAATGGTAGGCATATCAAGAAGTTGCTTATGTACTTACCCGTCAATTTTCGGGTATGTACCTCGCCTCGCCTGGCATCCGCTCAGGACTGGAGGCACCGCTCTATAAGGAAGAGAGCATCAATACGTACAGTAATTAGCCCCAAGGTAGTATATCCCATTGTGTTATAGTGGGGGGAGGGAGAAACACTTCCACAATGTGTCGTTTGTAAATGCAATTATGAAGGAATGGCAGAATCAAACAGTCTAGTCAAGTGTAATCAACCGCTGATAACACAAATGTCTGTGTATGCTAGCATATTTAAAAGTGTGCTGTAGTGCTGGCACACGATTAGGAGCGGGTCAATAATGCAACACGAGTCTTTTAAATTCGCATTAAGACCCTTATTAGAACAGCCATAGTGCTCGGTAACTGAAGAAGTGAACACTCTGGCTAGATCTAGAAAGACATAAAGACGTGTCATATCACGCTTGAAGACTCACGCCTCACCTATGGCTTATGCGTATGATATTAATACAATGTCTAAAGACAAAAACAAAAGTCAGATAACAACGCGCTTTAGGACTCACCTCCTAAAGCGCGTTGTTATCTGACTTTTGTTAGGGTCTTAATGCGAATTTAAAAGACTCGTGTTGCATTATTGACCCGCTCCTAATCGTGTGCCAGCACTACAGCACACTTTTAAATATGCTAGCATACACAGACATTTGTGTTATCAGCGGTTGATTACACTTGACTAGACTGTTTGATTCTGCCATTCCTTCATAATTGCATTTACAAACGACACATTGTGGAAGTGTTTCTCCCTCCCCCCACTATAACACAATGGGATATACTACCTTGGGGCTAATTACTGTACGTATTGATGCTCTCTTCCTTATAGAGCGGTGCCTCCAGTCCTGAGCGGATGCCAGGCGAGGCGAGGTACATACCCGAAAATTGACGGGTAAGTACATTAGCAACTTCTTGATATGCCTACCATTTTGTGTAAACAATACTTCTACTTGTATTGTGTTAATGATCGCTAGTACACTGCATCTAGCCGTATTTGTGTTGGATATTGATACTTTTCAGAAACGATTGATTTTTCTCTTCTATTGTAACTAGGTTCCTGTTTTCCCCCCCAAAAAAAATCCAGGGAAACGGACTAGCATAAAAAGGTCGTATTGGGAATCCATCCCAACTATTAGTTTACTTAAGTTTCCTTTTTTCACGGTTTTTGCAGTAGCGCATAAGGTCCTGATGAGAGCTTGGACTCCATAGTCCGATAGCCGAAACATGTAGACCGCCACCCTGACAGTTATTTGTTACACTGTCCACGCACTGTTTTTAAAGTGGCATCAAGACAGCACCAGAATAAAATTGTTTGTGTTTTGATAGCCATTTTTAATAGCACTTTTTCCTTTTATATTCTTGGCACTGCAAACCATCACCCTACCTTTGGTCACCCACGACTGGGACTACCATAAAACCGCCATAATTACCCAAGTGGTTGGTTGTTATGGTTTAGCTCAGAGTTCCCAGATGATGAATAGCCACCTTTGTGGGTGATGGGAACTCAACCTTTTTGGGTATACCCCAGATGGTTTTCACTCTACTGAATATATCAGGTATCCACACAGAACTTTTAGACCCACAGTATTTTTTGGTATGATGTTTGTTGATTGGGGATTCATACTGTAGCTGGTCTCTAAACATATCCCTTGGACCCTCCTTACCCACACTCTCCCTCTCTGTGTAGGGTTTTTCTTGTATTATGGGTTCCCTGACAAGCCTGCAACCACGAGACATGTTACTGGACCCATGGGGGTGGGAGCATTCGCTTTCTGGGCCCAGAAACAAAGCCTTTCCTGGGTGGAGCTGGTCACACCTTCCCCAGGCCAGGAAGAGCCATCTACGGCAGGGGAGCTTCAAAGACCTTGCCGCCTTTATAATGCATCCCCCACCCTCTTCTGCTATCAGGAGCGGGCCCCCTTCCTGTCTCTCCTTTTCGGCGGGAAGATAGGCAAGAAACATTAGCCAGCCCGGAAGGTGTACCCACCTCTGCCAACCCCACCACTCTGGTGGGAGAGGCGAGTTGAAGCCCACTCTTCAGTGCCCACCATCTTGCAGATGGCAGGCACTCTCCAATCAGGATTGGGGATTATGCCCACTCCCCCACGTGGGGTGAGCACACCAAGGGCGTAGTCGCCCTAAGGTTAGTAGCCCATTGGCTACTGACCTCAAGACCCATAAAACGCCCCCTAAATACAGTATTTAGGGGGCAGCCCTGAACTAAAAAGAGAGATTCTCGCAACCTATGAAGGACGAAAGAAGACGCCCAGCGGAGGAGACTGCAGAGAAGAACTGACTTGGCCCCAGTCCTACCGGCCCCTTTGCAGTTTTCAGATATCCTGCGCCAAAGTCACCTTACCCTTCAAACAGCGACCTCCAGAACCCTTGGAAGGACTGACTGCCTTCAAAAGAGATAGGATATCCTGTGAACAGAAGCTGTGTTCAAAAGAAACTTTCAAGACAGACTCTGAGCCTGCTGAGGATAAAGAAACCCGACGCCTGGAACCACCACTGCACCCGATGCCTACGGCCTGAATCCAGGTGGCCCACCAGTCCCAGCGAGGTCCCCCAGCGCTGCAGAGTCTGAGTCTACCGTGGGTTGGCCCCTCCAGGACTCAATGATGTTGCCTGAAGCCTCTGCACGGATTCCCCCCTCCCACCACGAGTGGCCTGGTAAAAATCCAACCTCAAAAGACACCCCTGCATCAAGCCGCCCTGAGCCCTGCGCCCTGGAGAAGAGAACCCGAGGTGCACCTATGTTCCTAAGCCCTCCAACTTACTTGCCCAGCTGTTGGTTCCTCCCAGAAGTCTTCCTGGACCGAGCATGCAGCCAAAATCCAAAACCGGCAACTCCTATTGAAAACAACAGGGCACCGACGCCAAAACAGCACCCTGCACCCAGCCGTCCCTGCACGGCTGTGGGTGTACTTTGGGTGCTATCTCGGATCCTCCTTTGCCCTGAGCCTTTCACGAGGAGCTTTGCTCCCACAACCTGGAGGCCCCCTCTTCCCCATTGGGTAACATTGGGCCTCAGCACTCTGCACCCGACCACACTAGTGCCACTGAGGGTGCTTTGAGAGTGCATCCTTGACCCTGGGGGAACCCTCGTTCTAACCCCAGAATACCAGCTCCCACAACCAAGTACTTACCTGTTAACCAATAACCATATTTTCCCCATAGGAATACATTTACTTTTTTTCCTTAAATTGTTCTGTGTGGATTTGGTTTTGTAAGAGAACTTGAAAAACTGGAAATAATTGAAAACTACTTTACGTACCTTTTCTCTTGGAAATGTCCCAGTGTGATATGTAGGCGTATCACACTGAGTAGAAAAAGTTATCTGCAAAGTAATCAAAAGTAATCTAGCAGTAATTTCAACTATATTAAAGGTATTTACACATCTGTAACAGTCATTTTCATTCAGCTTGCGTTTATTGTTCAACTTGCCTTGAAAAGTACCATTTACACTTACCCGTGCTATGATTGCTTGGTTCTAGAAAATAAATGCAACCAAATAATATTTTTATACAAATCAAATTGGCCTGAGTTCAGTCTTTGAGTGTGTGACATCATTTGCAGATTGAGTATGTACAACAAATGCTTAACACTACCCTCTGATAAAGCCTTACTGCTCGCCCACACTACCACTAATGGAGAATAAGGTGCTATCTACTTTTACCTCTGCATACCTTTGGAGTTCCACTGCACTCTGTGCACTCTATACCTCATTTTGGTATGGTATATACAGATCCAGCTTCCTATACTTCTTCGATCCTTCTGTATTTAAGGTGGGCAAGAGCATTCTCAAATATTCTTAAGTCACTGTCCATCTGGGTACAGTCTCCAGATTTAGGAGGATGGATACATCCATGTCTACTCTGTTTTCCCAAAGGGTAATTAAACAGTTTATTAAAGGGCTCTTCAGACCTTTTCCACGTCTCCGGCATCCTCCAGTTCCATGAGAGCTTAACACTGTCTTCGGCCAGCTTATCTTACCTCCTTTTGATCCTATACATAGAGCAAACTTAAAATTTGTCTCCTGGAAGATAGTACTACTCCTGGCTCTGACATCCACTAGAAGAGTGAGAGTTATTTAGGCATTTACCATCGGAGAACCTTTTTGCAGATTCATTATGGATGAGTCCTAAATTCATTCCTTAGGTGCCTACTGACCTCCATTTAAATGAGCCTGCCATTCTTGCATCTTTCATTCCCAATCCACCTTCAACAGCAGAAAGATCATTACATTCTCTAGACTTGCATATATGTCTCAAATTCTATATAGACAATACAAAGGACATGCACATATAAGACCAGATATTTGTATAATTTGGTCAACCATGCAAAGGCAAAGCCGTGTCCAAACAGGGGCTAACTTGTTTGCCCTCAGTCTGTAGTGCTTTCAGTCACGCCAGAGCCAAGCGTCGTCTCCAGGGGAAAGTGTGTGTGCGTTCCACCAGGGGCATTGTTTCAACTGCAGCACTCCATGCTGCGGTGTCTTTAAAAGACATCTACCATACAGCCACCTGGAGGAGCAGGCATACATTGATGAAGCATTACTGCCTAGACATGAGCGCAGAAGCTGATGCAACAGTAGGACAGGCAGTGCTGAGAAATCGTTTCCATTAATGGTAATCCTGCTTCCTGCATGTATTTTATAATTTGTACTGCTTGCTATTCTGATTAAAGAATGTGAATATATCAAAGAGCCAAGTTGGAGAAGAAATTAGTTACTTACCTGTAACTCCAGTTCCTCAACATTGATATATTTTATATATTCACATGCAACCCTCCCTCCTTCCCAGTCAGTGGGTCATCATATTTATTCGTACACGTGTGTTTGAAATCTGATCTATTATGGCCTCTAGGGGGAGTTTGGCTGAAGTTTGGGTTCTTTCAAATGAGGTGGATGTGTTACTAAACATACCATGTTTCAGGCCAGTGGGCATTTTACTTTGTATGCTGTTTATTTTATACTTTATACTGCTACTTTAATGCACCGGGGATTCCCAGCCTGACAACGGGGAAGAATTCAAGCATGTGTTTGTATAAAAGATTCCAATGTTGGGGAACTGAAGTTAGAGGTAAGTAACTATTTTCATACCTCTTCTGATGTGCAGAAGATTGCTGAAATACTGAATGTTTTATCTAGGTGGTTTTGTTGTAACCTATGTTGAAGGCATGAACCATGTTAATTGATAGAACTCTTTAGCATCTGGTGTTTTCATTATTTTAATATATCAGGAGAACTATAACCATATAGTAATGCACAAACTGTCTCATACGATCTGTCATTACCAGAGTCTTAAATTATATCATTGTAGGTCTAAGTGCAGAACTAGAAGAAGTGCTTATGGAAGCCCAGTCACTGCAGGTCTCTCTACCAGAAATACAGGAGCTCTACATATGTTATTCATGCAACAGCAGCAATTCGCTGAGCAAACAAAGCACAATTCTTCCTTGTGGATCCCCAGTGAGAAGAACACAGTTGCAGAGTGCATAGAGGAACATGCTCCACAAAAAGAAGAGGTACCAACTAGTGTTTTTCTTTATTTCATTGAGTGCTTGGGAAATATGTATTTACCCTTTACTGTTGACCTTTTATGTTGGAGACACAAACGCAAAGCACTGAATAATGTATTTCCTGAACCACCCACCCAACCAAACATTGTCTGATTATCTCCGAGTGCATGTCAGAAAAATGTTTGACTTGTCTCAGACAGTTTTAAAGACATGATAAATGTGTGTTTTAGGCATGTGTGCTGTAGATACACATGCTTTGCATACTCCTGCCATCTAGTGTTGTGTCCGGGTGTTTGCAAGTTGTTGTCTTCGAAGAAGTATTTTCCAGTCACAAGGTAAGGTGACTCCTCCTTTCAGTGATAGTGCACATGGCATCGACTCCACTGTTAGATTGATTTCTTTCCGCCATCGGGTTCGGACGTGGTTTGCAGCGCTCTGGTTAGACACCGTCCTTCGGGATCCTCTCGGTGCGCAACACACTGTATTGTCTGTATTATTTTGTATGCGTTTCACCATTCTCAGTGTGTCTCAGAAACTAGAAAAACACTCTTGTTCGAGGCATATGAGCTGCAGATCACACACTGTGCATAGATCACCATCTGGTGTTGGGCCCGGATGTTTGCACTTTGTTGTTGTATTGGACTAAGTCTTTGGAAGTCACAAGATAGATGACTCCTCCTTTGGACAATAATGCGCTTGGGCATCGACTCCATCTTCAGATTGTCTATTTCTGCCATCAGGCTCGGATGTGTTCGTCACGCTCCAGTTCGGTGTCGTTACCGTTCTACCTTTCGACGCGCAATCCTTCACCCATTCTTCGGTATTGTTTCAATCGCATTTCCCTATTGAAGCGCATCTCTACAAACTTGAATTCTTCTATTCCGGTTGTCGACACAAGCCTTCGGGCCTAGCCACGCCATTAGGCCTTTGGCTCATGGAAAGAACTCCTTTCAAAAAGTGTCCTCATGTGGATCCAAGTTTCCACACGCTGATCTTCACGAGGTGTGTAACCTCTGCCTTTAACTTGAGCACGAGGCCAAAGACTGTCCAGCTTGTGCCTCTTTCCGCTCCAAGAAAACAATACGGGATCGTCGGGCTCGAAGAAGCATGGCTCGATCATCAACATAGATACCGGTCAATATCTTCCAAGAAGCAATCAATGTACCGGAGCAGGAGCAGATCGAAGAGGGCAACATTAGCGCCTCCGAAGCCGATGACTCCGACGTCAAAGACATCACTCCAGGGCAGCGGGTCGTAAGTACTGACTTCGACCCCTCCCACCCACCCACTCATAAAAAGGCTTCAGTAACACCTTCACCTTCGGGCCTAGGTGCACACCGTAAAGCCTATTTATTTCAATGTACTGTATTTCCTAAGTGTTGCAACTTACTGCATCCTCTGTAAATCAAACAAAGTACAATTTCTATTGCCTTTTCAAACTGTTCTATGTAAGAAACTGGCTCTATATATACTACACCAAAATGAGGTATAGTGTGTATAGAGTCCAAGTGACCCCAGAGGTAGGCAGAGGTTAAAGTTAGGTAGAACCTTATTCTCTAATTGTGGTAGAGTGGTCGAGCAGTAAGGCAGTATCAGAGGACAGTGTTAAGCATTTGATGTAAACAGTCAGCAAATGATTTCACACACTCAATAACTGAACTCTAGGCCAATTGTGTTGTTTTATTTTTAGAAACAAGCAAGCCTGGCACAGGTAAGCATTAAATACTTTTCAGTAATAAGTTACTGGATATAGGACAGTTTGAAAATGCAATAGCAATTGTACTTTGTTTGATTCACAGGGGATGCAGTAGGTTGCAACACTTGGCAAATACAGTACATTGAAATGAATAGGCTTTTTCAGTAAATTACAGGTAAGTTACTTTTTACGTTACTGCTCTAACTCAGTGCTGGATGTCTAGATTCAGCACTGGGACATTTCCTGGAAACAGGTAAGTAATTATGTTTTGGTTATTCACATGATTTTTAAAGAATATTTTTAGATTTCAAAACTCCACACTTAAAACTTTTTGGAGACAAATAGTTAATGTTATCCTATGGAGTAAAAACAAGTTAACGGTTCACAGGTAAGTAATTGTCTGTGGGCGTTAAGGTTCTGGGGTTAGATTCAGGGGTCCCCCAGGGTCAGTGATGCACTGTTGTTGCACCCTCAGCGGCACTAGGGCGGCCGGGTGCAGAGTGTTGCGGCCCAATGTTATCCATTGGGGGATAGGGGACCTCCGGTTGGTGGCTGCTGATAAGCAAGCCACTGGGTTGTGGGAGCAAAGCTCCTAGGGTCAAGGTCAGGGCAAATGGGGACACAAAGTAACACAAAAGGTGCACCCTCAGAGTCAGTGGGGCGGTCGGGTGCAGAGTGCTATTTTGATGTTGTGCGCCCTGTTGTTTTCTATGGAGAACCTCCGGTTTGCAAAAGCACTACAGGCAGGGAAACAAAGGACTTCTGGGTGCGACCACCACTTGGAGAGGTAAGTTGGGAAGTTAAGGGTTGGTTAGGCACCGTCGGTTTGGTCACACAAGGCTGCGGGGCATCGGGTGCAGGGGTGCCTTTTGGGGTCGGATCTTCTTACCAGCTCCTGGTCGCGGTTAGGGGGGCCTTCTTGATTTAGGCTCCAGGCGTCAGCTGGAGGCAGGTCAGGGGTCACGAGATCTCGTGTCAGGATTGCCGGGGTGACCTCCTCATGGTGTTTTTCCACTTGAGCTCGGGCGGGGTTCGGCGGGTGCAGAGTGAGCTGAATTCGCGGTCTCTGGCTGGTGCCAGAAGCTGCAGTTTGAACAAATCCTGTGTTCACAGGAGATGCAGTCTTTAGAAGTGAACGCAGGCAGGTCCTCTGGGTTTCTTGAGGTTGCTGGCTGCAGCACACATCGGGATTTCGCAGGAGCAGGTTCGAGGGGAAGACAGGCCAGTAGGGCTGGGGCCAATTCAGTGGGCGTCGTCCCCTTGTTAGCTCTGCACGGCTCTTCAGTCCTTCTTCTTATCTTCTTTCTTGTCTGGATCTCAGGATGCAAGGTTCAGGGTGCCCCCTAAATACTTAATTTACATGCGTTACAGGTAGGTAAAGGGCAGGGACCAATGGCTCTCTTTCGTGGGGTGGGTACACCCCCTATTGTACCACCCTCCAGTGGGAGGGGGCATGAGCTTGTCCCTGGTTGGTTGGGTCCACCCCATCCTTCAGATGGCGGGGATTCGGAGTTGTGCTTCACCTCACCTCCCCCACCTGAGGGGTGGAGTTGGCAGAGGTGGGCACACCTCTCTTCCTCACTTGTTTTTCCCGCCGGTTCTCCCGCCCAAAGTGGGGGTCAGAACCAGTAGGGACCAGTTGCTGAGAGCAAGTGGCCTGGGGAAGCTCACAAAGGTGGCAGGCCTTTGAAGCTTCCCCTTCGTGAACCCTGCCCATCCTGGGGTAGGAGGCTTGGCACCTCGCACCAATGTGCATTGTTTCAGGCCCCAGAGAGCAGCAGGCTCCCGACCCAGGGGTCCAGAAACATGTCTGTTGGTGGCAGCCTAAGCAGCCACTCAGTCAGGTCACTAGAAGTTGGTCGAGTTTCAGGGGGCATCTCTAAGATGCCCTCTGTTGCAATTTACATTAAATCCCACACTGGCGTCAGTGTGGGTTTAATGTGCTGAGTGTGAGAAAGTGGCTCTGTATATACTGTTCCTTAATAGGTACAGGGTGTACAGAGTCCACAGACCCCAAGGGTTTAACAGAGGTTAAAGTTAGATATAACCTTACTCTCCAAAGTGGTAGCCTGGTCGAGCAGTAAGGCAGTATCAGAGGACAGTGTAAAGCATTTGTTGTGCACACTCAGTCAGCAAATATTTCCACACACTCAATAACTGAACTCTAGGCCAATGGTTTGTATATAAAAAAATATATGCTTGTTTTATGTTAGAACCAACACTTGGAATTAAAATATACTTTCTCGTCAGGAGATGTTTCATAAGAATACTTTTGTATATGCAATAGACTTTTTAGTAAACAGTTACAAGTAGTTGCAGTAGGCAACTCTATTTCTAAACACAATACATTGAGCCCAATGATAAATTCAAGTTATATGCAACAGATTACTTTTTAGATTACTTTTGTAATTCCAGGCCTGGATCCTAGATCCAGTCCTGGGTCAGTTCTCAGAATCAGCTGTTAAAAGTCGACTTTGGTACTGTAATGATTTTTAACTAATATTTAGCTATTTCAAAAGTTAGCACTTAGAAAATATTTCAGAGCAAACAATCAATGATTCCCTATGGAAGAAAATGTAGGTTACAGGTACAGTAGGTTATCGTTACTTTTGTAATCCAGTACTGGGTGCCTAGACTGAGCACTGGGACCTTTATTTTAAACAGGTAAGTAATTACGTTTTCAGATGTTATACGATTTTTGAAGAATATTTAGAAATTGCAGAAATCCACACTTAGAAGAAATTTCACAGAAAAACAGTCAGTGGTTTCCTATGGAAGAAAAAGGAGTTAGAGGTACGTATAGTTGTGGGTACTTTTCAGAGTCAGTGCTGGGCACCAAGATCCAGCACTGGGAGCTCACCTAAGAGCAGGTGAGTAAATTCGTTTTTGATACTCGGCTGATTTTTGGTGAATATTTTGAGTTTTGAAAAGTCCACACTTAAAAGAATTTCCAAGAAAAAGCCAGTCAATGTTACCCTATGAGAAAAATGAAGTTAGCGGTTTAAGGGTAAGTACTCGACTGGCAGAGTTGAAGTTCTGGGCATAGACTCAGGGGTCCCCCAGTGTCAGGTAGGTACAATCAGTTCACCCTCAGCGGTTTCAGGACGGCCGGGTGCAGAGAGAGTTAGGCCCAATGTTATCCTATGAGGGATAGGGGGGCCTGGGTTGGTGGCTGCTGTCGGGCAAGCCACGCGGCTGTGGGAGCTGGGCTCCTGGTCACTTACTCAGGGCAAGTGGGGAAGTAGGTTAGAGTAGAGTTTTCACTGCCAGGGCCACTCGTGCGGCTGGGTGCAGGGTGCTTTTGAGCCGTCGGGCGCTCAATTGATTTCTATGGGAAATCTCCGGTTTGGACAAAGACTGCAAGCTCGGGTACGAGGACTCTTCAGGTGCCACCACCACTTCGAGAGGTAAGTTGGGTAGTTGGAGGATAGGTAGGTACCCTGGGATTGGACACAGAGGGCCGTGGGGCGCCGGGTGCAGGGGTGCCTTTTGGTGTCGGGAAATCTCATCCTCTGTTGATCGCGGTTGGGGTGGCACTCTGTTCTGAGGCTGCAGGCTTCGTCAGGATTGCCGAGGGGGGTCCTTGGGTGCCGGACTCGGGGTCACAGTCGCCGTGGGGTCGTCCTCGTGGGTTTAGTTCACTCCGGCACCGGCCAGGCGTGGCGGGTGCAGAGTGGGCTGGGATCGCGGTTCCGGGCTGCTGCCAGGGGTCAAAGGTAGGTTCTGAGTAGAGCCTCTACTCATGGGAGTCCCAGGGGATCAGAGTTCAAAGGTAGCCAGGTCCTCCGGGGTTTCTGAGGTTGCTGGCCACAAGAGATGCCGGGTTTGGAGCAGGAGCAGGTTCGAGGTCGACAGGCCGGTAGGGCTGGGGCCAAAGCAGTTGGTGTCTCCCTCTCCTTCGCAGCTGCAGGGCAGGTCTTCTTTTCTTCTCGCTCTTCTTGTAGTTTTGGAATCTGGAATCTGGGGAAGGAAGGTTCAGGGTGCCCCTAAATACTAGATTTAGGGGTGTTACAGGTAGGTGAAGGCCAGGGACCAATGGGTCCTTGTCCTGGGGTGGGTACACCCCCTATCCTGCCCCTCTCCTGTGGGAGGGGGGCAGTAGCCTAATCCTGATAGGGTAGGGCCTCCCATCTTCAAGATGGCGAGAGCCCGGAGATGTGCTTCACCTCGCCTCCCCCACCTGAGGGGTGGGGTGGACAGGCTGGCACATCCCCTGTCCTTGTATGGGGTTTTCGGCCAAGCTTCCCGCCAGAGTGGGGGGTTGCAGTGGCCTGGGGAAACTCCTAGAGGCGGCAGGCCTTTGAAGTTTCCCTTTGCTCATCCTGGGGGAGGAGATCTATCACCTTACCCAGGATGTGCATTGTTGCAGGCCCGGGAGAGCAGGGGCTCTCCCACCCAGGGGTCCAGCAACGTGTCTGCTGTGTGGCAGCCTGGGCAGCCTCAGAGCAGACGTGGATTGTAGGTTAGTTGTAAGTGGCCATCTCTAAGATGCCCTCTGGGGTGCTTGGTACATTAAATCTCACACTGGCATCAGTGTGGGTTTAATGTGCTGAGAAGTTTGATACCAAACTTCCCAGTCTTTAGTGTTGCCATTATGGTGCTGTGGAGCTCGTGTTTGACGAGCTCTCAGCAGCATGTACTCTTAAATGGCAGCACTGCACTTACAGTGCCCGGGAATGGACCTGGGTACTGTAGGGGCACAGGGCTCCTGCTCCTCTGCCTACACCATGGGCATAAGGCACCCAGCCAGAGGGGTGACTGACATATGCTTTGGCAGTGTGGGTGTTGGGCATGGCACACAGAGATGTGTGCCATGTCGACTCTTCATTTTGTCCTGCACCCAGACACTCAGCCTGCAAAGGCAGTGTGTGTGTGTAAGGGTACAGGGCCCCTAAGGGTGGCACAATGAGTGCTGCAGCCCTTAGGGGTCTTCCCTGGTCACAAGGCCCTGGGTACCTAGGGTACCATTTACTAGGGGCTGACATGTGGCCAGGGTTTGCCAATTTGGAGTTTGTGTGTTTTAAGGAAGGAACATAGACCCTGGGCACCTGATTGGCAGGAGTCCAGGGTACACTCAGTCAAAGTACATTCAGCAATTTAGCAAAAAGTGGGGGCATACCATGCAAGAAAGAGGGCACTTTCTCACACTGAGAAGTTGGATACCAAACTTCTCAGTCTTCAGTGTAGCCATTATGGTGTTGTGGAGCTCGTAATGACAAACTCCCAGCACCATATACTCTTAATGGCAGCACTGCACTTACAATGCCCAGGAATGGACTTGGGCACTGTAGAGGTACAGGGCTTATGCACCTGTACCCTCACCACTGGCATAGGGCACCCAGCTAGAGGGGTGACTGATGTATGCAAGGGCAGTGGTTTGTGACATGGCACACTGGGATGTGTGCCATGTCGACTCTTCACTTTGTTCTGCACCATGACACGCAGCATGCAAAGGCAGTGTCTGAGTGCACTGGTACAGGACCTCTAAGGGTGGCACAATAAGTGCTGCAGCCCTTAGAGGCTTTCTCTGGTCACAGTGCCCTGGGAACCTGTGGTACCATTTACCAGGGGCTGACCTGTGGCCAGAGATGCCAATTTGGTTTAGGCTTCAATGCAGTTTTTGGGAAAGAACATAGGCCCTGGGTACCTGATTAGCGGGAGCGCAGGGCACACTCAGTCAAAGTACATCAGCAATTCAGCAAAAAGTGGGGGCAACCATGCAGAAAGAGGGCACTTTCTCACACCTACCATTTGCTGTTCAGGGCAACTAGTAGTCGTGGGTGGAGCGGACTCACTCTGCAGCACTCCACCGATGTCACTTTCTAAATTCTGCTCCTCGTCGCTCACCCGCCTCGAACTCAAGCACTCGCGTCAGTGCCACAATTGCCCGCCTCAGGTCAGTCTTCATAATAAAGATGGAACCTGGGGGTTTGGGAGAAATAAAAGTGTAAGTGCTGGGGTGGGGATATGCTGGTTACCACAGTGCATCCTTTGCGCAATCAAATGGTACATTTCTTTGTCCACTGCAGCGTGGTTTTACGTTTCTCGAAGAAAAAACAATCGAAGCCGCTAATCCTTTTGCAGGCACAACTCTAGAGAGATGTGTAGATTTGGAGACCTCTTGTAAGACCCTTTATGCAAGCACGAGCCATAAAACTTTACATCTCGTCTGCCCCAGAGCTGGATTTACATTTCCTCATCTTATCCCAAATCTGAGCTTTCGCTTAGTTGCCCAACTGGCTCCCCGCACTCCAGGACATCCTTTGAACGGTGCAAAACAATTTCTGCCAGCAGACTGATACAAAAAGCGGTTCATTTTCAAAATTGCAGATAAGATTTCAACCTCCTAAAGGCTTCCTTTGCTATCATAGTCCTCTTTTTGTTTCTTGCTTAGGCATTCCTCGAACTGGGTTCCCCAATCATCATGTGATTCCTCCAAGGATCTGGTGAATACCGATTAATTGAAAGAGGTTTTTACTTGTTAGGTGCAGGGAGGTTGTTATTCTCACGCCATTGTTTTTTCCAGCCTCGTGACGTCAGAAAGCTGGAGGGCCACTTGCAGAGGCGCTGTTAGCAGAAAGAGAGGATGTGACGCTACCGCCAAAGCTTTAGAAGTTGAGACTTAGGTTACAATCTCGATGTCAGCTCAACTTCCTGTTTCTGAAAAAATGAACCTGACCTTGGATAATTTAACTTGAGCTCATATAAAGCTTTCCTGTACCTTCAAACTAGAAGTCAAGTTCTCACTATATAACCGAGTTGGTGTAGCTTGCAAGGACAGCACTATAGGAGCCGTTGCCCCTTTCTTTTTGTTGTTGATGCCCGAGAAAAACAAGGCCCAGGGCTGGAGCCACTCGGAGCTCTGTTGGTAAGGGTAACATTCAACTTTTGTGCGCAGATGATTGACAGCTCCAGCACCATCCCGCTGTTCACAATCATTTACCTCTATCCCATGGGTCTTCACAAAGCCGCTAGGTATTACTCCACTCCCCTCACAAGGAATTACACTGTTCCCAAATTCATGTGATCCCACCATAAGTACAGCCCCCCGTAGTTATTCGCTTCCTCTTTTTATAGGTCTCCACAAACATAGATTTGGTTAACATTACAGGCACCTCTCATTCCATAGGTATCCATATTATCTCCATACGTGTAGTAAGCTGTGTTCCTGTTGCAGTAACCCCCCCACTTTTTTGCGGACTTCTGATGCACTTTGACTTGATGTGCCCTGGGTCCCTGACAATCCGGTTCCCAGGACCTGTGTTCTTTCCCAAGCTGTACCTTTATACCCCCAATTGCCACCGCTCTGGCCATATTAAAGTCCCTTGTAAAGGTACCATGGGTACCAAGGGCACTGTCCAGGGAAGGCCTCTAAGGGCTACAGCACATATTCTGCCACTCTTAGAGGCCCTGTACCTTCACACACACACTTCCATTTCATGCTGCATGTTTTGGTGAATAGAAAGCTAAAGAGTCTACATGGCACACATACCTGTGTAAATACACAAAACAGTATCCACGAGTCTAAACAGACTGTTAGAACCACAAAAGACCTAAAGACAGTGACCATAAACCTATATACTTCTAGCAGGCTACAGAAGGAAAAATCCTATAAAAGGACGGATTCCCATCACTCACCAATGGTGACATGCTTCATCATCTGGGTCTCCTCCTAGTGTCACTCTAGTGGCACTAAGGGCTGCAACCCTTTTAAAAGGAAAGGGGATCTCACGGATGTTTTTTTGGGGGCTATGTAAATTATAGCGATAAAACATGCTTTATTTAGACCTACAGAAGTGAATGATCGATTTGTGTGGGAATGTTAGGTGCAGTGCGAAGATGCTGTGAAATAGGGAATTAAAATTGACTGCTGAGAGAAAAAAACTTTTATTAATATCTCTCAGAGGTCAAACCTAAAAACAGTGCGAAATGACAGTTTTCAACAAATAACTTTCTAAATATGAAGGGTCAACATGTTTCAGCATAAGCGGGCACATTTTATCCTATGCCTTCTTCAGGACCACAGAAATGTTGCTACTGCACAAAGTGATAAATTAATTAAATAAATGAATGAAAGGTTGGAACCAATACAACCATATCAACTGTAATCAGGGCTGTTTAACAATTCCTCTGTAAATAGTGGACTGTTGATAGTTTCTGCAAAAGAGTAAAGTACAACGATCTACAATGTAAAGGTTGGTACAATATCAAAAAGAACTCAAGGATTCAAAAACAAAGTGCTGTATATGCTGACACATTAGATCATTGTCTCTAATTGTGTAATTTCTTCAATGCACGAAATGCAAGCTTACACGTTTTACATGAGGATAAGACCTCACCACACTGAGACATCTCCTAGACAAAAGGTAAGTAGTTCACTTTTAGTACATAGGCAATTTTTCAATGTTCCATGCAAACCAACTCCACAGTTAAAACAATTTTCAAGGAAAAACAGTCGATGTATTTCTATAGAGAAAAATGAAGTTAACGGTTTGCAAGTAAGTACTGGTTTGTGGGAGTTGGTATTCTAGGGTTCCCCCAGGGTCAAGGATGCACTCTTGAAACACCCTCAGCGGCACTAGGGCGGCCGGGTGCAGAGTGCTGAGGCCCAATGTTATCCAATGGGGGATAGGAGGCCTCCAGTTGGTGGCTGCTCACGAGCAGACCACAAGGTTGTGGGAGCAAAGCTCCTGGTGCTAGGCTCAGGGCAAAGGGGGATCCAAGTTAGCACCCAGAGTACACCCGCAGCGGTGCAGGGGCGGGTGGGTGCAGGTGCTGTTTTGGTGTCGGGTACCCTGTTGTTTTCAATGGAGATTCTCCGGTTGCAACAAAGACTGGAGGCTCTGGGACGAAGATCTTCTGGCGTTGACCACCGGTGGAAAGGTAAGTTGGGATGCTGGGACACCGTCGGTTGGGCCACCCAAGGCCGTGGGCTGTCAGGTCCAGGAATGTCTTTAGGCGTCAGGTTTTTCTTACCAGCTCCTGTCGGGGGTTCCTCCAGAAAGGGGCTGCAGGCTTTGCTTGGAGAGTTAAGGCAGGTCAGAGATCACCAGATCTCGGGTCAGTATCGCCGGGGAAACCTTCTTGTGGTGTTGGGCCACTTGAACTCGGGCCGTGGGTGTCCTGTGCAGAGTGTTACCGACTCGTGGTTTGGGCTGGGGCCCGAGTCTGTGGTTGAGCGCATCCGATACTCACGGGAGGCAAAGTTTTGGCTTGGAAGGCAGGGCAGGTCCTTCGGGTTCTTGAGGCTGCAGGATACACTGGGATTTTGCTGGAGCAGGTTTAAGGTGGGGACAGGCCGGTAGGGCTGGGGCCAAGTCAGTGGGCGTCCTCCTCCTCTCAGTTTCAGCACGGCTTCTCCGGTCCTTCTGCTCTTCTTCTTGTCTGAGGAGGCAAGATTCAGGGTTGCTCTTAAATACTAGATTTAGGGGCGTTACAGGTAAGTAAAGTAATGGGTCCCTTCCTTGGGGTTCTTACTCCCCCTTTTATGCCACCCCACAGTGCCAGGGGGGCATATGCCTCCCTCTTTTTGACTGGGTCCCCCCATCTGCAAGATGGCAGGGACTGAGAATTGTGCTTCACCTCGCCTCCCCCGCCTGAGAGGTGGGGTTGGCAAAGGTGATCACACCTCCCTCCCTCCCTCGGTTTTCCCGCCGATTCTACCGTCCAAAGTGGGGGTCAGAACCGGTGGGAGCCAGTTGTTGGAAGCAGCAAAGGGCTGGGGTAGCTCACAAAGGCGGTAGGCATTTGAAGCTTCCCCTTCGTTGATCCAGCCCATCCTAGGAGAGGAGGCTTGGCACCTCATCCCAGGATGTGCTTTGGTTCAGGACCCAGAGAGCGGCAGAGTTTCAACCCAGGTGTCGAGAAACATTTTTCATTAAATCCCACACTGGCATCAGTTTGGGTTCAATGTGCTGAGAAGTTTGATATCAAACTTCCCAGTTTTCAGTAAAGCCATTATGGAGCTGTGGAGTTCTGAATGACAAAACTCCCAGACCATATACTCTTTATGGCATAACTGCACTTATAATGTCTAAGAATGGACTTAGATACTGTAGTGGTACAGGGCACATGCACCTGTACCCTCACCACTGGTATATTGCAGCTAGCTAGAGGGGTGGCTTACCTATGCCAGGGCAGTGGTTTGTAGGCATGGCACACAGGGATGTGTGCCATGTTGACTCTTCACTTTGTTCTGCACCAAAACACGCAGCCTTCAACTTCAGCGTGTGTGTGTATAGCTACAGGGCCTCTAAGGGTGGCACAATAAGTGCTGCAGCCCTTAGGGGCCTTCCCTGGTCACACTGCCCTTGGTACCTATGGTACCTTTTACTTACATGTAGCCAGTGAGTTGACAATTGGGTTTTGCAACAGTGCAGTTAAGGGAAAGAACATAGGCCCTGGGTACCTGGTTGGAAGGAACCCAGGGCACACTCAGTCTAAGTACATCAACATTAGGCAAAAAGTGGGGGCAACCATTCAAAAAGGGCACTTTCCTACAATAAGCATAGAACCTGAGTGAAGTCTAGCATCTGGACAAGGAGTGTATTAGCACTGGAGTCTGCTTTGACTAGAATTATGTTTTGGCTCAATGTTGACATTAAAAAGAACACCTTAGCTGTCTTAAGCAGCGAGCAGGAAGCTGCTGTTTTGGACTGCTAAAGCACATTACGATGAGTATGGCAATGAAGTCTTCCCATATGAAGTCTTTTGGTGTAGGAGGTTGGAAACCAGTAGCAGGAGTACCCTCTCTTGCACACTTTTTCTGCCCTTTGTGCTTGACCTCCTCCCTTTTACTTGGAAGCCGTGTTCATTTGGGCATGTCCTTGCAACATGTGCGCTCCTTGTGAAGAAGGTAAAAGATTATGTAAGGGTCATTCGCTGCCTTCTTTCTCCCGTCGGATGTGGTTCTACACATTGAATGAAGGTGTTTTTCCTGGAAAGAGTTACAGAAGATCTCTAGAATGTAGGAAAAAATATATATTTTCCCATACACCGAAGACGTTGAGTTAAAAATAGAGAGAAGTCCCTCACAAAGCGTTGTTTTATGGTCTTAAGTGTTCAGAAATAACAAGCACATAAGCCACAAAAGAACAGACTCTGAGTGAACTGCCAGTACAAGGCACGCTGCGATTAGGAAGATGCTGGATTCTTAAAGGAGCACTATACTATTTTTAATCACCTTGACATTGCTGCCTATTATGCCGTGTTTGCCATTAATTTCTTCAGGTTTTAAAGCTTCGGCATTAGTGCTATCCTGTGTAGTGTTTATTTATGTGAGGCTCCTGTCTTCTGAAAAACTCAGTATTTTATAATGTCATATGTACACTTAGGATTGTATTTGTATACAATTACACTGGTCCGATATTCCCGCATGCAGGTGACAATCATTCTAACATGACTTCATTAAAGGTATCTAAGATGCAAACTTTGAATGTAAGTAACTGTCGCTTCTTCCTATTTTGTCACCTGGAGATGGCGCCAGGAGCACTGTCTTCAATGGCAGAAACACCATCACAGTCCAGGTTTCGTAAGGCAGCCTTATTCCAAAGACACCCCCTCCCCCTCACACACATGAACTGCATTTTATGTCTCCATAAAACTGGGCATGATCCCAATAACTGTATTTGCAGCACATTTAGTTGTTTAATCCTCTGTCACAAGGAGGGTCCCCTTATGCCTTGAAGCCTGTTTACCCTGGCCAGGGATCAGTGAGGGGTATTACAATTCTTTCTTCTGCAAGGACAAGGAAACACAAACTTGAAATTAAAAGGGGTGGGAACACACTGCCTCATATCCCAGCATTCAGTTTTCCCCAATGCATCATGGTAAATGCGATTCATGATAACACTTACTTCAGTAGTAGTCTTTAATTTTTCACCCCTGTTGGTGCAGCCTATTTTATGTATCTTTAGACACGTGTTCCTTGATTCATTCCTTCATCCGAGAACAACAGGTCATGATGCATTAGGGCAAATTGAGTGCTGGGATGTGAGGCAGTGTGTTCTCACCCTCCTCCTGTTACAAATTAGAATTTGTGTGTTCTAAGAAATGGCTGGTAGGCTTCCCATAGGAGACTCTGATCATCCCCACCAAATAACTGTGCCTGCTACTCAGATGCAGACACTTGATTGATTCTGAGGGTACTTCGTTTTAGAGAATCAAAAGCATTGAGACAGTCTGTTAATTTGGAGTGGTTTCCCTTCTCCTCAGATCCAGTTTCTATGTTGACTAAGGCCTCATCTATAGGGGATTTGCACATGTTTACTGCAACCTCAATAATTAAAAGAAACCAACCACTTCAGTCAGGAATGGCTAAGAGCGTCCAGTGGATGGTTAAATCTGTCCTGTTGATGCAGTCTATCCTGTTGACCACTTTTTGTCAGTGATCACTTAGACTACCCCTTTACGACAGCTCTTAACGTAGCTGTACCTCAAAGCCTTATGTCAGCAACTGTTCTATTGTTGTCAATTGTTTCATCAATTAAAATCACTCATCAATATAGTGTAGGTGAATTAAGTGGTCTGCCTAGTAAGATGGTGATGGCAACGTTCCTGTATATTTCAACAGCACACAATCTGACTAGTTCCTAAGCATGACCTCATGACTTGACCTGATGGTCAATATAAATTCCAAAACCCTTTCCCTTATGGCAGTCCACGCTCCATAATAAGCCACTAAGCCACCCACATAGGGTGCAAGTAACCATGGAATTATTGGACTTCATTAAGCAGCTAATGCTTGATTTTTATAGCAGTCTATCTATTTCACCGCAATCGACTTTACTGCTTCTGATGTCTCCTTAAGCTATTCCTTCTCAGCCAATTCAGCCTAGATCAGTACTTCTTGTGGACCAGTCTACATTGCCTTTTGTAATTGCACTCACTGAAAACCAGCTAAAGCAGCTAGTACCAATACCTGATGCACAAGAAATTAGGTAGGACACAGCCTCTAATGACTAATTAGAGCCGACATCAGGAGGATGATCCTGGAGGGAAATACGATGTGCATCAGTACCCTGAGTAGATGACGTCCTAGCTGAAGATCCCGGTCTAGAACCTGCACCTTTTGACACTCTGCCAGATGACCTAAATCACTCTCATAGCTTGGTTAACAAAGCTTCTCTTCCAGGGGATCCTCATCAATAGTCATAAGCACATGAATATTCCCGCCCATGCGCAGGACCCCGGAAACCTATATAAACATATATGTGGAAACCATATATGTAGCTCTATACATATATCCATATATATATATATATATATATATATATATATATATATATATATATATATATATATATATATATATATATATATATATATATATATATATATTGTAACAGTCCACCATATACCACAACACTGAGCAATGTTGTAAGAATTTCCCTTGCTTATAACCATAATCCTGCAGAGAGGAATGAAAAAAAACCATTGCCCGCACATAAGCTGCATTGCAGAAACATCAGTGTAGAAAGCTGAAAAACTAACCAACAGAAACACACAGAATAAACTGGCACTGTGCCTTTAAGGCAGCCATGACCCCTAGCTTCCCATCATGCCTCAGGGGTGACAGTTAGGTCAGTTGTTCTTTCCGGCTCCTTCTGTCAGGACCCTGGTAACTTCAGCTCTCACTTTTTTCTGATTTCTGTCAGAAATAACTTCTAATTTTTTGTCAAAATCGTTTTACTTCAACGTCTTTTTGTTGTTGAAGTACTTCTTTTCTATTTTTAAGAGAGGGGTGCCGTTTAAACTGGACTCTTCTTACCTGTCTCCTGGTTTTTGGCTCCAGTGCCTGTATTGGTGAAACTTTCACGACCCCCGCTTCGCGGGCGCCGTTCACCGGACTCTGGGATTGCTGCAAGGTTACGCTGCGGGACTGCAAGGCTCAGCAGGCTCTGCTGTCCACACCTGTTGCCTCTTCCCCAGCGGACACGCCCCCTCCTGCCTTAAAAGCTCAAGAAACCACTCGCTCCACGGGTGCCGTTTAAACTGGACTCTTCTTACCTGTCTCCTGGTTTTTGGCTCCAGTGCCTGTAATTGGGGAAACTTTCACGACCCCCGCTTCGCGGGCGCCGTTCACCGGACTCTGGGATTGCTGCAAGGTTACGCTGCGGGACTGCGAGGCCCAGCAGGCTCTGCTGTCCACACCTGTTGCCTCTTCCCCAGCGGACACGCCCCCTCCTGGCTTAAAAGCTCAAGAAACCACTCGCTCCACGGGTGCCGTTTAAACTGGACTCTTCTTACCTGTCTCCTGGTTTTTGGCTCCAGTGCCTGTATTGGGGAAACTTTCACGACCCCGTTCACCGGACTCTGGGATTGCTGCAAGGTTACGCTGCGGGACTGCGAGGCCCAGCAGGCTCTGCTGTCCACACCTGTTGCCTCTTCCCCAGCGGACACGCCCCCTCCTGGCTTAAAAGCTCAAGAAACCACTCGCTCCACGGGTGCCGTTTAAACTGGACTCTTCTTACCTGTCTCCTGGTTTTTGGCTCCAGTGCCTGTATTGGGGAAACTTTCACGACCCCCGCTTCGCGGGCGCCGTTCACCGGACTCTGGGATTGCTGCAAGGATACGCTGCGGGACTGCGAGGCCCAGCAGGCTCTGCTGTCCACACCTGTTGCCTCTTCCCCAGCGGACACGCCCCCTCCTGGGAGGTCCACTTAACGCAAATATTTTCCCGCAACGCGGGATGCGCGCGGGCGGTCGCCGGGCTAAGCCCGGGCAAAGGGCGGGCCGTCTGAGGCCGTCCGAGGGCTGCCGAGGCTGGGCTGGGCCTACCCTCTTGGTTTTGTAAATCTAGGTATTGTAATTTGTTATTTATACTTAGACTGATATCTCTTATTGTGTACTTGCCATTATGTCCTTACGCTCAGGAAAAGAGAGACTGGTACAAGTCCAGACTTCGTCAGGGGTGGTAACAGGCCCCCTTGATGCTTTTTTAATTAAAGCGACGGGTATCTAAGAAAAAGAAATAGCCTTTGTAGAGAAACGTCTATCTTTAGATCTTATAATAGGCAAGCGCTCTTCTTTAGGTCAAATTGCTACTGCGATTTCCCCTAATAAAGTGAGCTCTTTAGTCCTAAATACAAGCCTACATCAAGATCCTGCCTTAGTGCCGGTAGGCTTATGTCATAACAAGGATGAATCCATTGCAATTTTAACAGGTGATGGCTTGTCCTCGAGTGATGCTAATGTTAGTGGGGAGGATGTTGCCTTACATACTGGTTGTCCTGCTCAACCCCAAATATTTAAGGGGGTTTCCCAAACTATTAAACGTCGCAAAAGGAAAAGAGTGAATAGAGTACAAAAGGGAGGTATATCTAAGATTCCTAAATCTAATACTACAGTATTGAATCCATCGGCTGATTCCAACCCTCACTCTCCCATACCTGTATTAACCGATACTAGCCCACATTGCCTGTCGGCCACAGGTAATGAGAAAGATTTATCAAATAAAATAGAAGTATTAGTTAAATCACTTATGATACCCTTACTTGAACGTACTAGATTGATGAATACTAAAATGGAATCTTTGGAGGAAATAGTTATCGCTAATAATGAGATGTTAAAAGAATTGTCGAATAAGCAAAATATGTCTCAAACGATAACTACAACCCCCAAAGATTCTGGGACGGGCGTATGTACCATACCTGAAACCCAAGCCCCTGCTGAACATTCTAGTATCCAACCATTGATAAGCATAAATACCAAGGATGCTAATATTGATAAGGAATTCAAGGGAAGTGCAAAGGAAAAATTAAAGTCTAATCAAAGCGCCCCAACGTTGAGGAGCCAAGAGAATCCTCCTGCAGAGCCCGTTAAGAGGGATTCAAAACAGAATGTTCATAGCATCAACCTTCCTCCCGAGGCCACCCCATATAATTCTGACGGGAGTATCGGTTGTTAAAGGTGAAAATTCTGAAACATTTAGGGAGCTCAAAAATAAAGTAGTCTTTTGGTTGAATAAAAATAGACCTCTCCCACCGACCTCTGTTACGGAAATTCTTAATGTCAGAAGAGTAAAATGGGTGGGGCATTGCCCTAAGGACCTAGAGGGGGATTGTATTATTGTCAATTTCAGGGACTCATGGGTGGTGGATTTTATACGTAGGGAACCTAGATCTGGTAGGAGTGGTGATGTGCAATCTTTGGACCTTAATTACTTCTATCCAAAAAGAAATAGGGGTCCTCCTACTATACCTATGTTTAATAATCATGGTAAATCCAAGGGTAGGTTCCTAAATGGATTGGCACCTTACACCCCTTATTCCATCCCCCATCTGTATAATCGCTTTGAACCACTCTCTGACCTAGAGTGTATTGATTGACTTCCTCCTAACAACGGTGGGGTCAGTCTACCAGATATTAACGCTAGAGTTGGTGAGGGTTCTAATAATAATATTGACCCAGCAGCAGATGGTGCCGCCAGCTGTAGCTTATGTGACTCGGTTTCAGTAGACCGTGGTAGGAATAAAGAGAAATATGACAAGATATGTGGGATTGTTACAGTTAGATATCCCCCTGTCAGTTGTCTGCAATCAGAGGGGGGTGAGCAGGGCCCAGTAATGGGGGGAACGAATCAAGCAAAATTAATATTTCAGGACACTGGGCTGAAAATTGTTTCATGGAATATTGCTGGACTAAAGGGAAAGTTAGGATCGGAGGATTGGACAGTTTTCATTGACAGGTTTGATATTATAATTTTTCAAGAAAGTTGGGCACCTGATCCGTTATTTCGGACAGGTTACCTAAACTTTTTTAAACCGGCAATACAGGGGAAAAAAGGAAGACCCTCTGGGGGCCTAGTTATATGGGTCAGGCAAACTAATAATTATAGGATAGTGGAAGTTCCAGTTTTGAACCCGGATATCCAGGGAATAAAATTAAGCAGGGCGGACCACAAGAGCTTGTTTATTATAAACATCTATGCTCGTGGCCTACCTGGGGGGAGGTGTCCTGCAATTATTGATGAGTTGGACTCATATCTAGAAGTTATTGGGAGGGACAACCCCATTATACTAGCAGGGGATCTGAACTGTAATTTTGAACCCTTGACGTGCGAAAGTCAGGACATACGGGAGGAGGAAAATGCAGTCTGGAATGTTCCAGTCCTGGCCCTAAATCCCATCAAAAAGGCAACTGAGGCGGCTCTACACTGGCTTGGTCTGTGTCTGGAATGGGGGCTAAGAGCGGTTAATGGTCGCTCCCTTTCCGATAAAAACGGACATCCTACTTATGATAATGGGGCCAGTACTAGCAGAATTGACTATATCTTGTTAAAAATGGAGTATTGGTCTCTGCTGGATGATATGGAAGTTGTTGCTCGCCCAGAGAGCGACCACAATCCTTTAGTCTTAAGTTTAAAATACTTAGTTGGCCAAGGTGGAATAGATACAGTGAGATGTTACACTGCAGAGACACTTCTAACTAATGATAGACGTAGGGTCCGTTGGCCTAGGGCCTTGGAGGACCCGGAGTTGTTGCATGAGTTATCCCTAGAAGTATCCTCTTCCTGGGGTGCACTTCAGGATTTGCCCATCACTATAGATACACTACATCTGATCAGCAACACACATGACCAGCTATTTAAAAAATGAAAAGCTCTACTCTCTAAACCTGCAAACTCTGGGAAAAGTGCTGCTATGCGATCCCGTCAGAAATGGTATAATAAATCATGTAGGGAGGCGCATAGTGATTTGATCAAAGTTATTAAATCTAGAGTTAGCCTTGACATTAAAAAGGCCCGTGTGAGGTACAAAAAGTTTCTGTGGGAGGCAAAGCGAGAGTGGGATGAGTCCCACTGGCAGGACCTCTACGAGGCCTGTTTATCTTCCAATCAGATTAAATTCTGGGAGGTGGTGAATTGGGGCAGAAACCCAGACTCGCAAATTCCAGAAAATCATGGCCCCACTGATGCCTGGGTGGATTTTTATTCTTCCCAGTTCAAGGGAGTAGCGAACGTACCTGATTATGTGATGGAAAATTCGGTACAATTGCGTGCCCCATCATCCCAATCCTTAATGTTTCTGAATGAGGACACAGAATTGGCATTGGGTTTGATACATTCGGGGAAAGCACCTGGAATGGATTGCATCCCGGCAGATCTTTTTAAATTAGATCAGTGGATCTGGGTCCCTTATATTACGAAGATTGCCAATGCCATTGCTAGTGGGGCCAGGATTCCTGATTCATGGAAAGGGGCGGAAATCCTCCCAATTTTTAAAAAAGGAGATCGTTCTGTCCCGGAGAACTACCGCCCTATTAGCCTTATAGATGCCCTACAGAAAGTTGTAGCAAGGATGATCCTTGCAAAAATTCAGATTTGGATGGAGAATGAGAGTATTCTCTCACCAATGCAAGCGGGTTTTAGGTCTAGTATTAGCACTATTGACCAGGTATTCAGATTTATCCAGATATACTGGAAAGTAGTGCTACTGGGTGGAGGAACTATATACGCTGCTTTTGTGGACCTTAAGTCCGCTTTTGACCTTGTGCCCAGGGCAAAGTTATGGGCCGTGCTAGGGGATATAGGGATGCCGCAGGACATTCTTGAACTAGTGATAAGACTACACATGGGCAATTTTGCTAGGGTTAGGTGGGGGAGACAGGGCCAGGTGACGGATAGTTTTCCTGTAACCCGTGGAGTTCGCCAGGGGTGTGTTCTGGCTCCCACTTTATTTTTGTTATTTATTAATCAAGTGGTCCGTTTTTTTTCTGAAACCCCCACTGACGCCCCAACTTTGGGAGGTACTAAGTTCCCCCTGCTCATTTTTGCAGACGATACGTTAATCCTCTCTAAGACTCGTAAGGGTCTACAGACAGCGATCAATAGATTTGAGGATTTCTGTAAACTAAATGATCTGCAGGTTAACGTGAGCAAAACTAAATTTATGGTACTAACCAAAACTCGATCTTTAAAAAGCTATGTTAGTATGAACGGGGTTGAGCTTGAACAGGTGGATGTCATGACCTATCTTGGGGTGCCTTTAGATTCTCATCTGCGTTGGCAGCCACAGGTGGATGCTCTCTGCTTAAAATTTGCGCGACTTACGGGTACCCTAATCCAGGAGCAGCGCAAATCTTTGACTAAAAGGGTAAAGCCAGCCCTAAAAATATATAATGCAAGGATTCGTTCTGCCATATTGTATGGTGCTGATCTTTGGGGATATAAAGATTTAACTCCCTTGGATAGGATAGAAAATAAATTCCTACGCAATTTGGTTAGTTTACCCCAATCCACACCAATTAAACCCTTATTGTTGGATATGGGTTGTAAAACAGTTAAGGAACAAGTACGGTACCAGTTGGTAGCATTATGGAGACGTATTTGGACTACTCCAGAACTGGCTCTATTTGCTAAAGAAATCGAAGATGTAAGATCTATTCCGGGTTATGCAAAAATTCCCTGGTTTAGAGAAGTAAGGAAAATTTTGGATAACATGGGACTTAGTTTACTGTGGTCTGACCCGGGTACAAATGCCTTTCCCTCCACCAAAGATTTTAAAATGCAATATTGGGCTACTGTTAAACAGCAATTAGTCTTGCAATCGGATTTGCTTACACTAACGGGTCAGTTCCCAGTATATAAATTGGATCCCCATCTGGAGGACTACTGGGATGTAATTACGAGGAGCCTAGATAGAAAATTATACCATCAGTTTAGAGTGGGGTCCTTACCCCTGAGATCCTTTACTAAAAAATGGCAAGGCCAGCTAAATGAATACTGTCCATGGTGCAAGGAATACAGGGAAAGTGTTGGTCATTTTTTTCTTTGCCTGTCCTGCCTACTCGGTGCCAAGGTGTAAATGGTTAACGCCTATCTGCAAACGGTTGAACTCCAGGAGGTGTGCAGATGCATTATGCGAATTAAGATTTAATACCTCGGAGTTTATCGTTATTGGTGTGGCGAAATTTTTAGGGTGGGCATGGATCATTAGAGCCAGATAGGTCCAATGTACCATGATATATCTAAAATTATATGACTACAAATTTAAATCTGAAATTACGTCTTGAACTGAGGTTTAATAATCTTTTATGAAATGTTTTAAAGATTACATATTGCTGTTTTTAACTGTTTAAACAGTCTCTTATGAATTATGGTGTATGTATTTCCTTTTTATATGACTGTCTTTTATGATGAAACTATCGAAATAAAGACGTATGAACTGAACTGAACTGAACTTCTTTTCTATTTTTAAGAGAGTTAAGCATTATTTTCCAATCAAAAATGCTCTCTCTTTTTGACTCTTGACCTTCCTGTGGCAAGAAGAAGGCTAAGACAGACTCCCACCCTGTCTGTATTCTCTGCCTTCCTTCTGTTCATGCTCCCAAGACCTGTCAGCATTGCCAGTTGCTGTCCAAAAGACCTCTGAAGGACAGGGAGAGGATTCGCCTCTATGGGCTGGCTGAGAAGGGCAAAGCACCTTCAAGAGGCAGGTCTCCGATGAAGAAGAGGAAAGAGAGAGCCACCACTCCATCTAGAAGTAAGGTTCCAGTCTGCTCTCCATCGGCGTCAGGCTCGGCGCCACAAATACCTTCATCGGCAACGAAAACGTCGACGAGAAGACCATCGACAGCGGGCTCGCCATCGAGAGAACACCGATCGTCGTTGAAGACCAAAGGTATGTCGGATCCTCCGCCGCCGCCTGGCGACGATCGGCATCGAGGAGTCGCTCTCCGTTGGTGCGGGCTCGCCCAACGTCGAGAGATAGATCGTCGCCGTCAAGTCTGCGTTCGACGTCAAGACATGCTCCGCCGTCGCAAGGTCACCGGCGATTGGCGTCGAAGTGGGCGTCTCCGTTAACCAGGCGGCGGTCAACGTCGAGACGCGCCTCGTCACCAGAGGCAAGGCACTCAATGCCTCCGTTGTCATCCAAGCAACGCTCAACGTCGAGAGCTTGATCTTCGCCGACGACGAAGAAAGATTAGTCATCGAGACTCAGAGTGAAATACACCAGGTGTCGTTCGATGTCGAGATGACGGTCTCCATCGACGACGAGAAGTGCCCCGATCTCAACTCCACTGACTTCCAGTAGATGTTCAGCATCGAGAGAGAGATCTGACAGGCATCAAGAAACGATGTCGAGAAGGATTTCTCCGTCGATCCGTACTTGGGGTATCCTGCACGCTCAACGTCGAGGGCGAAGTCTGTTGGCTCCAGGTGTTCGACGTCACATCATGCAACGTCGAAGCACACGGAGAGATCGACGTCGAGGAGAAGATCACGCTCTAGGGATTCACCAGTGATGGTGATGCAGAGCCGATTGACGTCGAAGCACTCTCCATCGACGTCACATCGTTCATCAAGACTCTGATCACGCTCCAGAAGTCGCAGAGAGTCCTCTCATTCTTTTTGGAGCTCACCCCAGACGATTGCGATGTCACGCAGCTCTTCTGCTCACTCGCCTGAGCCTCCAAGATCACCTCCAAGAGGCTCTCCAAGGAGACAGCGATCTCCTTCATTCCACCTTTCACGCAGATGGCTCCAACCTCTCCATCATTGGCAGAAAGAACCCTCTGATCATGCCCAGCGGCCTACGGACTATTCCAATCCACTGCACAGATCCCTGTTACAACGTCTCATGCAGGAAGTGGACAGGTCCCCCACTACTCGGACTAGAGAACACAGATCTCCTGAGCGCAGGTCGACTCAGGGTCATCACAAGAGACTGCGAACACCATCTTGGTCCTCGTCTTCGACACACTCCTCCAAAAGTGACTACTCGCCTACCCTTACTGATAGTCCACCTTCTAGGGTGTCACCCATCGATGATGTGAATACCTTTCACGATGTTCTCTCCAGAGGAGCGCAAAAGCTGGGCATAGCCATATCAGCTCCTCACACCACCACCTCCATCATTTTCGAGACTCCATCAGAGATCTGCGACGAGGCCATTGCTTCCTTTGGTTTCTGGTATCATTGAGCCGGTAATGGACATCTTCCTCACTCCATCATCGGCTAAAGCAGCTCCGGCTCGGATCCTGAAAAAATATAAACCTGCTACATCAGATCCTCTTTTTCTGAAATCTGATCCACCACCGGATTCTGTCATTATCGCAGCAACAAAGAAGACACCCGCAGTGACTTCTTCCTCCTCAGCTCCTCCAGATAAAGAAAGTAGAGCGCAGGATTCTTGGGATAGGAAGGCCTGCGGCTCTGCAGCGTCTTCTCTTCAGGTGTCTAACACTGCGGCTCTGCTGGGCCGTTATGACAGGTCCTTATGGGATTCGCTGGAGCGTTTTAAAGACAAACTTCCAAAGGAGGATCAACAGGACTTCTCCGAGATTCTCCAGGAAGGGGCGCTGGTGGCCAACCAGGTAATCAGCACTGCAGCGGATGGGGTGTCTTTGGCGGCTTACTCGTATGCACATGGCATATGTGCACGGAGATCTTCCTGGTTGCGCCTGACAGCGTTTAAACCGGTAGAGCAGGAACGCATTTTGAATCTTCCGTTTTCTGGAAAATCCCTATTTGGATCACACACCAATGAGGAAATGGCCAGAATGAAAGCCGAGTTGGACACGGTAAAGGCTGTGGGCCTGGAGAAGAAAAAGAAGTTTAAACGACGCTACAGGCCCTACAATCGTAAAAATTACTGATAGAGGGTTCAAACCCCTCAATGCTCGCAAAACACGCAGAACAAGTCCGAGTTTCAAGGCCGTCGTTCCTCGAGAGGAAGAGGAGGACACCAACAACAGTCCTCTTCCGCAGCAAAAGCTCAAGGGGAGCAATGATTTTCTGCTTCCTCTAGCACTGTTGCACACTCCAGTGGGAGGAAGTATCTTAAACTACATACAAGAGTGGCACAACATCACCAAAGACCAGTGGGTGCTGAATATACTGAAAAATGGGTACGCACTACATTTTTGCGTGTCCCCAAGAGACATTCCTCCGGTAAAGTCACGTCATCTACACCTAGATCTGCTGCGTCAGGAAGTGTCGACCCTTTCTCAAGAAACTAGCCATAGAAGAGGTCCCTCCTGCACAGAGAAGAAAGGGAGTTTACTCCAGATACTTCCTTGTTCCGAAAAAAGGCCAACGGAACAAATTCAGACCTATTCTAGATCTACGTTCTCTGAACAAGTTCATCAGAAAAGAAAAGTTTTGAATGTTGGCGCTCCATCAAACATTTCCACATCTGAGGAAAGGAGATTGGATGTGTTCAGTGGATCTCCAAGATGCGTACTTTCACATTCCAATTACACCATGGCATCGCAAGGTCCTGCGGTTCATTGTGGGCAAGAAGCCTTACCAGTTCAAGGTATTACCCTTTGGCCTAAAATATGCCTGAGGGTATTCACAAAATGCATGGCAGTAGTAGCGGCAGCATTACATTGCCACGGCCTGCTTGTGTATCCATACCTGGATGACTGGCTGTTGAAGGGATCATCCCCCCACATGGTGCAGGAGCACCTCCACATTTGCCTGGATCTCCTTCAACGCTTAGGTCTTCATGTGAACGTGGAAAAATCAGTTCTTCAACTTACTCAATCACTTCACTATCTGGGCGCCACCCTGGTCTCCAACCTCGGAAAAGTGTTTCCTTCGGAGGAGAGATTGTTATCAATGAGAAACAAATGCAACATCATCCTTCAAGTACATCAACCATCAGTAAGGCAAGTAGCTACTCTGCTGGGGTCGATGGCCTCTTGCATTTTTCTCATACCCAACTCCAGATTGAGAACGAGACTGTTGCAGCAGGATCTGTAGGACAAATGGAAGCAATCCTCGGGTCATTGGAACAACCAAATTCTTCTCTCTCAAACAGCAAAGAAGTCCATTCTCTGGTGGCTGCAGCCAAAGAATCTTCTGGTGGGAGTCCCATTCCATCAACCTCTGTCAAAACAATCTCTGATCACGGATGCATCTGTTCAGGGATGGGGAGCGCATCTGGGTCAACTACAAACTCAGGGCAGATGGACCAGCAAAGACCAGACCTAACATATCAACATGCTAGAACTACGGGCGGTTCATTTACCCCTCAAGGCATTCCAGCCGTCGATTCAGTCCGAATCGATCCAGATACAAACGGACAATACAACCACCATATATTACTTGAACAAACCAGGTGGAATATGCTCTCGCCCTCTGTCTCTAGAATCCCAGGCGATTTGGCACTGGCTGTTGGTCAGGAACCTCTCGATCACGGCAGTGCAACTGCCAGGAGAACAGAACGTGCGAGCAGAGGCCCTCAGTTGACACTTCGAAGAACAAGAAGACTGGGTGCTCAACAACGAAGTGGTGGCAGACATTTTTCATCAATGGGGTCATCCATCCATCGACCTCTTTGCAGACGATCGAAACAGAAAATGCCATGCCTTTGCGTCCAGATTTTACCGACCAGGAACGAGGGGGAATGCTCTTTTGATAGACTGGTCCAGGACGTTTGCATGCGCTTTTCCGCCCCTCCCTCTCATTCCGAAGGTGGTAACCAAGCTAATCTAATCCAGGATGACGATAATCCTCATAGCACAGGATTGGCCTCGCCAATGGTGGTATCCAGACCTGTTGCAACTCTCGTTCTGTCCGCATCAGAGACTCCCTTGCAGGCAGGACCTTTTGACCAAAATGGGAGGGAAGATTCTGCACCCCAGCCTTCCCTCGCTGTGCTTGGCAGCATGGCTTCTGAAATCCTGCAGTACGGACATTTGAACCTCCCTCAGGACTGCATGGACATTTTGAGGGAGTCAAAGAAGACCATCCACAAGAGCCTCTTACTCTTTTAAATGGAAAAGGTTTTACTTGTGGTGTATTCGTAATGGTTGGAGTCTAATTAGCGTGCAAGAAGAGGTAATCTTGCCGTATCTGATCTACTTGGCCAAATCTGGTTTGAAATGCACGTCCATAAAAGTGCATTTGGCTGCCATCACGGCATATAGAAAATCACCTAACCAGCCTTCTTTCTTTCAACTTCAGATGGTCAAGGACTTCCTACAGGGGTTGAAGGTTTATCCTCCTGTCCGACCTCCTTCTCCGCCTTGGGAGTTGAATCTAGTTTTGTCAAATTGATGGGTCCTCCCTTCAAACCCATTCATAAGGCCACATTACAACACATTACATGGAAGGTAGCTTGTCTGGTGGCTATTACATCAGCACGTAGAGTGAGTGAAATCCAAGCACTCTCTTCTAAGGAACCGTATACGGTTTTCCATCATAATAGGGTGGTTATGAGAACTCACCCTTCCTTCCCACCCAAATCAGTGTCTGACTTCCAAATAAATTAGACAATTTCTCTCCCCTCTTTCTTTCCAAATCATGCTACACCTGTAGAAACGTCTCTTCATTCATTAGACCTCAAGAGGGTTCTCAAGTTCTATTTGGAGGGAACAAAATCCATTAGAAAGGCTGATCAATTGTTTGTAAATTACGGCTCTGTTAGGACAGGCTTTCCAGCCTCCAAAAGATCCATTTCAAGATGGATAGTGTCTTGTATTAAGTTGGCCTACCAAATAGCGAGCAAGCCTCTGTTAGCCTCCCCTAAAGCTCACTCTACTAGGGGCAAGGCTGCTACTGTAGCATTCTTACACAATGTACCGATGGCCGAGATTTGCAAGGCTGCAACTTGGAAATCGGTCCATATGTTTACCAGGCATTACTTTCTGGATTCTGACTCCAGAGCGGATACCCAAGTAGGCCAGGCCTCCTTGAGGAATCTGTTCCAATGCTCGCTTGATTAGAGTCTTTATAATGGTCTATTCTTACTATGTCTTCTGTATGTATTATTGTACTCTGGTTACTTGCCCGCAGGTTGAGGGGATGGGCTTGCTATTCTATTCATGTGCTTATGACTATTGATGAGGATCCCCTGGAAGAGAAGGATAAGTTACTTACCTGTAATCCTAGTTCTCTTCCAGGGGTATCCTCATCAAAGTCATAAGCAACTCACCCGCCTCCCCGGGCAAGTGATGAAGATACAGTTAATCTCTTTGTGCCATGGCCTTCGGGTCTCCACAAAGAACAACTGACTTTACTGTCACCCCGAAGCATGATGGGAAGCTAGGGGTCATGGCTGCCTTAAAGGCACGGTTCCAGTTTGTTCTGTGTGTTTCTGTGTGTTAGCTTTTTAGCTTTCTACACTGATGTTTCTGCAATGCAGTCTATGTGCTGGCAATGGTTTTTTTCATTCCTCATTGCAGGAATATGATTTCTGCTGTGCATTAAAGCAGTTTTCAAATGCGTTTCTTTCTCCCTGCTTTATTGAAATGGTATTTATGTGCAAGGGAAATTCTTACAACATTGCTCAGCATTCTGGTAGATGGAAGACTGCATTGTGTGTTTATTGTAATATATATATAGATATAGAGCTACATATATGGTTTCCACATATGTTTTTATATGTTTCCGGGGTCCCGCTCATGGGCGGGACTATTCATGTGCTTAAAACTTTGATGAGGATATCCCTGGAAGAGAACTAGGATTACAGGTAAGTAATTTATCCATCTCAAATTTACTTTTCTTATAGCATCCATAAAGAAGACCTCCATTCTTTTAAATTTCAACTTTTTAAGTTAAAACGATCCATAAAGTCTATTTCTGTTCCATACTATCTTTGGGGAGGAAGGATTGTGTATGCAAAACCCTGAAGTAGGATCCTCCTCTATCGCTCTACTAGTGAAGCATAAGGCTGCTTAATCTGAAAGAAACACGTTAGTTAGATTCCTCACCTTAGAATATCCCCAGGCGTCAGACTGGATCCGGAAGATTTTTCGTCAGCAATACCCCTTGCACGTCGCTAGGCGTCGTCTGCGGCTCCGCGTCCGTCGTCGGCGTTGTGCGCCGGAATGACGTCGTCGGAGTACTTAGACGCCGCCCTCACGCGCTGACGTCAGTTCTTCTTTTTTCCGCGCCAGTAAGCGCAGATCCGGGAGAGCTACCCCTTTAGTCAATTTTTGACTAACTTTTTTGACTCTTTTTGGTCACTTCTCGACTCTGGTGCCGGTAGGATGCCTGGTTTCAAGGCCTGCGACGACTGTCACCGACTGATGTCGGTGACCGATCATCACCGCCGGTGCCTGTACTGCTTGGGCCTCGACCACGATCCGGCGTCGTGCTCCGATTGTATGGCCCTGACCTCGAAAGCTAGGCGGGAGCGGTCCCGCAAGCTTCTCGAGCTTCGCCACTCGGCTCCGCGTCGCTCTCGATCCCGGTCCAGGACGAGGTCCAAGGATCAGTCGCGGAGCAGCACTCGACATCGTCACTCGTCTGGCTCGAAGTCTTATGGTAAGTCGAGGCACCCCAAGAAGCGACACCGCTCTTCGGACTCCCCTCGCCGGTCGCGCGACTCGCCGAGGGTCCGGGTGGTTCCACATACCCGACGGTCCCTGGGACTGACGCGACGCCGGCGGAGGTCAGTGTCTTCCTCTCGGCCATGAGGAGCCTGGCCCCGCCGTTGATGCCCGCTGGCGCGCCTTCGGGCCCCGCGGACTCGACTAGGCGACCTCGAATGCCGGCGGCCCCGGCGCCGTTGGAGGCTCCGGCCCCGACGGCGCAGGTCCCCGAGGGGCCCGAGCCTGGGCCCCTGTCGACGCCGGTCGACCTCGTTACGCCTCCTCCGCCGGCGCCGACACCGATAACACCCCCGACGCCGGCTCCGGTCGACGTCGATCCCCGGTTCAGCCCCTGTCCGGTCCCGACGCCAATGCGGCGCCGCCCGACGCCGCAAGAGACACATATTGTCTATCGACCGGCTCCGATCATTCCTCCTGTTTACCAGGAATCGGATGACGGGGGCGACTGGGAGGGGTCTGATGACCCTATGGCCCTTCAGAGCCAACTTGCACAGGACTGGGCAGATGAACTGGGGGAGGCCAGTGGGTTGGATACCTCACCGGACACTGGATTCATCTCTCCTCCGACTGTGGCTTCGGAGGAGGGTGCAGCTTTTTCTGTGGTGCTGCGCAAGGCGGCCGAAGCCCTTGGGCTTGAGCTGCCTGCCGTGGCTGTGAGGACTAACATCCTCACTGAGGTGCTTCAGTCTGCCGCATGCTCCACTGAGCCTCTGCTGCCATTCAATGAGGCCCTCACTGACGTTCTGCAGGGCACCTGGTCCAAGCCCTCCTCAGACCCTCCTGAGGATAGGAACGTTGCCAGGCGCCACCGCCCTGCTCCGGGCGGCCCCAGTTTTCTGTCCCAACACCCCACCGCCGAAAGTCTGGTTATCCAGGCCTCTACCTCCCAATCCTCCTTCCCGTCCGCTCCTCCGGACCGGGATTCCAAGAGACTGGAACAGTTTGGTAAGAAGCTGTTCTCTTCGCTCAGTTTGGGCCTGCGGTCTTTGAACACCGCCTGTCTCTTGGACCATTATTCCCACTCTCTGTGGGATGCGGTGGAGGACGTGCTGCCACTGTGCCCGGAGGAGGCCCGGGCGTGGCTTTCCTCGGCCCTGGCCGATGGGAGAGATGCAGCGCGCCATGCAATCCGGTGTGGACTCGACACTACGGACTCGCTGGGTAGGGCGATTTCTACCACGGTGGCGCTTCGACGTCACGCCTGGCTGCGGTCCACGTCTTTTTCAGGGGATGTCCAGAGCACCCTCATGGACATGCCTTTTGATGGCGCTCGCCTTTTTGGTGACAAAGCGGACAGTGCGCTGGCTCGCTTCAAGGACTCCCGGGCTACGGCCACGTCCTTGGGCCTCTCGGCCCCGCGGCCACAAACTTGCGCTTTTCGCTCCTTTCGTGGCCAAGGAAGGGGCTCCTCCTCACGTCCGCCTAGCCACCGGCCGCAGAACCAGCCTGCACGCGGTCGCGGACGTGGTTTCTGCCGAGGCGGTACCGGAGGACGACGCGGTCAGTCCACATCCACCCCGGCAGCATCCGCCTCAAAGCCTTCCTAGTCCGAGCTTTCAGGCCCATTCCACGCCAGTGGGCGGCAGAGTTCGCCATCACCTGCTCCACTGGCGTTCCATCACGTCGGACAGGTGGGTGCTGCAAATCGTCCAAAGGGGCTACTCCCTCCCCTTCGAGACGACCCCTCCAGCCATGCCACCGCAGCACCACCGTATCTCGGGGGATCATTTGAATCTTCTCCACGAGGAAGTTTCGGCCCTCTTGGCCAAGGGGGCCGTCGAGCGCGTTCTGATCCCAGAAGTAGGTCGTGGTTGTTATTCCCACTACTTTCTGGTTCCCAAGAAGGGCAAAGGGGGCCTACGCCCTATCTTGGACCTCCGGAACGTCAATGCCTTCCTCTGGAAGGAACGGTTCAAAATGTTGACTTTGGCTCAGGTTCTAGCTGCCCTAGACCCTGGAGACTGGATGGTAGCGTTGGACTTGCAGGACGCATATTTCCACATCCCCGTCCTGCCGTCCCACCGGCGTTACCTGCGGTTCACGGTGGGTCAGGAGCCCTTTCAGTTCACCGTGCTCCCCTTCGGCCTTACCAGTGCCCCTCGGGTGTTCACGAAAGTGATGGCGGTGGTCGCAGCTCATCTGCACAGATCAGGGGTTCCAGTCTTCCCCTATCTCGACGACTGGTTGTTGAAGGCGGGCTCGCCCCAGGCAGTCGTCTCCCACCTCCAGACTACGGCGGATCTCCTGCATTTGCTGGGGTTTTCCATCAACGTGCCGAAGTCACACCTGAGCCCCTCTCAGAAGCTCCTCTTCATCGGAGCGGTTCTAGATTCGGCGCAGTTCCGGGTCCATCCCCCGGAGCAGCGGGTCCGGGATATACAGGCCCTGATTCCCATCTTTCGGCCTCTATCCTGGGTTTCGGTCAGGCTAGTGTTGCGGCTTCTGGGGCTGATGGCCTCCTGCATCCTACTAGTGCATCACGCCAGGCGGCGCATGCGGGCTCTGCAGTGGGACCTGAAGTTTCAGTGGGCCCAGCATCACGGAAACCTGTCCGACCATGTCTTGATCTCGGAGGGCGCTGCACAGCAGTTGCAGTGGTGGCTCACGGACCGCGATTGGGTCACGGGCAAGAGCCTCTCCCTACCCCTACCGGAGCATGTCGTAGTGACGGATGCGTCCTTCCTGGGATGGGGTGGCCATATGGGAGAGGCGGAGATCAGAGGCCTCTGGCCTCCGGCGGAGACTCGCCTCCACATCAACTTGTTGGAGCTGAGAGCGATCCGTCTTGCACTGAAAGCCTTCCTTCCCTCTGTCCGGGGAAGTGTCGTGCCAGGGCATCACCCTGGTGGTTCAACATCTGGCAGGCTCTCTGAACACCAGAGCGGACCAACTCAGCCGCCGGTGCATGATTGATCACGAATGGCGTCTGAACTCCGAGGTGGCGCAAGGTCTCTTTCAGCAGTGAGGAGAGCCTTGCTTAGATCTATTCGCCACCGACGAGAACGCGCAATGTCAGCAGTTCTGCGCGTTGGAATTTCCAAGGCGGCACTCGCTCGGCGACGCTTTTCGTTGCGAGTGGAGTTGCGGTCTGTTGTACGCCTTTCCGCCTATACCACTTCTGCCCAGAGTGCTGAAGAAGATCAAGCGTGACCGGGCCCAAGTCATCTTGGTGGCTCCGGATTGGGCATGAAGGTACTGGTATCCCGAGCTACACAGTATGTTGACCGATCCTCCGATACGTCTGCCCCTTCGGGAGGATCTTCTGTCGCAGCAGCAGGGGACGGTCCTCCACCCGAACCTGTCCAGCCTCCACCTCCATGCGTGGAGATTGAGCGGCGGCAGTTGATGCCATTTGACTTGCCTCCTGAAGTCTGTGATATCATTCTGGCAGCCAGGCGTCCCTCCACAAAGACGGTATACGCCTGCCGGTGGAACAAATTTGTGGCATGGTGCACAGCAAAGGCTGTGGATCCCCTTTCCGCCCCTCTGTCTGAGGTTCTCCTCTTTCTTCTTTCTTTGGCCCGGCAGGGCTCTGCCCTGGGCACCTTGAAAGGTTATCTTGCTGCTCTCTCTGCCTTCTTACGGCTTCCAGATCAGCCCTCTCTTTTCAAGTCCCCTGTAGTGTCACGCTTTCTTAAAGGCATTACTCACACGTTCCCTCCTGTCCCTTTCGTAATGCCTCAGTGGGACTTGAATCTTGTCTTGACATTCCTGATGTGCGCTCCCTTTGAGCCTCTTCACAATTGTCCTCTTAGTCTTTTAACTCTTAAGACTGCTTTCCTGGTAGGCATCACCTCGGCTAGACGGGTGAGTGAGCTCCAGGCTCTATCGTCCAAGCCTCCTTTTCTATCTGTTCATCCGGACACGGTTGTCCTTCGGCCTCGCCCTTCCTTTCTACCGAAAGTGGTGACCCCCTTTCATCTTGGGCAATCTGTCACCTTGCCCACCTTCTTTCCGCCTCCGTATCCTTCCAAAGAGGAAGAGCGGCTCCACCGTCTGGACCCAAAACGTGCGCTCTCCTTTTATTTGGACCGCACTAAACAGTTCCGAGTGGACGACCAGCTTTTCGTTGGCTACGTGGGTGCAAAGAAGGGAAAAGCTGTACACAAACGGACCATCTCCCGGTGGGTCGTTTTGTGTATAAAAATCTGTTATTCCTTGGCAAAAAAGGAACCGCCTGTTGGGCTGCGCGCCCATTCTACTCGGGCTACAGCGGCTACTACTGTATTGGGACGGGGAGTCCCTTTGCAGGACATCTGTCAGGCGGCAACGTGGGCTTCGCTGCACACGTTTGCCAGGCATTATTGCCTAGACAGCCAAGTCCGGAGGGATGGCTTCTTTGGCCGTTCTGTCCTCCAGGACTTTCTGGTGTGATCTTGGTTCGCAGACCCACCACCAGGGTTGGTATTGCTTGGGTATCTAGTCTAAGGTGAGGAATCTAACTAACGTGTTTCTTTCAGATGAACAAGTTACTTACCTTCGGTAACGATGTATCTGTAAGAAACATTAGTTAGTTAGATTCCTCACCGGCCCACCCATCCTCCCCGTTCTGCGAACTGACATCTAGGGTTCAGGCTATCCCTTTCAGGGCCCTAGAATTTTTTGGCACCAGTGTCGGTCTCTTGCATGGCTCTGCGTTCCTGGCGCGGAAGGCTATGTACAAGAACTGACGTCAGCGCGCGAGGGCGGCGTCTAAGTACTCCGACGTCATTCCGGCGCACGACACCGGCGACGGACGCGGAGCCGCAGACGACCTTAGCGACGCGCAAGGGGTATTGCTGACGAAAAATCTTCCGGATCCAGTCTGACGCCTGGGGATATTCTAAGGTGAGGAATCTAACTAACTAATGTTTCTTACAGATACATCGTTACCGAAGGTAAGTAACTTGTTCTTCAGCACCTGCATGCTTTCCGAATCAAATTAAGATGGATTTGGTAATGTCTGTTATGGCTCAAGGACCTTCCTGCAGTTTAGCAACACTGTAGTTCCAGCAGACAGTAAAGGCAGATGCCTTTAGGGAAGAGAAACTATGTTTTCGCAGCAATATCTGTTAGGATAGCTAACAAGAGTGCTCAATTGCCATGAAACAATAGGCCGTTGTGGCTCAACATTATTCCCCCTTTGGAAATACTGCCAGATGATTGTCAGGAGCAGGCCAAATATATTCTCAAAGTGGAAGAGTATACATTTTGATATCTCATACTGATATTTACCACATAGTCACAGGGCCTGCTCAACATAAGTATGGCTGGCTCCGAAGTGCATTCTTCTTTCTGGAGTCCAGTTGAGCGCTAGAAATGCCTTTTGAGGTCTAACATGTATTTGGAAAGCATGTGGATGATGCAGGCAATCAAAACATACAGATGCTGACATCATCTGATCGTTGGAGAGGTGATACTTAATGATAGATGCAAATTTGCTGATTGAAATCATTTGTTGGTATGCAGGACCAAAGAGAGCTGTTGATCAGAAACCCAAGAGGTTTTAGAGTCCTCAAGAATCATGGTAAGAAACGGTGCTCTTTTAGTATAGCAATTAAGATTGGGTTGATTATTTTGTTTTTCTGTTTTGTTTTTCTGTAAACTTGGTTTCAAACAGCTGTAATCTGGTGATATCTGGTATGGAAGAAAGGTTTAAGTTGCAAATTATCTGCATATTTGTGTTAAATGCCCACATTTTCTAGAAACCAGCCTAGTAGTTACATGTACAGTTAGAAAAGCACTGGAGATAGTACGGAGCCTTGTGGGACGTTCTGTTGGGTTATTATAGTTGCCTAATTTAACTAAATGGCAACATCTAGTAAGTAACAATCTGAACTAATTCTGTCGCAGGAGTATGGCTTGACTAAGAAATGCATGAATCCTTGCATGGTGTTGACGAGTAGACATTTGGAACTAGTTATAGGGAAGCTTGGTGGAATACACTTATCTAGAAGCCATCTTAGTGTCCGGGGCTAACCTATTCCTAGAGTTTATTAGAAGAAAGTAATACATCTTTAGTAACAGTGTTAACTCTGCTTAGTACTGTGTTCCCACTTAAAGTTCTTTTATTGCTTGCCCGCCTCCTCTTATATGATCATGGATCGTTTAAAGCGTTCTTGACTGGAAAAGTCTGGGAACTGAAGGGTGGCACCATTTATTTTCCTGTGTGATATGTGAATGTCTATGCACATTGTGTCTAGTTTTAAGCATACCAAATTCAAACCTGTTTCGTTTGCAAGTGTCTGGCTGGCTGGAAATGGCCTTTTAGAGAACGACTGCAGGAAATTTAAAAGGGAATTGATGCATTAATTGACCTTAAACTTAGTAGATTGACCTTCTTTCCTAGATTGCTTAAACTCCGAGCTTCCTCCCTCCTCACCTGTCCATGAGTTCTATTTTTACAGTGTTGTAATGTCATCTGGACGAAGAAAGGGCTTTCTCACCAACTTTTGTGGAATGTGATTTAATGTTATGTATATTTGTAAAGCATACTATCACCCTGGAAGGTATACTAGCACTGAGTAGGTATGTGTGCCTAGCCCCGCATCTGGTTGGTTTATTGAAGAGCCAGATCTTCAGCTTCTTGCGGAATTCAAGGAGAGAGTAGGAGGCTCTGATGGGGAGAGGAAGGTCTTCAGGTAGGTGGGGTCTGAGTTGTGGAGGGCCTTGAATGTGACTTTTTGTCCATATAAAGCAAATAAATCTTGGCAACAAGTGACGAGCAACATCAGTAGCCGTGGTTCCATAATTCATCTGAAATGGAGATGACCTGTTATGAGTTTATAGGAATACTAAATAAATAGACCACCAGGGCTATAAAGAGTATAAAATGTATCAAGAGAGGCAGGAGGACTTAAGAATGCTAAGGAAGTCAGACGCGATGGCTTCATATGGAGGCAGTGGCGGCTGGTGACATTTGAAAGTGATGAGGCGTAAAATTATTGTCGTACTGCACTGTGAGCGAGCGCGGCGAGCGAGCTGGAACAACCTACAGGGGGTTTGGGGGGATTCTCCCTCCGAGAAAATTTTGAAAAAAGAGTTGACAAATGGTGCATTTTCAAGCAAATTTGAGAAAGCAGGAAGGTTAATAAAGCAATTGTGAAAGTGCAGTTATTACATTAATAAAGAGATGTCATATAACCTAGGTAGTTGCTTATTCAGTATAACCACAGAGCTTCATAACACACTTCAAGATACAATGCATTGCTGCTGACGATTTTAGCTTTCCCAGACCAAGTAACTAGTTATGCGACGGTTGTATTTATGTACCAGATGTTGTGAACACTGAAACCAATGTAATTACCAGACTCTTCCACTGACATGCACCCCTTCAACTTAATCCTCAATCCCCTCTAAGTATTCACAATACTTGAAGGGTTAATCCACATGCAGTAGAAATCTAGGCACAACTTGTATCGTCTATTGCTGACTAAAGCACTACAATTAGTCACCAAGCAAAGCACTATAGCGAGTGTCACGGAGTGAAGCACAACAACATTTGAGTGAATTATGGTAGTGTCATTGAGTGAAGTGCTGGAGTGTCTGTCACTGAAAAAAGTGCAAGAATACATATCGGAGGAGTATATACTGAATTTTCTTTAGTGTGTCCCTGATTGCCAAAGTGTCTGTCTCGGTTTGGAGGGCTGTAGTATTTGTTTCTGGCCGGGCACCCCCCTCAATGAGATGGGATGGAAAAGCCTAATATGTGACAAGTCTGAAGGTGAGAAGAGCCCACTCTGTAACACAGGGGTGCATTTATCATCTTGTAATACAGGCCTGTTAGCAGGGGAAAGCACATATAAAACAATTGGAAGTAATAGGCCCCCTTGCCGGACTCAAGTCGTAATCTTGCCCCAGAGGTACAATTAAAGTGAGATGAAATGTGGCCGTTAATATCTGTGAGTCGAGCAACTAGGCTGCATTTCTAGACACCCACGATTTTGGGAATGTTCTATATTCACCAGGCACCCAGCTTCTATCCAAATATCTCCTTCCTGCACCGAGGCGCGTTTGTGTGACCCAGAAGCTTTAAAACAAATTACTATTATTTATTCTTTTATTAGTATGATTAGTATTTTTGCATGTTGATGATTCTTTAGAGCAGTCTATTGATAGAATATAGTGGCCTTTCAGAGGCGTACTTTCCGTTAGTAAGCTGAAATGCAAAAGCACTTGCTTGAACCACTTTGCTTTCAATAATGAGAGAACATAATTGTGTTTACTGCACATTAGCTCCACCTCGCTTTGGCTAACTGATGAAGCTGCGTCAGTAATTGATTTTCTGATGCAGCACGCGCAGGCACACCGTGAGCGGAGTTCACGAAAGGCAATACTGGATTTCACCGCATGCACGCACCGTCATTAAAAAGGCGCATGTTTTAATTATGTTTATTTAGGGCTGCGAGTGAAGCCAGTCCTGCCGGTGCTGGCCCTTTGATTTATGGCCGGTGGCATTCCCAGTACTGGCAGAATTTTCATGTGGAAAGAGTGTTATTTAGGACTTGACTGAATAAGAAACCCTTTGGTTATTAAGAGTGTGAGTTGCTTTGTATCATAACTTGCAGAATAGAGAAAAAAGGAGAGGGACCCCTTAAAGCTCTCAAGGGAAATGAGGTACTTATAACCAAAATAAAAGGAATTCCCTTGACCCAACAATTGCAATTTCCATATATAATAGCTAACAATACAATAAAATATTGAATACTATATCCAATACATATATTACAAAAACATTTTATTGAAAGAAATGTGTCCGTATTATTCCAAAACAATTAAAATCACATATAATATCACAATAATCCACAATAAAAAAGTAATCTTTTTAAAAAAAAATTAAAGACATACAGTACATGTTAATCAGGAGGGAATTGATTAACAACAATTATGCAAATACAAAAAGAAATCCGAGGTCTATATCGCAACCCTTGATACAAATTCAAGAAAGTTGCCACTTAGCAATTGCTCCAAGAGTAAATTAAAGAGGTAAGCATGTAAGAAACAGATACAACAAGAAGGAACTTGATCTAAGGATAATCAGCATCCCATCATTACACTCTGAAAGTGCCCAGTGTCATCATCTGGGGTACCAAACAACTCTTCTCAACAACCTCTTGTGACATCGAGGTGATACGAATGAGTTGTATCCTCTTACCAAGCATTCATCAAAGAAAAGAGGAAAAAAGAATTTAGAGTGCAATGCAAAAAAAATTCTAGGAAAATTTTTGTATTTTTTAAGGTGTTTTTAAAATAGAATAAACAATTGACGAACACTGGGTATATAATTCTAACTTGTGTCCCATCAATCGTGTTCCTATCTAAAAGCAGTGTATGAAAAGAAAAAAAGAAGAAGCAGTTAAAAGACGTTTGCTGCTCCTATGTACTGGTCGACATGTTTCAGCCTTCGGGAAGACTATCCCTGGCTTTCTTCAGGACCTCATGATCAAAGCTTCTAATCGTAGGCTTCGCAAAGAAAAATGGGTTATTACTATACCCTTATAGCTGTTTTCAATTCCTCACTCCTCCATCCCAGCGCGAGTCCCTGCCGGAGGTACCGATATAGACCTCGGATTTCTTTTTGTATTTGAATATTTGGAAAGGGGGATTAGGAATCCTCGAAGGTCTCTAAATATTTTCCCTCAGACCCTATTTGTATTTGTTTGTTTTTTTAACAACAATTATGACCAGCATAATAGAGACAAACACATATGTAAGACACAGCTTTTGTTCTTTACAGATGCACATCACATTGGACTCAAAAACACAGCTCGTAATACATTGATTCAAACAGTATTTGACCCGTCTGTGTTAGTCCTTGGATTGTGCCTTCCAACAGCGTTGACGCGTTTCGATGGTTTCAAATTAATCATACCATCTTTGTCAAGACACAATAATTCTGTCTCTCTCTTATGACAATCCTATTTCCTTTTTCCTCAGTTTATAATAAAAATCCATGCGTGCTCATGGCTCTGATTTATCACTTTAAAGCAGAATCTCTGTAACAATTCGTGGGTTCGATGTCCTTGTTTTTATAAGGTACTCTGCCCCTCATGGATCCTTTTCCGTTTTTGAAGGTACTTCCCGTATTAGATTTCTGGGAGTTGTTTATAAATGTCACTGCACCGCGAGGCTTTTATTCCTCTTCTTTAGCGTGCAGCTATAGTTCAACGGTGTTTCCTCGAAAATACGAGTGTCGGGTTCAATGTTGTATAATTCCTTTTATTTTGGTCATAACTTGCAGACACAGGGCAGGACAAAGCACCGCTTTCGAATACGTGAGTATCAATAATAAACAATGCTGAGTTATCATTTGGTGGCTTTTGGAAACGCACTGTTGTTTCCCTTGTGTTTGTGCGCGCGCGTGTTTGGGGAGGGGGTGATAACGGTTCTGTTTGCCAGATGTTGACCTGCTTCTACAAATGCGACCACCAACATACCAACGAAACAGAAGGTGTGTACAACTTGAATACATGTAATGCTAAACAAGCCACAGAACTGGGCCTGTTACTCGCGATATACTGTCACATTTCCGGGGTGTCCCTGACAAGTATGTATGAGGTAAATTACATGTCATAATAGCTGCCAGTTGAGGTTATGCACGTGTGTCACAGACCAGAACAGCAATAAATGGCTGCGGTTTGAACGGTTGCTGTTGGCATTTGGCTGCAAACTACATGTCGCAGGTTCGAATCCCGAGAAAGGTCACGCATTTTATCAGTGCTGATAAAATGAGTATCACCAAGCTGGACATCTTTCACCAGGTCCAATAGACTGAAGCGCTAACTGATAGTGCTAGTATGTTAGTGTCCACTGCTACCTCGGGCAGCAGTTCCCAGGAAGGACCTTAGGTGTCAAATTAATTTTCAATACGGTTATCTAGTATTTGTTGATTTTTTTTCTCCTTTCCTCCACTGCATATTACAGGACAGATTTTACAACATAAATATCGCTTCCTTTACTATTTTGGGGAAAGTTGCACTTCCCCCAAATATCCAAGGACTGAACTAGGAATATTGTATTAGTTTTCTCTGCATCGCAGCCACTTTGCTGTACTGACGGCGCTAAGGCCGCGCAGGGGCTCTGTATTTACATGTCCTCTCCGCTTCCGGGGTGAGACTGGAAAGGACAGAAGCAACCGGGACAACGGCTTCAGGTGGCGAAAGAAAGAGCTGGCATCTGTACGTTGGATTTGCAACTAAGACAGCCAAAGGGGATAACCTGTAATGTTCATAATTCGCATTACACAACAATCTTAATTTGAAAAAACATGCTTTTACACTATTTTATTTAAAGACGCAAACGGAAGGTTTTTGTCGCGACGGCCCACTTGGCCATAGCTCAAATAAAATATTTTAAAGTAAAAATAAAGCTAGCTTTGTAGTTAGATGAGCTATCGAACTCTTTAGCATTTTTATTTTTATTAAAAACGTTTGTAGGAAATTGGCGTTCAAGAGTTTGGTCAAACTTCAGCGACTCACACCAGCGTCCTACTTTTGACAATGGGTACTGCAGCGGCGGCCGGCATGCTCGCGGGAGGAGGGGGGGGTCGTGGCTGGGGAATAAAAAAATAAAAATAAAACGTACCTGAGTGCCGGGTACCGTGCCGCCTCCGCTCCTGGCCGGTTACGCTGTAATGGTGCAGCGGCAGCCAGGTCTGCATGTTCCTGCTGCAGAATTGGGAAGCAGGCAGCAGGCAGCTTCCCTCCCCTACCCAAGCCAATCACAACACTGCAATGGCAGCGTTGTGATTGGTTTGGCGCAGCGGAGAGCGCCTCAGCCAGGCCATTTTCTCTATGTAGGCTGCATGCAGCAGCCTACATAGAGAAAAAGGGAGAGTGTGCATAACTGCTGTGTTCGGCCCTGGGGCCGACCAAACAGTACCCACAACAGTGGGTAAGCCACTCTCCCCCCGCCCCCCTGCCCTCGAGCAGGACCGCCCACCCACCAGCCCCCAACCAGGCGCAGTGGGGCGACGCCCCCACACCCCAATGGGGGAGCCGCCACTGTATGGAGTTACTTTTTTAGGTCGAGCCTAGCTCAGCGCGCATGCGCTGCTTTAGGAGAGGGCCTCTTGGAATCACTCCAGAATTTCTGAAAGCTTGTGCATGTGGTTGTCACATTCTATTGGCCTTTGCGTATGGCTTTCAAAAATGAAAGCATGCCATTGGCCAAAGGCGGGTGCATGTCCCACCTTTTCTGAAAAAGTTTACTCCCACGGCATCCACCTTGTGAGCAGCGGCGCGCAATGTGCCATCTGTTGTGGATCATGTTTCTATTTAGTGCGGTCGCTTTCACTTTAATGCCCGTGCTTGCTGCATTTGTCACCCGCTACTTATCTGTATAGCCTGTCTTTCTGTGTGTCTGCCAGCGGCATGAAAACATGTCGCACTGCATATGCTGACAGTGATTTTATTGTATGTACTTTTGAACGGGTCGTCATGTATACCCTTATTCGTGTTGGCTTGTTTCTTATTCCCTCCCGTGCCCTCACCACTGCCCTGCCTCCACCGCGTTCTTCCCACGTGTCTCCCACCCTTCTAGCCTAGTGTTTTGCTCTGCCCCGGGACAGCATGGCATATGCCCCTGGAGCCTGTGGCGCTGCAGCCTGAGAGTAGGGATACCGGAGGCTGCCGGAAGACACAAAGCCTGTTCCGGTACCCGAGCCCCCCAAGGACTTAGTCGTCTGGTCCCTCTTCAACGCCATCTTTATCAACTGCTTCTGCTGTTTGGGCTCCATGGCCCTCGTCTTCTCGATCAAGGTAAAAGCATTAAATGGCCCCTCCGAACCAAATACAACCGCAGCACATCCCTGAGTACATATAAAGTTACTTGTAGAGTCCAGGTCAACTGGATCACCATGTTCCATCCCGGGATTTAATTTAACAAAACACTGCACTCTGGAAGTTGTAGTCCTGATTCATCATAGAGGACAAAAATTAAATGAAGAATTGATTGAACAACAACTGATCTGGGTGTTTGTGATAGTTGAGTTGCAAGCACCTCGGGTTTGTTGACAGATTGGCTGTGGGGTGTGCTGCAAAGGTCAGTGGTGTGTACTCGTGGTACCCACGCCATGATATGCTCACTCCCAGGGGGTCGTGCGGTTGCCTTCTAGATGGAACGTGTTTTACTCGTTGCAAAGTCGTGCTGTAAAACTCCTCGGTGGAAATACTGGCAGCGACCGACAGAAGACATATTTTGTTTGTGACAAAGCAGGGTAGCACCCACAGCTGGGTGGCGTTCTTGTGTGTACTCTTTGTATTTTACCACCTGCATGTCCGCTTACAGGGTGCTCACTTGTGAAGTTGTGGAATGTGTGTGCGCTCATTGCACAGACATGTAGCCCCAGTACTGCTGCACAAATGTTTGCAGTGCACCCTGCCATAGTTTGGGGGACGGGTGGAGCAGCAACACAGGTGTGTTTCACTCACTATCGCAATACCGTGCTTCCTGTCCTAGTTCAGGGGATGGGTGGAGCAGCAACACAGGTGTGTTTCACTCATTATTACACTGCAGGTGCTCACACTATTGCAATCATTGTGTTCTCGGTGCTACAATTGTAACACATGCATTAGTACATTCGTGGTGCATGTTAGAATAATGTTGGTATAGCTTACGAGCCAAATTCACAAATTATCACAGCTCTAGTCAGTGGTGGAAGCGGGAGAGATCTGAGGGGCACACTTTAGGAAAACAGTCCCCCTGCTTTTTGTCAAAAGTCAACCGTTCCGGACTATTCATTTCTACAGCTGAAGTGCTTCGACTGAAGTATAAGGCAGGGTGTGTCTTATGCTGCGAAACCAAGGGAGGGGCAGACAACTAAAGTAGCCTTCTTGCCTGGGTATTGCTGACTGAAAAAAATGTAAATGTGCACAACTGGTCAATCTGCATATGTGAAATTGATGGAATAACTTGAAGCTGCCTGGTGACACACATGTATTCTTTTTGAGAGGTATTGTAAGGGACCTAGCTACCTGCTAAGCTGTGATATGTGCTTTTAAAAGAGGGTTAAATAAATAAACCACTGCACTACATACAGCCTGCAAAATACCTATATTGTGGAAGCATTTTTGTAATTGTAATTTTTATCTTAAACATTTTTGCACATTTTGTATCTATACTGTGTGTAATACAAATGTAAAATAATTGTCTACATGTTTACAGCGCTTTCTGTCACAGACTGGGGCCTTGTAGCACTAAATATACACAAGTCACTATTCTCCACTGCACCATGAGATTTGGTGCGGTGCCTTAACTAATAGAGGTTTCATAACGTACAAATAGTGCATTTCCCACTGATTCACTATGAATTTTCATTTAAGCTGTGTGTTATTTGATATGTAGTTACTGAAAAGTGAAAGACACATATGGGTGGAGGGAAGTTAGGCTGTATGTATTGCTGTATTATAGTCTAAATGCTTATAAGGTCCCAAAGGCGAGATCTATTGCTATGCCAATGCTTGGTTTACTTTAATGCTTGTACACCTTGGAAAAATGTAGGTAACAGTGGGCAAGCAGACTCAATATTGCATTTGAGTAGAAGGCCCATCAGAAAAACTGGATTGTCCTCCTAGAATTATTTTTGAATTTTTATTCAGGGCCTTTACAAACGTTTGCTGCCTAACTAATAAGTAAGAATCTTTGTGTATTACACACATTAAATCATCTTGGAGGTTTTGCTTTTCGGCAGACTTTGTAGATTTTAGGTGTTCCTTTTAAGTAACCTTCGAAGAAACCTAGAAAGGTTATTGAAAATGGAAATCTGGAAAACAAATAGTGTAGAACAATTCTAACATGGATAGCAGATTTAACTTGAACGTTAAGGTTTATTATTATGTGGCCAATTATTGTATTTTTATTCTATTTGCCTATAGGGTCATGTTTCCTGGGTCTCTGTGAAAATGGTAAAAATACTTGATTGTGGACTGTAATCCTCCCATTTGTTAATTTACACGTCATTTACACTATCTTTTATAGAATGAGTGTGGAACTAAAGATGTTCTCACTAGTGTGGAAAGAAAACTAAAACGACAACATGAACGACGGCACTTCTTTGGCAGGAAACACAGAGTGAAGAAGATGCTTGCTCCCAAAAAAATGAAATTAAATCAGTCAAAAGATTTGAACATGAGCAGACAGGATACTCCTCGGGAACAGCTCTAGGAGGTGCCAATGCTCAGCGAATCACGGTCCAGTTCAGGGGAATTGTCATGTTCAGATGGTGAAGATTCTGATGACGAGGATGCTGTTTGTCCTGCTCCAGACTGCCAGCAGCCTGAAGGAGAAGAGGTCCGTGACGCATAGAGTCAAGTTGTTTTCTGCCTCTAAGGCTTGAACAGTCAGGAGAACATTATCGTGCTGGCAAATAGGGAATGGACACATTTGTATTATGTTAAAGCACATTGATGGTGATAAACCTAGGTAATAAATTTTATCTGCTAAAGCTAGACCAGTGGATTCACACGCCAGATATTCGTTCAACTCCTCTAGTTTTGTATTTGTGCCAGTTTTCAATTTACGATGGGTAGAATTCGAAAAGGGCTTTTATTTTAAAATGCTTAAAATCTGTGTGAAGTAATACAGGGGAATTGTTAAAACATAAGGTTCTCATCATGTGCATGGTCATTCGTGTAAATAAAATAGTCTGAGGTATCTTCTGTACCATTGATAAACAAAATAAATGTTATCACGTTAACTTCTAAAGACAAGACCCATCATAAACCATGTGTTTGTAGATATTATGTAGTTATTCATTATTGAATCTTTCATGATTCATATGCGTGAATCATCCCCGTAATTGAGGTTAGACCCCACGGCAATTAAACAAGAAGTGCAAAGAAAGCATAGTTAAAACAAGTGACATGGTAAACAATTCACATTGTTTTAATAAGGACCACACTTAAGCAAATCAGGAAGCAGTTTCTGAAGCGCTTGCCCTCAAGGGCAACCGTACCTCAGATTTCTTACTTCATGTCCTGTGAAAGGGAGTCTCCCTGAGCTCTGCTCAGTTCTTCACTATTCCAGTTGATATCTTTCAACTTTTGACCTCAAACTGAATTTTATCTTGGATGCTTAGTTCTGATAAGAAAACAAATTGTCCGAGATCTAAGAAAGGCCTTTTTAGCCCATTGTAGGAGAGTAGGGTCTGCTATCCTATGGTCACCTCAAATTTTTGCTTTTTGCTTCACTGGTTTTTGACATATTGAGGCTGTGGGCCTGCTAATCAGACCCCCAGCCTGCTGTTCTCTCTACTAAATTGACACTATGCACTCTAGGTGCATAACCAATTGGAACTAGATCACCCTGTGAGCCCCCTGTACCAGTGTACACTAGGTACCCAGGGCATTGGTGTATCTAAGGCCTACCAGGGGCTGAAGCATGTATTATGCCACCCCTGGCCTGGCCTAACAAATTTGACACAACTGGCTGATCACTCAGCTGGGGTAAGTTGGTGTAACCACCTCTTACTTAGGTGTAGTATACCTATACCTAACCTTAAATGGGACACCTGGTAACCTATAAGTCACTCCTATCGCAGGCCTTGACAATCCTGAAGGCAGAATGCTTGGTTCCATGTGAGATGGTGCTCTGGCATGAACTGAGCCTGTCTGCAGTGGTCGGAACAACTTCCTTCTACTGTTTCCAGATATCGTCATACCATATACTCTTAAGTGCATTATGAACCTCGCGGTTAAATGCTATCTTTGGTTTGGCTTTATCAAAACATGTCGAGTAAGGTGTCATACGAATTGGAATACTAACCCCTCGCCAATTCTGGCGACGGGGTTAGCATTCCACCCTTCTAGAGGGACACGACATGTACAGTACCTGAAACCCGGGTAAAATCAGACATAGCCTCAGCTCCACAAAATGGATGCTGCCACCACAGACACAAGTCTGCCCTCCTGCTGCTGGGAGTCCTTCCAGCTTGGGAGACGTGGACAAAGGGTTTCCTGCCAGGGGAGGTGCGAGCACCACCCCAGACAGGATTTTGTGTATTGGTCAGGTAGGGCTTGAAAGGAATCAGACATGCCTGAGGCTCACAAGGAGCCTCGGTGCATATGCCAGTTCAAACCGGTCCTGGGGCACACCAGCCCCGGACCTGGGGCGAGCTGGACAAAGGATTGGGGGTGTAACCACCTCCCTTCCTGGTCCCACCCTTAGGGAGGGACCTAGCAGGTAGTCCGGCCCCTAGAATCCGCTTAAAGGTAGGAGCTGTGTCCTAAGACTTCAGACATCCTGGAATCAACTTAACTACAAGAAGAAGACGGGAACTTCGACGCTCTGCTGCACAGAGGACAGAAGGAAATCTCCCCTATGGTCAGGGAGTGACCATCTTGCTAACGCAAGCACCAACCAGCAACTCGACATCTGCTTTGCCGCCGCCTCCTGCCGGAGCCCAGAGCCCGACAAGACCTGGACCTCCAGACCTCTCACAGCCCGATCCACAGTCCCTGAAAGGAAGGAACCCGTGGAGGCACCGAGACACGTGGAGCCAGCCATCTTGGAAGACCGATGACAAGCTGCAAGCGCGATAACCGAGGCTCCCTCCAAGTTGTGCTTTTGGTCCTTAGAAGCCCAATCACCGAGCAGCATCTGCACTAAAGGTGAGCCCTCCAGCATCTCCACGATCTGCGTGGGGCCCCTCTGCATTTTGCCTCTCGACGCGCCTGCCTGGTCTCTGGCCCGTTGGCTAGTGGCCATTTTGGCGACCTAAATTGAAATCTACGACGCTGGTCTGGTTGCTCCAGACTGGCCCCAGCTGCTCTCCAAAGGAGCAGCCCCTCTGACCTTGCTGGTCAGAACAATCAGCTTTCCTCTCTTTTCCACGACTCCTGCCTTTGCCAAGGCTTGTTTACTTCTTTCGAGTCACCGACAGCGAGAGCCTGCGTGGGACAGCTCGTAAACCGACTCCTGGACGTCGTCGACCTTCAGGGACCACGTGGCTGCGGAGACAAGCTACCCCTCATCACCTGTTTGCACCCAACATCGCCTGGTACCTACCTGGTGCCACGCCGGTCACTGGCTAGTGACTGTGAACACTGTCCCCTCTGCTTTCAGGTCTTCTACAACTCCGATCCACCCTTGGATCCAACGCAGCTCTTCTGGACCGACCGCCTGCAGCATCTTTGTCATCAGGCTCCATTGAATCGATAGAAGAAACCCGACGCATTTCGAGACCTATGCACCCGCTTCCTGTGTGTGAGGTAACGCTGGCACTCCGGTGCCCAAGTGTAGAGAAACATCTCTAGTGTCTGTGTTTTGAATCTTAAGTTCGTAGTCCATCCAGAAGACCCTTTCTGCAGTAACTTTTAAACTTTTACGCACCCATTGAAACCCTATGGGAGCCCGCGTGTAACTTTCCTCACTGCACACGCGACCCGTGGACCTCCTGGTCACTAACTGAAGTTAGCTCCTTGTAGGCCCAGCAATTCTAGAGGCCCTGGCCTTTTCCCTTTCCTGTTCGTGGTACTTATACCACTATTTTAGTATATGGTTTGAGTGGCCACCAGGGCCCATCCATATAAAGTGCAACTTCTGTATATTATAACACTGTCTTGTTTAACGATTTGTGCTCCTGTGCTCATAAAGAGTCGAGGGGATACTTTGAGTAATAAATACATATATATTTTGAATATATATCTGTGTGGTGTCCTTTCATTGGTATAAAAGGGGGTTACATGTGGTAAAACAGCTTGCTTAACACGCTTTAACGAGTTTAGCCTCAAAGACTGCTTAGCCTACGCTACCACTAGGGCAGCTAGTCCGAAAAGGTTGACTTACAACCACACCATAAGGGTTGCTTGGCATGGTACAAGGTGGTCACTTTAACTAGTGAACATCATATACCAGGCCAACTTCCCACATTGGTGAGCAGCGGTTGGATTTGAGCTTGCTGTGTTTTACCATTGTAATCTCTTTGTTACCAATTGAAAGATCACATAGGTACCTGTAGGGACATATAAAACAAGATTAGATATACTTAAGTTCTACTGAACTTAGTTGTTGTAGAGCAAAGGGAGTAGCACACCCTGACTACAACTACTAGATAGGTTTAGTAGGTAAACCCAAGTTTAGGTAGTTGCAACACACCCACCCACACTTAAGAGCAATGGCTGGGGCAGAGGGGTCCAATGTACCCATCTCTGTCGAGAGTGACCCCCAGAGGGCACCAACCATCTTTGCTACCCTAAATCAAAATGAGCTCAGGCAGTTGGCAAATATCAGGGGCCTTAAACAGCCCAGGAACCCTACCTCTGCTGAACTCAGGGAGCTCTTACAAGCTGATGAGGATCAGAGAGCTCTCAACAAAGACTCCCAGTTAGGCCCCTTAGGGACTGGAACAGGAGGCCCCCCTTCTGAAGATGCTACTGAGGTACCCCTTTCCAAAAGTCACCCCTTAGATGAGAATCATACTACAGAGGATGAAAGTGATAAGGGTACTGATACAGATGGTAGTGGGGATGAAGGGAGAACTAGCCCAGTGCCAAGTGTTATACGTGGCCCAGCTAACTTAAGGCTACTTGGGACTGACAATGGGGTCACCCCATTGGATCTCCCTAGTGGACTTAACCAGGGGCTTGGGAGGAGGAGGAATCACTCAGGTGACTCTGATGCTTCTCATGCCTCTAGAGGCTCTCAAGGTAACTCCAGGAGAAGGATGACCACCCCTCAGAGGAGGGAACATGAGGCCAGAATGCAGGAAGCTCAGCTGAGGATCAGGAGACAGGAGCTAGAAGTAGCCCTGATGGAAGAGAAACTGAACAAGGCTAGGCAACCTAGAGAGAGTGGGTCTATACCCACTGGTGGCAGCATTGTCCCTAAGGACAAAGATAGGGTCTTTGACAATAGGAACCTGTCCAAGGTTGTGCCCCCCTACAAAAGTGGGGATGACATCCACAAATGGATGACTGCTCTTGAGAGAGCCTGCAAAGTGCAGCAGGTTCCTGAAGACCAGTGGGCAGCAATCTTATGGCTCTCCTTTGAAGGAAGAGGCAGAGATAGACTCCTCACTGTTAGGGAGGAGGATGTCAGAAACTACAGAGCCCTGAAGAGTGTCCTAGTTGATGGGTTAGGCTTAACCACTGAACAGTACAGGTTAATGTTCAGAGACACCCAGAAGACACAGACTCAGGACTGGTCTGAATACATTGAATGTGCCACTAAGGCTTTGGAGGGTTGGTTGCTGGGAAGTAAGGTGTCTGATTATACAGGATTGTACAATTTGATGATGAGAGAACAGATTTTAAATAACTGTCAGAACCAGCAACTGCATCAACACTTGGTTGACTCAGATCTGACCTCTCCCCAAGAATTGGGAAAGAAGGCAGACAAATGGGTCAGAACCAGGGTTAAGCAAAAGAACCAGAACCAGCGCCAAGGGGGTGATCAGAAGAAAACAGACCAAAAGGGTGGAGATCAGAAATCTAAAGACCAGAAGTCTTCAACAGGGCCCCAAACTAGTACTAACGAGGGTGGGTCCCAGCCTAAAGGGAAGAAGAAAGAAGGTCCAAAGAAACCCTGGTGCAAATCTTGAAAGAATACAACTCACTGGACTAGTGATTGTAAGAAGGGTGGAGGCCCCAACACTGTTGCCCCTAAGGCACCTGCTCCCAGTACTACTGTTAGCAGTGTTGGTCCCCAGACAAAGGGTGTAGTGGGAATCACTATGGGAACTGAAGGAGATTCTGACTTAGACAGAACCCTGACACAGGCAGTCTTGATCTGTGATGGGGACATGGATTTGTCCCTGACTGTGAGCCCCAGTAACCTGGGCAAGTACAGACAGACTCCTTTAATAAATGAAAAAGTGGCTCAAGCCTACAGGGACACATGTGCCAGTGTCACTATGGTGACACCAGGCTTTGTGGACCCTGGACAGTACATACCAGGTGAGAATTACCTGGTGACCAATGCCAGCAATGCCACTACTTCACATAGTGTGGCAGTTGTTAACTTCTCATGGGGAGGGGTAACTGGCCTCAAAAGGGTTGTAGTTAGTGCAGACCTCCCAGTAGAATGTTTGTTGGGCAATGACCTAGAGAGTTCTCTATGGTCAGAAGTGGAGTACAGGACACATGCAGAGATGTTAGGTATATCACCACATGTCCTTGCTGTGACCAGGTCACAGGCCAAAAAGTGCCTTACTGAACCACAGGTCTTGGATCCTGGAACAATGGACCAAGCACCTACCAAGAAGAAGAACAGGAGGGTTAAGGCTGTGCCTTCCCCCCTGCCTCCAAGTGATGATCAGCCTTCCCAGGAAGATGATCTAGAGGACCCTGAAGGAACTGTCCCTGAAGAGCTTGAACATGATCAGGTTGAGTTTCTGGGGACAGGGGGACCTTCCAGGGCTGACTTGGGGCAGGCTCAGTTATCCTGTCCATCTCTTGAACCCCTCCGACAGCTAGCTGCTGCTGAGGCTGCTGGGAATGCTCAAGGTACCCATAAAGTGTATTGGGATGAAGGGCTCCTTTATTCAGAGGCTAGAGACCCAAAACCTGGTGCAACCAGGAGGTTGGTTATACCTCTGCAATTTAGGGGCTTCCTTCTTACCTTGGCCCATGATATTCCTCTAGCAGGACACTTAGGCCAGAACAAGACTTGGGACAGGCTTCTCCTTCACTTTCACTGGCCTCACATGAATGAAGATACCAAGGAGTTGTGTCGCTCCTGTGTAACCTGCCAAGCCAGTGGCAAATCAGGTGGCACAACAAAGGCCCCCCTAATACCACTACCTGTGGTGGGGGTTCCCTTTGAAAGAGTGGGAATAGATATAGTGGGTCCCATGGATCCTCCCACTGCATCTGGGCACAGATTTATACTGGTGGTAGTGGATCATGCCACCAGGTATCCAGAGGCAATTCCCCTTAGGACCATTACAGCTCCTGTTGTGGCCAGGGCCGTGCTGGGAGTATTCTCCAGAGTGGGGTTTCCTAAGGAGGTGGTTTCTGATAGAGGTACCAACTTCATGTCAGGATACTTGACAGCTATGTGGAAGGAATGTGGTGTCAACTACAAGTTCACCACTCCTTATCACCCACAATGCAATGGGCTTGTTGAGAGATTCAACAAGACCCTAAAGGGTATGATCAAAGGATTACCTCAAAAGCTCAGGCGAAGATGGGACATCCTTCTACCCTGCCTTCTGTTTGCTTACAGAGAGGTCCCACAAAAAGGAGTTGGCTACAGCCCCTTTGAATTGTTGTTTGGGCACCCTGTGAGAGGCCCACTGTGTTTAGTGAAGGAAGGATGGGAGTTACCTCTCAAAAAGCCTAAACAAGACATAGTGGCCTATGTACTTGGTCTCCGCTCCAGGATGGCTGAGTATATGGAGAAGGCATCCAAAAACCTTGAGGCAAGCCAGGCCTTACAGAAAGCTTGGCATGACCAAAAGGCTGTCTTGGTTGAGTATCAGCCAGGACAGAAGGTATGGGTGTTGGAGCCAGTGGCCCCAGCAGCACTCCAAGACAAATGGTCTGGACCCCATACAATCCTGGAAAAGAAGGGAGAGGTTACCTACTTGGTGGACCTAGGAACTCCCAGGAGTCCCCACAGGGTACTCCATGTTAACAGGTTAAAAGCATATGTTGACAGGGCAGACATGGGCTTGCTCATGGCTACAGATGAGGGACAGGAGGAAGAGAGTGACCCTCTCCCAGACCTGTTGTCTCAGAACCCTGAAGATGGTTCAGTTGAAGGAGTGACCCTTGGAGGCAACCTCACTGAGCATCAGCAGACTGAATGTAGACAGGTTCTACAATCATTTCAACATATGTTCTCACTGATACCTAGTCAAACTGACTGGTGTACCCATGTGGTAGACACTGGTGACAGTCTCCCTGTAAAGAACAAACTTTACAGACAACCTGACCATGTCAGGGACTGTATAAAGGCTGAGGTACACAAAATGCTGGAACTGGGTGTCATTGAACCCTCAGAGAGCCCCTGGGCTAGCCCAGTGGTTCTGGTCCCCAAACCTCACACCAAAGATGGCAAGAGGGAGATGAGGTTCTGTGTGGATTACAGAGGACTCAATGCTGTCACTAGGACTGATGCACATCCTATTCCAAGGGCAGATGAGCTCATAGATAAACTGGCTTCTGCTAAGTTTTTGAGCACATTTGATTTGACAGCTGGCTATTGGCAAATCAGGTTAGCTGAGGAGTCCAAGGCCAAAACAGCATTCTCAACCCCAGGTGGGCATTATCAATTTTTGGTGATGCCCTTTGGTCTGAAGAATGCACCTGCCACCTTCCAAAGGTTGGTGAATCAAGTCCTTACTGGGTTGGATGACTTTTGTGCAGCATATCTTGATGACATTGCTGTCTTTAGCTCCACCTGGGAGGATCACCTGATCCACCTGAAGAAGGTACTTGAGGCTCTGCAAAAGGCAGGCCTCACTATCAAGGCTACTAAGTGCCAGATAGGGCAGAGTAAGGTTGTGTATTTGGGCCACCTTATAGGTGGAGGCCAAGTTCAACCACTGGAGAGTAAGATACAATCCATCAAGGACTGGTCCCCTCCAACCACCCAGACTCAAGTTCGAGCTTTTTTGGGCTTGACTGGGTACTACAGGAAGTTTGTTAAGAACTATGGGTCCATTGTGACTCCTCTTAATGATCTGACATCCAAGAAGATGCCCAAAAAGGTTCAGTGGACAGTAAGCTGTCAAAAGGCATTTGAAGACCTGAAGAAGGCCATGTGCTCTGCACCTATCCTGAAAAGTCCTGACTACTCCAAAGAGTTTATTGTCCAAACAGATGCTTCTGAGTTGGGTGTGGGAGCTGTGCTGTCACAACTTAATGTAGATGGTCAAGACCAACCCATTGCTTTTATTAGCAGAAGGTTGACCCCCAGAGAGAAGAATTGGTCAGCTATTGAGAGGGAGGCCTTTGCTGTGGTGTGGGCCCTGAAGAAGCTGAGGCCATACTTGTTTGGCACTCACTTCAAGATTCAGACCGACCATAAGCCCCTCTTGTGGCTAAATCAGATGAAGGGTGAAAACCCCAAACTGCTTAGGTGGTCCATTTCCCTACAGGGGATGGACTTTACAGTGGAGCACCGGCCAGGTACAGACCATGGGAATGCAGATGGTCTCTCCAGGTACTTCCACTTAGGACATGAAGACGAGACTGGTCAAGGCTAGTTTAACATCCTTGCGTTTGGGGGGGGGGTGTGTGTAGGAGAGTAGGGTCTGCTATCCTATGGTCACCCCAAATTTTTGCTTTTTGCTTCACTGGTTTTTGACATATTGAGGCTGTGGGCCTGCTAATCAGACCCCCAGCCTGCTGTTCTCTCTACTAAATTGACACTATGCACTCTAGGTGCATAACCAATTGGAACTAGATCACCCTGTGAGCCCCCTGTACCAGTGTACACTAGGTACCCAGGGCATTGGTGTATCTAAGGCCTACCAGGGGCTGAAGCATGTATTATGCCACCCCTGGCCTGGCCTAACAAATTTGACACAACTGGCTGATCACTCAGCTGGGGTAAGTTGGTGTAACCACCTCTTACTTAGGTGTAGTATACCTATACCTAACCTTAAATGGGACACCTGGTAACCTATAAGTCACTCCTATGGCAGGCCTTGACAATCCTGAAGGCAGAATGCTTGGTTCCATGTGAGATGGTGCTCTGGCATGAGCTGAGCCCGTCTGCAGTGGTCGGAACAACTTCCTTCTACTGTTTCCAGATATCGTCATACCATATACTCTTAAGTGCATTATGAACCTCGCGGTTAAATGCTATCTTTGGTTTGGCTTTATCAAAACATGTCGAGTAAGGTGTCATACGAATTGGAATACTAACCCCTCGCCAATTCTGGCGACGGGGTTAGCATTCCACCCTTCTAGAGGGACACGACATGTACAGTACCTGAAACCCGGGTAAAATCAGACATAGCCTCAGCTCCACAAAATGGATGCTGCCACCACAGACACAAGTCTGCCCTCCTGCTGCTGGGAGTCCTTCCAGCTTGGGAGACGTGGACAAAGGGTTTCCTGCCAGGGGAGGTGCGAGCACCACCCCAGACAGGATTTTGTGTATTGGTCAGGTAGGGCTTGAAAGGAATAAGACATGCCTGAGGCTCACAAGGAGCCTCGGTGCATATGCCAGTTCAAACCGGTCCTGGGGCACACCAGCCCCGGACCTGGGGCGAGCTGGACAAAGGATTGGGGGTGTAACCACCTCCCTTCCTGGTCCCACCCTTAGGGAGGGACCTAGCAGGTAGTCCGGCCCCTAGAATCCGCTTAAAGGTAGGAGCTGTGTCCTAAGACTTCAGACATCCTGGAATCAACTTAACTACAAGAAGAAGACGGGAACTTCGACGCTCTGCTGCACAGAGGACAGAAGGAAATCTCCCCTATGGTCAGGGAGTGACCATCTTGCTAACGCAAGCACCAACCAGCAACTCGACGTCTGCTTTGCCGCCGCCTCCTGCCGGAGCCCGAGCCCAGAGCCCGACAAGACCTGGACCTCCAGACCTCTCACAGCCCGATCCACAGTCCCTGAAAGGAAGGAACCCGTGGAGGCACCGAGACACGTGGAGCCAGCCATCTTGGAAGAACGATGACAAGCTGCAAGCGCGACAACCGACGCTCCCTCCAAGTTGTGCTTTGGGTCCTGAGAAGCCCAACCACCGAGCAGCATCTGCACTAAAGGTGAGCCCTCCAGCATCTCCACGATCTGCGTGGGGCCCCTCTGCATTTTGCCTCTCGATGCGCCTGCCTGGTCTCTGGCCCGTTGGCTAGTGCCCATTTTGGCGACCTAAATTGAAATCTACGACGCTGGTCTGGTTGCTCCAGACTGGCCCCAGCTGCTCTCCAAAGGAGCAGCCCCTCTGACCTTGCTGGTCAGAACAATCAGCTTTCCTCTCTTTTCCACGACTCCTGCTTTTGCCAAGGCTTGTTTGCTTCTTTCGAGTCGCCGATACCGCCGACAGCGAGAGCCTGCGTGGGACAGCTCGTGAACCGACTCCTGGACGTCGTCGACCTTCAGGGACCACGTGGCTGCGGAGACAAGCTACCCCTCATCACCTGTTTGCACCCGACATCGCCTGGTACCTACCTGGTGCCACGCCGGTCACTGGCTAGTGACTGTGAACACTGTCCCCTCTGCTTTCAGGTCTTCTACAACTCCGATCCACCCTTGAATCCAACGCAGCTCTTCTGGACCGACCGCCTGCAGCATCTTTGTCATCAGGCTCCATTGAATCGATAGAAGAAACCCGACGCACTTCGAGACCTATGTACCCGCTTCCTGTGGGTGAGGTAATGCTGGCACTCCGGTGCCCAAGTGTAGAGAAACATCTCTAGTGTCTGTGTTTTGAATCTTAAGTTCGTAGTCCATCCAGAAGACCCTTTCTGCAGTAACTTTTAAACTTTTACGCACCCATTGAAACCCTATGGGAGCCCGCGTGTAACTTTCCTCACTGCACACGCGACCCGTGGACCTCCTGGTCACTAACTGAAGTTAGCTCCTTGTAGGCCCAGCAATTCTAGAGGCCCTGGCCTTTTCCCTTTCCTGTTCGTGGTACTTATACCACTATTTTAGTATATGGTTTGAGTGGCCACCAGGGCCCATCCATATAAAGTGCAACTTCTGTATATTATAACACTCTCTTGTTTAACGATTTGTGCTCCTGTGCTCATAAAGAGTCGAGGGGATACTTTGAGTAATAAATACATATATATTTTGAATATATATCTGTGTGGTGTCCTTTCATTGGTATAAAAGGGGGTTACATGTGGTAAAACAGCTTGCTTAACACGCTTTAACGAGTTTAGCCTCAAAGACTGCTTAGCCTACGCTACCACTAGGGCAGCTAGTCCGAAAAGGTTGACTTACAACCACACCATAAGGGTTGCTTGGCATGGTACAAGGTGGTCACTTTAACTAGTGAACATCATATACCAGGCCAACTTCCCACATTGGTGAGCAGCGGTTGGATTTGAGCTTGCTGTGTTTTACCATTGTAATCTCTTTGTTACCAATTGAAAGATCACATAGGTACCTGTAGGTACATATAAAACAAGATTAGATATACTTAAGTTCTACTGAACTTAGTTGTTGTAGAGCAAAGGGAGTAGCACACCCTGACTACAACTACTAGATAGGTTTAGTAGGTAAACCCAAGTTTAGGTAGTTGCAACACACCCACCCACACTTAAGAGCAATGGCTGGGGCAGAGGGGTCCAATGTACCCATCTCTGTCGAGAGTGACCCCCAGAGGGCACCAACCATCTTTGCTACCCTAAATCAAAATGAGCTCAGGCAGTTGGCAAATATCAGGGGCCTTAAACAGCCCAGGAACCCTACCTCTGCTGAACTCAGGGAGCTCTTACAAGCTGATGAGGATCAGAGAGCTCTCAACAAAGACTCCCAGTTAGGCCCCTTAGGGACTGGAACAGGAGGCCCCCCTTCTGAAGATGCTACTGAGGTACCCCTTTCCAAAAGTCACCCCTTAGATGAGAATCATACTACAGAGGATGAAAGTGATAAGGGTACTGATACAGATGGTAGTGGGGATGAAGGGAGAACTAGCCCAGTGCCAAGTGTTATACGTGGCCCAGCTAACTTAAGGCTACTTGGGACTGACAATGGGGTCACCCCATTGGATCTCCCTAGTGGACTTAACCAGGGGCTTGGGAGGAGGAGGAATCACTCAGGTGACTCTGATGCTTCTCATGCCTCTAGAGGCTCTCAAGGTCACTCCAGGAGAAGGATGACCACCCCTCAGAGGAGGGAACATGAGGCCAGAATGCAGGAAGCTCAGCTGAGGATCAGGAGACAGGAGCTAGAAGTAGCCCTGATGGAAGAGAAACTGAACAAGGCTATGCAACCTAGAGAGAGTGGGTCTATACCCACTGGTGGCAGCATTGTCCCTAAGGACAAAGATAGGGTCTTTGACAATAGGAACCTGTCCAAGGTTGTGCCCCCCTACAAAAGTGGGGATGACATCCACAAATGGATGACTGCTCTTGAGAGAGCCTGCAAAGTGCAGCAGGTTCCTGAAGACCAGTGGGCAGCAATCTTATGGCTCTCCTTTGAAGGAAGAGGCAGAGATAGACTCCTCACTGTTAGGGAGGAGGATGTCAGAAACTACAGAGCCCTGAAGAGTGTCCTAGTTGATGGGTTAGGCTTAACCACTGAACAGTACAGGTTAATGTTCAGAGACACCCAGAAGACACAGACTCAGGACTGGTCTGAATACATTGAATGTGCCACTAAGGCTTTGGAGGGTTGGTTGCTGGGAAGTAAGGTGTCTGATTATACAGGATTGTACAATTTGATGATGAGAGAACAGATTTTAAATAACTGTCAGAACCAGCAACTGCATCAACACTTGGTTGACTCAGATCTGACCTCTCCCCAAGAATTGGGAAAGAAGGCAGACAAATGGGTCAGAACCAGGGTTAAGCAAAAGAACCAGAACCAGGGCCAAGGGGGTGATCAGAAGAAAACAGACCAAAAGGGTGGAGATCAGAAATCTAAAGACCAGAAGTCTTCAACAGGGCCCCAAACTAGTACTAACGAGGGTGGGTCCCAGCCTAAAGGGAAGAAGAAAGAAGGTCCAAAGAAACCCTGGTGCAAATCTTGCAAGCATACAACTCACTGGACTAGTGATTGTAAGAAGGGTGGAGACCCCAACACTGTTGCCCCTAAGGCACCTGCTCCCAGTACTACTGTTAGCAGTGTTGGTCCCCAGACAAAGGGTGTAGTGGGAATCACTATGGGAACTGAAGGAGATTCTGACTTAGACAGAACCCTGACACAGGCAGTCTTGATCTGTGATGAGGACATGGATTTGTCCCTGACTGTGAGCCCCAGTAACCTGGGCAAGTACAGACAGACTCATTTAATAAATGAAAAAGTGGCTCAAGCCTACAGGGACACATGTGCCAGTGTCACTATGGTGACACCAGGCTTTGTGGACCCTGGACAGTACATACCAGGTGAGAATTACCTGGTGACCAATGCCAGCAATGCCACTACTTCACATAGTGTGGCAGTTGTTAACTTCTCATGGGGAGGGGTAACTGGCCTCAAAAGGGTTGTAGTTAGTGCAGACCTCCCAGTAGAATGTTTGTTGGGCAATGACCTAGAGAGTTCTCTATGGTCAGAAGTGGAGTACAGGACACATGCAGAGATGTTAGGTATATCACCACATGTCCTTGCTGTGACCAGGTCACAGGCCAAAAAGTGCCTTACTGAACCACAGGTCTTGGATCCTGGAACAATGGACCAAGCACCTACCAAGAAGAAGAACAGGAGGGTTAAGGCTGTGCCTTCCCCCCTGCCTCCAAGTGATGATCAGCCTTCCCAGGAAGATGATCTAGAGGACCCTGAAGGAACTGTCCCTGAAGAGCTTGAACATGATCAGGTTGAGTTTCTGGGGACAGGGGGACCTTCCAGGGCTGACTTGGGGCAGGCTCAGTTATCCTGTCCATCTCTTGAACCCCTCAGACAGCTGGCTGCTGCTGAGGCTGCTGGGAATGCTCAAGGTACCCATAAAGTGTATTGGGATGAAGGGCTCCTTTATTCAGAGGCTAGAGACCCAAAACCTGGTGCAACCAGGAGGTTGGTTATACCTCTGCAATTTAGGGGCTTCCTTCTTACCTTGGCCCATGATATTCCTCTAGCAGGACACTTAGGCCAGAACAAGACTTGGGACAGGCTTCTCCTTCACTTTCACTGGCCTCACATGAATGAAGATACCAAGGAGTTGTGTCGCTCCTGTGGAACCTGCCAAGACAGTGGCAAATCAGGTGGCACAACAAAGGCCCCCCTAATACCACTACCTGTGGTGGGGGTTCCCTTTGAAAGAGTGGGAATAGATATAGTGGGTCCCATGGATCCTCCCACTGCATCTGGGCACAGATTTATACTGGTGGTAGTGGATCATGCCACCAGGTATCCAGAGGCAATTCCCCTTAGGACCACTACAGCTCCTGTTGTGGCCAGGGCCGTGCTGGGAGTATTCTCCAGAGTGGGGTTTCCTAAGGAGGTGGTTTCTGATAGAGGTACCAACTTCATGTCAGGATACTTGACAGCTATGTGGAAGGAATGTGGTGTCAACTACAAGTTCACCACTCCTTATCACCCACAATGCAATGGGCTTGTTGAGAGATTCAACAAGACCCTAAAGGGTATGATCAAAGGATTACCTGAAAAGCTCAGGCGAAGATGGGACATCCTTCTACCCTGCCTTCTGTTTGCTTACAGAGAGGTCCCACAAAAAGGAGTTGGCTACAGCCCCTTTGAATTGTTGTTTGGGCACCCTGTGAGAGGCCCACTGTGTTTAGTGAAGGAAGGATGGGAGTTACCTCTCAAAAAGCCTAAACAAGACATAGTGGACTATGTACTTGGTCTCCGCTCCAGGATGGCTGAGTATATGGAGAAGGCATCCAAAAACCTTGAGGCAAGCCAGGCCTTACAGAAAGCTTGGCATGACCAAAAGGCTGTCTTGGTTGAGTATCAGCCAGGACAGAAGGTATGGGTGTTGGAGCCAGTGGCCCCAGCAGCACTCCAAGACAAATGGTCTGGACCCCATACAATCCTGGAAAAGAAGGGAGAGGTTACCTACTTGGTGGACCTAGGAACTCCCAGGAGTCCCCACAGGGTACTCCATGTTAACAGGTTAAAAGCATATGTTGACAGGGCAGACATGGGCTTGCTCATGGCTACAGATGAGGGACAGGAGGAAGAGAGTGACACTCTCCCAGACCTGTTGTCTCAGAACCCTGAAGATGGTTCAGTTGAAGGAGTGACCCTTGGAGTCAACCTCACTGAGCATCAGCAGACTGAATGTAGACAGGTTCTACAATCATTTCAACATATGTTCTCACTGATACCTAGTCAAACTGACTGGTGTACCCATGTGGTGGACACTGGTGACAGTCTCCCTGTAAAGAACAAACTTTACAGACAACCTGACCATGTCAGGGACTGTATAAAGGCTGAGGTACACAAAATGCTGGAACTGGGTGTCATTGAACCCTCAGAGAGCCCCTGGGCTAGCCCAGTGGTTCTGGTCCCCAAACCTCACACCAAAGATGGCAAGAGGGAGATGAGGTTCTGTGTGGATTACAGAGGACTCAATGCTGTCACTAGGACTGATGCACATCCTATTCCAAGGGCAGATGAGCTCATAGATAAACTGGCTTCTGCTAAGTTTTTGAGCACATTTGATTTGACAGCTGGCTATTGGCAAATCAGGTTAGCTGAGGAGTCCAAGGCCAAAACAGCATTCTCAACCCCAGGTGGGCATTATCAATTTTTGGTGATGCCCTTTGGTCTGAAGAATGCACCTGCCACCTTCCAAAGGTTGGTGAATCAAGTCCTTACTGGGTTGGATGACTTTTGTGCAGCATATCTTGATGACATTGCTGTCTTTAGCTCCACCTGGGAGGATCACCTGATCCACCTGAAGAAGGTACTTGAGGCTCTGCAAAAGGCAGGCCTCACTATCAAGGCTACTAAGTGCCAGATAGGGCAGAGTAAGGTTGTGTATTTGGGCCACCTTGTAGGTGGAGGCCAAGTTCAACCACTGGAGAGTAACATACAATCCATCAAGGACTGGTCCCCTCCAACCACCCAGACTCAAGTTCGAGCTTTTTTGGGCTTGACTGGGTACTACAGGAAGTTTGTTAAGAACTATGGGTCCATTGTGACTCCTCTTAATGATCTGACATCCAAGAAGATGCCCAAAAATAGTTCAGTGGACAGTAAGCTGTCAAAAGGCATTTGATGACCTGAAGAAGGCCATGTGCTCTGCACCTATCCTGAAAAGTCCTGACTACTCCAAAGAGTTTATTGTCCAAACAGATGCTTCTGAGTTGGGTGTGGGAGCTGTGCTGTCACAACTTAATGTAGATGGTCAAGACCAACCCATTGCTTTTATTAGCAGAAGGTTGACCCCCAGAGAGAAGAATTGGTCAGCTATTGAGAGGGAGGCCTTTGCTGTGGTGTGGGCCCTGAAGAAGCTGAGGCCATACTTGTTTGGCACTCACTTCAAGATTCGGACCGACCATAAGCCCCTCTTGTGGCTAAATCAGATGAAGGGTGAAAACCCCAAACTGCTTAGGTGGTCCATTTCCCTACAGGGGATGGACTTTACAGTGGAGCACCGGCCAGGTACAGACCATGGGAATGCAGATGGTCTCTCCAGGTACTTCCACTTAGGACATGAAGACGAGACTGGTCAAGGCTAGTTTAACATCCTTGCGTTTGGGGGGGGGTGTGTAGGAGAGTAGGGTCTGCTATCCTATGGTCACCCCAAATTTTTGCTTTTTGCTTCACTGGTTTTTGACATATTGAGGCTGTGGGCCTGCTAATCAGACCCCCAGCCTGCTGTTCTCTCTACTAAATTGACACTATGCACTCTAGGTGCATAACCAATTGGAACTAGATCACCCTGTGAGCCCCCTGTACCAGTGTACACTAGGTACCCAGGGCATTGGTGTATCTAAGGCCTACCAGGGGCTGAAGCATGTATTATGCCACCCCTGGCCTGGCCTAACAAATTTGACACAACTGGCTGATCACTCAGCTGGGGTAAGTTGGTGTAACCACCTCTTACTTAGGTGTAGTATACCTATACCTAACCTTAAATGGGACACCTGGTAACCTATAAGTCACTCCTATGGCAGGCCTTGACAATCCTGAAGGCAGAATGCTTGGTTACATGTGAGATGGTGCTCTGGCATGAGCTGAGCCTGTCTGCAGTGGTCGGAACAACTTCCTTCTACTGTTTCCAGATATCGTCATACCATATACTCTTAAGTGCATTATGAACCTCGCGGTTAAATGCTATCTTTGGTTTGGCTTTATCAAAACATGTCGAGTAAGGTGTCATACGAATTGGAATACTAACCCCTCGCCAATTCTGGCGACGGGGTTAGCATTCCACCCTTCTAGAGGGAAACGACATGTACAGTACCTGAAACCCGGGTAAAATCAGACATAGCCTCAGCTCCACAAAATGGATGCTGCCACCACAGACACAAGTCTGCCCTCCTGCTGCTGGGAGTCCTTCCAGCTTGGGAGACGTGGACAAAGGGTTTCCTGCCAGGGGAGGTGCGAGCACCACCCCAGACAGGATTTTGTGTATTGGTCAGGTAGGGCTTGAAAGGAATCAGACATGCCTGAGGCTCACAAGGAGCCTCGGTGCATATGCCAGTTCAAACCGGTCCTGGGGCACACCAGCCCCGGACCTGGGGCGAGCTGGACAAAGGATTGGGGGTGTAACCACCTCCCTCCCTGGTCCCACCCTTAGGGAGGGACCTAGCAGGTAGTCCGGCCCCTAGAATCCGCTTAAAGGTAGGAGCTGTGTCCTAAGACTTCAGACATCCTGGAATCAACTTAACTACAAGAAGAAGACGGGAACTTCAACGCTCTGCTGCACAGAGGACAGAAGGAAATCTCCCCTATGGTCAGGGAGTGACCATCTTGCTAACGCAAGCACCAACCAGCAACTCGACGTCTGCTTTGCCGCCGAGTCCTGCCGGAGCCCGAGCCCAGAGCCCAACAAGACCTGGACCTCCAGACCTCTCACAGCCCGATCCACAGTCCCTGAAAGGAAGGAACCCGTGGAGGCACCGAGACACGTGGAGCCAGCCATCTTGGAAGAACGATGACAAGCTGCAAGCGCGACAACCGACGCTCCCTCCAAGTTGTGCTTTGGGTCCTGAGAAGCCCAACCACCGAGCAGCAGCTGCACTAAAGGTGAGCCCTCCAGCATCTCCACGATCTGCGTGGGGCCCCTCTGCATTTTGCCTCTCGATGCGCCTGCCTGGTCTCTGGCCCGTTGGCTAGTGCCCATTTTGGCGACCTAAATTGAAATCTACGATGCTGGTCTGGTTGCTCCAGACTGGCCCCAGCTGCTCTCCAAAGGAGCAGCCCCTCTGACCTTGCTGGTCAGAACAATCAGCTTTCCTCTCTTTTCCACGACTCCTGCTTTTGCCAAGGCTTGTTTGCTTCTTTCGAGTCGCCGATACCGCCGACAGCGAGAGCCTGCGTGGGACAGCTCGTGAACCGACTCCTGGACGTCGTCGACCTTCAGGGACCACGTGGCTGCGGAGACAAGCTACCCCTCATCACCTGTTTGCACCCGACATCGCCTGGTTCCTACCTGGTGCCACGCCGGTCACTGGCTAGTGACTGTGAACACTGTCCCCTCTGCTTTCAGGTCTTCTACAACTCCGATCCACCCTTGAATCCAACGCAGCTCTTCTGGACCGACCGCCTGCAGCATCTTTGTCATCAGGCTCCATTGAATCGATAGAAGAAACCCGACGCACTTCGAGACCTATGTACCCGCTTCCTGTGGGTGAGGTAATGCTGGCAATCCGGTGCCCAAGTGTAGAGAAACATCTCTAGTGTCTGTGTTTTGAATCTTAAGTTCGTAGTCCATCCAGAAGACCCTTTCTGCAGTAACTTTTAAACTTTTACGCACCCATTGAAACCCTATGGGAGCCCGCGTGTAACTTTCCTCACTGCACACGCGACCCGTGGACCTCCTGGTCACTAACTGAAGTTAGCTCCTTGTAGGCCCAGCAATTCTAGAGGCCCTGGCCTTTTCCCTTTCCTGTTCGTGGTACTTATACCACTATTTTAGTATATGGTTTGAGTGGCCACCAGGGCCCATCCATATAAATTGCAACTTCTGTATATTATAACACTCTCTTGTTTAACGATTTGTGCTCCTGTGCTCATAAAGAGTCGAGGGGATACTTTGAGTAATAAATACATATATATTTTGAATATATATCTGTGTGGTGTCCTTTCATTGGTATAAAAGGGGGTTACATGTGGTAAAACAGCTTGCTTAACACGCTTTAACGAGTTTAGCCTCAAAGACTGCTTAGCCTACGCTACCACTAGGGCAGCTAGTCCGAAAAGGTTGACTTACAACCACACCATAAGGGTTGCTTGGCATGGTACAAGGTGGTCACTTTAACTAGTGAACATCATATACCAGGCCAACTTCCCACATTGGTGAGCAGCGGTTGGATTTGAGCTTGCTGTGTTTTACCATTGTAATCTCTTTGTTACCAATTGAAAGATCACATAGGTACCTGTAGGTACATATAAAACAAGATTAGATATACTTAAGTTCTACTGAACTTAGTTGTTGTAGAGCAAAGGGAGTAGCACACCCTGACTACAACTACTAGATAGGTTTATTAGGTAAACCCAAGTTTAGGTAGTTGCAACACACCCACCCACACTTAAGAGCAATGGCTGGGGCAGAGGGGTCCAATGTACCCATCTCTGTCGAGAGTGACCCCCAGAGGGCACCAACCATCTTTGCTACCCTAAATCAAAATGAGCTCAGGCAGTTGGCAAATATCAGGGGCCTTAAACAGCCCAGGAACCCTACCTCTGCTGAACTCAGGGAGCTCTTACAAGCTGATGAGGATCAGAGAGCTCTCAACAAAGACTCCCAGTTAGGCCCCTTAGGGACTGGAACAGGAGGCCCCCCTTCTGAAGATGCTACTGAGGTACCCCTTTCCAAAAGTCACCCCTTAGATGAGAATCATACTACAGAGGATGAAAGTGATAAGGGTACTGATACAGATGGTAGTGGGGATGAAGGGAGAACTAGCCCAGTGCCAAGTGTTATACGTGGCCCAGCTAACTTAAGGCTACTTGGGACTGACAATGGGGTCACCCCATTGGATCTCCCTAGTGGACTTAACCAGGGGCTTGGGAGGAGGAGGATTCACTCAGGTGACTCTGATGCTTCTCATGCCTCTAGAGGCTCTCAAGGTCACTCCAGGAGAAGGATGACCACCCCTCAGATTAGGGAACATGAGGCCAGAATGAAGGAAGCTCAGCTGAGGATCAGGAGACAGGAGCTAGAAGTAGCCCTGATGGAAGAGAAACTGAACAAGGCTAGGCAACCTAGAGAGAGTGGGTCTATACCCACTGGTGGCAGCATTGTCCCTAAGGACAAAGATAGGGTCTTTGACAATAGGAACCTGTCCAAGGTTGTGCCCCCCTACAAAAGTGGGGATGACATCCACAAATGGATGACTGCTCTTGAGAGAGCCTGCAAAGTGCAGCAGGTTCCTGAAGACCAGTGGGCAGCAATCTTATGGCTCTCCTTTGAAGGAAGAGGCAGAGATAGACTCCTCACTGTTAGGGAGGAGGATGTCAGAAACTACAGAGCCCTGAAGAGTGTCCTAGTTGATGGGTTAGGCTTAACCACTGAACAGTACAGGTTAATGTTCAGAGACACCCAGAAGACACAGACTCAGGACTGGTCTGAATACATTGAATGTGCCACTAAGGCTTTGGAGGCTTGGTTGCTGGGAAGTAAGGTGTCTGATTATACAGGATTGTACAATTTGATGATGAGAGAACAGATTTTAAATAACTGTCAGAACCAGCAACTGCATCAACACTTGGTTGACTCAGATCTGACCTCTCCCCAAGAATTGGGAAAGAAGGCAGACAAATGGGTCAGAACCAGGGTTAAGCAAAAGAACCAGAACCAGGGCCAAGGGGGTGATCAGAAGAAAACAGACCAAAAGGGTGGAGATCAGAAATCTAAAGACCAGAAGTCTTCAACAGGGCCCCAAACTAGTACTAACGAGGGTGGGTCCCAGCCTAAAGGGAAGAAGAAAGAAGGTCCAAAGAAACCCTGGTGCAAATCTTGCAAGAATACAACTCACTGGACTAGTGATTGTAAGAAGGGTGGAGCCCCCAACACTGTTGCCCCTAAGGCACCTGCTCCCAGTACTACTGTTAGCAGTGTTGGTCCCCAGACAAAGGGTGTAGTGGGAATCACTATGGGAACTGAAGGAGATTCTGACTTAGACAGAACCCTGACACAGGCAGTCTTGATCTGTGATGGGGACATGGATTTGTCCCTGACTGTGAGCCCCAGTAACGTGGGCAAGTACAGACAGACTCCTTTAATAAATGAAAAAGTGGCTCAAGCCTCCAGGGACACATGTGCCAGTGTCACTATGGTGACACCAGGCTTTGTGGACCCTGGACAGTACATACCAGGTGAGAATTACCTGGTGACCAATGCCAGCAATGCCACTACTTCACATAGTGTGGCAGTTGTTAACTTCTCATGGGGAGGGGTAACTGGCCTCAAAAGGGTTGTAGTTAGTGCAGACCTCCCAGTAGAATGTTTGTTGGGCAATGACCTAGAGAGTTCTCTATGGTCAGAAGTGGAGTACAGGACACATGCAGAGATGTTAGGTATATCACCACATGTCCTTGCTGTGACCAGGTCACAGGCCAAAAAGTGCCTTACTGAACCACAGGTCTTGGATCCTGGAACAATGGACCAAGCACCTACCAAGAAGAAGAACAGGAGGGTTAAGGCTGTGCCTTCCCCCCTGCCTCCAAGTGATGATCAGCCTTCCCAGGAAGATGATCTAGAGGACCCTGAAGGAACTGTCCCTGAAGAGCTTGAACATGATCAGGTTGAGTTTCTGGGGACAGGGGACCTTCCAGGGCTGACTTGGGGCAGGCTCAGTTATCCTGTCCATCTCTTGAACCCCTCAGACAGCTGGCTGCTGCTGAGGCTGCTGGGAATGCTCAAGGTACCCATAAAGTGTATTGGGATGAAGGGCTCCTTTATTCAGAGGCTAGAGACCCAAAACCTGGTGCAACCAGGAGGTTGGTTATACCTCTGCAATTTAGGGGCTTCCTTCTTACCTTGGCCCATGATATTCCTCTAGCAGGACACTTAGGCCAGAACAAGACTTGGGACAGGCTTCTCCTTCACTTTCACTGGCCTCACATGAATGAAGATACCAAGGAGTTGTGTCGCTGCTGTGTAACCTGCCAAGCCAGTGGCAAATCAGGTGGCACAACAAAGGCCCCCCTAATACCACTACCTGTGGTGGGGGTTCCCTTTGAAAGAGTGGGAATAGATATAGTGGGTCCCATGGATCCTCCCACTGCATCTGGGCACAGATTTATACTGGTGGTAGTGGATCATGCCACCAGGTATCCAGAGGCAATTCCCCTTAGGACCACTACAGCTCCTGTTGTGGCCAGGGCCCTGCTGGGAGTATTCTCCAGAGTGGGGTTTCCTAAGGAGGTGGTTTCTGATAGAGGTACCAACTTCATGTCAGGATACTTGACAGCTATGTGGAAGGAATGTGGTGTCAACTACAAGTTCACCACTCCTTATCACCCACAATGCAATGAGCTTGTTGAGAGATTCAACAAGACCCTAAAGGGTATGATCAAAGGATTACCTGAAAAGCTCAGGCGAAGATGGGACATCCTTCTACCCTGCCTTCTGTTTGCTTACAGAGAGGTCCCACAAAAAGGAGTTGGCTACAGCCCCTTTGAATTGTTGTTTGGGCACCCTGTGAGAGGCCCACTGTGTTTAGTGAAGGAAGGATGGGAGTTACCTCTCAAAAAGCCTAAACAAGACATAGTGGACTATGTACTTGGTCTCCGCTCCAGGATGGCTGAGTATATGGAGAAGGCATCCAAAAACCTTGAGGCAAGCCAGGCCTTACAGAAAGCTTGGCATGACCAAAAGGCTGTCTTGGTTGAGTATCAGCCAGGACAGAAGGTATGGGTGTTGGAGCCAGTGGCCCCAGCAGCACTCCAAGACAAATGGTCTGGACCCCATACAATCCTGGAAAAGAAGGGAGAGGTTACCTACTTGGTGGACCTAGGAACTCCCAGGAGTCCCCACAGGGTACTCCATGTTAACAGGTTAAAAGCATATGTTGACAGGGCAGACATGGGCTTGCTCATGGCTACAGATGAGGGACAGGAGGAAGAGAGTGACCCTCTCCCAGACCTGTTGTCTCAGAACCCTGAAGATGGTTCAGTTGAAGGAGTGACCCTTGGAGGCAACCTCACTGAGCATCAGCAGACTGAATGTAGACAGGTTCTACAATCATTTCAACATATGTTCTCACTGATACCTAGTCAAACTGACTGGTGTACCCATGTGGTAGACACTGGTGACAGTCTCCCTGTAAAGAACAAACTTTACAGACAACCTGACCATGTCAGGGACTGTATAAAGGCTGAGGTACACAAAATGCTGGAACTGGGTGTCATTGAACCCTCAGAGAGCCCCTGGGCTAGCCCAGTGGTTCTGGTCCCCAAACCTCACACCAAAGATGGCAAGAGGGAGATGAGGTTCTGTGTGGATTACAGAGGACTCAATGCTGTCACTAGGACTGATGCACATCCTATTCCAAGGGCAGATGAGCTCATAGATAAACTGGCTTCTGCTAAGTTTTTGAGCACATTTGATTTGACAGCTGGCTATTGGCAAATCAGGTTAGCTGAGGAGTCCAAGGCCAAAACAGCATTCTCAACCCCAGGTGGGCATTATCAATTTTTGGTGATGCCCTTTGGTCTGAAGAATGCACCTGCCACCTTCCAAAGGTTGGTGAATCAAGTCCTTACTGGGTTGGATGACTTTTGTGCAGCATATCTTGATGACATTGCTGTCTTTAGCTCCACCTGGGAGGATCACCTGATCCACCTGAAGAAGGTACTTGAGGCTCTGCAAAAGGCAGGCCTCACTATCAAGGCTACTAAGTGCCAGATAGGGCAGAGTAAGGTTGTGTATTTGGGCCACCTTGTAGGTGGAGGCCAAGTTCAACCACTGGAGAGTAAGATACAATCCATCAAGGACTGGTCCCCTCCAACCACCCAGACTCAAGTTCGAGCTTTCTTGGGCTTGACTGGGTACTACAGGAAGTTTGTTAAGAACTATGGGTCCATTGTGACTCCTCTTAATGATCTGACATCCAAGAAGATGCCCAAAAAGGTTCAGTGGACAGTAAGCTGTCAAAAGGCATTTGATGACCTGAAGAAGGCCATGTGCTCTGCACCTATCCTGAAAAGTCCTGACTACTCCAAAGAGTTTATTGTCCAAACAGATGCTTCTGAGTTGGGTGTGGGAGCTGTGCTGTCACAACTTAATGTAGATGGTCAAGACCAACCCATTGCTTTTATTAGCAGAAGGTTGACCCCCAGAGAGAAGAATTGGTCAGCTATTGAGAGGGAGGCCTTTGCTGTGGTGTGGGCCCTGAAGAAGCTGAGGCCATACTTGTTTGGCACTCACTTCACGATTCAGACCGACCATAAGCCCCTCTTGTGGCTAAATCAGATGAAGGGTGAAAACCCCAAACTGCTTAGGTGGTCCATTTCCCTACAGGGGATGGACTTTACAGTGGAGCACCGGCCAGGTACAGACCATGGGAATGCAGATGGTCTCTCCAGGTACTTCCACTTAGGACATGAAGACGAGACTGGTCAAGGCTAGTTTAACATCCCTGCGTTTGGGGGGGGGGGTTGTGTAGGAGAGTAGGATCTGCTATCCTATGGTCACCCCAAATTTTTGCTTTTTGCTTCACTGGTTTTTGACATATTGAGGCTGTGGGCCTGCTAATCAGACCCCCCGCCTGCTGTTCTCTCTACTAAATTGACACTATGCACTCTAGGTGAATAACCAATTGGAACTAGATCACCTTGTGAGCCCCCTGTACCAGTGTACACTAGGTACCCAGGGCATTGGTGTATCTAAGGCCTACCAGGGGCTGAAGCATGTATTATGCCACCCCTGTCCTGGCCTAACAAATTTGACACAACTGGCTGATCACTCAGCTGGGGTAAGTTGGTGTAACCACCTCTTACTTAGGTGTAGTATACCTATACCTAACCTTAAATGGGACACCTGGTAACCTATAAGTCACTCCTATGGCAGGCCTTGACAATCCTGAAGGCAGAATGCTTGGTTCCATGTGAGATGGTGCTCTGGCATGAGCTGAGCCTGTCTGCAGTGGTCGGAACAACTTCCTTCTACTGTTTCCAGATATCGTCATACCATATACTCTTAAGTGCATTATGAACCTCGCGGTTAAATGCTATCTTTGGTTTGGCTTTATCAAAACATGTCGAGTAAGGTGTCATACGAATTGGAATACTAACCCCTCGCCAATTCTGGCGACGGGGTTAGCATTCCACCCTTCTAGAGGGACACGACATGTACAGTACCTGAAACCCGGGTAAAATCAGACATAGCCTCAGCTCCACAAAATGGATGCTGCCACCACAGACACAAGTCTGCCCTCCTGCTGCTGGGAGTCCTTCCAGCTTGGGAGACGTGGACAAAGGGTTTCCTGCCAGGGGAGGTGCGAGCACCACCCCAGACAGGATTTTGTGTATTGGTCAGGTAGGGCTTGAAAGGAATCAGACATGCCTGAGGCTCACAAGGAGCCTCGGTGCATATGCCAGTTCAAACCGGTCCTGGGGCACACCAGCCCCGGACCTGGGGCGAGCTGGACAAAGGATTGGGGGTGTAACCACCTCCCTTCCTGGTCCCACCCTTAGGGAGGGACCTAGCAGGTAGTCCGGCCCCTAGAATCCGCTTAAAGGTAGGAGCTGTGTCCTAAGACTTCAGACATCCTGGAATCAACTTAACTACAAGAAGAAGACAGGAACTTCGACGCTCTGCTGCACAGAGGACAGAAGGAAATCTCCCCTATGGTCAGGGAGTGACCATCTTGCTAACGCAAGCACCAACCAGCAACTCGACGTCTGTTTTGCCGCCGCCTCCTGCCGGAGCCCGAGCCCAGAGCCCGACAAGACCTGGACCTCCAGACCTCTCACAGCCCGATCCACAGTCCCTGAAAGGAAGGAACCCGTGGAGGCACCGAGACACGTGGAGCCAGCCATCTTGGAAGACCGACGACAAGCTGCAAGTGCGACAACCGAGGCTCCCTCCAAGTTGTGCTTTGGGTCCTGAGAAGCCCAACCACCGAGCAGCATCTGCACTAAAGGTGAGCCCTCCAGCATCGCCACGATCTGCGTAGGGCCCCTCTGCATTTTGCCTCTCGACGCGCCTGCACGGTCTCTGGCCCGTTGGCTAGTGGCCATTTTGGCGACCTAAATTGAAATCTACGATGCTGGTCTGGTTGCTCCAGACTGGCCCCAGCTGCTCTCCAAAGGAGCAGCCCCTCTGACCTTGCTGGTCGGAACAATCAGCTTTCCTCTTTTTTCCACGACTCCTGCCTTTGCCAAGGCTTGTTTGCTTCTTTCGAGTCGCCGACACCGCCGACAGCGAGAGCCTGCGTGGGACAGCTCGTGAACCGACTCCTGGATGTCGTCGACCTTCAGGGACCACGTGGCTGCGGTGACAAGCTACCCCTCATCACCTGTTTGCACCCGACATCGCCTGGTACCTACCTGGTGCCAGGCCGGTCACTGGCTAGTGACTGTGAACACTGTCCCCTCTGCTTTCAGGTCTTCTACAACTCCGATCCACCCTTGGATCCAACGCAGCTCTTCTGGACCGACCGCCTGCAGCATCTTTGTCATCAGGCTCCATTGAATCGATAGAAGAAACCCGACGCACTTCGAGACCTATGCACCCGCTTCCTGTGGGTGAGGTAACGCTGGCACTCTGGTGCCCAAGTGTAGAGAAACATCTCTAGTGTCTGTGTTTTGAATCTTAAGTTCGTAGTCCATCCAGAAGACCCTTTCTGCAGTAACTTTTAAACTTTTACGCACCCATTGAAACCCTATGGGAGCCCGCGAGTAACTTTCCTCACTGCACACGCGACCCGTGGACCTCCTGGTCACTAACTGAAGTTAGCTCCTTGTAGGCCCAGCGATTCTAGAGGCCCTAGGCCTTTTCCCTTTCCTGTTCGTGGTACTTATACCACTATTTTAGTATATGGTTTGAGTGGCCACCAGGGCCCATCCATATAAAGTGCAACTTCTGTATATTATAACACTGTCTTGTTTAACGATTTGTGCTCCTGTGCTCATAAAGAGTCGAGGGATACTTTGAGTAATAAATACATATATATTTTGAATACATATCTCTGTGGTGTCCTTTCATTGGTATAAAAGGGGGTTACATGTGGTAAAACAGCTTGCTTAACACGCTTTAACGAGTTTAGCCTCAAAGACTGCTTAGCCTACGCTACCACTAGGGCAGCTAGTCCGAAAAGGTTGACTTACAACCACACCATAAGGGTTGCTTGGCATGGTACAAGGTGGTCACTTTAACTAGTGAACATCATATACCAGGCCAACTTCCCACACCCATCTAGAGCTTGTATAAGCCTAAAGACTGCATATATTGTCCCATGTCTTAGGCTACAACATTGAAGGATAGAGAAGCCAGATGTCTTCTATACTTGCAGAAAAAGAAGGCTACGGAAAACCCATCTGGGTATCAAAGAGAGGGAACATAATCTCCTCCAAAGAAAAGGGCAGACATGCGGGGGAAAAACTCCTATAAGGAGCCCTCTAAGAACAAGCTAAAGACTAAGCACCGAGAGAAGACCTTGGAAATTGAAATATCTATGTAGGAAGCTGGCTCTGTATATACTATACCAAAGTGAGGTGTACTGTGAACAAAGTCCAGTGGAACCCCAAAGATAAGCAGAGGTAAAAATAGATAGCACCTTACTCTTTATTTGTGGTAGTGTGGGCGAGCAGTAAGTCTTTATCAGGCAAGAAATGATGTCACACACTCAAAGACTGAACTCAGACCAATTTGTTTATATCACACTGGGACATTTCCTAGAGAAAAAGTAAGTAAAACAGTTTTTGTATATTTGTAGTTTCTTAGAGTTTCATTCAAAACAACTACACATTTTTTCAAAGAAAAGCAGTCCATGCAATCCTATGGGAGGAAATAGAGTTATCGGATTACAGGTAAGTACTTGGTGTGGAAGTTGGATTTCTGGGGTTAGAACCAGGGTTCCCCCAGGGTCAGTATGCACTCAAAGCACATTCAGAGGCACTAGGGCGGCTTGATGCAGAGTGCTGAGGCCCAATGTTATCCAATGGGGGAAAGGGGGCCTCCAGTTGGTGGCAGCTCACGAGCAGGCCACAACGTTGTGGGAGCAAAGCTCCTGGTGTCAAGCTCAGTACAAAGGGGGAACCGAGTTTTGCACACAAAGTGCAGCCGCTGGGGCTCGGGCGGCTGGGTGCAGGTTGCTGTTTTGGCAACGGGTGCCCTATTGATTTCAATGGGGATTCTACGGTTGCAACAAACACTGCAGGCTCGGGGACGAAGATCTTCTGGAGGTGACCATCGTTTGGAGAGGTAAGTTGGAATGCCTGGGGATGCTGGGACACAGTCGGTTGGGCCACCCAAGGCCGTGGGACATCTGGTGCAGGAGTGTCTTAAGGCCTCTTCAACCAGGAAGAAACCCCAAAACCGGTCCTAGGATGCTTGTTTCCGGTCCAGGGAGGACCTGGCTTAGCAGTTCGGGCTGGACTGTTCCCATGAGGCACATTGTCAATACTGATTTGCATATGGCCAGGTCTAAACTGGGGTGGCATGGTGAACAAAAGAATGATGGATTTAGCCCAGATCTCTTGACTGGGGGTGAATGTTTTGATTTGTTCTGCATTCCATCCATCAATTGTGTGTCTTTTGCTTTCTCTCCCTATGTGCGCCAGGTATTCCCAGACGTGGGTCCTGGGCTCACTGTGCCACTGGAATCAAGCTATCCTGGCTGAAGAGGGGTGAAACCCCGAAAACGGTCCTAGGATGCTTGTTTCCGGTCCAGGGAGGACCTGGCTTGGCAGTTCGGGCTTGACTGTTCCCATGAGGCACAGGGTCAAGACTGATTTGCATATGGCCAGGTCTAAACTGGGGTGGCATGGTGAGCAAAAAATTATGGATTTAACCCAGATCTCTTGACTGGGGGTGAATGTTTTGATTTGTACTGCACTCCGTCCATCAATTGTGTGTCTTTTGCTGTCAGGAACAGAAGGCACACTCAAAGTACATCAGCAGTTTGGCAAAAAGTGGGGGCAACCATGCAAAAAGAGGGCGCTTTCTTACACTGCGGGGTGCCATCACCACCTGAGGCTGGCTTGGTAATATGCAACAGAACAGCCTCTCACATACCCTTTCCCTTCCAGGTGTATCGAGCTGCGGGGATGCCATCACCACCCGAGGCTGTACTGCTCTGTACTCTCTGGGTTCCCAGGAAGGACACCAATCTTTGTCCAATCCTAGACCTCATGATCTTGAATCTTTACCTCTATAAGGAAACTTTAAGGGTGCTGTCCAAGAACCTCTGGTTGTCGAAGCACAAGACAAGGTCGTGTCCCTTGACTTACAGGATTTGTATTTCCGAATACTGATCATGCAGTTCCACACACTACCTACCAGTTCACGGTCCAGCCATTTGGAATAACATTTGCACCTGGATTCTTCACCAAGGTGATGGTAGTGGATGTCTCATATCTAATAAGGTTGGGGATCTCCGTATTCCAGAACCTAGACGATTGGTTGCTCAAAGCCAACTCACCACAGATGGTATTTGACCACCTGCAGGCAAAAGTATCCCTGTTGTTCAACTTGGGCTATTTCATCACCATGCCAAAGTCTCATGAAAAGCCCTCTTAGCACCTGCAGTTCATAGTGGCAGTACTGGACGCAACATTTTTGAGAGCCTTCCTTTCTCAGATGATCTATGACATTCTGGAAAGGATTCCAGTGGTTCGGGAGGGGGCTTGAGTTTCAGTTCTCATGGTTTTTCTCCTGCTAGGTCTGCTGGCTTCCTGCATTCTTCTCGCCACATATGTAAACTGGCATATGGGTGCTGTCTAGTGGCAGTTCCGTCAGTAGTTGTTAAGACACTGGAAGATTTGTCAGACTCAGTCGCTACATCTTGGGACACTGCGATAGACTTAAGCTGGGGAGAGTATGTAGTCTAACGGCTAGGGCGATCGATCTCAAATCTGGGGAACTGGGTTTGAGTCTTGGCAATGACGCTCAACATCCTGTGATTCTGGGCAAATCACTTAATCTTCCCATGCTTAACAAAAATTAATGTGTCCTTGTGTAACACAACTGGTGCTCATGTAAAGTGCTCTGATACCTTCGGGTCAAGTTCACGCTATATACAACCTGAAAAGAAAGGGAAAAAATCTAGTCGTTGGTTGAGGAGCTCCTGTCACAAGGGGGATATAATTTTATTCTCCTTCAGCAGTGACTACAGTAGTGATAGATGCAGCCACCCCCCTAGTGGGGTTTGCATCTGGAGCAACTGGAGATCAGGGGCCTGTTATCTCCAGAAGAGTAGGTTCATCATAATCATTAATTGTCTCAATAAGAAGGCTATTTTCCTGGCCCTTAAAGCTTTTCTCCCTTCGAGGCCAGTCTGTCCAGATCATGACCGATAATATGATATGGTATGCTAATAGGCAGGGAGGAGTTGGGTCTCACCTTCTGTCAGTAAGCACCACAGCTCTTGGCTTGGGAGTGCAAACACACTCTGGTTGGTCACCAGCCATCTGCCTCCAGGACAGACAGTCCTCATCTTGACTGAGTAGCCTCTCCATGAGGAGGTGGTCCAGACCATCTTTGCTCTGTGAGGCACCCACCTACTTGAAAGAACTTGCACTGGCTACATTTCTCTTCCAGGGGATCCTCATCAATAGTCATAAGCACTGAATTTTCCATGCGTAGGGACCCCGGAAATAATAAAAAAAAATATATGAAACATATATACACAGCTCTATATATATACATATATCATCTTTTCACACATCAATGCAGCCCCTATAAAAGGCTAATCAATGTAATATAAACTGCGTTTGCAACCACATACTATAGAAGATAGACAACAGGAAGGCAAGCATTACTTGAACACTTTTTAATGAGTAGAATAAAAACCAATCTGCAAAAGAGCAAGCATTGTTAGCCTATAGATGCATTGAAAACCAATAGCATAGAAAATTAAAGCAATTGCAAACACATAAACTGGCACTGTGCCTTTAAGGCAGCCATGACACCCAGCTTCCCATCATGCCCCAGGGGTGAGAGTTAGGTCAGTTGTTCTTTCCGGCTCCTTCAGTCAGGACCCTGGAATTCTCAGCTCTGACTTTTTTGTCAAATAATCCAACCTTTAATTGTGTTTTTTCACTTTAAACTTAACGTCTTAAGTCCTAGAGTCAGGTACTACCATTTTTTGTGACATAAATTGGTTATTTTTCTGTCACAATCCCATCTCTTTTTGATCCTTGCCCCTCCTGTGGCAAGAAGAAGGCCAAATCTGACATACATTCTCTGTGTATTCTCTGCCTTCCTGACTCTCATTCCTCAGAGACTTGCCAGCATTGCAAAAAGCTGTCTGGGCGTACTCTCAAAGAGAGAGAAAGGATACGTCTCTATGGACTTTCTGAAAGGAAGAAATCTACATCCAGAGGAAGGTTTCCAGTGAGACATAAGAAAAAGAGGTCCAGATCGACATTGAGAAGTAAGATCCCGATTTGTTCTCCATCGGCGTTGAATATACCTCCAGCGACGAAGAAAGAGATGTCGTTGTCTAGACTTCTACAGTCGACGGTGGCGGTGCACCACACGATGCAGAGATTGAAGACGGCAGTTTCGACGTCGAGTCATCAGGTAACAGATCAACACCCTCCGTTGGCGTCAACCTGGCTACGCTCAATGTCGAGGAGTAGGTCTCGGTCGGTGTTGGCTCAACTTTCGACGTCGAGACATAAGACTTCGTGTAAGAAACTGGCTCTATATATACTGCACCAAAGTGAGGTACAGTGTGTATGGAGTCAAAGGGTCTCTAGAGGTTTGGCAGAGGTTAAAGTTAGATAGAACCTTGCTCACCAAAGTGGTAGCTTGGTCGAGCAGTAAGGCAGTATCACAGGACAGTGTTAAGCATTTGATGTACACACTCAGTCAGCAAATGAATTCACACACTCAAGAACTGAACTCTAGGCCAATTGTTTTGTATAAAAAATATACTGTTGTTTTATTTCTAGAACCAAGCAAGCCTTGTACTGTGGTAAATAATTTAATTACCGGTACTTAATTTGATGCGGAAAATTAATAAGAATAGCTCAGAAAAATAAGAGGCAGAATCCGTGGTATTAGAGGTTAGGAACGGGCTTTGTTCCAATGACAATTCGAATTGTGGTCTTCATATTCCATCACCACGGAGGTTCAGGAAGTGAAGGGCCATACATTATTGACAGGTAATCATTTTTATAGAAAAGGCATTACAGTGAAACAGATGTAGGAGGCGTAACAGTTGATAACAGAGATAAAAGACATACATGCGTAACTAGAATGGGTGTAACTAGGCGTAACTAGAAAACGTCATTAGGTGTGATGTCACAAATGGGTGGTTCCAAGAAAGAATTTCGCAATGTCAGCAGAAATACTTGGCAGAGATGCGCGCGCAGCAGCATGACGTGTGATTGACGTGCAACTAGGGGGTGAAGGGGACTTGACATTCAGCTCATCATGTGGAGACAGAAGTCTGGGGGGTCAGGTCAACCTAATCCCAAATCATATCTAACATCCTATGTTTAAAGAACTATGTTATCCAAAAGGAAAGGTCTCTCGAACAAAATCTATTCTATACTAACTGTGAGTGCGTGTACAAGCGTCTAAGTGTCTACGTGAGATGCAAGGGCAGAAATCTTCCATAGTAACAGGGCTATGAATTACTTGCATAAAGACAGAGAAGCCGGGCCCTTAGCTCGGTAGCTGGAAGGATGTTTATTTAAACTACTAGACAGGAATGCATTGGATGAGGAGCGGAGCGGAGCAGATAATCTTGAAGGTGAAATACAGTTTTTGGCAGGCAGACAGGTCGAGTCAGGCACCGTTAGCCGCGCAGGGAGTAGGACAAAGTTCATGGATACAGATGCGAGCTCAGACTGGAGCTTTCAGAGGCAGAAGGCAGAAAAAGGCTTGATGGCAGAATCAGGGCCTACTCGCCTGGACTGTAAAATATAGTAAATGGACCATATAAAGCCGGTGGCCTTTCATACTCTAAAATAGAATATCCGGCCCATTCATGGCGGATCTGATAGAGGACATGTTGACGGTGGACGCACATGTGTTTGCGTCTTCATAACTGGAACTGGAGGGAACATACATGTACTTGTAGCATACACATGGAACCGTTGGGGTCCAAGATAGGGGACATAACTGATCATAAAAATCCATATTTCCACATTCCCTCCTTGTCCCCTACTGGCCCTTAGGAAATATCAATCTTCATTAATCCATCGATCTGTTCATATAGCATCATTTGTTCTTCTTTCTTCTTCCGGGATGAATGAAATCTTGGTGGTGGTATACACGATGTGGCACACAGACCACAAATCGCTGGTCCACATTGTAGGCATAAGCAGCAACTGAATAGTATGAGAAGGCCAATACCTAGGAAGGATAGGACTCTCCATCCCCAGGCTGACAACACGCTCCAGAACCACCCGGACCAAGTCCAAGTGCCTGGATTCTGGTGTATCTGGCTTACAATCTTATGAAGGCGAGTTATAGCTTTATATACAGATGGCGAATTTTCTGGAATGAATACGCAGCAACTTGATCCGATGACCCTACAAGCTCCGCCCCTATCGGCCAGGATGACGTCAAGGACAAGACGATTTTGAAGAACAACAATCCTCATCGCAGACTGCTCCTCTGTCAGGTTGCCTAAGGCGGAAATAGTTTCATTCACTACGGCTTCAAGAGTCCTAGTTAATCTACGTATCAGCTTACTATTGGTAACTGTACCTATATAGGGAAAGAGACCTTTATTGAAATCTGTATACTTTTCCCATGCCGTCTCAGTGTAATCGACAACTGGGAGATCTCTCCGTTCTCTACTGTGTACTAAATGAGTATTTCTGTGATAATCAGGAGGGGCTAGGAAAACAGGTGGCAAAAGGAATCCGATGTAACAGGTACCATCCCAGTCTAGAGGCAAACGTATATATGCAGTCTGACCACATACGAAGTAGGAATGGCGAGAAGCTCTAAATGTAGACTTGCCTTGATCACTAAATTCTATTACAGTGGTGCATCTACTATGGCCCATATGTATGGAACCATTCTTTCTTACACACAATTCACCTTTAACTGGAAATACTGACATAGCGGGCAAAATTGGTGCGGCTTCGGATTCAACATTCAGGATCATGAGATTAAGCGTAAAATTCCCTAATCCATATACTTCATTTTCTAGATCAGTTCCTGTTCTTTTGGGAAGTCCCTCCTTGTCAGGGTAGCAGACTTTGAGTAAAACTAGGTTCAGGTTTCCCCATACCCAATTGTCTTGATAAACTACTGAATTTGAATCTAAGGAATTGATTAAACTAAACCATGCTCCACAGGAGCCATTGTGTGTAAACGGATATGGAAAGAGAGGCAGAATTCCCTTATAGTTCTGATAGGGAGGGAGTCGGCCACATATCCAACAATTGGTAGCATTACTAGTCTGATGAGAATGATGTAACATACTAATAAAAGTGTTATTGCGCAGCGCAAATCTATAGGACAACTCATGCGGGGGTAATTCACTAAAAGAATGTTCAGCAGTAACATTGTAAACATGTTTAGAAATAGGATAATATATGTGCAACAATATACTTGCAGCGATTATTATAAGACTTAAGAAAAACAAAATTAATAACGTCACTGTGCAATGACTACGCAGTGATTTACAATACGCATGCTTTTTCAACTTCATCTTTCGGTTTCTTTCTCTATTCAGGTCTAGGGGATACATGTCAGAGACAAATTCGACCGATTCACCTTGGAGAGGACTTAAACAATCAAATTGTCTGACTTGTTAGACCGTAATTTTAGTTTGTATAGTTCCTTGTCGCTTGGTTCAACCAAAGGAAGCTTTGAGTCAATCGGTGAAGACACGCGAGGTGTGACGTTTACATCTGACGGTAGTCCATGAAATTTCTTGATATGACTGGAATGTAACCAGCCCTTGCGACCTTCGATCTTCACGGCTGTCCTCGTGGTGAGCAGTACAAGTTGAGGCGATTTCCACCTGGGGTCCAGCTGAGTCTTCCGGTCAAAATTTCGCACTAACACCAGGTCCCCGGGGACCACGTCATGGGGTTTCACCTCGGTGTTGTCAGGAAAGGCTGCAGCTACCTGTGAACGACAAGATTGTAGTGCAGACATCAAGGAAGCCAGGTAATCTGTCAGCATATTACAGTCAACATCAGTTATTTTACGGGGTATAGGCGTCCCCCACATATTTGGTGGTCTGCCAAAGATCACCTCATAAGGGGATAGCCCTGTTCGAGAGTGCGCTACCATTCTCATGTAAAAGAGTGCAACTGGTAAGGCTACTACCCAATCGACACCTTTCTCTCTACATATTTTGGACAATCTAATTTTCAGAGTTTGATTATGTCGTTCCACGAGACCTGCTGCCTCGGGGTGTCTGACACAGTGAAACTTCCATTGATAGCCTAGCAAAAGTGAAACGTGTTTCATTAGTTCGGATGAGAACGGCTGGCCGTTATCTGAGTAGACAACACGTGGTAAACCGTACCGTGGGAAGAATTCTCGAACTAACTGTTTGGCAGTAGTCGGGGCAGTGTAATCTGAAACTGGGTAGGCTTCGGTCCAACGGGAAAGAGCACAGACAACTACGAGAACATATTTGAATCCTCGACATCGTTCCATCTGGATATAATCCATCTGGAGGACTTCAAAAGGGTGATCAGGAGGATGAAATCCACCCTGTTCTACGGGAATGCTTTTACCTGGATTAAACTGACAACAGATCATACAGGTACGGACTTTTTGTTTAGCTGCTGCTCGTAAATGTTTGTTGAACCAAATGTGTTGAATGCTGTCTAGCATAGCTTTTTCTCCTAGGTGCGCCGGACTATGTATTGTATTTATGATAACTTGAACCATAGAGTCAGGAAGAAACCATACAGATTTTTCCTTCGTCATCCATCCTTGGTCCGTTTGGATCCCTCCTAATTCAGTCCATTTCTTTATTTCATCTGGTGTAGCATGTGTCTGTATGTCAATTACGTCAAGAGCGGGATCCTTAACCGTCATGCAATGTGTTGGTGTTGGAACTATTGTCTTTGTCATGTCAGATGTGTAAGTTTGAGCAGTCTGTTTAGCTGTTCTGTCAGCTAGATCATTGCCTTGGGAAATGATATCAGTAACTTTCGTATGAGCTTTGCATTTCATAATCGATATTGCAGTGGGTAGATGTATTGCATCTAATAAGGCATGAATAAGAGGTCCGTGCTGAATGTGGGCACCGTGAGAAGTTAAATAACCTCTCTCTCGCCACAGCACGCCGAAGTCATGTACAACTCCGAATGCATAACGTGAGTCAGTGTATATGTTGACTTTCTTATTTGTAGCTTGGATACAGGCTTGTGTCAGAGCAGTGAGCTCTGCTGCTTGAGCTGACAAGGTATTTATGCAATTTGTTTCAATGACTTCAGTGTCTGTTGTGACTGCATACGCGGCCACTAACTCTCCTATACTTGTTCTCATACATGAACCATCTACATACAACGTCAGGTCTGGATCTGACAATGGGACATCTGTCAAGTCTTGTCTGGGTTTCGTCGTGATAGTAATAACTTCAATACAATCATGTGCTAGCGGGTCTGTTCCGTTTACTGGCAAAAGTGTAGCAGGATTCAATGTACTACAACGTCTGATTTCTATGTGTGGCTGAAACAATGTCAATTCATAACCGGTAAGTCTTGCTATAGTCAAGTGTTGTGTTTGCGTTCGGTTCACAAGAACCTCTACTGCATGTGGTACTTGTACTGTCAATGGATGTCCTAATACTATGGCATCGCTTTGTCTGATTGCTAAAGCTGTTGCTGCCACTGATTTCAGGCACGCAGGCAGAGCCTGAGCTACGGGATCTAATGTACTAGAAAAATAAGCACATGGTTTGTGTGATCCTGCTTGTTCCTGTGTGAGTACTGACAAGGCAGTACCTTCACGTTCTGTAACAAAGAGTGTAAAATGTTTACTATAACATGGTGTTGCTAAAACAGGTGCTTGACATAAAGCTTTCTTTAAGCTTTCAAAGGCTCGTGTATGTTCCTGAGTCCAAGGGAGGACAGTCGATGTGGCCGCCTCCTGTGTTGTCAACTGAATGAGTGGTTTTGCTAGAAATGCATATTGAGGGATCCACTGCCTACAGTATGAAGTGAGACCTATAAAAGCCCGCACCTCCTTTTGTGTCTTGGGTATTGGCATGTTAGCAATTAACTGGATGCGATCTGGTGTAAGCTGCCTTCCCTCCTTGGACAGCGAGTGCCCAAGGTAAACAACTCGCTGGACACAGAATTGCAGCTTAGAAGGGGACACCTTGTGCCCCTTTTCTGCCAAAAATTGTAAAACCGTCAGTGAAGCTTTTTCACATTCAGGTTCGCTTCGAGCGGTGATCAACAGATCATCGACATACTGAAGCAATGCAGTGTTAACTGACATGTGGATACTGTCAAGTTCTCGTTTCAGTGCTTGGCTATAGATGCTGGGGCTTTCTGTGAATCCTTGAGGTGCGCGTGTGAATTTAAAGCTTCGTCCATTTAAACTAAATCCGAACAAGTATTGGCTTTCCGGATCTATTGGGACGCTGAAAAAGGCATTCTTGAGATCAATTACAGTAAAGAATGTTGCTTCGGAATCAATGGCTGTCAGTAATGAAGAAATGTCTGGGACTACGGGGTATTGTGGTACAATGCATTTATTTAATTCGCGCAGATCAATAACCAATCGATATACTGGCGGGGCTTTTGGATCAGTTCGTTTAAGAATCGGAATTATCGGGGAATTACATACATTGGAGTCGGTTTCCACAACCACTCCTTGGGTAATAAGCTCGTCAATGATTTGCAGTAAAGCCACTACAGCATCTGGGGGTAACTTGTATTGTCGCATTCGTGGTAGTACCACTCCTGTCTTTAGTGTGACTCGATATGGTGTAATGTTCATGCAACCAACATCTGTAGGGCCTTGTGCCCATAAATGTGTGGGTAAAGTCTGCAGTCGGTGATCCATGTCTCGGGACACATAGTGCCCTTTGAAATCACGTAAAAACAATCTTACTCCTTCCGGAGAACAGCATATTATAGCTCCTAGAGCTTTCAACGTTTTTATACCTAACAGGTTTTCTGGACATGATTTAGTAAGCAATAGATCTGTAGTTCGTGTCAAGGGACCAATCGTAAGTGGAAGAGGCTGTGATACTTCGTTAATGATAAGTTTTCCTGAAAAACCAAGGGAAATATTCTGTGAGCCTGAGAGGGGTGCCCCTGGAACTTCACTACGTTTTATTGTCGTTCGGCTTGCCCCTGTATCAAGTAAAAATTTTCTATCCTGGCCTAATAGTTCACTGTGTACATAAGGTCCTTCTTGATCTACAGGGACCTCGATAAGGGGTAAACCAACTTCCCTCTCTAGGCTGTTTCATGAGTATCGTTGATAATCAGGATAGTCATACTGTGCGGTCTGGTACATCTGTCGTGTCGTTGTTTGTGTGGCAGCGATAGGCTGCGGTGGTGGAGCTGGCATGGACTGTTGTGGAGCTGGCATGGACTGTGCATGCTGTGGGGCTCCGTGTTCGTTCTGATCCTGTCTAAGTGGCCGTGGTCTTTCTTTTGTTATACCTGTGGCGATATTACGTTTTAAGACTGGACAATCGTGTATATAGTGACCTGGCTGTTTACAATAGTTGCATGTCCCTTTCACAGGACCTGCTGAATCACTGGACTGTGTCATACCCTTTTTATGACCGTCAGCTGGAACTGTCTGGGAAACTAGCATTTTCATTTTCGTGTCTTTCATGCGTCTTTGTTCATGTTCTTGTTCCTCTCTAATTCTATTGTGATGGTACTGTAGCATTTGTAACATTTGTGACGGAGTGTTACCTTGCCAGGTACTCTCGAATTTTAATACTCTATTCTTCACTTGGGGCAGGGAATTTTCAACTAATTTTGTCACAAACAGATGTGGATATGACTCGCTACTTGCTTTTATTCCACTATTTATACCAAAACATTTTTCGAATCGGGCATAGAAATCACTAGTGTCTTCATCTTGCTTTTGTTTACAGGCTGAGATTGCACCCCAGTCTTCCTTTTTCGTAGTTAATAAACGTGGCAATACCTGTACTAATAAACCTGGTAACATTTTAGTCTTTGCCCCAAGCCCTAAACCTGGACCTCGCGCTGTTTCTTCGGCTTCTAACGCTGTCCAATCTATCTTTTGGTCTCCCACCTCCCAATCCTTTTCTTTGAGTTTTTCGTAAATGCCCGCAGGCATTAATACCTTTAATATTTTCATAATGTCGGGATAGGTATACTCTCCCATGAGCAACATGTCCTCTTTGCCGGGCACAGGGTCATATCTACAATCTACAAGAAGTTCCTTAAGCATGTTGGGAGTTATTAGTTTGGGCGTACGTTGATGTGCTAATTCTTGAAAGGAAAGTTTATTTATTCTGGGCGTCGTGGAAAAAATGTTTGTTGTACCTCCGGTAGCACCGTCTGGGGTGCTGGGCGTGAAAGGATTTGTTGAACGTGATATAGCAACCATAGGTGTGGGTACAGCTGTGGAAACAAATGTGCTTGCCGGAACTTGTGTCGGAGGTTGTTGTTGCGGAGGTACAGACGGAGGGTCTTGGCGTTGAACCCCCTCGGCAGGCGGTCTATGTGGTGCAGTATTAGCATACTCGGGAGCTGCGTCGTCTAAATAAGAGGAAAGGAAAACATCTTCTGCGGTTCTGGGATGCCCTTTGGGATGTGTTTTTATCGGAAACAATGGAGGTGGCAAGTCTTTTGGTATCTCCGGAGTAGCCTTAGGTAACCCTTCGGCCAGAAGAGGATACATACCATTCATAAGGGCATTTCTTTGTCTATCTACTTGTTCCGACTTTACTCGTGCACCTTCTTCAATTAATAGATTTTCTCGGACTTTATTTGAATTTTCCTTACTTTTCTCTTCCTGTCTGAGTGCTTTCTCTGTACGTCTATATGATTCTTTACGCCATAATTCAATGGCATCTTTCTGCAATTGTCTAGCTTTCTTTTTCCATAATTCTTCCTCTACTTTCATGATGCAATCTGCATCCCAGGTCCCAGCTGCGGGCCATCTCTGATTCTCTGGTAATTCCTTGGTGTAGTCCACCCATAAATCAAGAAATAATATGGCGTCTAGGCCATGTTTATGATACATGAAGTACCCTGGAGTGTCCCTAGGAGGAATGGGAACAGCTTCTTCGAGTACCCCTTTTCTAGTTTTGATCTGTCTTAACTTTGAAAAGAGCGGCATGTTTGAGAACTGATCTGATACCTAATCTTGAACACACTTAATACAATAAAACACAATAATGAACAGTCATTCACACCACAATATGCAGAACGTATTAACACATTTAACATTTAACATTTAATGAACAACAATGATGGCCATTTAAGGAACTAGTCACTAAGCATAATACTCGGCACTAACTAGATTATTCTGAATTATATACTAGACATACTAGATATACTGCTAAACAGTACAGATACACTGCTGAAACAGTGCAGACCGGATTTGTGTACCCAAACCCGTCTTGACCGGCACAACCTATGTGCACGTCAGAACGCCTCCCCGGCAATGGTACTCACCGGGTAGCTCGGAACGGAAGGCCTCGGAACTGAACTGAACTGGACTGGACCGGACTGGACTCGACTCGACTCGAAACTTCGGAACTTCGGAACCTGGTGGGCCTCTGTATACCTCGGATCTTGCTCTCTCAGCTAGGCTCTGGTCGGGATACTTCGCACTTCTCACCGCCTCGTCTGGGTGTTGATCGCAGCCTCAGTTACCCCCGCTCGGCAGGAGGGAGATACAGGAAATCCTGTGGGTACGCGTTGTTGTCCGTCCAGCTGTGGCAGGAGACCGGGCCTGCAACGCACCTCCGGCGCGTGAGATGAGAAAGTGTCCCTATTCGGGCGCCAATCATGTGGTAAATAATTTAATTACCGGTACTTAATTTGATGCGGAAAATTAATAAGAATAGCTCAGAAAAATAAGAGGCAGAATCCGTGGTATTAGAGGTTAGGAACGGGCTTTATTCCAATGACAATTCGAATTGTGGTCTTCATATTCCATCACCACGGAGGTTCAGGAAGTGAAGGGCCATACATTATTGACAGGTAATCATTTTTATAGAAAAGGCATTACAGTGAAACAGATGTAGGAGGCGTAACAGTTGATAACAGAGATAAAAGACATACATGCGTAACTAGAATGGGTGTAACTAGGCGTAACTAGAAAACGTCATTAGGTGTGATGTCACAAATGGGTGGTTCCAAGAAAGAATTTCGCAATGTCAGCAGAAATACTTGGCAGAGATGCGCGCGCAGCAGCATGACGTGTGATTGACGTGCAACTAGGGGGTGAAGGGGACTTGACATTCAGCTCATCATGTGGAGACAGAAGTCTGGGGGGTCAGGTCAACCTAATCCCAAATCATATCTAACATCCTATGTTTAAAGAACTATGTTATCCAAAAGGAAAGGTCTCTCGAACAAAATCTATTCTATACTAACTGTGAGTGCGTTTACAAGCGTCTAAGTGTCTACGTGAGATGCAAGGGCAGAAATCTTCCATAGTAACAGGGCTATGAATTACTTGCATAAAGACAGAGAAGCCGGGCCCTTAGCTCGGTAGCTGGAAGGATGTTTATTTAAACTACTAGACAGGAATGCATTGGATGAGGAGCGGAGCGGAGCAGATAATCTTGAAGGTGAAATACAGTTTTTGGCAGGCAGACAGGTCGAGTCAGGCACCGTTAGCCGCGCAGGGAGTAGGACAAAGTTCATGGATACAGATGCGAGCTCAGACTGGAGCTTTCAGAGGCAGAAGGCAGAAAAAGGCTTGATGGCAGAATCAGGGCCTACTCGCCTGGACTGTAAAATATAGTAAATGGACCATATAAAGCCGGTGGCCTTTCATACTCTAAAATAGAATATCCGGCCCATTCATGGCGGATCTGATAGAGGACATGTTGACGGTGGACGCACATGTGTTTGCGTCTTCATAACTGGAACTGGAGGGAACATACATGTACTTGTAGCATACACATGGAACCGTTGGGGTCCAAGATAGGGGACATAACTGATCATAAAAATCCATATTTCCACAGTACAGGTAAGCATATAAATACTTTGCAGTAGTAAATTACTTGATTGAACACAGTTCAAGATTGCAGTATAACTGGTACTGATTTTGGTTACAGTTTAAGTAAGCAGTTTGCAACACATTACAGGTATAGTACATTCGAATAAATGGGCTTTTTAAGTAAAATGCAGTTAATTACTTTTCAGATTACTTTTAGTAACACAGGGCTGGATCCTAGATTCAGCCTTGAGACACTTCCTGAAAACAGGTGAGTAAATGCGTTTTAGTTAGAAGTACGTTTTTAAAGAATATTATTGCATTTCAAAAGTTGACACTTAGAAACTTTTTCACATGGAATCACCAATGTTATCCTACGGGAGGAAATTCACTTAGCAGGTAAGTTATGTTAAAGATACTTTTTCTTACTCAGTGCTGGATACCTAGATTCAGCACTGGGACATTTCCTGAAAACAGTTGAGAAAATGCGTTTTGGTTATTCGGCTGATTTTTAAGGAATATTTGTAATTTTCAAAAGTTGACACTTAGAAACTTTTTGGGAGAAAAAGTGTCCATGTTATTCTATGAGGAAAAAGAGGTTATCGGTTTCCAGGTAGGTAATCGGTCTTTTGAGTTAGGGTTCTGGGGTAAGACTCGGGGGGGTCTCCCAGGGTCAGTGATGCACTGTTGTTGCACCCTCAGTGGCACTCGGGCAGCCAGGTGCAGTGTGTTGAGGCCCAATGTTATTCTACGGAGGATAGGAGGACTCCGGTTGGTGGCTGCTGGCAAGCAGGCCATGGGGTTGTGGGAGCAAAGCTCCTAGGGTTAAGCTCAGGGCAAGTTGGGGACCAAGTTAGCACCAAAGGGGCACCCTCAGCGGCACTAGGGCGGCCGGGTGCAGGGTGCTGTTTTGAGGTCGGGTGCCCTGTTGATTTCAATGGAGATTCTCCGGGACAAAGAAACACTGCAGGGTCGGGGACGAGGATCTTCGAGGAGTGACCACCACTTCGAGGGATAAGTTGGGATGTAGAGGGTTGGTTAGGCATCTCTGGGTTGGGCATTCAAGGCCGTGGGGCGTCGGGTGCAGGGGTGCCTTGGGACGTTGGATTTTCTTACCACCTCTGGTCGTGGTAGGGGGGGTCCTCTGGATTGAGGCTGCAGGCATTGTCAGGAGGCTTGAGGCAGGTCAGGGGTCACCGGATCTCGGGTCCGGATCGCCGGGGGGACCTCCTCGTGGTATTTGTCCACTCGAGCACGGGCCGGATTCAGCAAGTGCAGAGTGTGCAGGATTCGCGGTTCCTGGCTAGCACCAGAATCTGCAGTTCACACGCCCAGTGTTCACGGAAGAAACAGCTTGGAAAGTGAAGGCAGGCAGATCCTCTGGGGTTTTTGAGGTTGCTGTCCGTTGAACACGCCGGGGTTTTGCAGGAGCAGGTTCGAGGGTAGACAGGCCAGTAGGGCTGGGGCCAAGTCAGTGGGCGTCGTCCTCTTGTTAGCTCTGCACGGCTTCTCATCCTTCTTCTCTTCTTTTTCTTGTGGTTGCTGGATCTGAGTAAGGAAGGTTCAGGGTGCCCCTAAATACTAAATTTAGGTGTGTTACAGGTAGGTAAAGCGAAATCAACGAAAATCAGCCATCGAGGAAGTTCCTATATCGCGTCGAGGAGTATACTCAAGGTACTTCATAGTGAGGAAGAAAGGTCGGAAGTCAGAATTCAGACCTATCCTGGATCTTCACGCCGTCAACAAATCCATCCGGAAGGAGAAGTTTTGCATGTTGGCTCTCAATCAAATATATCCCCATCTCCAACAAGGGGACTGGATGTGTTTGTTAGATCTGCATATTTCCACATCCCAGTCAGCCCACATCACCGAAAGTTACTGCGTTTTCTGGTGGGATCGACCCATTATCAGTTCAAAGTCCTGCCCTTCGGGTTGAAGTCAGCTCCCAGAGTATTTACAAAATGCATGGCAGTAGTAGCAGCTGTTATATGGCGCAAGGGAATGTTTGTTTACCCTTACCTCGACGACTGGCTTCTGAAGGACCCTTCTCCCCAGAATGTGAGGGCCCACTATCAACGATGTCTAGCTCTTTACCAACAACTGGGCCTTCAGGTCAACTTCGAGAAATCGACTCAGCATCCCACGCAAAGAATCCACTATCTGATAGATGATAGACTCCGCAGTAGGAAAAGTGTTTCCTTCGGAGGAGAGACTGTCATCCATCACTCTGAAATGCAAGCAGATTCTGCGCAGCAATTTCCCTTCAGGCCGTCAGGTTGCCTCTCTTTTAGGGTCGATGGCTTCCTGCATTTTCCTTGTCCCCAACGCCAGGCTGAGGATGCGTCCTTTACAGCAGGATCTGGAGGGCAAATAGGACCAATGAACGGCTCGATGGGACGACAGGATACATCTGTCAAAAGCAGCCAGAGAATCGATTGCATGGTGGATGCAACAGGAAAATCTTCTGGTAGGGGTTCCGTTCCATCAGTCCCCTCCCTCTCAATCATCAATCATTAATCACAGATGCTTCCCTCCAGGGTTGGGGTGCGCACATGGGGTCCCTCCAGACTCAAGGTCGATGGTTGTCAAAAGAGCGATTATATCACATCAACATGCTGGAGCTATGTGCTTTGCATCTAGCCCTCAAGGCCTTCTTCCCATCTATTCAGACCAGTTCCATCTTAGTCCAGACGGCCAATATGACCACCATGTACTATCTGAACAAGCAGGGAGGGACTCAATTGCATCCCTGTCCCTGGAGGCCCAAGCTCTCTGGCATTGGCTCCTTGCAAGCAATCTGACTATTACAGCAATACACCTACCAGGGGAGCAGAATTCACAAGCAGGCGCTCTCAGTTGTCACCTCGAGGACCAGCAGGACTGGGTTCTAAACGACGAAGTCGTTCAAGAAACTTTCCGGTAATTGGGTCGTCCAAGCATCGATCTCTTCGCGGACGATACAAACAAAAAATGCCGCGACTTTGCCTCAAGATTCTACTGACCAGGATCGAGAGGGAATGCCCTTTTGATCAATGGTCAGGAGGCTTTGTATACGCTTTTCCTCCCCTTCCTCTCATCCCTAAGGTCATAACCAAACTCTCCCACTCCGAGACAAGGATGATTCTGATCTCTCCGGACTGGCCATGGCAGTGGTGGTACCCGGACCTTCTGCACCTATCAGAATGCCCACACAAGAGATTGCCATGCAGACCGGACCTGCTGTCCAAGATGAACGTGAGCATTCATCTCCCCACCTAATCACACCCCAAAGATAGAGCAGTGGATGAAACGCCTATCAGTCTTTGAATGTGCTCCCCTCATCATCGATTCCGTAAAATCCCTGGGAGTCACCATAGACAAACACCTGGATATGAAGTCGCACATCAGCAAGGCCACCAAGGGAGCCAATCACCAGATGAGTTTACTAAGGAAACTTAAACCCTTCCTCCCGCAGAGCGACTTAAAAATGGCAGTTCAAGCCTTAGTGCTATCAAGACTAGACTATGGAAGCACCACTCTCTGTGGCCTCCCCAGATACAAGCTGGCCCCGTTGAGGGCTTCACTTAGCGCTGCTGCAAGATTGGTATCAGGAGCTAAAAGAAATAGCCACATTTTCCCCGACCCTGATAACGCTGAACTGGCTGCCATATGAGGCAAGAATTCATCTAAAAATTGCCTGCATGACCCATAAAGCACTACACAACAACACACCCAGCTACCTAGCTCAAAAACTAGAACGATCCGGAGGATGCAGACTATTACGAAGCGCGAGTTCTCTACTTCTGAAACCACAAACCTTTCATAAAAAGAGAATTGGTTGCAGAGCCTTCTCAGGGATCACCCCAAAGATATGGAATTCCCTACCTCCATTGGTTCGGGGAATCACTTCCCTTACAGCCTTCAAAAAAGAGGTAAAAATCCTCCTAATGAACAAACTTACGTCCTAAGTCCTGACCCTATACTGGCTTCGAGCCACCGATACGATCCGCATATTACTGGATACCCTGTGTGGATGGAAAGAGAACACTATTGGTCTGTTTTTACCCCAATGCAGACCTAAGGCCCAATAACCTTATTGTCTGCAATATGACGTTGCCCTCTGGGATCATGTTCTCGTCCACTGATCTACTATGTCATCTTATACCTATGTTATCTTATACCTTTTGCCTCTACTGTAAGTAATGATGAATATCTAATGCGTGTATATTACTTTATCTTTTATGTCTCTTTAACTATATACATACTGTAAAGCGCTCTGATACCCTCGTGGGTCACGTTCGCGCTATATAAAACCTTTTAAATAAATTCATCACCCCAACCTTTCCTCACTGAACTTGGCAGCATGGCTCCTGAGGTCCTACAATATGGTCATTTAGGACTCCCTCAGTACTGCATGAGTATCTTGAAAGAAGCAATAAGACCTTCCACAAGACACTCTTATGCTCGTAAATGGAAGCGTTTCTATTTGTGGTGTGTGCAAAATGGTTGCCATCCTACCAAGGGGCAAGAGTAAGTGCTTTTACCTTATCTCCTCCACTTAGCTAAGGCAGGTCTCAAATTCTCTTCCATAAAAGTACACCTGGCTGCCATTACGGCATGCAGGCGGTCTCCTTCTCAACCTTCTTTCTTTCAGTTGCAGGTATTGAAGGACTTTTTACAAGGGTTAAAGAAGGTTTACCCTCCTATCCAACCTCCTTCGCCTCCCTGGGAGCTGAATCTGGTTCTGTCTAAACTGATGGGTCCTCCGTTTGAACCTGTCCACAAGCAACCCTCCAACACCTAACGTGGAATGTAGCCTTTTTGGTAGCAATCACCTCAGCTTGCACGGTGAGCGAGATTCAAGCTCTCTGTTCTAAGGAACCATACACGGTTTTTCATCTCAATAGGTTCGTTCTGAGGACTCGCCCCTCTTTCCTTCCGAAGGTGGTGTCGGACTTCCATGTCAATCAATCCATCTCGCTGCCTACCTTTTTTCCTAATCCCTTTACACCAGCTGAGAGGGCCCTTCATTCTTTAGGCCTGAAAAGGGTTTTGAAATTCTACTTGGACAGGTCTAAAGCGATAAGGAAATCTGATCAACTGTTTATTAATTACAGCTCAATCAAAACAGGTTTTCCAGCCTCCAAGCGTTCCATCTCCAGGTGGATAGTGTCATGTATCAAACTGGCTTATCAGTTAGCACAGAAGCCTCTTTGATCTATGCCCAAGGCTCATTCCACTAGAGGAAAGGCAGCTACAACGGCTTTTCCTAACAATGTACCGATTGCTGAGATCTGCAAGACAGCCACTTGAAAATTGATGCATACGTTTACGAGACACTATTGTCTCGACTCAGATACCATAGCAGACACTCAAGTAGGCCAGGCCTCCTTGAGAAATTTGTTCCAATGCTGAAAAAGCTTTGATTGTTTGTTTGGTCATTTCTCATTTGCCCGCAGGCGGAGGATGGGCTTGCTATTCGATTCAGTGCTTATGACTATTGATGAGGATCCCCTGGAAGAGGAGGATAATTTACTTACCTGTAATACTAGTTCTCTTCCAGGGGTATCCTCATCAAAGTCATAAGCAACCCACCTGCCTCCCCAGACAAATGAGTCTTCTATAAGCTATATCTTTGTGCCCTGACTCTCGAGTGTCCGCAAAGAACAACTGACCTGTCGCCCCTAGGGCATGATGGGAAGCTGGGGGTCATGGCTGCCTTAAAGGCACAGTGCCAATTATTGTGTTTGCAATTGCTTTCATTACCGATGATATTGGTTTTCAATGCAGCCTATAGGCTAACAATGCTTGCTGTTTTGCAGATTGGTTTTTATTCTACTCATTAAAAAGAGTTCAAGTAATGCTTGTCCTCCTGTTGTCTATATTCTATAGAACGTGGTTACAAAAGCAGTTTTTTTATCATTACATTGATTAGCGTTTTTATAGGGGCTGCAATGATGTGTGAAAAAATTATATATGTATACATATAGAGCTGTATATATGTTTTCAAATATATTTTATTATTATTTCGGGGGTCCCCGCTCATGGGCGGGAATATTTAGTGCTTATGACTTTGATGAGGATGCCCCTGAAGACAACTAGGATTACAGGTAAGTAACTTATCCTTCTGTTCTCTTCAGTATCCATTGCAGAGAGCCTTGGGGCTTGTATTGGTTGAAGTGGAGTTTTCCACATAACTACACAATTCCTATGAATCCCATATTTCTTTTGGTCTTTGATTTGTGAGGGCCGGACACAAGATATTCTGATTGTCCCGAACAGGCCAAGGAGGTTATGGTATACAGAGCTCATGGAATAACTTCATCTACCCCCAGGACAGACTACCTCGCTCAATTGGATGGTCAGATTCCAAACCCAACTTCCAGAGGCTCACCTTCATGCATGGAGAGTGAGCAGTGACACTTCCAACTGCCATGAGAGGCAGCCCCTTGACGAAATCATTTTACTCTGGGAGGTAAACACGTTTTGTCACTGTGTGCAGAGCAGAAGGTTGATCCAGTGAAGACATGTCTTTTGTAGGTCCTATGTTTTGCTCTACCACCGGCCAGATTGTACAGTGGGCACTGTCCAGGACTATTTTCCAGGCCTGTGAGCATTTGTCTGCCAGCCCACCCTTCCCTGTTCAAATCCCTAGTTGTGATTATATTTTTTGGAAGGGATTCCTGTTCCTTTCTACATCCAGTGGGAACTGAATGTTGTTTTTGACAGGGGACCGTTTTGCTCCCTTTACAGCTGTCTGTTCCATTTACTGTTGTTTAAGACTGAGTCCATTTTTCTTGTAGCGAATACTTTGGCAAGACTTGTCAACGAGCTGCAGGTGCCATCTTTCATATGCTTCTGCCCAGACAAATTGGTCCAGAATACAAAAGTGGATTTCTCGCCCAAGGCGGTGACCCCTTTCCATCCGGGTCAACTAGTCATTAACCTACCCGCCCGCCCCTTTTCCTGCCACCCCTCCCTACTGAGGAAGAGGAGCGATTACAATGTCTGGACACCTGTTACGCAGTCACTTAATATGCAGACCAGACAAGGGAGGTATGATCTGACGACCAACGTGACTTAAGCACGCACCAGAAAGGACAAGGTGGTCCAGAAAAGACCTTACATTGGATCATTTTGTGTATCAAAATGTGTTGCCAAAATAAACCACAGTAGGAAAGTGGGTATCTGAAAGAAACAGATTAGTTAGATTCCTCACCTTAGAATATCCCCAGGCGTCAGGCTGGATCCGGAAAGATTTTTGTAGCAATACCCCTTGCGCGTCGCTTTTTGACTAACTTTTTGACCTCTTTTGGTTACTCGACTCGACATCTGGTGCCGGTAGGATGCCTGGATTTAAGCATTGTGACGCCTGTCACCGACTGATGTCGGTAACGGATCACCATCGCCGCTGCCTGTACTGCCTGGGGGCCGACCATGACGCGGAGTCGTGCCCCGACTGTCAGGCCTTGATGTCGAAGGCTAGGCGGGAGCGGTCCCGTAAGCTACTCGAGCTTCGACACTCTGCTCCGCGTCGCTCTCGGTCCCGGTCCAGGAGGAGGTCCAAGGACCGTTCGCGGAGCCGCAGCCATCGACATCGCTCGTCGGGATCTTCGGGTAAGTCCCATCACTCCAAACATTCTAAGAAGTCAAAGCCGCGTCCTCGCTCTTTGGACTCCCCTCGCCGGTCGCGCGACCCGGCCGAGTGTCCGGGTGGTTCCACCCCCGCAGCTCCGTCGGAGCCGCAGGAGCCGCGCTCGTCCCCATACCCTCCAGTCCCTGGGACTGACGCGACTCCGGCGGAGGTCGGTGCCTTCCTCTCGCCCATGAGGAATCTGGCTCCGCCGTCGATGCCTGCCGGCGCGCCTTCGGGCCCCGCAGGGTTGACTGGGCGACCTCGCGTGCCGGCGGCTCCGGCGCCGCAGGTCCCCGAGGGATCCAGGCCTGGATCTCTGCCGGCGCCGGTCGACCTCACGACGCCTCCTCCGCCGACACCGGTTCCGCCCCCGACGCCGTCCCCGCATGGCGTCGGGCCTCACTTTAGCCCTATTCCGGACCTGGCGCCGGTACAGCGCCGTCCGACGCCGTTACCGGCGCCGATGGATGACCGCTTCATCCACCGTCCGGCTCCGATCATTCCTCCTGTCTACCAGGAATCGGATGATGAGGGCGACTGGGAGGGGTCTCAGGACCCTCTGGCCGAACAGGCCCAATTGTCTCAGGACTGGGCAGAGGAATTGGGGGACGCTAGCGGTTTGGATACCTCTCCAGACGCTGGATTCATCTCTCCTCCGACTGTGGCCTCGGAGGAAGGTGCAGCCTTTTCTGTGGTGCTGCGCAAGGCGCCGAAGCCCTGGGGCTCGAGTTGCCTGCTGTGGCTGTGAGGACTAACGTCCTCACCGAGGTCCTTCAACCGACAGCAAGCTCCACTGAGCCTCTGCTGCAGTTTAATGAGGGCCTCATTGACGTTCTCCAGGGCACTTGGTCCAAGCCCTCCACAATCCCTCCTGTGGACAGGAACGTTGCCCGGCGCCACCGCCCTGCTCCGGGCGACCCCACATTCCTCTCCCACCACCCCACCCCAAAGAGCCTGGTTATCCAGGCCTCTACCTCCCAATCCTCCTTCCCATTCGCTCCTCCGGATAGGGAATCCAAGAGGTTGGAGCAGTTTGGCAAGAAACTGTTCTCGTCCCTGAGTTTGGGACTGCGGTCTTTAAATACCGCTTGCCTTTTGGACCGTTACTCCCACTCGCTGTGGGATGCGGTGGAGGACGTGCTGCCCTTGTGCCCGGAGGAGGCCCGGGAGCGACTCACCCAAGCACTTGCTAACGGGCGAGATGCAGCGCGGCACGCCATTAGATGTGGACTAGACACCACGGACTCGCTGGGTCGGGCAATTTCCACCACGGTGGCGCTTTGTTGCCACTCCTGGCTGAGGTCCACGTCGTTTTCAGGGGATGTCCAAAGCTCCCTCATGGACATGCCCTTCGATGGCACTCGCCTGTTTGGCGAGAAGACGGACAGTGCGCTGGCCCGGTTCAAGGACTCCCGGGCCACGGCCAAGTCCTTGGGTCTTTCGGCCCGCGGCCGCAAACTTCCGCCTTTCGCCCCGTTCGTGGCCAAGGAAGGGGCGCCTCCTCACATCCGCCCAGCCACCGGCCGCAGAACCAGCCTGCACGCGGTCGCGGACTTGGTTTCCGCCGAGGCGGTTCTGGAGGACAACGTGCCGGTCAGTCCACATCCACCCCGGCAGCATCCGCCTCAAAGCCCTCCTAGTCCGAGCTTTCAGGCCCATTCAACGCCAGTGGGGGGCAGAGTTCGCCATCACCTGCTCCACTGGCGCTCCATCACTTCGGACAGGTGGGTGCTGCAAATCGTCCGAAGGGGCTACTCCCTCCACTTCGAGACGACCCCTCCAGCCATGCCACCGCAGAACCACCGTATGTCGGGGGATAATTTGCATCTTCTCCGGGAGGAGGTTTCGGCCCTCTTGGCCAAAGAGGCCGTCTAGCGCGTTCCTGTTCCAGAAGTAGGTCGTGGTTGCTATTCCCACTACTTTCTGGTTCCCAAGGAGGGCAAAGGGGGCCTACGCCCGATCTTGGATCTCAGAAGCGTGAATGCCTTCCTCCGGAAGGAACTGTTCAAGATGCTCACTTTGGCTCAGGTTCTTGCTGCCCTAGACCCTGGAGACTGGATGGTAGCGTTGGACTTGCAGGACGCTTATTTCCACATCCCCGTCCTGCCGGCCCACCGGCGTTACCTGCGGTTCACGGTGGGTCAGGAGCACTTTCAGTTCACCGTGCTCCCCTTCGGCCTCACCAGTGCCCCTCGGGTGTTCACGAAAGTAATGGCGGTGGTCGCAGCTCATCTGCGCAGATCAGGGGTCCCAGTCTTCCCCTATCTCGACGACTGGCTGTTGAAGGCGGGCTCGCCCCAGCAAGTCGTCTCCCACCTCCAGACTACGGCAGACCTCCTGCATTCGCTGGGGTTCTCCATCAATGTGCCGAAGTCGCACCTGAGTCCCTCCCAAAAGCTCCTTTTCATAGGGGCGGTTCTCGATTCGGCGCAGTTCCGGGTCTATCTGCCGGAACAGCGGGTCCTGGACATTCGAGCCCTGATTCCCATCTTCCGGCCTCTGTCCTGGATTTCGGTCAGGTTGGTGCTGCGGCTTCTGGGGCTGATGGCCTCCTGCATCCTGTTAGTACCTCACACCAGATGGCGGATGCGGGCTCTGCAGTGGGACCTGAAGTTTCAGTGAGCCCAGCATTGAGGCAACCTGTCCGACCACGTCTTGATCTCGGAGGGCACTGCGAAACGGATGCGTCCCTCCTGGGATGGGGGGGCCATATGGGAGAGGCGGAGATCAGAGAACTCTGGTCTCCGACGGAGACTCGGCTCCATATCAATCTTTTGGAGCTGCGGGCGATCCGACTTGCACTGAAAGCCTTCTTTCCCTCTGTCCGGGGAAGTGTTGTGCAGGTGTTCACAGACAACACCACCGCCATGTGGTATTGCAACAAACAGGGTGGGGTGGGGTCGTGGACCCTTTGTCAGGAGGCCCTGCGCCTCTGGACATGGCTGGAACACCAGGGCATCACCCTAGTGGTTCAACATCTGGCGGGCTCTCTGAACGCCAGAGCGGACGAACTCAACCGCCGGTGCATGATGGATCACGAATGGCGTCTGAACTCGGACGTGGCGCAAGGTCTCTTTCTGCAGTGGGGAGAGCCTTGGTTAGATCTATTCACCACCGAAGAGAACGCGCAATGTCAGCAGTTCTGCGCGTTGGAGTTTCCAAGGCGGCACTCGCTCAGAGACGCCTTTCGTCTCGAGTGGAGTTGCGGTCTGTTGTACGCCTTTCCTCCTTTACCACTTCTGCCCAGAGTGCTGAAGAAGATCAGGCGCGACCGGGCCCAAGTCATCTTGGTGGCTCCGGATTGGGCACGAAGGTACTGGTATCCCGAGCTACTCAGTATGTCCATCGATCCCCCGATACGACTGCCTCTTCAGCAGGATCTTCTGTCGCAGCAGCAGGGGACGGTCCTCCACCCGAACCTGTCCAGCCTCCACCTACATGCGTGGAGATTGAGCGGCGGCAGTTGATGCCATTTGACTTGCCTCCTGCAGTCTGTGATGTCATTCTGGCAGCCAGGCGTCCCTCCACAAAGACGGTATACGCCTGCCGGTGGAACAAATTTGTGGCATGGTGCACAGCAAAGGCTGTGGATCCCCTTTCTGCCCCTCTTTCTGAGGTTCTCCTCTTTCTTCTTTCTTTGGCCCAGCAGGGCTCTGCTCTGGGCACCTTGAAAGGTTATCTTGCTGCTATCTCTGCCTTCCATCGGCTTCCTGATCAGCCTTCTCTTTTCAAGTCCCCTGTTGTTTCACGCTTTCTCAAGGGCATTACTCATATGTACCCTCCTGTTCCTTTCGTAATGCCTCAGTGTGACTTGAACCTTGTTCTCACTTTTCTGATGTGCGCTCCCTTTGAGCCCCTTTATAACTGTCCCATCCGTCTTTTGACTTTGAAAACTGCTTTCTTGGTTGCAATCACCTCCGCTAGGCGGGTGGGTGAGCTCCAGGCTTTGTCATCCAAGCATCCCTTCCTTTCCGTTCACGTCCTTCTTTCCTGCCTAAAGTCATGACTCCCTTTCACATCGGGCAATCTGTCACGCTGCCCACCTTCTTTCCGCCTCCGCATCCTTCAAAAGATGAAGAGAGGCTCCACCGTCTGGACCCAAAACGTGCGCTATCCTTTTATTTGGACCGCACAAGACAGTTCCGGGTGGACGACCAACTTTTTGTTGGATACGTAAGGGCTAAGAAGGGTAAAGCTGTACACAAGCGGACCATCGCTCGGTGGGTCGTGTTGTGTATTAAGACCTGCTATTCTTTGGCGAAAAAGGTTCCTCCTGTTGGGCTATGGGCCCATTCTACTCGGGCCACAGCGGCCACGGCTGCACTGGGACGGGGAGTCCCCTTGCAAGACATCTGTCAGGCGGCGACGTGGGCTTCGCTGCACACGTTTGCGAGACATTACTGACTGGACAGCCAAGTCCGGAGGGATGGCCACTTTGGCCGTTCTGTTCTCCAGGACTTTCTGGTGTGAACTTGGTTCGCAGACCCACCACCGGGGTTGGTATTGCTGGGGTATCTATTCTAAGGTGAGGAATCTAACTAACGTGTTTCTTTCAGATGAACAAGTTACTTAGCTTCGGTAATGATGTATCTGTAAGAAACATTAGTTAGTTAGATTCCTCACCGACCCACCCAGCCTCCCCGTTCTGCGAACCGACATCTAGGGTTAAGGTTCTCCCTTTCAGGGCCCTAGATTTTTTGGCACCAGTGTCGGTCTCTTGCATGGCTCAGCATCCCTGGCGCGGAAAACTATGTACAAGAACTGATGTCAGCGCGCGAGGGCGGCGTCTAAGTACTCCGACGTCATTCCGGCGCACGACGCCAACGACGGACGCGGAGCCGCAGACGACGCCTAGCGACGCGCAAGGGGTATTGCTACAAAAATCTTTCCGGATCCAGCCTGACGCCTGGGGATATTCTAAGGTGAGGAATCTAACTAACTAATGTTTCTTACAGATACATCGTTACCGAAGGTAAGTAACTTGTTCTTCTGTTGCCGTAACCCCCCCACTTTTTGACAGACTACTGATGCACTTTCACTTGATGTGCCCTGGGTCCCTGACAATCAGGTTCCCAGGGCCTGTGTTCTTTCCTCAAAACTAACCCAATTGGCATCTCTGGCCACAGGTCAGCCCCTGGTAAATGGTACCACAGGTACCCAGGGCACTGTTACCAGGGAAGACCTCTAAGGGCTGCAGCACTTATTGTGCCACCCTTAGAGGCCCTGTACCTTCACACACACACTGCCTTTGCAGACTGCATGTTTTGGTGCAGAACAAAGTGAAGAGTCAACATGGCACACATTCCTGTGTGCCATGCCTACAACCCACTGCCCTGGCATAGATCAGTCACCCCTCTAGCTGGGTGCCCTATGCCAGTGGTGAGGGTACAGGTGCATGAGCCCTGTACCCCTACAGTGTCTAAGTCCATTCTTAGACATTTTAAGTGCAGTGCTGCCATTAAGAGTATATGGTGCTGGGAGCTTGTCATTACGAACTCCACAGCACCATAATGGCTACATTGAAAACTGGGAAGTTTGGTATCAAACTTCTCAGCACATTAAAGGCACACTGATGCGAGTGTGAGATTTAATGAAAAATGCACACCGAGGGCATCTTAGAGATGCCCTCTGAAAAACGACCAGCCTCTGGTGGGTTCCCTGACTGGTACACACCAGCCTGCCACCACGAGACATGTTTCTGGACCCCTAGGGTGGGAGCCTTCGCTCCCTGAGCCCAGAAACGAAGCCTTTCCTGGGCGGAGTTGTTCACACCTCCCCTAGGAAGAGCCATCTGCGGCAGGGGAGTTTCAAAGGCCTGGCAGCCTTTGAAATGCGACCCCCAGCCTCTCCTGCTATCAGGAGCAGGCCCCCTTCCTGTCTCCCCTCCTTTTCGGCGGGAAGACAGGCGGGAAAAACTAGCCAGCCCAGAAGATGTGCCCACCTCTGCCAACTCCACCCCTCAGGTGGGGGGTGGCGAGGTGAAGTCCCCTGCCCTCTTGCAGACGGCAGTCACTCCCCAATCTGGATTAGGGATTGTGCTCACTCCCCACGTGGGGTGAGCACACCAAGGGTGTAGTCGCCCTAAGGTCAGTAGCCCATTGGCTACTGACCCAGAGACCCCTTAAAATGCCCCGTAAATACTATATTTAGGGGGCAGCCCTGAACCAAGAAAGCAGATTTCCGCAACCTAAGAAGAAAAAGGACGAAAGAAGACGCCCAGCAGAGGAGACTGCAGAGAACAACTGACTTGGCCCCAGCCCTAACAGCCAGGTTCCGGAAATCCTGCGCTCAAAAATTGTCTTGACCTGCAGCCAGCAACCTCCAGAACCCCTGGGAGGACTGACTGCCTTCAACAAAGACTGGATCTCCTGTGAACAGCAGCCCTGTTCAAAAGAAACTCTGAAAGCAGGCTCAGAGTCTGCTGAGAACAAAGAAACCCGATGCCTGGAACTACCACTGCACCCGTTGCCTATGGCCCGATTTAGAGTGGCCCACTAGTTCCACCGAGGTCCTCCAGCACTCCAGAGTCCGAGTCCACCGTGGGTTGACCAATCCAGGACTTCCTGACGTCACCTGCAGCCTCTACACGGAGACCCCCACAACCGCGAATGGCCTGTAAGGTGAAATCCGACCTCAAAAGACACCCCTGCATCCAGCCGCCCTGCGCCCTGGAGAAAAGAACCTGAGGTACACCTATGTCCCCGATCCCTCCAACTTACCTGCCCAGCTGTTGGTTCCTCTCAGAAGTCTTCCTGGACCGACCATGCAGCTAAAAAACAAAAATCACCATTGAAAACAACAGGGCACCTGACCGCAGATGAGGGTGCACCTTTTGTGCTGGCTTGTTTTCCCCATTTGCCCTGAGCTAAAGTCCAGGAGCTTTGCTCCCACAGCCAAGTGGCCTGCTCGTCGGCAGCCACCAACCGGAGGCCCCCTATCCCCCATTGGATAAAATTGGGCCTCAACACTCTGCCGCCTTAGTGCTGCTGAGGGTGTAACGAGAGTGCATCACTGACCCGGGGGGACCCGTGAGTCTACCTCCAGAACCTCAACTCCCACTACCAAATACTTGCCTCAAAACCATAACACTATTTTCACCCATAGGCTAACATTGACTGTTTTTCTTGGAAAAGTTTCCAAGTGTGGAGTTTGAAAACCTAAAGAAATTCCTTAAAATTAAACTGTTTTAACAAAAACGATTTTACTTACTTGTTTGCAGGAAATGTCCCAGAGTAGTATCCAGGCATACTACTCTGAGTAAGAAATGTAATCCAAAAAGTAACTTACCTGGTATTTTACTGAAAATCCCATTCATGTCTATGCACTGTGTTTACAAATCATTGCAATTCTCTGAAACAATACTGTAAGTCAAATCAAAGCACATTTACTATTGCAATCCAAACTGTTTACAAACTGCATTACTATTGTAAAGTATTTATTGCGTACCTGTGCCATGCTTGTTTGGTTCTATAAAATAATATAACTAAAAGAATATTCTTGTTCGAGGCATGTGGGCTGCTGAATTCATATCTGTGCATAGATCGCCGCCTAGTGTTGGGTCCGGATGATTGCACATTGTTGTCCTGGAAGAGTCTTCGAAGTATCACGAGATAGGTGGCTCCTCCCCTGGACTACAGTGCGCATGGGCATCCTCTCCATCCTCAGATTGTTTTTTTCCGCCATTGGGTTCGGATGTGCCTATCTTAGCTCAAGTTAGGAAAACTTTATTTAAGGCCAAAAGCCTTTAGGTATCGTCGGTATTGTTTGTGTTCGGTATCGACAAATATTTAGACTTGTTCTCGGATTTAGTCACACTTCTCGGACCTAGTTTCGGTCCAAACATCGATCGATGTTCGAGGATGGAATCAAGGACTCCCTTCAAGAGATGTCCTTTATGTCATGCGAAATATCCACACATCGATGTCCATCCGGTGTGTAACAAATGTTTATCTCCGGATCATGATGAGTCCAGGTGTATGGCCTGCGCCCGGTTCCGGTCAAAGAAGACACTTCGGAATCGACGGGCGGCTAGATTGGAGGCCAAACAATCGGCGCCTAACCCGGTTAACATATTCAGCACCGAGGATGAGGAAGTCGAGAGTGTCGAAGAGATAGACTCGAGCCATGCTTCGGAGCATGAATCCCAATCTGACGACGATGATGAGGTGATCTTCGAGGACGAAGACGTCGTCGACAAGGTAGGAGACGACGATGAGGCCCTTGGGGCCGATGAAGATAGCTCGGGCGAGGAGCTAGGCCAATCCGTCGATGCGGAGGCCGAAGGACACAGTCGTGATAAGGCTCAGGTCGAGGGATCGCCTGCGGGCCTTACCCAAGATCAGTCGGATCGTTCTACAGCCCCGCCTGAAGGCCCGGCTTCGAACATTTCAAAAGAGCCAACACTATCAAAAAAGACTAGATTCGATTCAGTGAAAGCGAAACCAAAACCAGCACCAGTCAAATCGAAACCGAAAGTGCAACTGGTTCAAGTCGGATCGAAGGCATCGAAGCCCTCCAATCCGTCGACACAGAAAAGGGACATCGGAGCCGACCAAAGAAAGAAGGACTTCGGTACCGAGAAGACAAAAAAGGGCTTCGGCACCGAGACACAGAAGAAGGCCCTCGGTCCCGAGAAGACGCAACGGCCTATGGCACCGAAGGTTGGCGCACCGACCACCAAGGTCACGGTGGTCGATCCGACTACGTCGACACCGAAGAGTGCGGCGACTGCCAAAATATCGAATCAACCAGGCATCGATCCCAAACTTCGGATCGAAAACCCGAAGGCTGGGAGGAAACCGGAGACCGCGTCGAGGCCTGTCTCCAAAGAGCCTATCGGTTCCAAAGCACCGTCTGCATTCACGTTGCAACAGGTGTCCCTACAGCGCATCAGGGAACGGGCAACCCTCGAACCAAAAACGGGTCCCAAACCACACAAAGTCGCCAAAGCTCACTCGGCGCCGGCACCGATCAAGTTTGGATTGCCGCCACCGGGGGCGCTGAAGATGTTTGAACTTAGGAGGAGTCTCGAACCACCAAGAGCAGTGTCCACGGAAAGAACCCATGTCGAGGACTCGCGGGACCAGTTTATCGACGCCGACACTGGTAGGCTGTTTTTCCGCAAGCGGAGAATTGTTCCAGAGAAGGCTTTGGACTCCTACAAGATTCCACTAAAAAGGAAACTGGCATCAGGTTCGACGCCAGTGCTTGTAGAAACATTCCACACCTATCATCAGGAACCACCATCCTTTTCTCCTACACACTCGGAACAGGATGCAGGAGAGGGCTATATTGGGGATGATACCACTTACCCTGTGGATAATGACCCTGATGACCAACAGCAAGACCAAGATCAAGCATGGGGAGACCCTACTGACCAAGGTGACCCACAAGATGCTCCTGACACTCATCTTTACAATATCAAACCATCTCCCACTGAAGATACTGCTGCTTTTAACGCCCTCATTGAAAGGGCAGCTGCCAATCACGGAGTGGAACTCCATTCTGACTCTGTGGAGGAGGATTTCTTGGTGGACACGTTCTCCACATCAGAAAGAACGGTCAAGACTCTACCAATGCTGAAAGGGGTTCTTAAACATGCTAAGGACATCTTTAAGGAAACCACCAGGGCACGGGTATTGAACCCCAGAATAGAGAAGAAATACAAACCTGCACCCGGAGACCCCATGTACATTAAGGGTCAATTGCCGTTGGACTCCATGGTAGTTTCTAATGCTCACAAGAGAGCTAACTCGCAGACTACAGGTGATGCTCCTCCTCCAGACAAGGAGTCCAAAGTGCTAGAAACATCAGGCAAAAGGGTAGCAGCACAAGCAGCAAACATCTGGCGCATTGCCAACACTCAGGCACTCCTGGCCTGATACGACAGGTCACACTACGATACACTAGAAACACTGCTAGAACACCTACCAGATGAATACAAAGATGGAGCGGAGCTCCTCATCAGAGAGGGACAACTCATTACAAATGCGTCCATCAAATGCGCACTGGATGCAGCTGACACTGCAGCAAGGGCGATCAACACTAGTGTGATGTTGAGGAAGCACGCATGGCTGAGAATATCAGGCTTCAAACCTGAGATTCAAAATAATATCTTGAATCAACCAGTCAACCCAGACTTTTTATTTGGCCCAGAGGTTGACACTACACTGGAAAAGATTAAAAAGGACACTGAAACTGCGAAATCTATGGGGGCTCTACAGTCGCAGCAGTTTCGGTGTGGCTCCTTTCGTCGCCCCGGGAATAGAGGAGCAGCTAGAGGTCAGGGGTCCCAGCAGCAGTACAGTAAAGGAGGTACCCAGAGTACCTATAATAAAAACAATAGGGGTGGATATCGTGGATCCAGCACCAAAGGCAGAGGACGAGGACACAACAACACCAGGTCCTCCGCCAATAACAAACAGTGACGTCTTGTCGCTGCCCCCCGCCCACATAACACCGGTCGGGGGGAGACTCCAACAGTTCCTGCCAGTCTGGAGATCCATCACCACAGACAGGTGGGTCAGAGAAATTGTCCAGTACGGTTATTGTCTGGAATTAACATCCAATCCCCCCAACATACCACCAAGACACCGTCCTATGTCCTCAGAGCACTTGACATTATTGCAGCAAGAAGTACTAAATATGCTGCAAAAAGGAGCCATAGAGCTCGTGCCTATGGAACAGCGGGGGTCAGGGGTGTGTACTCTGTACTTCTTAATCCCAAAAAAGGATGGGTCTTTACGACCTATACTAGACCTCCGCCCCCTCAACCAATACATTCTGTCAGAGCATTTTCATATGCTCACCCTCCAGCAGGTTCTGCCGTTACTCAGTCAGGGAGACTTCCTAGCAACACTAGATTTAAAGGATGCGTATTTCCACATACCCATACACCCATCACACAAAAAATATCTCAGGTTCACTCTTCAGGATCAGCATTATCAGTTCAAAGTACTCCCTTTCGGAGTAACAACAGCACCCAGAGTCTTTACCAAGTGCCTAGCGACAGTGGCCGCACACTTAAGGAGACAGCACATTCACGTCTTCCCTTACCTGGACGACTGGCTTGTTCAGGCAAAGTCAGCCCAGCAGTGTGCCAGCCACATATCCCACACCATTCACCTTCTTCACAGTCTGGGATTCTCACTGAATTATCCAAAGTCACATCTCCAACCCGCCCACGTACGGCAGTACCTGGGCGCGACTATAGACACTCTGGCTGCCAAAGCTCAGCCAAATTTAGCGAGAATCAACAGCATGCAACTGCTGATAAAAAAGTTCAGACCACAACACTCCCTTCCAGCATCTTCATAGTCCCGCACGCGAGACTACATATGCGCCCGCTTCAGGAGTGCTTGGTGTAGGAGAGTAGGGTCTGCTTTCTATGTTCACCCCCACTTTTTGCTTTTGCTTTACTGGTTTTCGACTTAGATGTGGCTGTGGGCCTGCTGATCAGACCCACAGCCCTGCTGTTCTCTCTCTAAATTGATACTATGTACTTTAGGTGCATAACCCATTTGGATAGGATCACCTTATTGGCCCCTGTAGAGTGTACCTTAGGTACCCAGGGCATAAGTGTACCCTAGGCCTACCAGGGGCTGCAGCATGTATTATGCCACCCCTGGCCTGGCCTTCCATTATGACACAACTGGCTGATCACTCAGCTGGGGCAAGGTTGTGTAATCACTCCTTGCTTATGTGTAGTATTCCTATACCTAACATACATATAGACACATGTGTACCTATCAGCCACTCCTATGGCAGGCCTTAACAATCCTGGAGGCAGAGTGCTTGGTAACATGTGAGATGGTGCTCTAGCATGAGCTGAGCCTGTCTGCAGCCTTCGGAACCATGTCCTTATAGCTGTTCTATGATATAGCCTACCATATACTCTTAAAGTGCCTTATAATCTTAAATGGTTATGGTAACTATGGTTTGGCTTTATCAAAACATGTCGTGTAAGGTGTCTAACACTTTGGAATAATACCCCCATCCCATTTCTGGGGATGAGGATATTATCCCTCCCTTCTAGAGGGAGAAGACATGTTGTAACCTACTTACCCAGTTAAAGTTAACCAGAGCCCCAGCATCACAAAATGGATGCTGCTGCCACAGACACGAGTCTGACCTCCTGCTGCTGGGAGTGATCCTGGCAAGGGAGGCTTGGACAATAGGTTTCCTGCCTTGGGAGGTGCGAGCACCACCCCAGACAGGCCTTAGTGTATTGGGGCAGGGAGGGATGAAAAGAATGAGACATGCCTGGGACACACAAGGTGTCCCGTGCATAGTCCAGTTCAAACCGGTGCTGGGGCACTCCAGCCCCAGTCCTGGCACGAAACTGGACAAAGGGAAGGGGGTGTAACCACCCCCCTCCCAGGTCCCACCCATCAGGCGTGACCTAGCAGGTAACCCAGCCCCCCAGATTAGTATAAGAGTGGTAGCTGGGCCCCAGGAGATTAGATTATCCTGAACCTGCAACTTGAACAGAAACTCTGGACCTTCGACATTCGACGAAAGAAGAAGACTGAAGAATCTCCCTTGTGGCCAAGGAGTGGCTACCCTGTGCAAACAGGCACCATCAAGAGACTACCCTTTGCTTTGCTGAAGTTCTATGAGGGACCGACTGCAGAGCCCGACCAGAGCCTTGACTTCCAGACTTCTCCGACCCTGATCCACATCCACAGCCGAGCTGAGATCCGTGGAGGTGACGAGAGACGTGGGACCGGCTACCTGGGAAAAGTGGCTATTATCTTCAAGCGCAGCTTCTGAGGCACCCTCGAAGTTGTGCACCGGGGATTGAGAAGCCCCAACCCCAAGCACCATCTGCACCGAAGATCAGCCCCCCACACTCCACGAGTCCTGCGTGGGGCCCTTCTGCATTTTCCTGCTTGCCGCGTCTGTCCGGTTGCTTGCCCGTTGGCTAGTGGCCTTTGTGACGACGCATCCTGAAATCTTCACCGCTGGTTTGGCTCCTCCAGACTGGCTCTCGCTTCCTTGCAAAAGAGAAGCACCCCAGACCTTCCTGGTCTGCACCAGAAGCAAGTCCTCCGTTCTTCGTGGGTTCCGCTTGCCAAGGCTTGGTGAGTCCTAGTTCAACTTCGACACCGCCGACAGCAAGAGCCTTCGTGGGACAGCTCGCCTCCTGGTCCTGGTCGTCCTCGACGTCTCCTGGTCCCCGTGGCTGCAGCGACAAGCTTCACCTTCACCTGCAATCTTCACGACATCGCCTGGTTCCTTCCTGGTTCCACGTGGTCACTGGCTAGTGACCTTGACTCTGTCCCTTCTGCTTGCAGGTCTCCTCTCTTCTTGATCCCAGCCTTGGGATCCACCGGACACTCTTCACTGACTGCCTGTCAGCAACTTTCCTTCAGGCATCCATAGAAGTCCACGACGAAACCCGACGCAAGTTCACACCTATGCACCCGCAGCCCGTGGGCTAGGTAACTTGGGTACTTCGGTGCTCACAAGGGTATTGACTATCCTAGGGTCTAGTTTCCGAGTCTCGACTTTCTAGCTATACCAGAAGTGTCCTAAAACTGCTTATTTCTAACTGCTAGTGATTCTATCGACTTTTACGCATTACGCGTGAGTGTTTCCACTCTGCACCTGAATCCCGTGGGCCTCCCACTTCCTAACTGTTGCTAGTGTAGGGTAGCCCCAGCGATTCCCTAGGCCTAGGCCTATCCTATTTCCGTGACAGTGGTCCTTATACCACTTCTTTAGTATATGGTTTGCGTGGCCCCTAGGGCCTCACTGTATTACTTACCTGTGTGACTTAATGTATGCATAAATAAGACTGTGTTGTACTTACCTCTAATCTCATAAAGAGTGCTGAGGGTTTGACTAGAATAAATACACTTTATTTTATATATATATCTGTTGTGGTGTCCTTTCATTTGGTATTCAAGGGATTATATATGGTATCACAGCTGGCTTCACATGCCATTCAGAGTTTAGCCTAAGACTGCTCTTGTCCATGCTACCACTAGGATAGCTGGTCTATAAGGTTGACTTTACAACCAATCACCATAAGGGTTGTTTGGACTGATATAAGGTGTACACTAGAACTAGTGACATCATACATCAGGCCAACTTCTCACACGTGGCACGTCAATGGAATCAGACTCAAGGACAGTTGAAAGACCTAGTGTTGGTGAGCGGTCGGGCATACAACTCTCTACATTGGTGGAATCTACACAACCTTTGCAAGGGCCGACCATTCCAAGAGCCTGTTCCACAAATAATACTGACGGCGGACGCGTCTCTCCAGGGATGGGGAGCTCATGTACTCAATTACACAGTGCAGGGACTATGGACGACACAGCAACAGAAGATGTACATCAACCTTCTGGAACTGATGGCTATCTTCCTGGCAATGAAGGCATTCAAAGTACACTTGTGCAACAAAGTCGTGTTGATCCGGACGGACAACATGACTGCCATGTACTACATACAGAAGCAGGGAGGAACACACTCTCCACAGTTGTCTCATCTGGCTCAGAGCATGTGGAAGTGGGCCATTCAGAGGAACATGTTCCTCATGGCGGAACACCTCCCGGGCAAGGACAACCAGATGGCGGATCTGCTCAGCAGACACAGCACCAAATGCACAAATGGGAGCTACATCCATCAGTACTCCAACCGTACTTCCAGCAGTGGGGTCATCCAGAGATAGACCTATTCGCCACAAGGGAAAACGCAAAATGCCAAAGCTTTGCCGCCAGGTTTCCGCATCCACAGTCGCAGGGCAATGCCTTATGGATGAACTGGTCAGGCAGATTTGCGTACGCTTTTCCCCCAGCGCCATTAATACCGCTAGTGGCACGCAAAATACGGCAACACTCAATGACACTTATCCTGGTTGCTCCAATGTGGGCACGCCAGCCATGGTACACCACGTTACTAGAACTGTCCGTGGTGCCGCCTCAAAGACTGCGGCTAACACCCAAACTTTTAACACAGAACCATGGCGAAATTCAGCAGCCAGATCCGCAACAGCTGAACCGTGCGATCTGGCTCCTGAAGTCTTAGAGTTTGGCTACCTGAACCTGCCTCCAGAATGTATGAATATCATCAAGGAGGCCAGGAGACCCACGACCAGAGCTTGCTATGCGGCTAAATGGAAAAGGTTTGTCATTTACTGTAAAAACAATGACATTAATCCGCTGGGTGCATCCATTCAGAACATCATCTGTTACCTGTTACACTTATACCGATGCAATCTGGCATACAACTCCATCCGTATACATCTAACCGCAATAGCGGCCTACCTTCAGAACAGGCAGCACCTCTCTTTATTCAAGGTGCCTGCCATCAAAGCCTTCTTAGAGGGACTCAAAAGAGTGATTCCTCCAACTCACCCACCGGCACCGGTGTGGAACCTGAATGCGGTCCTCACCAGATTGATGGGTCCACCTTTTGAACCTCTACATTCATGTGAGATTCAATTCCTCACCTGGAAAGTAGCCTTCTTAGTGGCAATCACTTCGTTGAGAAGAGTTAGTGAACTCCAGGCACTAACCATTCAAGAGCCATTCATACAGGTTCACGCAAACAGAGTTGTACTACGTACTAACCCCACTTTCATGCCTAAAGTGATATCGCAGTTCCACATGAATCAAACTATTGAACTGCCTGTTTTCTTTCCAAATCCAGAAAATGTCGCGGAGACAATGCTCCATACACTAGATGTAAAGAGGGCCCTCATGTACTATATAGACAGAACACAGGATTTTAGGAAAACAAAACAACTGTTCGTTGCCTTTTCTCCACAACACAAGGGCAACGCCATTTCCAAAGCAGGGATAGCCAGATGGATCGTTAAATGTATTCAAATTTGCTATGAAAAAGCTAAACGCACATTAACGATTCCTCCCAGCGCCCACTCAACACGAAAGTTAGGGGCGTCCATGGCTTTCCTAGGGAATATTCCTTTAGAGGAAATATGTAGAGCAGCCACATGGTCCACTATACATACATTTACAAAACACTACTGTGTAGATGTACAATCAAAACAGCAGGCAGCTGTAGGACAGGCTGTTCTCAAGACCCTTTTTCAGACTGCTGCAGCTGGCACGGGCAGCCGCCGCTAATAGAGGGACTGCTATATAATCTAGGCACAGATATGAATTCAGCAGCCCACATGCCTCGAACTGAATATGCTACTTACCAGTATGCATCTGTTCTTGGCATGTAGGGCTGCTGACATTCATATCGCCCACCCTCCTCCTCGGCGGCTGCAGCACTCAGAATTACTGTATAGCATGGTCATCACTTACGGTATCTACTCCATCACTGCCACAATGGCGAAAAACAATCTGAGGATGGAGAGGATGCCCATGCGCACTGTAGTCCAGGGGAGGAGCCACCTATGTCGTGATACTTCGAAGACTCTTCCAGGACAACAATGTGCAATCATCCGGACCCAACACTAGGCGGCTATCTATGCACAGATATGAATGTCAGCAGCCCTACATGCCAAGAACAGATGCATACTGGTAAGTAGCATATTCAATACAAAGACAATTGGTCTGAAGTTCAGTATTTGAGTGTGTGAATTCATTTGCTGACTGTGTACAACAAATTCTTAACACTGTCCTCTGATACTGCCTTACTGCTCGACCACACTACCACAAATCGAGAGTAAGGTTCTATCTAACTTTACCTCTGCCTACTTTTGGGGGTCCACTGGACTGTGCGCAAACTATACCTCACTTTGGTATAGTATATACAGAGCCAGCTTCCTACAGCCACCCATTGGAATCTGGGCTCATTCTACCAGAGGGAAGTCTTTCCCCTCTGCACATGCCAGAGGAATCCCAGTCGCTGATTTTGCCGTGTTATGACATTGGCGTCCCTCCAGAATATATGACGTTACAACGCATGCTTTTACAACGCAGTCTTTACATCTCAACTTTCGCCAACTGTTATCACATGGACTCTGAAGCAAGGAGGCATGGCCATTTGGCATTAGCTATGCTTCAGGATTCTCTTCCCTGACCACTCTGTCCTACCCACCTCATGTAAGGGGGTACTGCTTGTGAGAAAGTGGCTCTGTATATACTGTTCCCAAATAGGTACAGGGTGTACAGAGTCCACAGTTCCCAGAGGCTAAAGTTAGATATAACCTTACTTTCTAAAGTGGTAGCTTGGTCGAGCAGTAAGGCAGTATCAGAGGATAGTGTAAAGCATTTGTTGTACACACTCAGTCAGCAAATGGTCTCTCACACTCAAGAACTGAACTCTAGGCCAATGGTTTATATATAAAAAATATATGCTTGTTTTATTTTAGAACCAACAATTGGATTTAAAATATACTTTCTCAGAATGAGATGCTTTATATAAATACTTTTGCAATATGCAATTGACTTGTGTAAACAGTTACAAGTGGTTGCAATAGGCAACACTATTTTAAACACAATAATGCATTGAGTTCAATGGAAATTTCATGTTATTTGCTACAGATTAGTTTTAGGATTACTTTTGGAATTCCAGGACTGGATCTTAGATTCAGTCCCGGGTCAGTACTTGGAACCAAGTGAGAAAAGTTGACTTAATTCCTGTGATGATTTTTAGACAATATTTTGCTATTTTAAAAGTTGACAGAAAATATTTCATAGAAAACAGTCAGTGATTCCCTATGGCAGAAAATTCAAGTTACAGGTATAGTATGTTCTCGTTACTTTTGTAATCCAGTACTGGGTGCCTAGACTCAGTACTGGGACCTTTATCCAAAAGTAATTACGTTTTCAGATATTATACGATTTTTTAAGAATATTTAAAGATTGCAGAAATTGACTCTTAGAAGAAATTTCACAGAAAAATAGTAAATGATTTCCTATGGAAGAAAATTGGGTTACTGGTAAGTACAGTTGTAAGTAGTTTTCAGAGTCAGTGCTGGGCACCAAGATCCAGCACTGGGAGCTCACCTAAGAGCAGGTAAGTATTTTCGTTTTCGTTACTCGGCTGATTTTTGGTGAATATTTTTAGTTTTGAAAAGTCGACACTTAGAAGAAATTTCAGGAAAAAGCCAGTCAATGTTACCCTATGAAGAAAATTGAGTTATTGGTTTAAAGGTAAGTACTCGACTGGCAGAGTTGAGGTTTTGGGCATAGACTCCGGGGTCCCCCAGGGTCAGGTAGGTACAGTTCGTTCACTCCCAGCGGCACTAGGGCGGCCGGGTGCAGAGAGAGTTAGGCCCAATGTTATCCTATGAGGGATGGGGGGCCTTGGTTGGTGGCTGCTGACTGGTTGGTGGCTGTGGGAGCTGGGCTCCTGGTCTCTTACTCAGGGCAAGTGGGGAAGTAGATAAGTGTAGAGGTTGCACTGCCAGGGCCACTCGGGCGGCTGGGTGCAGGGTGCTTTTGAGCCTTCGGGCGCTCAATTGATTTCAATGGGAAATCTCCGGTTTAGAAAAAGACTGCAAGCTCGTGGACGAGGATTCTTCAGGTGCCACCACCACTTCGAGAGGTAAGTTGGGTAGTTGGAGGTTAGGTTGGATACCCTGGGATTGGGCACATTTGGCCGCGGGACGCCTCGTGCAGGGGTGCCTTTTGGTGTCGGGAAATCTTACCCTCTGTTGATCGCGGTTGGGGGGGCACTTTGTTCTGAGGCTGCAGGCTTCTTCAGGAGTGTCGAGGGAGGTCCTTGGGTGCCGGACTCGCAGTCACAGTCGCCGTGGGGTCGTCCTCGTGGTCTTTGTTCACTCCGGCACAGGCCAGGCTTGGCTGGTGCAGAGTGTGCTGGGTTTGCTGTTCCGGGCTGCTGCCAGGGATTGGAAGTAGATTTTGAGTAGAGCCTCTACTCATGGGAGTCCCAGGGACTTAGAGTCAAAAGGTAGGCAGGTACTCCGGGGTTTGTGAGGTTGCTGGCCACAAGAGATGCCGGCTTGGAGCAGGAGCAGGTTCGAGGGTCGACAGGCCGGTAGGGCTGGGGCCAAAGCAGTTTGTGTCTTCCTCTTCTTAGCAGCTGCTGGGTAGGTCTTCTTTCTTCTAGCTCTTCTTCGGATTTTTGAATCTGGAATCTAGGGAAGGAAGGTTCAGGGTGCCCCTAAATACTGGATTTAGGGGCGTTACAGGTAGGTGAAGGGCAGGGGCCAATGGGTCCCTGTCCTGGGGTGGATACACCCCCTATCCTGTCTCTCTCCTGTGGGAGGGGGGCAGTAGCCTAGTCCTGATAGGGTAGGGCTTCCCATCTTCAAGATGGTGAGAGCCCGGAGATGTGCTTCACCTCGCCTCCCCCACCTGATGGGTGGGGTTGGCAGGCTGGCACATCCCCTGTCCTTATTTGGGGTTTTAGGCCAAGGTTCCCGCCAGAGTGGGGGGTTGCAGTGGCCTGTGGAAGCTCACAGAGGCAGCATGCCTTTGAAGCTTCCCCCTGCCCATCCTGGGGGAGGAGATTTAGCACCTCGCCCAGGATGTGCATTGTTGCAGGCCCAGGAGAGCAGGGGCTCTCCCACCCAGGGGTCCAGCGACATGTCTGCTGTGTGGCAGCCTCAGAACAGACGTGGATTGTAGGTTAGGTTTTAGGGGGCATCTCTAAGATGCCCTCTGGGGTGCCTGGTACATTAAATCCCACACTGGCATCAGTGTGGGTTTAATGTGCTGAGAAGTTTGATACCAAACTTCTCAGTCTTCAGTGTTGCCATTATGGTGCTGTGGAGTTCGTGTTTGACAAGCTCTCAGCACCATGTACTCTTAAATGGCAGCACTGCACTTACAGTGCCCAGGAATGGACCTGGGTACTGTAGGGGCACAGGGCTCCTGCTCCTGTGCCCACACCATTGGCATAGGGCACCCACCTAGAGGGGTGGCTGATATATGCCATGGCAGTGTAGGTGATGGGCATGGCACACAGGGATGTGTGCCATGTCGACTCTTTGTTTTGTCTTGCAGCCAGACACCCAGCCTGCAAGGGCAGTGTGTGTGTGTAAGGGTACAGCGCCTCTAAGGGTGGCACAAGGAGTGCTGCAGCCCTTAGAGGCCTTCCCTGGTTACAAGGCCCTGGGTACCTAGCGTACCATTTACCAGGGGCTGACATGTGGCCAGGGTTTGCCAATTTGGGTTTTGTGTGTTTAGGGGAGGAACATAGGCCCTGGGCACCTGATTGGCAGGAGTCCAGGGCACACTCAGTCAAAGTACATTCAGCAAAAAGTGGGGGCATACCATGCAAGAAAGATGGCACTTTCTCACACTGCTCTTTAATCTATTCAAGAGGTGAGGAATCTGCTGGTAGAAGTTTTTTTTGTTGCGCTGCACTTGTCTTTGCCTCTAAGTGCATACAATAAATGGCTAAGGAAGTGACACCGGTGTGCCAGTTTGGTGCTATATGGTTCAGTGACATCACACTTGCACACCCTACAGTGCAGAGATGGAGCCAGCGCCACCTACTGGCATAGGAAAGCAATTAAATCTTTATGGATCCAGTCTGGTGCCTGTAGATATTCTAGAAGTGAGAAACCTGCAGGTAGCTAGATCATCCACCAGATTGCTGTGGAAGGCAAGTAACTTTTTCTATATGTCTTGTTGGTAGTAGTTGCTCTAACTGGGCATTTCATTTGTGGTTTCCAATTTAATCTGTTATTCTATATTTTAAGTTTTTATCCGGGTTCCAACTCTTCGAGCCTTAAGTAATTGACCCTGTTCCCCGGTAGTTTAGGTTCCTAAAGAGTAATTTGGTTAGCCAATTCAGTGCTTTAGTAGCTTTGTGGCCATGAAACTACTGTGGTAAATGATTGTACTGAATATACTAATGTGAACTGCTCAGTAGCTGCTGATTGTCCCAGTATCCAAAGAATAATCTCCTACAGTGGGGCACAGATTTGATAAAGTGAAGCTGTTATAACTACCAATGTCAGTTTACATCAACAAGACTTTGGCAGTGTGCGAGGGTTGTCTGCCTAGAACACTACCTATTTCAAGCTATGTCGCATGTTGAAACTATGATAGTGGCACACATACAAGACGTTCGCTTATGATGCGTTGGCACCAAACATGACTCATGCAGCAAATGTCCTTTGCTCACTCGAAGGCCCTCGGAGACAGTGAGGCACAGCTCTGTTTTGCAAGACACAACAAGAAGCAGGGTCGGTCTCTGTCAAAATAGCTGCTATTGGGTACGTCTCGGGCAAAGTCGAAAGATGAGGACAAGTAGGGGGCAAAAAACAGGAAGCACAACCATAGCTCCTCGACATCCAGAGGCTTCCACTCCAGCAGTAGATTGCGCATTTGGTGGTCGTGACACCTAACTGTAACCTCTGTCCACCTCTCATCCTATAACATCTTAGTAGAAGATGCTTCCTGCGCCATAATCTACTCTGCAGCAGCACGTTGTTTCAAGCACACCAAGCTGCAGTTAATGTTCGTTCCGCCTCCCTCTGGTGTGCCATTAACCCAATGAGGCCTCAAGGTCACTCTCTCTCCTATGGTGCTGACTGACTACAGTCGAAGTCATCCTACTCCGCTAACAGCTGTGCCAAGTGCTTGTGCGCCTATGTGAGCCTGTCGGATGTAGAGGTATTCAATTACCAAAACTATTGCTAAAGGTGATGAACTATATATTGTAGTTTAATAGCCTCAATAATGGTAGTTGAAGTGGATGGAGGACATTTTGGGGTCAAAATCAACCATCATTCAAGGCCTCCAACATGTTCTGCATGATGAAAAGGGAGATCATTTGCTTCCATCTTGTTAAATTGATGCCTATATCTTGATTTGCAGAATGTCAGTAGCTTAGACACTGCTCTGAACTCTGCCCTGGATTAGTCTTTATGGTGTCTACTTTGCAGTTGTGTTTCAGAGTGCTGCACAAGTCCTTAAATTGCCGCTCCCCACTGAGATGAAGGCTGACCTCTTAAACAAATATATATATATGTATGCATGCACTCTTTGTAGCACAAACCTAGCCAAAAGTCAGCTGAACATTGTACAGTGTCCAATATGAACATAAAGTCAACAAGTGATAGAGGTTGCTGGTTTGTCAATTGTCTATTCATTGTGATGTAGTGTTGTTTAAAGAGGTGCATCTTCTGCTCGTTCCTAAATTAATGCAGTGTTCAGGTAGTCAGGATGGATACAGGGATGCTGGTCCCGATCTTCGATATATAGATGTAAAAAGCCTGCTGTCTATTTTTAGTTTTTTGCACTTCCTGGTTTTCAGTCTGATGGTGTTCTGGCCACAGGTACACCATGTGCCACCAGGGGAGTCAGTGAAGCTCTAGCAGGACAGGGCGCGTAAAATGCAATTACGGGGTGCTCCTGTAGGTGTTAACCACCATCCAGATTCAAAGGTATGAGGTTTGAACAGCAGTTCTGAAGTCTGGAAGAAATAGTTTCATTTTCATACACAAGTGAGCTGCTACCCGGCCATGTGTGTTTTTGCAGTGTGTTTCTTGAGGGTGATGTCAATGTCGAGGGTGAATCCAAGTGACTTGGCATGCGATTAAAATTGGGGTTCGAAACTGTCAAGGTTCAGGTTAGTGAGCCAAATTTATACTATTCATTACTCGTCGTTTTTGGCAAATAACTGAAATTCTCCCTTAGTTGAGCTTTAGGTAGGTGCTGGATATCCTGATCTGGATGAAGTGGAGGCAGTGTTGTAGGTGTTTGATGTCTGAAGCAGAGGCGACTTTCAAGTAGAGTGGGGCGTGACACAGCCCCCTGCAGCCTAAGCACTGCAGTGGGGACCTCCAATCATTCAGGGGCCCGCAACCATTTCAACGGTGCCCCATTCTGCCCAAGGCCAATGGATATTTGTGAGGTTTGGGATACTCTGGGGCCCATCCTTTTGCATTCACATTTTACGGGGGGCATCATTTTTACATTGCACCATTTATGTGGAGTTATGTATCATCAGCATATTGGTGAGCCTTGATGCTGTCATCTGCAAGTAGAACCCCAGGGTGCTCTAGATATAGGTTGAAGATCACTGGGGACCATATGGAACCCAGAGGGACTCTGGAAGTGATGGGCATATATTGGGACCTGGAGGTGGCCTGGTGACCATACTGATGCTGGGCAGAAAGAGCGGAGGAAAACCATTGAAGGAGATTGCCAGTGAATCCCTTGGAAGGTGGTGGACTGGTCGACTGTGTCAAAGGTAGCTGAGGGGTCTAACAACATCAGGAAGCTTCAACTGCTTAAGCTTGGGACCTCTAGTCTTAAATATTTGCCAGGCAGCCACATGGGTATCTTTCCATACTTTCACCAGGCACAACTACATTAATGCACAACTAAGCAGAGGATCATTTTGCCAGCTTGCTCCTGCAAGACTTCCTTGTGTAATGTCTGCTCCCCGAACAATTCTCCACGCAGGGAGCTTTGCTTTTGTATTGGCTCCGAATGTGAGGCATCTGTAGTTAGACGTATCCATCAGAAGGGTACTACCCTTCAATTACACTCTTTTCAGTGAATACTGACCACAGGTTCCTCACCAACCGCCCACTTTTTCCTGTTATGTGGTGGTCTTTTATGTTCTAATCAGGTCCCAAGTTAGCTGGCTTGCACTGCCAATGAAAGATAATGTTCGAGGCATGTGAGCTGTAGATCACATGCTTTACATAGCCTGCCATCTAGAGTTGGGTCTGGATGTTTGCGCTTTGTTTTTGTTCGAAGAAGTCTTTTCTAGTCACAAGGTAGGTGGTGACTCCTTTGGGTGATAGTGCTCATGGGCATCGACTCCATTGTTAGATTATTTTTTTCCGCCTTTGGGTTCAGATGCTAATTGCTGCCCTCCGGTTCGGCACCGTTTATTGGGTTCACCAGGCATCAGTGTGCTTCGGTGGCTCCTTTATACAGCTGCATGTCGTCCAGTTTGGAGACAGGGCGAAGTCGCAGCAGAGGTCTGTGACCCAACCTGTTAACGTGCAGGAGCTATTGCAAAAGTTTTTAGATTGTCTAGCATCTGCGAAGATGTACAAGGTGAGGAATATGTGGTTAGAGTATCAATAAGATAGACCGTTAACAAAGGTAAGTAACTTATTCTTTTGTGTACTTCAAATTAAACAACGTGTTGACAGATATGGCTGCTAATTTCCAATAGAGCAGTCAAAATAATATTTCTGCAATAATTCTCAGGTTATTTGTTTTTCTCTTTAACTTTAGGTAGATTGGGTCCAGTATGACGGCAGTTGCAACCAATGGTTTCATCAGGTCTGTGTTGGAGTTACCTCGGAAATGGCAGAAAAGGAAGATTATGTCTGCATTCGGTGCACAGCCAACAATGTTATGAATCGAAAATAGAACTTATTTTGCAAAACATTCAGGACTTTAGTAATTGTTTCCTTCCCTCTTACCTGCTCACTCCTGACCTCCCACCCCTCCTTCTATCCCTTCGCAACAGCCACAGGACTAGGTTCTACTGCAAGACTGCAATTGGTGCTATTTCTACCCTCTCGGGAACATTTTTCAGAACTCTTTACAAAATACAGACTTTTTTGGACAATTTTGTATATTTTTCTTACGAGCAGTTTGTGGTGGTGTTGGCAGTAAGGGCGGGGTCTGTTATGCTGTTTCTCCAGCCAGGGTTTTCAGTGATTTGGAGTCTTTGATACATGCACCTTTTAATGTACAGAGTTACCACTCATACCTCAGCATGGGATTCACCAAGCCACTCCTCTGAAGTCTCTGGTGCTGGAAAGGGAAGAACAAAGTAGGTCCACAAATTCTATTAATTCATCCCTGGAATTGCTGCTTTCCTTACAGCATCCTCAAAAACAAACCTGTTACCCTTTTTGTTTCTTCCCACACCACACCTTTACCCTTTTTTTTTTTTTTTTTGTAGACTAGTTTTATTTATCTGAGCAATAACCGGTATGTCTGGTTTCAGGCCAAACAGCGTGGTGCTTGAGCTCGTGGAATTGGATGGCGGCCGACCGGCAGATAGATGTAGGAAAGTGGGTGCTGTTGCAGTAACCCCCCCCCACACACACACTTTTGCCAGACTACTGATGCATTTTGATTTGATGTGCACTGGGTCCCTGCCAATCAGGTTGCCAGGGCCTGTGTTCTTTCCCCTAAACTAACCCAATTGGCATCTCTAGCCACAGGTCATCCCCTGGTAAATGGTACCACAGGTACCTGGGGCACTGTGACCAGGGAAGACCTCTAAGGGCTGCAGCACTTATTGTGCCACCCTTAGAGGCCCTGTACCTTTACACATACACACACTGCCTTTGCAGGCTTCGTGTTTTGGTGCAGAAAAAAGTGAAGAGTCGACATGGCACACATCTCTGTGTGCCATGCCTACAACCCACTGCCCTGGCATAGGTCAGTCATCCCTCTAGCTGGGTGCACTATACCAGTGGTGAGGGTACAGGTGTATGAGCCCTGTGCCCCTACAGTGTCTAAGTCCATTCTTAGACATTGTAAGTGCAGTGCTGCCATTAAGAGTATATGGTGCTGTGAGTTTGTCATTACGAACTCCACAGCACCATAATGGGTACACTGAAAACTGAGAAGTTTGGTATCAAGCTTCTCAGCACATTAAACCCACTCTGATGCCAGTTTGGGATTTAATGAAAAATGCACGCAGAGGGCATCTTAGAGATTACCCCTGAAAGACTAACCTGCCACTAGTGTCCAGGCTGAGTGGCTGCTTTCAGCTACCACCACCAGACATGTTTCTGAACCCCTGGGTCGAGAGCCTGCTGCTCTCTGGGGCCTGAAACATCCTGGGACGAGGTGCCAAGCCTCTTCCCCCAGGATAGGCAGGGTTCACGAAGGGGAGGCTTCAAAGGCTTACCACCTTTGTGAGCTTCCCCAGGCCACTTGCTGCTCTCAGCAGCTGGTCCCCACTGGTTCTGACCCCCACTTTGGGTGGGAGAACCGGCAGGAAAAACAAGTGAGGCCTGCTCCTGTGAAATCCCGATGTGTCCTGCAGCTAGCAACCTCAAACCCCGGGGGACCTGCCTGCCTTCAACTACCAAGACTGTCTCCCGTGAACACCGGATTTGTTCATCTGCAACCTCTGGCCTTGGCCGGAAACCGCAAATCCGCACCACTCTGCACCGGCCGTCCACGGCCCGAGCTCGAGTGGGCAAACACCACGAGGAGGTCACCCTGGCGATCCTGACCCAAGATCCGGTGACACCTGACCTGCCTCCAGCCGACGCCTGCAGTCTAAATCCAGAAGGCCCCCCTAACCGCAACCAGGAGCTGGTAGAAAGATCCGACCCCAAAAGGCACACCTGCACCCAACGCCCCACAGCCTTGTGTGCCCAAACCGACTGTGCCTAACCAACCCCTAACTTCCCAACTTACCCCTCGAAAGGGTGGTCACACCCAGAAGACCTTTATCCTCCAGCTTGCAGTGCTTTTGCAAATCGGTGGTTCTCCATTTGAAAACAGGGCTCTCGATATCAAAACAGCACCCTGCACCCGGCCGCCCTAGTGCCGCTGAGGGTGCACCTTTGGTGCTACTTTGTTTCCCCCTTTGCCCTGAGCTAAAGTCCAGGAGCTTTGCTCCCACAACCCAGTGGCCTGCTTGCCACCAACTGGAGGCCCCCTATCCCCCATTGGATAAAATTGGGCCTCAGCACTCTGCACCCGGCTGCCCTAGTGCCGCTGATGGTGTAACAAGAGTGCATCCTTGACCCTGGGGGACCCCTGAGTCTACCCCCAGAACCTCAACTCCCACTACCAAATACTTACCTCAAAACCGCTAACACTGAGGGGATGCCCCAAAAAATGGGATAAGAAATGGTCACGATGGAATAAATACAGAGGAGAGCCCTGTGTGTCGCCCACAGTTGAACTGGAAATGAATAGACGTGCTGCATAAGAATGTTCTGCTGAATTGTACCGTACATCTGGGGCTACCCAGCTGAATAGTGGTATATCCTGAACATGTTGTCCATGTTTGCATTTGTGGCTGTAAAGAAAAACCAATAAACAAAGTTTAAAAAAAAAAAATACGATAACACTGTTCGGGGCATATGAGCTGCAGATCACACACTAGCATAGTAGATCGCCATCTGGTGTTCGGTTCGGATGCTTGCACCTTGTTGTTATCTTGCAAGAAGTCTTTGTAGTCACGAGATAGGTGACTCCTCCCTTGGACGATAGTGCGCATGGGCATCCTTAGATTTTTTTTTCCGCCATTGGGTTTGGATGCAACTTTTCCGCTCCGGTTCGAAATCTCAATTTCAAACTTTTTCGAAGCGCAAAACTTCCAAAACATCATCGGATTCACTTTCATCTTCGACCCGACTTCATCGGCTCGATTCCGGTCGTCGACGCGGGCCGCTTGGCCTATCCACGCCGTAAGGCCTACGGGTCATGGAAAGGACGCCATTCAAAAAATGCCCCCAGTGTGGAGCAAAGTTTCCGCACAGTGACCATCACAAGGTCCGCAATCTGTGCCTATCACCTGAACACGACGAGTCCAGCTGTCCAGCCTGCTCTTCCTTTCGATCAAATAAGACTATTTGAGATCGAAGGGCTCGACGACACATCATGGCGCAGAGACCAGCGCCGGAACCAGAGGACATCTTTGATGAAGGCCCCGATGTCCCGGAAGAAGATTCCGAAGATCTCAAAATCGTGTCAGAGGCAGAAGACTCAGACGACCCCATCACTCCTGGGCAACGAGTGAGTACTACTGCCCCTACCCCAAACCCTCCAAATCCAAAGGCAGTGGTCAAGACTTCGCCTGTTGGGCCCAGTCGAGACTGAAAACATCCTTCAGAAGCCCCGCCTCCGGGCTCGGCTCCGAAGAAAAGGGACAAGCCTTCCAGTAGCTCGGGACCGAGGAAACCTCATGTAATTGTCCCACCGGCGCCTTTGGCACCGAAACCAAAGGAACACTCGGCTCCGAAATCAGCTCTGACGCCTTCCACCTCCACAATGGCCCCCGAAAACCCCGAGGCCCGTCGATAAGCCGGCTTCGAATGTTTCCAAGCCTAAAGATCCGGCTTTGGCTCCGAAACAACATCCTCGGCACCGAAACAGAAGCCTAAGGACTCTAATACGCCTCCTAAGGCCAAAGACCATGAGGATCAACCGCAGCCTTGCCCGGAACCGAAAAAATCAGCACCGAAAGCAGTTCCCCAGGAACAAGAACTTTTTCACCCAGATCCTATCGATCCAAGGCAGAAAAAGATTTATATAAACCCAAAAACAGGACATGTCACAGCTGTGCCATGTAAAAAGAGGAAACTGGACACACCACCTGCTCCAGTTCCTGCACAGAAGAATGACTCTACCACATCACCTATGCCTCCTTCTTCTCCTATACTGCCTTCTCACCCACCTCCTCTGCCTAAACCACCCTTACCTCTAACTTCTCCACCACATACACCACCTCCAGATGATGATGATGTCCTGGGGGGGGGGGGGGTGATCCGAATGACCCGTTCACGGATCCAGATACCTCACCACTAGATGATTGGGCATATCCTATCCCAACAGATCTACCAGACCTCCCAGACCCACAGTCATATCCCTCAAAACCATCTCCCCCAGATGATCACTTTGGGTTTGGACAGTTATTAAATAGGGCTGCACTTTATCATGGCGTCATAATGCACTCAGATGCACCAGAGGAAGACTTCCTCTTAGATACATTTGAACAATCCCAAAAGTCAGTGCAAATCTTACCAATGATCAAAGGAGTCATTAAGCATGCCCCAGAAGTATTTAGAGATCCTGTATGTGCCAGGATTCTTAACCCTAGAATAGATAAAAAATATAGGCCTGCCCCTGAAGATCCTATTTACATCAAAGGACAGTTGCCTTTGGATTCTCTAGTCGTTTCTAATGCTAGAAAGCGCGCCAACTCCCAGACCTCGGGGGATGCGCCACCCCCTGATAAGGAATCCAAATTGCTAGAAGCTTCTGGCAAAAGGGTAGCAGCACAGGTAGCCAATCACTGGCATATTGCCAACACACAAGCACTGCTGGCACGATATGACAGGGCACATTATGACCAGCTGGAAAACCTATTGCAGCATCTGCCTGACCAGTATAAAACCCAGGCAAATGACCTTATCCAAGAGGGCAAGCTAATTTCAAATGCGTCAATTAAATGTGCACTTGACGCAGCAGACACTGCCTCTAGATAAATCAACACCAGTGTGCTCCTTAGACAACATGCCTGGCTACACATTTCAGGCTTTAAGCAGGATGTCCAAACTACCATACTCAGTCAGCCGTTCAACCAAGAACATCTTTTTGGCCCGGGTGTGAACACTGCACTTGAAAAAATGAAAAAGCACACCGAGACTGCTAAGTCCATGAGAGCGTTACAGTCTCCACAAACACGTGGCTCCTTTCGTCACTCCTTCTATAGAGGAGCCTCCAAAAACATGGGCGCAGACACCTCATCTTCATTTGAAGCCACTGCACATACATTCCCCAGTAGAGGATATTTAGAGGCGGATACAGAGGAAACAACAATAAAGGAAGAGGTCGAGGTAATAACAACATTCACACCTCCCCTACCACAAAACAGTGACTTTCCTCCGCTCCCCCCAGACCATTCCACTCCGGTCGGGTGCAGATTAACACAGTTCCTACCTGTCTGGAATTCCATCACAACAGACAGTTGGGTAAGACAAATTATCCAGTATGGTTACTGCCTGGAACTTACAACTACCCCACCACTCATACCACCCAAACAGCGTCCAATGTCCGCAGACCATCTTGCGCTCCTTAAATAAGAGGTTCTCTCACTGCTTCAAAAGCACGCAATAGAACCCGTTCCTTTAGAGCATCAAGGAACAGGGATCTACTCACTGTACTTCCTAATACCCAAAAAGGACGGGACTCTGAGACCAATACTCGACCTCAGACCCCTAAATCTGTATATACACTCAGATCATTTCCATATGATCACTCTACAACAAGTGCTCCCGCTGCGGCAACAAGGCGATTTCCTTGCCATACTAGTTCTCAAGGACGCCTACTTCCACTTTCCCATACATCCTGCTCACAGGAAGTACCTAAGGTTTGTAGTGGACGGACAACACTACCAGTTCAGAGTCCTTCCATTCGGAGTGACCACTGCACCCAGATTATTCACGAAATGTCTTGTGGTAGTAGCAGCACATCTCAGAAGACAACAAATTCATGTCTTCCCATATCTAGATGACTGGCTAATAAAAGCCTAGTCATTCCAACAATGTGTTCTATACACTTACCAAACCACCCAAATGTTACACAACTTGGGGTTCACGATCAACTACACCAAGTCGCATCTCCACCCTCTCATATACACCAATATCTAGGAGCCACAATAAACACCTCCACAGCGCTAGCATATCCCAATCCAGCTAGGATAGCCAGTATACGAACTCTTATCACAAAATTTCAAGACCAACACTCTCTTCCAGCCAGAGTGTTCATGCAACTCATAGGCATGATGGCATCTTGCGCCTTCATTGTGCCATATGCGAGACTCCAAATGCGTCCCTTACAGGAATGTCTAGCACGTCAGTGGAACCAGGCTCAAGGACAACTTACAGATCTGGTGTTGGCGGCCAGCCGCACACATCGCTCTCTACAGTGGTGGAACATAACAAACTTCTCCAAAGGGCGGCCATTCCTCGAACCTCTTCCACAGATAGTGCTGACGACAGACGCATCACGCACAGGATGGGGAGCCCATCTCCTCGGACACACAACTTAGGGCAAATGGACCACTCAACAAAAAGTGCTCCATCTCAATCACCTAGAACTGCTGGCAGTATTCCTAGCACTAAAATCCTTCCAACTACATGTACAGAATAAGGCTGTCCTCATCCGGGCGGACAACATGACAGCCATGTATTACATACAAAAACAAGGAGGCACACATTCTCTGCAGCTGTCCCAGTTCGCACAGAACATTTGGAGATGGGCCATTCCTCAGAACATATACCTACTTGCAGAACACCTTCCAGGAGTTCACAATCAGATTGCGGATCTGTTAAGTCGACAGACGCAACAGATTCTCGAGTGGGAACTACATCCCCAAGTTCTATTACCCTTTTTCCAAATGTGGGGCCAACCAGACATAGATCTGTTCGCCACACACGAAAACGCAAAATGCCCAAACTTCGCCGCCAGGTTTCCACATCCGCAGTCGAAAGGCAATGCGATATGGATGAACTGGTCAGGCAGATTTGCGTACGCTTTTCCGCCACTCCCACTGATTCCACTAGTGGTACGCAAGCTCAGGCAGCAATCTCTCAAACTGATCCTCGTAGCTCCCACATGGGCACGCCAATCGTGGTACACAACACTATTGGAACTCTCACTAGTTCCACACCAAAAACTACGTCTCTCCCCTTCCTTAATAACCCAGAACCATGGAGAGATCAGACATCCAGGTCAACTGAAGCTGCGATCTGGCTCCTGAAGTCCTAGAGTTCGGTTACCTTAACCTTCCACCGGACTGCATGATCATCATCAAAGAAGCCAGAAGACCTACTAGAGCTTGCTATGCTGCAAAATGGAAAAGATTTGCCATTTACTGCACTAACAATCATATACATCCACTGGATGCCTCCATCCAGGATATCATTTGCTACTTATTGCATTTGCAAAGATGTAACTTAGCATACTCATCCATACGTCTGCATCTAGCACCACTTGCAGCTTACTTATAAAACCGACAACACTTGTCACTTTTTAGAGTACCTGCAAGCCTTCATGGAAGGACTTAAAAGAATTATTCCTCCCAGATTACCACCCTCTTCAGTGTGGAATCTAAACATTGTTCTTACTAGGCTCATTGGAACCCCATTTGAACCTCTACATAAATGTGAACTGCAGTTCCTTACATGGAAAATAGCTTTCCTTATTGCAATCACATCTCTCAGAAGAGTAAGTGAAATCCAGGCTTTAACCATACAAGAACCATTCTTACAATTACATCGTAACACAGTGGTTCTCAGGACAAATCCAAAATTCCTTCCAAAAGTCATATCTCCTTTTCATCTTAACCAGTCTGTGGAGTTACCAGTGTTTTTTCCAAACCCTGACTACGTAGCAGAGAGGGCTCTTCACACCTTAGATGTTAAAAGAGCCCTTCTTTATTACATTGACAGAACTAAATCTTTTCGCAAAACAAAACAATTGTTTGTAGCTTTCTCTCCACCACATAAGGGTAACCCCATCTCCGAATCTGGGATTGCAAGGTGGATAGTTAAATGGATCCAAATATGCTACCAAAAAGCTAAACGCCCATTAACAGTTCCCCCTAGAGTGCATTCCACATGCAAACTAGGGGCTTCCATGGCATTCTTAGGGAACATTTCCTTAGAAGACATCTGTAAGGCAGCCACATGGTCTACAACACACACCTTCACTAAACACTATTGTGTTGACGTGCACGCGAAGCAACAAGCTTTTGTGGGCCAAGCTGTCCTTAAAACTTTATTTCAAACTGCTTCAACCGATACAGGTGACCACCGCTAGGGGAGATACTGCTGTATAGTCTATGCTAGTGTGTGATCTGCAGCTCATATGCCTCGAACGGGAAATGCTACTTACCAGAATGCATCTGTTCTTGGCATGTAGAGCTGCAGATCCACACACGCCCACCCACCTCCCCGGAACCTGTATCTGTTCCAGTTCTATCTTACTTAGATATACACACATGGACATCTCTTTTCTTCTACTAACTCCATCATTTCCCCTCCTGGCGAAAAACAATCTAAGGATGGAGTCGATGTCCATGCGCACTATCGTCCAAGGGAGGAGTCGCCTATCCCGTGACTACAAAGACTTCTTCCAAGACAACAACAAGGTGCAAGCATCCGAGCCCAACACCAGATGGCGATCTACTATGCTAGAGTGTGGATCTGAAGCTCTACATGCCAAGAACAGATGCATACTGGTAAGTAGCATTTCCCTTTCCTCCATAGAATAACATTGACTGTTTTTCTGTGTAAAGTTTCTAAGTGTGGAGTCTGAGAAACTAATGAAATTCTTTAAAATTGCATAATCTGACAAAAACTTTTTCTTGTTTTCAGGAAATGTTCCAGAGCAGTATCTAGTTATACTACTCTGTTAAGCCTAGTAATCTCAAAAGTTACTTACCTGCTATTTCACAAAAAACCCTATCCAAGTCTATGTACTGCATTCACGAAGTATTGCATTTCTCTGCATCCATACTGTAAATCAAACCAAAGTGCATATACAATTATCATCCAAACTGTATTTAAATTGTATTACTACTGTAAAGTACTTATTGCTTACCTGGGCCAGGCTTGCTTGGTTCTAGAAAATAAAATAACTTTTATTACAAAAACAATTGGTGTGAAGTTCAGTCTTTGAGTGTGTGAATTCATTTGCTGACTGTGTGTACAACAAATGCTTAACACTGGCCTCTGAGACTGCCTTACTGCTCGCCCACACTACCACAAATAGAGAGTAAGGTTCTATCTAACTTTAACTCTGCCTACCTTTGGGATTCCACTGGACTCTGTGCACACTATACTTCACTTTCGTATAGTATATACAGAGCCAGCTTCCTACAATAGAAATCTGAGAGAGCCCTCCCCACCTGGTGTACTGCTCGATTTTCCCGGCCCTATTGTGTTGACGGGTGATTAGTGTGACTTCAGTCTCTTACCATCCAAGTCTAAGGGTTAGAGTAGTGAATGGAGCCTATTTACTAGGCACTTCGACATGATCCTGTGTTCTTCCCCATAGATCAGGGCTTGCACACATATCCTAGGGGATAGATTCGTTAGTATTAGGGATAACCTGTCCTGTAGTGAGGGTATTTCATGGAGCCGTGCTGAATTCAGGCCTGGTAGGCCTCAAACGGGAGAGACTCCATCTTTCTTTCTGCTCCAGCAGCTTGAGATGCTTCTAGGTTAAGGGTGATGTTTTAGTTATGAGGTGTTATTCGCTTGGAGAGAACCGGTTCAGGCCAGCCCTTATCGAAGGATTGTATTTTTCTTCATGCCGAAGACACTACATCAGGCCGGCCGGCTGGGAACGTGTCCTTGGTACGGGGAGGTACAAGAATTTGGTGGGCGGCAGGTTACGGGCCGGAATTTTCCATGAGGAAATGCACCTCTATATTAGTGAAAGTCTGAGGCAGATACGGTGCACTTACTTCAGTCTGTAGGCGGCATCTAGCTGTTAGCAGTAAAGCTACTACTTATTCCAGGGAAGACAGATGACAAACTTGAAGGCGGAGAAAAACCGAGAGACAGATACTCTTCTAGCAGAATAGCCAGAGAGGAGAGAGTAGCCGATGAGGAAGAGGTCCCAGTGACTCGGAGAAGGGAGAAGGGAACAGATCCGTGACTGCGGAGGTGTGACTTCCAGGCGAGCCGAGGCACAGACGAGAAGGGAACCTAGATGACCATTGAGTGCAGGCTACACACGACTAAGGTGATGTCGACCCCTTTCTTATTAGAGTGTACAACCTAATCTTTCACTTTTCTTTGCAGGTTATGTGTTACATAGTAATGTTATGTGATTGCGTATGTAATGAGTAATAAAGTACCCAGTTTGTAGTGAATCAACATGTGCTGCGTGTTCTTGTATAAGAGGGTAGCCTATTCTTCTAGTCAGCTGTGACTTGACATGAACAGATGTTAGCCCTGATCAGGTAAGTGGTAACTGAATAAGGGAGAGAGGAGCCCCTCGAACCAGAGAACAGGTTGTGCTCAAACTGGCAGTTCTTGTGTGATCTGATAAATAGTAAAACTGATTCCCTTGTTGTATGTTATGGTAATCATAGGATGAACTTGTACTGAGGCTGCCGTCTGGGCAGGAAGTCCTGGGTCCGTCTGGGACCGCGAGGCTGAGGCTGCCGTCTGGGTAGGAAGTCCTGGGTCCGTCTGGGACCGCGAGGCTGAGGCTGCCGTCTGGGTAGGAAGTCCTGGGTCCATCTGGGACCGCGAGGCTGAGGCTGCCGTCTGGGTAGGAAGTCCTGGGTCCGTCTGGGACCGCGAGGCTGAGGCTGCCGTCTGGGTAGGAAGTCCTGGGTCCGTCTGGGACCGCGAGGCTGAGGCTGCCGTCTGGGTAGGAAGTCCTGGGTCCGTCTGGGACCGCGAGGCTGAGGCTGCCGTCTGGGTAGGAAGTCCTGGGTCCGTCTGGGACCGCGAGGCTGAGGCTGCCGTCTGGGTAGGAAGTCCTGGGTCCGTCTGGGACCGCGAGGCTGAGGCTGCCGTTTGGGTAGGAAGTCCTGGGTCCGTCTGGGACCGCGAGGCTGAGGCTGCCGTCTGGGTAGGAAGTCCTGGGTCCGTCTGGGACCGCGAGGCTGAGGCTGCCGTCTGGGTAGGAAGTCCTGGGTCCGTCTGGGACCGCGAGGCCGCCACTTGTATTATAAGAGGTCTAGATATATATATATATATATATATATAGTAGGAATTCCCTGTCCTTAGGTGGTATATATCTGTGGTTACTTGTTGTGAATAGGCCCTAGGGAGAGGGTAACGTTCTGGCTGGGTTAGAGAGGCTCTGATGAGCGGGTTCTATCTGATCCGAAAACCCAAGCAGAACATTTGGCGTCACGAACCGTTTTCGAAACCTGTGTGCGTCGTGTTGTCTCGTGTTTGCTTTCGGCGTGTGCGTGGTTTTGTTTGTATATTATTTGTGGTATAATTGTGTGTATAGTTTTTCTTCTTCTTTCTTTTCTTTTTCTTTCTTTTCTTCTTTCTTTTTCACGATGTTTTCTAGAAAGTCAAAATCTACTTTTAAGTTGCCCGTTGATATTCCCGGATGGGATTCAACGCCTTATGAAGCCTTAGCCCGTGAGTGGGCTGATTCTACTGGTTTGAGTGAGAATTGGAATTCTTTTTTGGAGCTGGCGGAGCCGGCTAATGTGATTACTTGCTTACAGAAGGCGCCGGTATCTAAGGGTGATGAGCTTCCCATTTTAGGGCGCAGAGGTTGGATTGTTCTGTCTGCGTACAGGCTTCTCCATGAGAGGTTGTTGAAGTTGCAGAACTTGCATAAGGATTTGGAAGCGAACTTTGTTGAGATTCAGAATGCTCATACTTTGTTACGGTGTCAAAATAAGTTGCTTGCTGACAAACTTGAGACGTACCAAACCATTGCCGAGAGAGCGGCTGTGCGAATTGCTCGTTATAAATACAAGAATCGGCGTGGTCGGGTTTCGACGCGGAAGGTGCGTCTGGTCGTGGCGAAAGCCGGACTGGATTGGAATCCTGATGAATGGGATGGTAATATCTGGAACTCGAGTGATTCTCCTTCCTCGGGTGAGGAGTCTGCCAAGCGCGAGTCCTCTCGCTCCGGCCGTGCTTGTAAATCTGCTTCTTGCGCCTCAGATGGTGCACCCCGTGATTGCGCTCGTCCTTTGAGCGGGGTCGATGCTTCTTCCACTGATTGTTCCTCTACGTGTACTGGTCGAGCTCCTTGTGATGCTCATCCCGCGGTCTCGGCGCATCCTGTTTTTCGTCGGAAGTTGCAGCAGTCTCCCGCTGCTCCGCAGGGTGTTTCTTTAGACTCTTTAGAGGACTTTACTCAACAAGAAATTAGTGATATTTTGCAGCGATTTCGGCAGCGAGCTGGTGAGACCTTGCTCACATGGATGGTGCGCCTTTATGAACTGGGCGCTGCTGGCATTATGTTAGATAATGGCGATTGTTTGAAGTTTTGTTCCTTGAGTTCGGATTCTACTGTACAGGATCATTTTCGTAACTATAATGGTGGTGGTCAAATTTCTTTACTTCAATTGGCGACTGAGGGTTGTAATCAAAAGTATCCTACTGAGTCTGATTGGCCTGTGAATGACAAACCGTGGTATACTTTGCGCGACGCTGCACAACGTCTCAAAGAGGAGGTGATGAAAATGGCAATTTTTCTGGGTACTGCTGACAGGTTGCTTGATGGTTTGTTGACATCTTCTGTGCGGAATCGTATCATTCGTTCTTCCCCTGTTGCCTATAAGCAGGTCATGATGACTTTATTGATTAATCAGACTGGTAACGTGTTATCTACGGTACTGGAATCGGTACGCCAACTCGGTGAGTTGGGTGAGTGGTTTAAACCTGAACGCCAGTCCCGGCCTGACACTCGTACTCCTGGTGACAATAAACTTACTAGACGTGATATCTTTTCTGGTCTTCTGGCCGATGGTGTGCGGAGGGAGGACATTGACGGTGAGACTACTGCTCGTTTGTGGGAGTTGTTTCGCAAACGTGGCTTGGATCGGAAGGAGGGTGCCCGGCGTGTTCGGACGACTGAGTGTGATCGTGGTGGTTCTGACGGTAGCGGTGATGACGACCGCCGTGGGCGCTCTGTTCGTCGTGATGATCGACGTTATGTACGTGATATGTCCCCCCGTCGTGAGAGAGACAGAGAGAGAGAGGAGGAAAGAGAAAGGGGGAGAAATGATTATGTTTACAGCAGACGTAGAGATGATAGGGATCAATCCCCTGAGTTGAGGAGGAGAGAGGATCGTCATAGTTTGGCCGATCGAAACCAGCAGTGCAATGCAGAAGACACGAATCCATTTCGTGCTGGGAATGGATATGAACAGGAGGTACCGATACCTAAGAAACGTGAGAGTCTTTATCCTGATTTATCCTGGTACACAGAATGCAGTAAGCATGACTAGGAAATAGGTCAAGCTCCAGTACACAGATGGGCTCACAGAGATAATAGACCCTATGTAGATATTGATATTTATTGGAGACATCGTAATATCCAAAGGGCCCGAGCATTGGTAGATACAGGAGCGGAGGCCACTCTTATTCATGGAAAATCAAAGAAGTTTACAGGTCAGCCTTTTACAATTACCGGATTGGGTGGAAAGGAAACTCCTGCCGTTCAAACTTTACTTGAAATGAGAATAGGTAGAATCCCTAGAAAAGAATACTCTGTACTAGTGGTGCCACTCTTGGAATTCATAATTGGAATTGATATTTTGAAAGGAATGACTTTGCATTTAGATGATGGATGTTACCAATTTGGAACTACGCATTATATATCGTCCAGGCCTATACGGGTTGGTCGTTTAAGAATGCCCCCCATAAAAGTTCCTCAGGCGACAAAAGTGGTTTGTCAGAAGCAGTATCGTATTCCAGGTGGTCATGAGGAGATTAGTACCACTATTCAGGAGTTGGTGGATGCAGGTGTTATAACCCCAGTTACTTCTGCTTGGAATAATCCTGTTTGGCCTGTACGTAAGAGTGATAATTCTTGGCGTATGACTGTTGATTATCGAGAATTGAACAAACACACACCCTCTTTGACCGTTGCAGTACCGGATGTCATTACTCTAATTGAAAGAATCCAAAAACATCCAGGTACATGGTATGCGTCCATTGATATTGCTAATGCTTTCTTTTCGATTCCGATTGCCCCTGAGTGTCAGGAACAGTTCAATTTTACGTGGAATGGGCGTCAGATGACGTTTAGAAGTCTTCCTCAGGGCTATGTGCATAGTCCTACGATATGTCACCGGCTGGTGGCAGAGCATTTGGCTGAGGTACCGGTTCATCCACAAATTCAGATGTGTCATTATATTGATGATGTTTTGATCCAAGGCGAAACACAAGAGGAAGTTCAGACCCAATTGGACAGAGTCATTGAGTGCCTGCGTGAGAAAGGTTGGGAAATCAATCCGGATAAATTACAAGGCCCGTCCCAGGCTGTAAAATGTTTGGGTATTAATTGGCATGAAGGGCACCGTGAAGTGATCCCTCAGGTTAAACAGAAAATTCTTGATTTTGCAGTTCCGAGGAATAGGAAAGAAGCCCAAAGCTTCATTGGTTTGTTTGGTTTTTGGCGTCAGCATATTCCTCATTTGAGTCAAATATTGGCCCCCTTGTACCGTGTCACTCGTAAAAAGAATGCATTTGAATGGGATAAACCACAGCAAGATGCGTTCAACCTAGCAAAAGAGGCAATTCAGCATGCTTTGGATTTATGGCCCGTACGTGATGGTGAGGTGGATTTGAATGTGTCTGTACAGGGCCTTTATGCGAATTGGAGTTTGTGGCAGAAGCAAGGCAGGAGTAGAGTGCCGTTGGGTTTCTGGACCAAAAAGTTACCTGATGCTGGTGAGCGTTATACACCTTTTGAGAAACAGTTACTTGCATGTTATTGGGCTCTGGTGGATACCGAGCAACTGACTTTGGGACATGATATAGTTTTGCGACCTGAAATTCCTATCATGCAGTGGGTTATGAGTTCGCCGAAAACTCACCGAATTGGACATGCTCAAGAGGCGAGTGTGATTAAATGGAAATGGTATATACAAGACAGGGCACGTGTGGGACAAAAAGGAGTTGAATCTTTACATGAGCAGGCGGCGCGAGCGCCATCGACTGAGACTGAGAGTGAATGTTCCGTACCTTTAGTACAGGAGTCTCCTGTCAAGTGGGGTAGACCTTTTGATGATTTGTCCGCAGAGGACAAAAACCATGTCTGGTTTACGGATGGTTCAGCAAGGTTCATAGGGACGAAACGGCACTGGAAAGCGGTGTCCTCTAATCCGATCACACAAAAACTGCTGAGCACAACTGGTGAAGGTAAGAGCAGTCAATTTGCTGAACTTTATGCTGTTTATCAAGTTCTGAAACAAGAGTTACCTGGCACATGTCATATTTTCACCGATTCTTGGTCTACTGCCAATGGACTGGCAGTTTGGTTACCGACTTGGCATTCCCATAATTGGAAATTGCATTCAAAAGAGTTGTGGGGAAAAGAATTATGGCAGGAGATTTGGGAGATGCTCCCACAGAGTACTGTTACAATCTTCCATGTGGATGCTCACACCCCGATAGATTCTCTTGACAAATTTTTTCATAACATTGCAGATGAGAAATCTAAAATTGCTGAGGCAGTGGTGGACAGGCAAGATTCTGATATTGCGGGATTGGCGAAATGGGCCCACCAGAAGGCAGGACATTTTGGAGAGAAAGCCACTAGCAGGTGGGCTGCTGATCGAGGAATTTATATTCCCCTAGATTTAATCAAAAATGTTATTTTACATTGTCCCATTTGTCAGCATATCAGACAGCGCAAAGTGCCCCAAATTGTTAAAGGTCATTTACATCGCGGGAAACTGCCCGCTCAAATTTGGCAGATTGATTACATCGGTCCACTTCCCATGAGTAGGAATTGTCAATATGTTTGCACTATTGTTGATACATACAGTGGCCTGTTGGTAGCCCTTCCCTGTAAGCAAGCTACCCAATTGAATACCATTAAAACATTGGAATTGATTATGATGTATTATGGTGTGCCATTCCAAATTCAATCTGATAATGCATCCCATTTTCGTGGAAGATTGGTACAGGAATTCTGTGTGGAAAACAATATTGACTGGGTATTTCATATCCCATATTATCCGCAGGCCTCGTGTCTTGTGGAGAGATTGAATGGTCTGCTGAAGGAGCAACTGCGTAAATTGACAGATGACAAGTATAAGAATTGGCGAGACTTTTTGCCCCAAGCGCTATTAATTTTGAATAATCGTCCTTTTCTAAATGCTGAATCTCCACTTATGCGTTTGTTTCCTCCGAATGTTAATGCTCAGCCAAATGAAATCAGAGACTGTGATGTACTGGGAAATTACTCCCGGAGCTTTGGCTCCATGTAGAGCGACCCCAGGGTCAGCAGGTTTAGACTTGCATGCCATGGATGACACCGTTATAAAAGGTAAAGATCGGGTCATCATCGCGACCGGTGTTGGTGTTCATATACCACCCGGGAATTTTGGATTAATCGCCCCTAGATCGGGGCTGGCTGTAAAAGGCATTCAGGTGCTTGGAGGGATCATTGACAGTGATTATCAGGGAGAGATTAAGGTGCTCCTGCTGAATAGCAGTGAGGCTGACTTACTGATACATCAAACTGACCGAGTGGCTCAATTACTCATAATGCCTGTCTTCAGTGGTGAAATGGTAAAAGGCACTGCCCCAACTTTGCTAACTGTACGAGGCCAGAAAGGTTTTGGCTCCACAGATAACCCTGGGGCCAGGGTTTGGGTGCAGTCGCCTAAGAATCCCCCTGAACAAGCAGAGGTCATCGCCACCGGTCATGACAATACCATTTTAGTTATGAGACCAGGGAAAGATAGCTGGGAAGCGGTCCCGGCTGAAAAATGTTACTTACGAGAATGAATAATGCCTGTATTTGATCCTCTTTCAGATCATTCTTTGGACTGTTGCTGCAGGATGTGTCGTCGTCGGACTATTTTCGGGTTGGTTCGACGAGAGAGGAGGGACCCCGTCAACCCGGGATGAGTTACGCACCCGAGTGTCGCGTTCCCTCGCTGCGTGGGATTCGTCATCGAACTTTTGGACCTCACTGGCGAAAAGGGTGACTGATGCCCCTCACTTCTGTTTGACGCCGATGAGATCTGTACACGACATCTTGGCGACCTGTCTGGTTGCTGTCCCTGCTTCGCTAGAAACTTTGACTCATATTTTCAACATTTCAAAGGCTCGCCCCAATGTTCTTCTGGGCGATTTTGCCACCCATGCGTATTGCCCCTTATGTACTGAACTACCAGACCCGATACCCCCCATCCAGTCCCAAATAGTTACCTATAATATCACACAAGGAGATTTGTGTTTTTTCCTTACGTGTAATCCTAGTGCAATTTCTGAATGTCTGCGTCTAAAATTGAAAGGTGCTACTTCCTTTACCCTTCATGAGCGAACTTTGTGCTTTCAAAGGACACCGAAAACATGTGCTTCTGTCCAGAACAATATGACTTGCAAGAGTTTGGTAGTTACCCCCAGTCATTATCGCACGATGTTACTACCTGCCGGATGGCTTTTCTCATGTGGTAATACTTCCTGGCCATATGTCCCCGCAAATATTTCTGGAGGCCCTTGTGCCATTACGAGACTCAGTTTACTGATTTTCTCGTCACATCCGAATGCCAATTCTCGTGTGATTCGAGATACAGTGATGTTATAGGAGGATTGTGACTCGTCTTTGTATTTATATTCCAAGTCTGAATACCTTAGCCTGGCTATTTCAATTATTGGTGTTCCTGCTTTGGCGGTTTATAATGCCAAATCTATTGGGAAAATGGCCTGCTGGATGGTAAAATCCATTAATCATACTTCTACAGTCCTGTCTGACATGCTGTTAGACGCCCAGGGTGAACGCAGAGCCATCTTGCAAAATCGAGCGGCCATTGATTATCTTTTGCTTAAACATGGACACGATTGTTCTGATTTTGAGGGTCTTTGTTGTTTTAACTTGTCTGATCATACACAATCCATTCGCGCTCACATTGATAAGCTACATGACTTGACAGAAGAAGTTAGAAAACACATTGACCAGGGCTGGTTTGACTGGCTCTTTAATTGGTTACCTGATTTGTATCTGTTACGTCAAATATTAGGAGGTATTCTGATTACCATCGCTGTTTTGATTTCTATCTGTTGCTTTATTCAGTGTATTCCTTCACTACTTCAATTCTGCACATTTGGTACTAGACATAGATCAGTTAGCTTTGTTTCATATTATTCTTCCACAGATGTTAGTTCTGTTTAATGAATGTATAATAGACTGAAGTCAAGCGTGAAATGTACTGCTCGATTTTCCCGGCCCTATTGTGTTGACGGGTGATTAGTGTGACTTCAGTCTCTTACCATCCAAGTCTAAGGGTTAGAGTAGTGAATGGAGCCTATTTACTAGGCACTTCGACATGATCCTGTGTTCTTCCCCATAGATCAGGGCTTGCACACATATCCTAGGGGATAGATTCGTTAGTATTAGGGATAACCTGTCCTGTAGTGAGGGTATTTCATGGAGCCGTGCTGAATTCAGGCCTGGTAGGCCTCAAACGGGAGAGACTCCATCTTTCTTTCTGCTCCGGCAGCTTGAGATGCTTCTAGGTTAAGGGTGATGTTTTAGTTATGAGGTGTTATTCGCTTGGAGAGAACCGGTTCAGGCCAGCCCTTATCGAAGGATTGTATTTTTCTTCATGCCGAAGACACTACATCAGGCCGGCCGGCTGGGAACGTGTCCTTGGTACGGGGAGGTACAAGAATTTGGTGGGCGGCAGGTTACGGGCCGGAATTTTCCATGAGGAAATGCACCTCTATATTAGTGAAAGTCTGAGGCAGATACGGTGCACTTACTTCAGTCTGTAGGCGGCATCTAGCTGTTAGCAGTAAAGCTACTACTTATTCCAGGGAAGACAGATGACAAACTTGAAGGCGGAGAAAAACCGAGAGACAGATACTCTTCTAGCAGAATAGCCAGAGAGGAGAGAGTAGCCGATGAGGAAGAGGTCCCAGTGACTCGGAGAAGGGAGAAGGGAACAGATCCGTGACTGCGGAGGTGTGACTTCCAGGCGAGCCGAGGCACAGACGAGAAGGGAACCTAGATGACCATTGAGTGCAGGCTACACACGACTAAGGTGATGTCGACCCCTTTCTTATTAGAGTGTACAACCTAATCTTTCACTTTTCTTTGCAGGTTATGTGTTACATAGTAATGTTATGTGATTGCGTATGTAATGAGTAATAAAGTACCCAGTTTGTAGTGAATCAACATGTGCTGCGTGTTCTTGTATAAGAGGGTAGCCTATTCTTCTAGTCAGCTGTGACTTGACATGGACAGATGTTAACCCTGATCAGGTAAGTGGTAACTGAATAAGGGAGAGAGGAGCCCCTCGAACCAGAGAACAGGTTGTGCTCAAACTGGCAGTTCTTGTGTGATCTGATAAATAGTAAAACTGATTCCCTTGTTGTATGTTATGGTAATCATAGGATGAACTTGTACTGAGGCTGCCGTCTGGGCAGGAAGTCCTGGGTCCGTCTGGGACCGCGAGGCTGAGGCTGCCGTCTGGGTAGGAAGTCCTGGGTCCGTCTGGGACCGCGAGGCTGAGGCTGCCGTCTGGGTAGGAAGTCCTGGGTCCGTCTGGGACCGCGAGGCTGAGGCTGCCGTCTGGGTAGGAAGTCCTGGGTCCGTCTGGGACCGCGAGGCTGAGGCTGCCGTCTGGGTAGGAAGTCCTGGGTCCGTCTGGGACCGCGAGGCTGAGGCTGCCGTCTGGGTAGGAAGTCCTGGGTCCGTCTGGGACCGCGAGGCTGAGGCTGCCGTCTGGGTAGGAAGTCCTGGGTCCGTCTGGGACCGCGAGGCTGAGGCTGCCGTTTGGGTAGGAAGTCCTGGGTCCGTCTGGGACCGCGAGGCTGAGGCTGCCGTCTGGGTAGGAAGTCCTGGGTCCGTCTGGGACCGCGAGGCTGAGGCTGCCGTCTGGGTAGGAAGTCCTGGGTCCGTCTGGGACCGCGAGGCTGAGGCTGCCGTCTGGGTAGGAAGTCCTGGGTCCGTCTGGGATCGCGAGGCCGCCACTTGTATTATAAGAGGTCTAGATATATATATATATATATATATATATAGTAGGAATTCCCTGTCCTTAGGTGGTATATATCTGTGGTTACTTGTTGTGAATAGGCCCTAGGGAGAGGGTAACGTTCTGGCTGGGTTAGAGAGGCTCTGATGAGCGGGTTCTATCTGATCCGAAAACCCAAGCAGAACACCTGGGTAGGCAGACCTCCGGAGGAGCGCCAGCAAACCCGCCTGTGACAGTGCAGTGGACTTGGCTGGAAACGGTATGGGCGGAGCTGCTACAGCTGCGGAGAGCAGTCCCCAGCTGGCACTCGAGGTCCTGCGTAGCCCAGCGGGTGCCTGGCCAAGGTGCGGTAAGGTAGGAGAGGTCCCTGGGGAGGAAGATCGTCCCCAGGGGGACCAGGGGCTGTGCGCCGCAGACCAAGACCCCAGCTGGCCGGTGAGGTGACCCGGCCCTCCGTACTGCTCCGTGACACCATCTACGTAGTGAGGTCCTTGAGGAGAAGACTGCACTGCGGTGCCCCTGGCCAAGCCCGGTGAGTGCAGATGATAGCACGGATCTGCTAGGGAGGAGGGCGTCTCTGGGGCTATTCCCGGCCAGAGAACTCAGCCCGCTGCTGCCCCCCTGGGATCTAGATGGCACAAGGTGATCTATGTGAGAGCCATTATAAAATAATGGGGTTACCCACTTAATGTCCGCTGACCTGGATATCCAGTAGTACAGAAAACAGTTGGTCCTGAACTTATTTATAAAAGTCTAGGAGTAATCGCGATTTGAGCTCAAATTTATGCATGCATGTAGTCAGCAAAGAGTATCAAATACAGACAAAGTCCTTAACTGTGCGCCAGGTATAATAAACGACATTGGCACCTATTGACTTTCTAAGAACATTTCTGTTTTTATTCACAGATACATTTTCAAACTGGTAGATACACTACCATACTCAGTAATAGTTTGGAGGTTGCTCCAAAGGGAGGGGCGTGCAAAAAAGTTGTGCCCATGCGTGCAATAGATAAAGAGAAAAAAGGAATCAGAGTGAGGGTAATTTAAAATACAAAATTATTACAATCATTTCAAAAGATAACTGGTTATACATAACAACAAAACCAGTTGGGCATGGCCTGTCCATCATTGGTCATTTTTTATAAGCATTTTTGGTGATTTCCATGGACTGAGAGATCTGTAGGTTGGGCGAAATAATGGTGATACGTGGTACAGTCCCACTTTGGGACAAGTGTCGACCCTTCGACCCGACTTAGAAGTATAGAGGGTAACTACGTCCTCAGCTGGCAGGTCTTCCTCAGGACAGGGGAATAAGGAGACAACCTATTCAAAGGTGCCCGTTGATGAATAGTTGATAACATCCCCCGGGTATGGGATGTCCGCCCTTCCATTGTGGTCTATAACCAATATTCAAAGGTTCCAAAGTGCAGGCAACTTGAACTGACGAGCGAGGTGTCTTCTTCTGCCCGGGCGAGTTACTTTTTTCAGATGGCGATTAATTCACCATTCTGATAGAGACTACTAGCTGCAGATTCCTTAACGTAGAATTATCCCCAGGCGTGAGACTGGATCTGGAATTTTTTTTGCCACAGCATCTCTGCGTGCCGGGGGACGACACCACATGACTCCGCCCTGACGTTGTCCGCGGACCTGACGTCAGCGAGGTCACATAAGTCCCACCCCGGCGCGCTGACGTCAGTTTCCTTCTTTTCTGCGTGCAACGCTGATCCGGAGTGAGTCCCCTTGACCTGTTTTCACCTTTGCGTTGGGAACAGTGTGCAATGCCTTCAGGTTTCAAGACGTGTGGATCTTGTACACATCAGATGTTGGCGACGGACCCTCACCCTATTTGTATGTGGTGTTTGGGCGAGCACCATGATTCTACGGACTGCGACACTTGTCAGTATCTCGGCAGATGGTGGAGCGCCAGATGAAATTGCTTTCGGCCCGCTTGTCCAGATCGGTCTCGTCACAGCGTCCGTCCCCTACCTTGGAAGGGTCCAGAAGCCGCTGATTCTGGCTGCGGCATCGTCCTTCACCGAGGCCCCATGGGCGGCGCTCGCCCACCGGTAAGTCCTGCAGCTTGCCACCGAGGCCCTTTCCTCATTCTGCAGAGGGCACGGGTTCCTCTTCATGCGCGGGGCCTTCTGCGGACTCGCCAGCGGCTTCACCCCTGGCGCCGACGGGTTCGGCTTCAGGTTTTGGAGGTGTGGTGTCGTCTAGGTGCAGCCCTACGGGGTTCCCCTCTTCGACCCATGGCGTCCCTGCTTCGCCGCAAAACCCGCGGGGTTCCCTGTGGTGTCGCAGGAGGTTGACGGGACTCGCAGCTCATCCCCGAGTCCCCCTCAGTCCTCTGGGCAGGCGGCTGTCTTACCGGAGGCCGAGCCGATGCCTTTCCAGCGCTGACAGCTTTCCTCCCCGGCCCTGGCGGCACCGCGGGTGGGGGCTGGGACCCGGGGCGCCTCCCCGGGTCCCTCTCGGTCCTCTGCGCCGGCGGCTGCCTCGTCGGAGGTTGAGCCGGTGCCTTTTCGTGGCTGTTCATTGACTGCTTCGACTCTGACGCCGCCCCTTTCTCCTGTGAGGCAGTTGGTGGTGAAGGTCGACTCAGCACCCCTGGTGGACACTTCGGCACTGATCAAGGACACACTGGTGCCCATAGCGGACTCCCCGGCCCCGTCCCGACGTCGGATCGTCGACTCTTCTCCGGATGTCCCTTCCTCTCCGGAGGTTTGTCGTCTCCTCTTCACCGGAGACTGGAAGCCACATCGTTGCCTTTTCCCCGGCGGCTTCCAGAGAGGGTTCTACTCCGTCTCCGCGTCCACGGCCCCCGGACCCGCTCTCCGCACCTTGCAGTTGGTTGCCGCGCTGGCTTCCCCGCCTTCTCCGGAGACCCCTCAGGCCCCTCACTCCTCCACGGGTCTTCCGTCCTACAGGGGCTGGCCGTTTCTTTCTCCAGCAGGGCACGGGGACGGGCGGCTTAGTTTGCAGCCTTCGCCCACGGAAGAGTTGCTCTCTCCCCCACGACGCCCTACGGAGGCGAGTGTAGCCTTTGTCCGGGCCATCTCCACGGCCACCGGCATTTTGCAAATGGGCAACTCGGTCGATCCACTCCCCATGGACCACTTGTTGGAGGTTCTCCACCACGGCTCTGGTGGAGGGGAGCCATTTCTTCCATTTGAAGCCTCGCTCCACAACTCTCTTCCGGCGGTCTGGGGGCGTCCTGCTACGGGGGATCTGGTGCCTCAGCCACTCCTCCACCGCCACCATCCTGCCCCGCACGATCCAGTCAATCAATCAATCATAGCATTTATAAAGCACGCTACATACCCGTGAGGGTCTCAAGGCGCTAGGCGGGGGGGATGCTGCTACTGTTTCGAAGAGCCAGGTCTTGAGTCTCCTGAAGGCTAGGAGCTCTTCGGTGTGCCGCAGGCGGATGGGGAGGGTGTTCCATGTCTTGGCGGCGAGGTGGGAGAATGATCTGCCGCCGGTGGTCACTCTTCGGATGCGGGGGATGGTGGAGAGGGCGCAGTCTGCAGAGCGGAGCTGGCGGGTGGGGGTGTAGAGGCTGAGTCAGCTGTTGAGGTATGCTGGTCCGGTGTCATGGAGTGCCTTGTGTGCGTGGGTGAGGAGCTTGAAGGTTATCCTCTTGTTGATGGGGAGCCAGTGCAGGTCTCTCAGTTGGGATGAGATGTGGCTGCGGCGAGGGATGTCGAGGATCAGGCGTGCGGAGGCGTTCTGGATGCGTTGGAGCCATTTCAGGAGTTTGGCCGGGGCTCCTGTGTAGTGTGTTGCCGTAGTCCAGTCTACTGCTGACGAGGGCCTGGGTGACCGTCCTTCTAGTTTCGGTGGGGATCCACTTGAAGATCCTGCGAAGCATGTGGAAGGTGTTGAAGCAGGAGGAGGAGATGGCATTGACCTGCTTCGTCATGGAGAGGGTGGAGTCGAGGATGACCCCTAGGTTGCATGCGTGGTCGGTAGGTGTAGGGGGTGCTCCTAGTGCAGTCGGCCACCAGGAGTCGTCCCAGGCCGAGGGGGTAGATCCGAGGATGAGGACCTCCGTCTTGTCTGAGTTCAGCTTCAGTCGCTGTTTCTCATACAGTCGGCGACGTCCTTCATTCCTTCGTGGAGGTTGGTTTTAGCGGTGTGGGGGTCTTTGGTGAGGGAGAGGATTAGCTGGATGTCGTCGGCGTAAGAGATGATGTTGAGGTCGTGCCGTCGTGCGACGTGAGCGAGCGGTGCCATGTAGACGTTGAACAGCGTTGGGCTGCCTTTTTCCCACCCATCTGCCCAGGGCCCTGTCCTGCAGACTGCTTTTCCTTCCTTACCTTCAGTGTTGCTCCCTCCTTCACGGGAGGCTCAGTGGTTGGACTCATGGGGGCATAACATTTTCACTTCCACTAGTGCTGCTCTGCGCTCGCTCAACACACTTTGTGTGTTGGCCAGGGCTACCTCCGACCTATGGGACTCCGCGGAGTCCCTTCTGTCTCGCACCGCCCACGAAGGTGCCCGTGCTGATCTGTGACACCATGTGCTGGATGGTCGGGAATTAGCTGCATTTATTCTCCGTTCGGCCTTGGATGTCTCTGATTCTCTCGCCCGCGCTATGGCGAGTTCTGTGGCCCTCCGCCGCCATGCTTGGTTGCGGGATAGCGTCTTTCCGGAGAATATTCAGGAGCGTCTTGTTGACCTGCCTTTTGATGGGATTCTTTTATTTAACACCCACGCGGACTCAACTATTCAACGACTCCTTGCGGGGCTCCGTCCTCCTCCCCCTCCGTAAGCTTCGGCTTGTCGGTCCTCAGGTGTCTTAAGGGAGGTGTTTATCCCAACTCTCTCTTTGGGCCTAGTGTTTAGGATGGCCCGTCTGTGTGCTGTGTGTGGCTTGGAATGCCTTTAGGGTCCTTACGTTGCCCCCTCTGTACTTTTGGCTGCTGGTACAGCCCTTCAACTTTTGTGGTGTGTGATTTTTGGCGGTTAGTGAACCCGTATAGGTCCTCACATTGGTCGATCTGTGTATTCTTTTTTGACTGATTGGTAAGCCGCCTGTTGTGAAACCCTAGGGTTTTTTCTGTTCTTGACCTCTGCTGCGGGTTTCTCTAAGAGGTGTTCCCCTGTTTTGTTTTGGGGCGTGTCATACCCTAGGTGGGGTACTTGTAGGCTATTGTATAGCTCTGTCCTAAGCTGGGCGGGTGTCGATACCTTCTCGGGTTCCTTGCGCTGCTCCAGGTTCTGTCCCGCTCAGTATCCGTTGGTGTTTCTATCCTTCTTCAACAGGGCTTGCCTGTCGTACATCATTTTGCCCTTTGTACCTGCGGGATATCTGCTTCTGTGAGTTTTGCCTTCCCACTTTTGTCATGCTGTCAACGGCGTCGCGTCTAGGTGTTTCCACCTTATTATTCAACGTTTCGGCCTGTTCGTCTGCCTTGTGTTACGGGGGGGCTAGGTTATTCCTGGTGTTCTCCTGTGTTCTGGTTGACGGCTTTAGGTCTGTCCTACATATTTCTCACTTCCTGGGGGTCGCTTTGTTCCCCCCCATCCTCCCACGCTGCTTCTTGAGGGGGGGGTTCTTCTCTTTATCTTCTTGCCGGTCCCACTTCTCTTCTTGGGCCAGGTTGTGCCTCTGGGACGGTCCTTCTCTGGGGCTTGTTCTGGGGTTCCCTTGCCTCTGTCTTCGTCTTGCGCTCGGCTTGTTCTGGGCACGCTGCATCATAGTATTTACCAGCTGCCTACTGCACACACCTGGTAGTTATGGTCCACCTCCGTGGGCCTCGGCGTGTACCTGTGTGCTCCTGTCCCTTGCTTTGCTGGAGCTTTCCACGACTGTGTCTTCCTTCTCACGTATGCGCTTATCGTCTGTGGGGCTGTTCCTGCCTTGTTCCCTGCCTCGGGGCTGACACCCGTTCAGCTGTCCCCTTCGCTGTGTGTGTTCTCCTGAGGCGGGCTCTGCCTCCGTTCCACCTCTTCTCCTTGGATTTGGAGGTGGTTCTTCTCTTCCTTTGGTACTCGTTTCGTGCCGTCTGCCCCTCTGGGTTTTCTGGCGGACGCCCTTTGCCCCTCGGGTCGGCTTCTAGTATCCTGGCCTTCCCTTCTCCTTGTTCTTTCTTACTTCTGCTTGATGGGGGCTGGGCCGTCCTTCCTGTCCCCATGACACATCCCCTGTTGGGGCCCTGTGTTCTTCCAAGCTGGTGAGGTTCTCTCGCATACCCTCCTTCCCTCTGGGTATGGCTAGGGTATCTATTCTACATTAAGGAATCTGCGGCTAGTAGTCTCTATCAGATTTACAAGTTACTTACCTTCGGTAACGATCTAACTGGTAGAGAAGATTCTAGCCGCAGATTCCTTCATGGCCCGCCCTTCCTCCCCATTCTGCGAGGACCCTTCTGCTTGGTCTTCTGCACTCGCCTCCCTCCTGGTGGCTTTGTCTTCTGCGGGTGCCCTCTTTCACTTCCTCCCTGGCAGGATGCTTTGTTCTGTTTATTTGTTCGACTCCTTCTTTTCTGGTAATTGGACGGTAGGTTCATGTGTACTTCTGCATACCTGCACCATGGTTATTCCATACCTGCACCATGGTTATTCCAGTGTGGGGCTTACTCATAATCTTTTTTTCATTGCTTGAGGTTACTGACTCCTCTGCAGTCCTCTGGGTTGGGGTCTCTTGGCTGTGCCTCAGCCCTTAGCTCTTTACAGGGGATACGACAGTCCTTGATGGTGTTGTCTTGGGGTGATTTGTCATTACTCATCTGTTTCAGACTTGTTGCCCTTCACTGTTCTAGATTGTGGTGGCAGACTTTGTCATCTGCCACGACCTTTTTCACATGTTTTCTGCCTCCAAGGAGGATATCGCCTTCGCTTTGCAGGGTTGATTCTCAGAGGGGTGCTCTGCTCTTTCCTTTCCATGGCTTTCAGTAACACAGTCTCTAATGGTGCTGTTCCTCACCATTCGCTTCTCTTTCTGTTTCACTGATTTTTTCGCACACTGTTCCCATACTCTCACAGTTTTGTTTGTGATGGCTCCGCGTTGTGGCGCAGAAAATTTCTCCGAAGAAAACTGACGTCAGCGCGCCGGGGTGGGACTTATGTGACCTCGCTGACGTCACATCCGTGGACAACGTCAGGGTGGAGTCATGTGGTGCCGCCCCCCCCCCCCCCGGCACGCAGAGATGCTGTGGCAAAAAAATGTCCGGATCCAGTCTCATGCCTGGGGATAATTCTACGTTAAGGAATCTGCGGCTAGAATCGCCTCTACCAGATACATCGTTACCGAAGGTAAGTAACTTGTACCTTACATAGATTAATTCACGCAACATGTAATTATCATGAGTGGACTTTGAGTTGCCCGCACTTTGGAACCTTTGAAATGAGTTCCCACAAACAACGCCTTTCAATACCTCCAAATACGCCACTGGGTTACATCGCCAGCATACCAGGCGGCGGCCTCGAGGAGACTGACGGCGTTTGAGAAATGGTTGGTCCATATACAGGATGACAAGCACCTCATATCAGAGCTGTATGCGATGCTGATGAAAGATACGGAGGGGGAATGTTTCAAGGGACTGTGGAGGTGGGAGGAGGAACTAGGGTGCGCTCTCTCTGACAGAGTGGGAGGATATATACTTTAGGGCTCACCACACAGCAATAAGCACCGCAGGGACAGAATCGGCCTATAAAGTCCTATCATATTGGTACTTCACCCCCTTGCGTATCCATTGCTGGGACAAGAATCGATCCGAAAGATGCTGGAGAGGATGCAGGCAGACAGGCTCACTGGTCCACTTGCTATGGCATTGCCCCAAATTGACGCGCCTCTGGGACACTGTCCTGGACGACATGGAGCATTTAATTCCAGCGTACACTCTCCTGGGGCTGACGAACCCCTCAACATTTCCCCTGCGCTCTCTAAGGGGTCGTCCGATGGCTCTGACGCTGTTGGCAGCACAAAAAAACAAAAAGGGGGAGTGAAGAGGTTCTGCTCACATGAGCAATGGAGGTGGATACGTCCTCCTCAAGTCAGTAGATACAAAACATAAAGATCCACCCTCAGATAGATGTAAAAGCCTTGTCCTCCCAGACTACTTGTGTTTCCTACAATGGTGGAGAAACACAGTTTATTTAAATACCCCTCACACACCAAAAGGGCCCTTGGTGTCATGCTTCATCATAGGGGTCTTCCCGCCCTGCTGCGGGACGGGGCGTGCTGCAACCGACGACTACGTGGAGGCACTGTTATTGTAGAAAGACTACGTGTTGTGTGTGAGTGAAAGGGTCAGGAGTGAATGAAATTAAAATTACAAAAATACCTTGCTCGTTTGACTAAAAGACTTTAATATTCCTTTGAGCTGGTATTCTTAAAAGTGGGGAAGGAGGTGTGTTGCCTCAATGAGCAGTGCCTCATATATCTGTCAACTTGTTTCGAAGCCCTCCCCTGGCTTCTTCTTCAGGACCAAAAGGATCCCTTCTACACTCACTTTCTAATAAGGAGCGATATTTATAAGGTATCTAAGATTAGTGTATGTACATGTAGTAACTATGTGAAGGGCATGCCAAATAACCATGCACAGTATACAATACCTAAATAGGTATACTATACTACTTTGTGATCTGGAAGAAAAATGACATAGCATTAAGAGGCAAGACATTATCATCATCCATCGTGATAGGTGGTGACCTGCAAAGAAAGTGGTACGTGATAATGTATTCCTTATCCGTAATCAGTGTGACAAAATGATGTGTCCTGCTGTTAGAAAGAAAATACCATTTACAGACACAAACACACATTGAACAAAAAGCACACACACTATATCAAGGGACTAGTTCTAGTGAGTCCAAAAAACGGTACGTGCATCCTTAGAAACACAAGGTATTGCCACATATCCAATTAAATAAAGTGCTATGAGAGAGATATGCGTGGTATCAGGGTTGTCAACCTACTTGATTCCTAAGGAGATAATGCCCCATGAGCCTTATACAGGTGGGAGGGGTGCCTATAGTCACACTCTGGAAATACAAAAACATGAAGAAACAGTTTACTTTGCGTAATCCTGTCGATCATAGTTCTAGTCCTTATGTAACCTGCTGGTGCTTGTCGGCTATGCCGTACTTACTACTCCAAGGACACTGCCCCGCCGTATCCAGCCTCCCTGCGGCTCCGTTGAACAATGGAAATGCGTGGGGTGTGCCCTTAATTAGTCATACTAATTGATGTTGCCGCCGTCAATTAAGGGTTCAATCTTTTTCATCTCTCCGGAAGTGGATTGAGAAGCCTGTGGCAGAGTGTAGGGGCTGGTGCGTCAACCTCACTCGTGTTACGAAATAAAAGACTTCCCTTGCTCACAGTGCCTTCGTCACATTAGTATCCCAGCGCGTCTACCCGTTAAGATTCACCCGGCAGTAGTTTCAAGGTAGTGTTTCCTGGTGTTAGGTTTAAGCGACGTCTCTCAAAACTGGACTGCCAACCTTAGCGGAACATCGAGAGCGGCGGCCATTCACAGTTCCGGTCATGCTAGTTCCTACCGGGAACAAAGCTCCCTCAATCCTGGGGAGAAGTGTTATTACATTATCAGTATTTGTTATTTCACAAGTAAATAAGTAAATGGGTATCATTCGTGGTGATGAACATGTTATTTCACAAGTGGGATAAAAACGATCTGGAGTTCCTCCAGGTGGCCATAATTTGAAAGGTTCACAAGTTGTTTAGAGGACGTAAGTATTAAAGGAGGAATACGTATTGTGTGAGAATGAGTATGTTGAATGTGCTTTTTGAACCGATACTCCTCATACACGATGAAAAGCGATCAGAGTGCTCTGTTGGGCTATCATTTGTAAGGGTTCTGAGCAGACTTTAGTACAACAAAATGTATGATTAATAGTGAGATTGGGATCCCTGTTGGGTTCCTATGCCCTGTAAAAAAATATAGTGTGCAACACTATCATCGAAACATAACACGGTGGGGCGGAAATAGGTCCCTTTTTCCCATAAAGGCACTTCAGGCAAAGACATTTTTGGACCTCTTGGGCCCAGATTGTGTAGGTCATGATTACAGTGGGTCTTCCTTAGGAAAGGTAAATAGGTGAAGTGTAAGTGGGACCCTGGATCACCCTTTTCAGTGATCATCAGGTTGTTGTCCAGATAATATGACGGTACCCGTCGACCTGCTGGTTATTCGTGGAAGTTTTTAGGAAAACTGACTCCAGGGTATGTCGTCATTAAGGCCGTCAGTGTGGTTCTTCCCCCTCCCCGCCCCCCCATACGGAAATCCCACCGCTGTTCCTTTTCAAATAGGCCATTCTCGCCATTCAGTTGTTCAATTGCTGTCCATTTCAAATCCTCCACACTGTATTGAGGGGTTAGGTAGTGTGTTGACATTTGGGCTGTGCTTTTTCTGCAGCAAATGTTGCTTCTGTGTTCCCCAATGTGAACCTTGATAGATCTGGTCGTCATGCCTATGTACTCCAGGCCGCATGGTCAGGTGACCATATACACAACATTCTTGCTGTTGCAATTTGTAAAGCTCCTTTGTTCCCACTCTGTACCATTTCTGAATTTAATGCGCCTACTCCTGCAGGTTAAGTGGCATGTACTACAATTACCAGAGGGGTGGTGACCCTGCACTCGTGGTAGTAGTAGACCCTCCGGTCCTATTGGTAGTCCTGTTCGCGGTCTGGTGTGGACAAGCATGTCCTTCAAATTTCTTCCTCTTTTATGTGCGAACATTGGTTCCGGGAGATTGAGTTTACAGCAATTCAGGAGTCTCCAGTGTTTTTTTTACTATTTTCGATACCTGGTTTGAATGGGTGTTAAACGTGGTCACACAGATGGGTCTTTCTTCACATGCCACAGGTACCTTGCCCTCCAATAGGTCATCTCTGTTGTTGTTTCTTACTCTCTTCATTGCTTTATTGATGATTCTTGTGGGGTAATTGTGTTTCATAAGCTTGGTTTGTAGGTCGGATGCCTGAGTCTTGAAATCCTTCAACTCTGTTCAATTCCTCCGAAGGCGGAGGAATTGTTCATAGGGGAGATTCTCCCGGAGGTGGCGAGGGTGAAAACTGTTGTACAGAAGTAAACAGTTCTTACCCGTTACTTTGAAATGTGTTGTCGTTTTCAGGGTCCCTTCGTCTGGGTACATGTTGAGATCCAGAAAGACCAGGTTGTCCCGTGAAGTTGTTTGTGAATTTGAGAAAGTTGTTCTGTTGGTTGAGCGAGATCATAAAGGATTCTGTAGATGTAATGTTCCATTCCCATACCATCAGGACGTCATCGATGTACCGTTTCCAAATCTTTGTGTTGAAGAAAGGGTTGCTGGGGTGCAAGATTTTTCTTGTTTCTGGATGGTGCAAGTAAAGACCAGCTAAGCTGGGAGCAAAGGTGCTCCCCATGCTGGTCCCGTGCTTCTGTACATAGTGTCCTCATACATGAAGAAATTCTTAATGAGTGCTAATGACGCACATTCCATCACCACGTTGCATGGGGTCTGATACTCCCATGCGGTGGAGTAAAGAACTTAACTTTAGTTTGCGGATGAACTACTTCATCTCTGTACATAGTTTAAATTTGACTATCCTGTTGGTCGGTACATTTCCAAGTCCTCTTTCCAGGACACGCTCTTGTGCCTGTGTCAGATGGCAATCTGTCAAGTTCACCACTAAATTCCTCTCCTGCTGGTTGATGGTTGGGTGTTCGTTGCGCTGGTCATGCTCCTTGTTGAGACGCATGGTGTTTCGTCCTCTGGGGTGGACCAGTGGACATTGTTGCCCCTCCAGTTCCTGCCTCTCCGTGGTGCTTGGCATGCCCCTAAAAAAGGCGGTGGGCCATAGTAGTTGTAATCGTATTCCTGCGGTGGAGGTATCCAGTGTTGGTATGGTCCCCCATCTGTGGTGGCCCGTAAGGATACGGTGGGAAAGACAGTGGCCCTTGGTAATTACCCCATCCTCTCCGTCTCGGGTTGAATGGTCGTTGATGTTGGCCTCCCCCTCTATGGTATCGGGCCGCTTCTCTCTGCTGGATTTGGAGTTATCAGATCCTGTATCTGTCTCATCATCCACCAGCCCCCCAGTTGGGCTCACTGAATGTCCCTGACCACGTAGCATGGCTTCATAAGCTATAATTAACACTGGCAATGGAGTGCATGTCAATGGTTGCAGAACACAAGGAGGAGACCTATGCTGACTTATGGTCCCTGTTCATCCAGATATTATCGACTGAATTACGAGAGATCACATGGCTTCAATACCTACGAATACTGCGGTGACTCCCTCCTTGAGAGGGAGAGCAGTGGGCTTTCCCCCTGGTTGAAATCTGAGGATCAACTCCTGTAGGGAGGGGAGGGGAGGGTGTTTACTTCCAATGTTACTCTGAGTTCTGTTGATCCCTTTCAAGTGATCCTTTAAACGCTGCCGGTACCAGGGTTATAGGTGTACAGCTGTGTATATTTATATTCTCTGAGGACGCTGCCGGCCTAAGGGTTGTAGGCAATCAGCTGTTTACAAGACATGGATCTTTTCAATAAACAGAATGGTTTCATAAAGCGGCCAAGGCCTGTTAACTTTTCTAGTCAAGTCGAGCATACCTGCAGCTCTTTCAGTGGAGCAAATTCTTGCTGCTACAACTACATATCGAGATCTGTGTGTTTGCAAAGACATTACTGCCCAGCAATCCTGGAAGAACCAAACTCTAACTCTCACAAATGCCTTTGAATAACAAAGGTTCTAAAATGTGAGCAAGGAACTCTGTTACACAAGAAAGCATTAAATGACAAGGTTCTAGAATTGTCATTCAGAATGTCTGCAACAAGTCATTGATCTAGCCCTTGAGGGTCATTGCCACCAAGTGTTGTAAGGGAGGTAAAAGAATGTCATGTGTGCAACTGCTTGTCTCCCAAAACAACGCAACATCCATTTGTTATGTCTGTTCTCTCGAAGCAGGTGTGGGAGAGGATTGCCGTTTAGTTTGTTTGGATCCCTTAACAATCGACATCAACTAATGGTAGTTGCTGAGCACTCATGATTTCCCTAGGTGGAAGACCTGTAGTCATCCACACATGATAGTCATTGAAACATTAAATGACATTTTTGCAACATGGGGTGTCCCCTGTATTCTTAAGTCCGACAATGGTCCACCATTCAACAGCTGAGAGTTTAAACAGTTTCTGACTAACATGAATGTCAAACATCAGAAAAGTACCCTCTCTCTGGCCACAGGTATTGTCGAACACTTCATGGGAACACTAAAGAGAATAGTGTGCTGCGCTGCGCTAGAAGGAAGTGATCTTATGTTCAGCCCTTAATGCCTACAGATCAACTCCCAATTCTTCTACAGGTGAAAGCCCTGCCACCTTGATGTTTGAGAGAGCCATGGGAACCGAATTGCTGCAATGGACCACTCCTAGGTCGACAGATGCGGATGAGTTCTATACGACGGATTCCTTCCCCAAGCCCCGAACAAAGACCTATGCTGATAAGCACAGGTATGCTCGGGACACGGTTTTCATAGAGGGAAACGAGGTCCTGGTCTAGCAAAAACAAATGCAAGTCTGATGCTGAACCCCTGAGGGTCATGACAAGCAAAGGACATATGGTGACCACTCACCCTCCTATCACAAGAGATTCGGCACACTTCAAGCATCTACTTCGATGTTAGTAGTCTCCAGATGACAGAAGTGAGACCTGCCCACCTGAAAGTCCAGAGAGCTTACCTTCTACGCTTACCACTGCATCCCTGGTGCCTCAGGCAAACCCCGCTCCTCCGCTTAATCAACCTCCCATGACTAGGTATGGAAGACTGGTTCAAGCACCTCAACGACTAATTGAGGAGCTGTGATGTATATGTGTAATATTTGTACTTTTTTTAACAGAGGCGGAGATGTAGTGTCTTGTAAATATGAGTTTGAGGCATGTGTGCTGTAGATGCACGTTTTGCATACTCCTGCCATCTAGTGTTGCGTCTGAATGTTTGCAAGTTGTTTTTCCTCCAAGAAGTCTTTCCCATTCACGAGGTAAGGTGACTCCTCCTTTTGGTGATAGTGCGCATGGGCATCAACTCCATTGTTAAATAGCTTTTTCCGCCATCGGGTTCAGACGTGTATTGCTGCGCTCCGATTCTAAACTGTCAATCGGGATCCCTTCGGTTCGCAATTCACTCTACCCTCGTCGGTATTGTTTTGATCGTGTTACTATCTTCTGAATGTCGCAGAACTTCGGAAACCTTTCATTATCCATAAAAACTCTAACCGTGGCCTACGGGCCTAGATCTTCTCCGATTTCCACTTGAAGATCCTGGATTAAGTCTTCCGTTGATGGAACGGACGCCATTCCTATTCTGTCCTAGGTGCCATTCTAAATACCCGCACACCGATCTTCATAAGGTCTGTAACCTTTGTCTCTTCCTGGAGCATAAAAAAGACGACTGCGACGCGTGTCGGTCGTTCGGTTTGAAAAAACTCTGAGACCGTCGTGCTTGACACAAAGACATGCAGCAACAGTCTATCAAAGTAACTCCTGATATCTTCGGAAAGGAGGCCGAGCAGGAAGAGATGGAGGCGTCCGCGGCGAATGAGGAAGAGGCCTTTTCCATTCAGGACTCTTATTCAGAGTTAGAGATGACCTCTGGTCACACGATGTTCCATCTGGACAGGGTGTTGTGAGTAACAAAGCCCCTTTGCCCACGAAACCCACTCCAACCAAGCCAAAGGCTTGCCGTCAGGCCATGGTAGGCACCGAGACAGATTCCAACGCCACGCCTTCTGGCTCGGCATCTAAACAAAGTCAAGCCTTCCGGTTTGGGGTCGAACTGAGATGATACCCCCTCGATGCCGAAACATTTGGCATCGAAAGACAAAAAGGACAAATCCAGCTCAAAGTTGCTCCTTTGAAGCCACTCGAGCCGATTCTGGGAAAAAAGCAACACAAGCTGGATCACACACAGAAGGCAACCAGGTTAACCCTCAAACTGGATAGATTACCACTAAATCCAGTGATACCACCTCCCAAGAGGAATACTGAGTATAGAATACCTCTGAAGAAGAAGGATATAACTACTAGTCCTATTCATTTTCCAACCACTCCACCCTCTCCGACATTGCTGGTCATACCACCATCAGGGCCATTACATATTACACCTGCAGGGTCTCCACCGTCATGTACACCACCCGCTAGTAACAAACAGTGACTTTGTATCAGTTCTCCCCGAACATTCATCACTACATCAGTTTCTACCGGTTTGGCAGTCAGTAACAATAGACAAATGGGTGTTGGATATTATCCAACATGGTTACTTCCTGGAACTCACAATCAACCCTCCCAACATCCCCCCTCGTATTCACATACTGTCTTTAGAACACAAACATCTACTCCAACAAGAAGTACAAGCACTTCTAACAAAAGGAGCTATAGAACTCGTCCCATTAAACAAGGATCAGGAGTATATTCAATATACTTTCTAATTCCCAAAAAAGACGGTTCGTTGAGACCAATATTGGATCTCGGACCACTAAACCTTTAGTTAGACATATTGTCAGACCTGAAAGAGACAATTAGTTATAGATTCCTTACCTTAGAATAGATACCTTAGAACACGGTTACTCATAGTACGGGCTGCCAGCGGACCTTGCAGACATCCTACCTGTGTTTTTTAATAATAAAAAAAAATAGTGTTGGCAAACACTGCCGGGTGCAGCAGCCCGGACTCTGAGACTCTGCTCTGTGGGGGCCGGGGATTTCAGTGATTGTCAAAGTGGAGATGCAGGGGCCTAAGAGGTGAATTACAACAAAGCTTTATTAACATGTAAATGGTCTTGTAAATACCTGTGAAGTACTCGGGTGAGACTGTGGGTGCGCTCTGGGAAGCTGTCTCAGTGCGGCTGTGTGTGCGCGCTGGGAAGCTGTCTCAGCCCGGGCTGAGGGCTGACACACACACAGGGTGAGATGACAGAGGGTGAGGGAGGGAGAGGGAGACAGAGGTTGACAGAAGATGACAGAGAGAGGGAGACAGAGAGGTGCAGTCTGGGAGAGACAGAGGGAGGGAGACAGAGAGATAGAGGGAGGGAGACAGAGAGACGGACGGAGGGAGGGAGACGGAGGGAGACGGAGGGAGGGAGACTGAGGGAGGGAGACTGAGGGAGGGAGACGGAGGGAGGGAGACGGAGGGAGACAGAAGGAGGGAGATGGAGGGAGGGAGACGGACACAGAGGGAGGGAGAGAGATGGCGGGAAACACAGGGGAGGGAGGGAAGGAGACACAGGGAGGGAGACGGAGGGAGACAGTGGGAGACTGAGGGTGACAGAGGGAGGTAGGGAGACACAGGGAGTGAGAGGGAGACAGGGAGGGAGGGAGACAGAGGAAGAGAGACAGAGAGACAGAGACAGAGGGAGGGAGACAGAGGGAGGGAGACAGAGGGAGAGAGACAGAGGGAGAGAGACAGAGAGATAGAGGGAGGGAGACAGGGAGACGGATTGAGGGGAGGGAGACGGAGGGAGAGGTAGGGAAGGAGACCGAGGGAGACCGAGGGAGGGAGGGAGACCGAGGGAGGGAGGGAGACGGAAGGAGGGAGGGAGAGGGAGAGAGACGGAGGGAGGGAGACAGAGGGAGAGGGAGAGAGACGGAGGGAGGGAGAGGGAGACAGAGGGAGAGGGAGACAGAGGGAGAGAGACAGAGGGAGAGAGACAGAGGGAGGGAGACAGAGGGAGGGAGAGAGACAGGGAGGGAGACAGAGGGAGGGATATGGAGGAACGGAGGGAGGGAGGGAGAGGGAGGGGGAGAGAGGGAGGGAGGGGGAGAAGGAGAAGGAGAGGGGGAGAGAGAGAGAGAGAGATGTTTGTATGCCGGGTCTGGTGGCTCAGTGGACGAAGGCGTCTGCTGCAGGGACCTGTGTTCAACCTCATGGTCACAATCATTTTTTGCTTTAGCCCTGCCCCTCCCCCTCTGACCCCGCCCCCACCGGTGCGGCCCTCGGCCACAAACCACACTGTAAATTTGGCCCCGAGAGAAAGTTTGTGAGTACCCATGCCTTAGAATTACCCCCAGGTGTCAGACAGGATCCAGAAAGTTTTTCGTCAGCAGTACCCCTGCGTGTCGAAAGGTGGCGTCGGTCGGATCCGCGTTCGTCGTTGGCGTCGTGGTCGCTGGGATGATGTTGCGGTAGCTACTTAGACGCCTCTGTCGCGCGCTGATGTCAGTTCTTTCTTTTACCGCACCAGCCAGCACGGATCCAGAGAGAGGGGTACCTCCAGTCACTTTTTGACTGACTTTTTGGTGACTTTTGTCGACACCGTTTTTGAGTCTTCGACTCCTGGTGCACGTCAGGGATGCCCGGTTTCAAGGCTTGCGGCTCCTGCAGCCGACTGATGTTGGTGACAGATCCGCACTGCGTGTGCCTGTTTTGCCTGGAGTCATGCTCCGACTGCCTGACCATGAATCTGAAGTCTTTGCGGGGGCGGTCCCGAAAGCTTCTCGAGACCCGGCAGTCTGCTCCGTGCGGTTCGAGGTCCTGTTTGCGTGGGAGGTCGAGGGACCGGTCACAGAGCCACCACCACCAGTCTTCTTCAAAGTCTTCGCACTCCGCAGGTAAGTCGAAGCACAATAAGAAGTCAAAGAAGCATCGTCGCTCTTTGATTTCTCCCCGTCGGTCGGCCGACGAGGGATGCGGGTGGTGCCCCTCCCGCGGCTCCGCGTGCAGACCCTGAAGGGTCGACTCAGAGTTCCCCGAAGCGACCCCTGCCCAGCTTTGCATATTTTACGAAGCAATGCATGCCATCTTTGGGCAACCCGACTCTGCCGGCACACTTTCAGACCCGCAGACTCAGCTGGGGGCCCTGGGCCTTTGACGCTGGTGGCTCCGGCACCGCAGAGTCCCCTTGGATCCAGGCCTCAATCCGGATCTGCGCCGGTCGATCTGATTACACCCCCTGGTGCTGATTCCACTGGCACCACGTCTGCAGCCGACGCCGGTTGTGTCCCTAGCCAGCGCCGACCCCGACCCCAGCCTCTGCCCTGTACTGGACACGGAGCCGGACCGGCATCAACCGACGCCGGATCCAGTGCAGATGGGTAACTTTGTGCCCTTGTTCTACCCTGGTGCTCCAATCAGGACAGATTGGGAGCCAGAGGAGGGTGAGGACTGGGAGTGGTCTGGAGACACTCTAACTGACCAGCTGGAGTATGACCCGGACTGGAGAGAGAAACTGGGGGAAGCCAGTGGTCTGGATACTTCCCCAGACCTTGGCATGTTGTCTCCTCCTACCGTAGCTACGGAGGAGGGAGCGTCTTACCCAGTGGTGTTACATAGGACGGCCGAGGCTCTCAACCTTGAGCTACCTACGGTGGCAGTCACGATTAACGTCCTGACAAAGGTGCTTCAGCCGGCAGCGAGCTCTTCGGAGCCCCTGCTGCTGTTCAACAAAGCCCTCACTGAGGTCCTTTTGGCCACCTGGTCCAGGCCCAGTGGATAGGATGATTGCCCGACGCCACCGCTCGGCGCCAGGCAACCACATTTTCCTCTTCCAACACCCACCCCTGAGAGCTTGGTAGTCCAAGCCTCCACGTCCAAAGGAAGCGCCTTCCCTACTGCCCCACCTGATAGGGAATCCAAAAAGCTGGACCATCTTGGGAAGAAGATGTTTTCTTTCTCCAGCTTGGGGCTGCGCTCTGTAAACACCGCATGTCTGTTTAGCCGTTACACCCACTCCATGTGGGATATGGTGGCGCAGGTGCTGCCTCAGTGCCCGGAGGAGGCCCGGGCAGTGCTCTCGCCAAAGGGAGAGATGCAGCCAATTTACGATTCGTTGTGTCCTGGACACTGCCGACTCACCAGGCAAAACAATTTCAACGTTGGTAGCCCTTCGACGCTACGCCTGGCTGAGGTCGACTGGTTTCTCTGGGTATGTCCAAAATACCCTGATGGACATGCCCTTTGATGGCCGTCGCCTGTTCGGCGACAAGGCAGACAGTGCACTAGAGTGTTTCAAGGACTCGGGCTACGGCCAAGTCCTTGGGCCTCTCCACCACCCGTCCTGCACAGTCTGCCTTTTGCCCCTTTCGGTGCTACGGAAGGGGTGCCCCGCCACGTTCCTCCCAGAACCACAAGCCGGCGCAAGCTCTTCAGCCCCTGCGTGGCCGGGGACGTGGGACCCACTGCCGGGGGTCTGGGGGCCAGCAAGCGGGCAAGTCCACCACCGCACCCTCTGCAGCAGCCTTCAAACCCTCCCAGTCTGCACTTTCAGGGCCACCAATCACCAGTGGGTGGCAGGATTAGCCATCACCTCCCCCACTGGAACACCATCACGTCGGACAGGTGGGTTTTGCAAATAGTCCGAAGGGGCTACTCCCTCCCCTTCGAGACTACCCCTCCATCCATGCCACCTCTGTACCATTGCATGTCGGAGGATCATCTGGCCCTTCAACAAGAAGTTACGGCTCTCTTGGCCAAGGGACCCATCGAGCGAGAAGTAGGTCGTGGTTGCTATTCCCACTACTTTCTGGTGCCCAAGAAGGACAAAGGCCTGCGTTTTTTCTTGGATCTCAGGAACGTCAACCGTGGGTAGCTAGAGGGCGCATGGCAAGATGGCGGTGCCGTAGTGCTGCTCTGCCCGGCTGATCCCTAAGCCGCCAAATCGCTGCATCCATGTCCGCAGGGGAACTGCCCTGCCTGCTGACACATTCAGTAATTTAGTGGCGGTGCTGATTATCACCGGAGCCACCGCTGTGGGCGATTCATCGCGGCCGAGGCTCCCTCTGCATCTTTGCAACATGGCGGCCGTCATTACGTAGCGGCTTATGCTGCCTGCTATACTCCTGGGGGGCGAGACTGGTCTGGCTGTGACGACAACTGGGCGCTGGGCCGCTTCCCCTGGAGTCCAGAGGCTGCCTGTGCCTGCATCGGACCCCTGGCATCAGCGGAGGGCTGCGGTGGAGACTTTGCGTCACGCATTATCGACGGCCTCATGTGGCGTAGTGTGGAGGGGTGCCGGCGTGCAGAGACTGCCTAGAGGCGCCCCGTACAACATCCTCATTGCTGCCACCGGAAAGAAGACATCGTGCTGCGTCTGAGTTGCGGTGAGTGGGGGCACGGCCTGGCTCTGGCCTGCGGCAGCAGGCATGGGCCTGGGCGGGTGGCCGCAGCCTGCGAGCCTTAGCTCTGGTGATCGCGCGCGCTGGGGGACAGCGGCCTGGGAGTGATGGGACCCTCCCTGCATACCGGCGGTTCCTGGTGCTGATGCCTCGCCTCACAATAGGGAGCTGGGATCTGCTTGCCTCATCGGGCAATTCGAGAAGCAGACTGCGGGCCCGGCGTACCTGCGCCATTGTCAAGCACAGCAAGCACGTGTGGGGAGCAGCGAGGAGGAGACTGGACATTGGAGCCCCTTTCCTATCTCAGTCTGCGGCCCTGCATGGGAAAGGAAAATAGCATTGGCTGGGTCTCCTGCACCTGAAGGAAGTCCTGCTGGTTGAACTGCTCATTTAACACCACATTCTGCTGTGGCTTTACCTTACCCCTTACAGTGCAGGCTCCAGGTCATATAGCCTGTGGAAAGCATCTGGTGGTGCTTAGTGAGCCCTGAACATTATAACACTGTGTGGAATCTGGCCCCCCCATGCTGGTACCTGTGTGATGGGCGGTCTGTGACAATGATATTGGAGTGCAGCGATTTGTCTCTGGGTTGCCTTGGTGAGGGATAGCGAAGCTGCTTCCTGCCCCAGCCTTTCTTACGAGCCCCAATACCGTGGGTGGCCTCCCAGGACTCACGGTTTATGATGGGGAAGATTGACAAATCACAGCCTCGCCTCACTTTTGAGGCACGTGAAGCGCACCAGAAGGCGGCTTCAGACTCGGAGGCAGATCTGCAGGGAGTTGGTCCATCCACGCTGAAGACCACAGTGCTGGCAATGCAGCGCAGTCTTCAAACCATTGAGGGAACCATGGCAGCTGTGAACCATCGCCTGGACCATATGTCATCGCAGCTGGAGAACCAAAACACAAGGATGGGGGAGGTGGAACAACAGGTCTCTGCTGCCGAGGATGGTCTCAGTGAGGTCTCTGGAAAAACGCTAAATATGGAGAAGGTCTTAGCGCTGATACAGGCCAAGAACGAGGACCTAGAGGCCCGGTCGCGGCGTAATAACATTAGAATTACTGGGCTGCTTGAATCCACCAATGTGGGCAAGATGGAGACCGTTATTGAAAATCTGATTAGAGATATTTTTGGTGCGGAGCACTTGTCCCCTCATGTTCACCATTGAACTACAGGGACCGGGACGCCATCTTAAGGATGGCAAAAGATAAAGGCCCCATTGAGCATCAGGGCAAACCCTTGGCATTTTTCCTGACTTCACGGTCACTGTGCAGGCGGCGAGGCGGGAGTTTGGGGCGGTGAAGAAGTTTCTGCAGTCTGAGGGTATTTCATATGGTATGTTGTACCCTGCCCACCTCCGAAGTGGCTTTGGAACATGCTAAGCAGCTGAAGCGTCGGAAACGAGCATCCACAGCGGAGCGTGACGATGAGAAGCAGTAGGGTGGCGGCATGGATTGGTCTGATCCTGGGCCTGGTACCTCCCTGTGGGCATGACTCTAATGGCTACATTATTGTGTCTTACTTTTTTGCAATTGTCCCTTTGCATAAGTGCAGAATGGCCCTGTAGGGTTGCTCCATATAAGGTGGTGCCCTGGGTTAGGGTGTTGGCTGTGCAGTACATGTCTAGTGCTTTTGTATTTTTCTGATTTGGTGCAGTGATTTACCTGATCAGCCACCTTCAGTAAGGAGGCTAGTAGTTCTCTGGCGCTCCCCAGATGGGAGTACCCCATGCATATTTCATTTTTTTGTACTTGTTGGGGTTGTTTTAGACAGGGAAGGGATGGCTTTAGCATGTTGGGCTCGCTGGGTGGGGGATTGGCGGGCAGGGGTGGGATTGGGATGTGTGGCACTATTCCTGTGTATGACGACTGTCTCCCTCCGGCATTATGTTACTGTTGGCGCACTTGCATGTTGTAGTATATGGCTGTACGGTCTGAATGAGTTGTAAAGTGAGGTTCCTGACTTGGAATGTGCGTGGTTTAAACACCACCAAGAAAATCCGGTCTGTAATGGCATACCTGGACCGGTTGGATGTCCAAATTGCCTTTTTGCAGGAGACTCATCTCACCAATGCCTCTGAGAAGAATGTGGGTGCGCGCTGGGCAGGTGTCAGGGTAGCTTCCTCTTACTCCACTTACTCACGGGGGTGATGATCCTAGTCAAGAAAGGGCTTCCATTCTCTGTTATTCGCTCTGAAACGGATGAGCAGGGTCGGGTCGGGTTGGTCCAGGGTAAGCTGGGCAGAGTGAATGTGTTACTAGCTAATGTATACGTACCAAATATTGATGATCCGTCCTTCTTTGTGGATGTTTGGCGTCGCATCTCAGTTTCCCCCCCGTTGAAATCATCTGGGGTGGGGACTTTAATACTTGCTTGGATGTGGCTGTGGATAGGCTGGGAAGTGGGACAGCACGACAGGCAGGCTACGGAGGTCCTCCTGGGTCTAGTTGAGGCAGGGAACACACATGACATCTGGTGCCTGCAACATCCTGGGGAACAGGAAAGCACCTTTATATCCTCTGTACATGGGACATGGTCCTGCTCAGATTATTGGCTCGTCTCTGAGGTCATCTGCACGTGGGTAGTCAATGTTCGCCACTTGGTGAAAACGCTCTCTGACCACTCCCCAGTTGTTCTCGAGCTCCAGGTACCTGCATGTGAACGGCCACCTTTCATGTGGCGCCTGCAACCGGCATCCTTAACTGACCCGGTTTTTAAGCACACTATCAGCGAGGCAATTCACAACTACTTCAGGGAAAATGAGGGCACGGTGGAGAGCGCAGTGGTCTTGTGGGAGGCCTTTAAGGTAACGATTAGAGGTGTCTGCCTAGGTGCCAGGCCGGCGTCCTGCCAGACTTGCGGCATAGGATCCGTAAGTTGGCCACGGAGAAATCAACTCTGGAGTGGGAGTATGATAGGAATCCATCTCCTGAGACACTTTCTGCAATGCGGGAGCTTGTGTCCGAACATAATGCCACAGCGGATCAGGAGATGGTGCATCGGTCCGGATGTAGTACTGCCCGGTACTATGGTGAGGGGGGTAGGCCTAGTTGTTCGTTAGCACAAAAGTTAACAGCGCCCAGGTGTCAGGAGTATATTATGGAGATGCTGGACAAGGAGGGAATGGCGCATTATACCACGCCCGAGATTAGTGAGGTGGTCCAACACTTTTATACGGGATTGTATGCGGATAGGTCTACGGTGCAGCCAGCGGATATGCATTCCTATCTCGACGATATTGCACCTGGGTGGCTGTCTTTGGCACAGAGGATATATCTCACTCAGCCCTTCGAAGTTGAAGATGTTAAGCTTGCTATGATGTCACTTCCCACTTGCAAGGCCTCGAGGGGCTCCCGAGTGAATTTTATAAAGCTTTTGCGGATGTGTTGGCCCCTAGACCTCTAGCTGGATATGCGGAGGCATATGAGATGGGGCACCTTCCTCCCACTCTCAAGGAGGCCCACCTGGTGATGCTACTGAAGCCTGACAAGGCTGCTAATCGGTGCGACTCCTATAGGCCTCTTTCGATTATTAACATTAATGCCAAAATTCTTGCGAAAATGATTGCCGCTAGGCTTCAGCCGCTTGTCCCTCTGCTGGTTCTCCCTGATCAGTCAGGCTTTGTGCAGTGGCAGTGCTGCTTGAAAAGCGTTCAACTCCCTGCAATGGGAATACATGTTTACAGTGTTATCGAGAATGGGCTTGCCCCCGTTTTTTCTTCGCTGGATTAAGGTACTGTATACAGAGCCCGTGGCCCGGGTTCGGGTTAATGGCTGGGTGTCCCCGGAGTTCCCTATTAGAAGGGGTACGCGGCAGGGGTGCCCCTTGTCGCCGATGCTCTTCTCATTAGCGTTGGAGCCTCTGACTTGTAAACTGCGCCAGCGGCATGCATTGGCTGCGTTGCGGTTTCGGCAGAAACCACTTGTGGTCTCACTGTATGCGATGATATGTTGCTGTATGTCCGTGAGCCTGCCATCTATCTGACGGAATTGCTCCGTGAATGTTAAATTTAAAAGATTCTCCGGCCTCTAGATCAACTGGGCAAAGTCGATGGTGATCCCGCTGACGGCTGGCACGCATGAGGTGGAGTTGGACTTTACGCTGACGTGGACGCAGGACCCAGTGCGATACTTGGGGATATGGTTGCATAGGGATCCCAATCAGGTTCTCTCTGTAAATTATGGTCGAGTTATAATACAGCTCACTGACCAGGCGACGCTTTGGGCCCGGCTGCCTCTCTCTTGCAGACCGGATCGCGATGACAAAAATGTCTATATTGTCCAAACTTCTCTACTCGTTTATTAATATTCCTATTTGGTTGAACCCCTCGCTGTTTAATACGCTTCAGTCTGCCTTGCTATTGTTTGTTTGGGGTGGTAAGAAACCCAGATGTAGCTGGGATGTCCTCGTCCAGCCACTTGCCCGTGGGGGCTTCGAAGCACCCGACATGCGGTTGTCCTGTGTGTGCGTGCATGCGCAGTTTGCGCATTATTGGTTCTTCCCGCAGAGGTTCGTGCCGCATACCGCAATCGAGGCAGATGCCGTACTGCCAATGTCTTTGGTAGCGGCGGCGTTGTCGGTTGGAGGGGGAGGCCCGAGGACTGAAATCAATCTCTTGCAGTGCACCGCGTGGGCCTGTAAGGCAATTGCCAAACATGCACAGCTGGACTACCTCTATGCTCCGTCGCTGCCGCTGGCTGCGCATCCGGAGATCTCTGCAGCTCAGGAGCAGGCCGCTCGACTCGGGCTGAAGTCGGTGGGTATCACACGGATGGGGGGTCCTGTATGACGGGTCAATTTCGCTCACTACTAGATGTGCAGAGGGGTTCGGACTGTGGCATGATGTTGGGTTTCACGTATTTGAGAGAGCGGCAGGCAATTAGAGCCATTTATCCTGATTATCCAGATGAACCTAGAACATTGCTAGCACTGCAGGCGGTGCTGGCGGGGGCAAAACGTAGTGGCCTGATCACTAAGTTGTATAATGTGTCACTGCGGGAGAGAGAGCCAGTGGAGCAGCCCTTATACCTCAAATGGAACCCAGCGCTGGGGTCCACAATATCGCTTAAGCAATGGAAGTTTTGGTGTAAGCTGATGGGACACTTGACGGTGAACTATAATCTCCACATAATCCATTTTAAGTACCTGCATCAATTATATTATACACCAATGCAGCACGGAGGTTCGGTTTGCGGGAGCATGCCTGTTGTGTGAGGTGTGGGCAGGACGATGCGGATTTTCTGCACCTGGACTGGTATTGTGCAAGAATATTTGCACTTTGGAATCAAGTGGTACGTGTGCTTTCAGAAGTGGATTTGGAAAAAGTGGTGTGTGTGCCTGAGGTCTCCCTGCTGGGATGGGTGAAGAAACTTAAGCCGTGCAATCGGCGTTAAGTTGCCATCTCAACCTTGTTAGCTAAACAGGCGGTTGCGAAATGCTGGGGAGCCAAGACTAACCCCCCTGTCAAGAGTTGGGTTTGCAATTTGATCTATTGTAGGGAACAGCTGGAGACCTATCTGGAGGAGCTTCCCGAGGCCTCGCGGCCTAAGGACTTTTGGGCCCCACTCACTATGTATCTACTAAGTCATCCTGACTTGCAATGATTCTGTTGTAACATCATGTGTATAGTCCGGGGAAGCCAGAACTGGGATTCTTACTAGGAACGCCACACATGTTGTTATGGGAGGCTGCAGGTTCAAACATGCATACCTACAGTGCCAGGTTGGGGCGGGGGGGATTCTTTTGTTGTAGGTTTGTTCTATGTTCTGTTTTTTTTTTTGAGTTACAACATGCAAAAATCATTGCTTGTATTATCATTTGCTACAGTGATAGTGTGTGTCCCCGATTCCGGGGCTCTATGCACTCTTGCTACAAGCTACTTAATAATTTTTTTTTAAAAAAGGAACGTCAACTGCTTCCTCCGGAAGGAGAAGTTCAAAATGTTGATGCTAGCTCAGGTCCTGTCTGCTCTCGACCCTGGAAACTGGATGGTAGTGTTGGACTTGCAGGACGCTTATTTTCACATCCCCGTCCTCCCGGCACATAGGCGTTACCTGCGGTTCATGGTAGGCCACAAGCACTTTCAGTTTACCATTGCTCCCCTTTGGCCTTACCAGCGCCCCTCGGGTGTTCACGAAAGTGATGGCGGTGGTCGCAGCTCATCTGCACAGATCAGGGGTTCCAGTCTTCCAGTATCTCGACGACTGGCTGTTGAAGGCAGGCTCGCCCCAGGCAGTCGTCTCCCACCTCCAGACTATGGCCGACCTCCTGCATTCGCTGGGGTTCTCCATCAACGTGCCGAAGTCGCACCTGACTCCCTCTCAGAAGCTCCTCTTCATCGGAGCTGTCTGGACACGACGCAGTTTGGGGTCTATCCTCCTGAACAGCGAGTCTGGGATATTCGGGCTATGATTCTGATCTTTCAGCCTCTATCCTGGGTTTCGGTCAGGATGACACTTCGGCTACTGGGCCTGATGGCCTCCTGCATCCTGCTGGTGGACCATGCCAGATGGCATATGCGGGCTCTGCAGTGGGACCTGAAGTTCAAGTGGGCATAACATCAGGGGAACCTGTCCGATTGCGTCCAGATCTCGGAGGGCACTGTACACCAGTTGCAGTGGTGGCTAACAAACAAGGATTGGGATGATGGCAGATCCCTCTCCCTTCCCCAAACAGAGTTCACAGTGGTGACAGATGCATTACTTCTGGGATGGGGCGGCCGCATGGGGGAGGTGGAGATCAGAGGCCTCTGGTCTCCAGCGGATTCCGGGCTCCACATCAACCTTCTGGAGCTTCGGGATATTCGTCTTGCACTCAAAGCATTCCTTCCCTCTGTCCGGGGAAAAGTAGTGCAGGTGTTCACTGTCAACACCACTGCCATGTGGTACTGCAACAAACAATGCGGGGTGGGGTCGTGGACCCTTATCTCAAGAGGCCCTCCGCCTCTGGACATGGCTGTAACGTCAGGGCATATCCCTGGTGGTTCAACACCTGGCAGGTTCGCTGAAAGCCAGGGCGGACAAACCCAGCCGCAGGTGCATGATGGATCATGAATGGCACCTTCACTTGGAGTTGTGCAAGGTCTCTTTCAACAGTGGGAGAGGCTTGGTTAGATCTGTTCGCCACCCAAGAGAACTCTCAATGTCAGCAATTCTGCATGTTGGAATTTCCAAGGCGGCACTCACTCTGCGACACTTTTTGTTGCGAGTGGAGTTGCAGCCTACTATACGCCTTAACACCTATACCTCTTCTGCCCAGAGTACTGAAGAAGATCAGGCGCGACCGGGCCCAAGTCATTCTTGTGGCTCCGGATCGGGCACGTAGAGTCTGGTATCCCGAGCTTTACACATGGCCATCGATCCTCCGATCCCACTGCCTCTTCGGGAGGATCTTCTCTGACAGCAGCAGGGGACGGTCCTCCACCCGAACCTGTCCAGCCTCCACCTCCTTGCGAGGAGGTTGAGCGGTGACAGTTTTCAACCTTCCTCCCAAATTCTGTGTTGTCATCTTGGCAGCCAGGCGTCCCTCCACTAAGACGGTATACGACTGCAGATGGAACACATTTTTGGCATGGTGCACAGCAAAGGCTGTGGATCCTTTCCGCCCCTCTTTCTGAGGTTCTCTTGTTCCTCCTTTCTTTCGCCCAGCAGGGCTCTGCTCTGGGCACTCTAAATGGCTACCTCTTGGCGATTTCAGCCTTTCTTAGGCTTCCTGATCAGCCTTCTCTTTTCAAGTCCCCAGTTGTAAATAGCTTCCTTAAGGGCATTAGGGCATTACTCATCTTTTTCCTCCTGTTCCCTTCGTAATGCCCCAGTGGCACTTGAACTTGGTTCTTACATGTATTATGTGCGCTCCCTTTGAGCCGCTACATAACTGTCCTCTCAGGCGTCTGACCTTAAAAACTGCCTTTCAGGTGGCCATCACCTCTGCGCGCAGGGTGAGTGAGCTCCAAGCACTTTCTTCTAAGCCTCCTTTTCTGGCTGTTCATCCGGACAAGGTTGTCCTTTGTACTCGTCCATCCTTCCTTCCCAAAATGGTTACTTCTTTCCACATTGGACAGACCATCACTTTGCTCACCTTCTTTCCGCCTCCACATCTTTCCTAAGAAGAGAGGTTCCACCGTCTGGATCCGAAACGTCCGCTTTCATTTTATTTGGATCGCACAAAGCAATTCCGGGTGGATGACCAGCTCTTTGTTGGCTACGTGGGTGCTAAAAAAGGTCGGGCCGTGCACAAACGGACCATCTCTAGATGGGTCGTTTTGTGCATCAAAGCTTGCTATTCCTTGGCAAAGAAGGAGCCTCCTGTAGGGCTACGCGCCCATTCCACCAGGGTGACGGCAACTACCACTGCTTTGGGACGAGGATTCCCCCTCAATGACAACTGTCAGGCAGCTACGTGGGCATCGCTGCACACGTTTACAGAACACTTCTGCCTTGCAGCCAAGTCCGGAGAGCCTGCATCTTTGGCCATTCTGTTCTCCAGGACTTTCTTCTGTGAACTTGGTTTGCAGACCCACCTCTGGGGTTGGTATTGCTGGGGTATCTATTCTAAGGTAAGGAATCTAGAACGAATTGTCTCTTTCAGATGAACAAGTTACTTACATTTGGTAACAATATTTCTGTAAGAAACATAGATTAGTTATAGATTCCTTACCGCCCCATCCATCCTCCCTGTTCTGCGAACTGATTTCTGGGGTTAAGGACTTCCTTTCAGGGCCCTAGTTTTGTGCACCAGTGGTCAGTGTCTTGCATGGGACTGTGCTTCTGGCGTGGAAAGTCGTGTACAGAACTGACGTCATAGCGCGAGGGTGGCGTCTAAGTAGCTACCGCGACGTCTAGCTACCGCGACATCACCGCGGTGGCCACGACGCCAACGACGAATGCCACCTTTTGACGCGCAGGGGTACTGCTGACGAAAAACTTACCGGATCCAGTCTGACGCCGGGGTACTTCTAAGGTATCTATTCTAAGGTATGGAATCTATAACTAATCTATGTCTCTAACAGATATGTTACCGAAGGTAAGTAACTTGTCCAACACTTCCACATGTTCACTCTGCAACAAGTACTTCCACTTCTGCAACAAGGCGACCTTATGTCAACGCTAGACCTAAAGGATGCACACTTTCATATACCCATTCATCAAGCACATCGCAAATACCTCCGATTTATGATAGGGAAAAATCTGTATGAGGTCAAAGTGCTTCCATTTAGAGTAACAACTGCACCCAGGGTGTTCAAGTGCCTAGCAGTAGTAGCGGCACATCTGAGACGACAACAAATACATGTCTTCCCATACTTAGACAATTGGCTCATAAAAGCCAACTCGCATCTCAAGAGTGTGCATCACACTCAAATTACCTTAAACGTTCTACATCAGGTGGGGTTCACAGTCAATATACAAAAATCCCATCTTCAACCCAATCAGACACAACCATATCTAAGAGCCATTCTAAACACTCACATGGCTCTAGCATATCCCAATACAGACAGGATTCAGAATTTATAGACACTGTTACAACAGTTTCAAGTCAACCAGTATCTCTCGGCCAGAACATTCATGCAGTTATTAGGGATGATGGCATAATGCATTGCGATAGTGCCTCATGCAAGATTAAACATGCGCCCTCTACACGAATTCTTAGCACGTCAGTGGAATCAATCACAGGGTCAGCTGACAGATGTAGTGTTGGTAGACAGCCGCACTCCTCTCACTCTGCACTGGTGAAATACCCACAATTTGTCAAAAGGGCGCCGTTGGTCGACCCTATTCCATAAGTTGTGTTCACAATAAACGCATCTCACAGGGCAGGGAGCACACTTGCAACCGTTGACAGTTCAGCTTCTTTGGAATTCCAAGCAGCAGAACGATCACATCAACTTCCTAGAGCTGCAAGCAGTTCAACTAGCGTTAAAAGCATTTCTACCTCACCTGCTAAAGAAAGTTGTCTTCATCCGGACGGACAATATGACAACGATGCACTATATACAAAAACAGGGGGGGGGAATGCTCTCTACAATTGTCACCCCTCTCTCAGACCATTTGACGTTGCCAATTCATCACAAAATCGATCTACTAGCAGTGCAGCTTCCAGGCACAGACAACATTTTTGCGGATCTCCTCAGCAGAAAGACACAACAAATACACGAATGGGAACTTCACCCACAAGTTCTCCTTCCGTACTTTCAGAAATGGGGATTTCCACTAATAGACCTCTTTGCCACAGCACAGAACTCAAAATGCCCAGACTTCACCTCTAGGTTCCCACACCCGCTATCCAAAGGCGATGCCCTATAGATGAACTGGTCAGGGATATTTGCTTATGCTTTTACACCTCTCCCTCTCCTTCCATTTCTAGTTTGGAAACTCAGGCAGCCATCTCTCACAATGATTCTCGTAGCTCCCACATGGGCTCGTCAGCTTTGGTTCACCACACTGTTGGAACTGTCAGTGGTTCCACATCAGAAGCTTCACATAACGTTACATTTTCTCTCACAGAACCATGGAGCAATCGGACATCCAAATCGCCAAAGATCTCAACCTTGCGATTTCGCTTCTGAAATCATAGAGTTTGGTTATCTAAACCGGTCACCAAAGTGTATGACAATTATTAAAGAAGCAAGAATGTCTACCACTAGAGCATGTTATGCAGCAAAGTGGAAAAGATTTGTCATATTGTAATAATTCAATTGACCCACTAGATGCATGTATACAAAACATTATTTGTTATTGTTTGCATCGCCAACGGGCAGGTTTAGCTTACACATTTATTCGACTACACCTTGCAGCAGTGGCTGCATATCTACAGAACAGGCAACATTTATTTTTATTTAAAGTGCCTCTGATTAAGGCATTTATGGAAGATCTTAAAAGAATAATACCATCCAGAGTACCACCTGCACCGGTCTGGAACCTTAACATTGTTCTTACAAGACTTATGAGCCGACCGTTTGAACCGTTATTCAATTGTTCCTTACAATTTCTTTCATGGAAAGCTGCCTTCTTATTAGCTATTTACTAAGACGAGTTAGTGAGTTACAAGCATTAACCTTAGAAGATCCCTTCTTTCAACTGCATAAATATAGGATTGTTCTTCGTACAAACCCAAAATTTCTTCCAAAAGTTGTCTCTGCTTTTCACATTAACCATTCAGTTGAGTTACCTGTATTGTTTCCTCAACGTGATTTTGTAGCAGAAAGGGCTCTACGCACACTTGATGTCAAAAGAGCATTATTGTACTACATTGATAGGACAAAAAAGTTATGCAAAACAAAACAATTTTGTTGCTTTCGCTCCACCTCATAAAAGGAAACCCATCTAAAAATCCAGCATTTTGAGATGGATTGTCAAATATATTAATACTTTCTATGTTAAAGCTTTAAAAGAACTTTAACAGTACCTCCTAGAGCACACTCTGCTCGCAAAGTAGGAGCATCTATGGCCTTTTAAGGTAACATTCCCATAGCTGACATATGTCAGTCAGTCAAAAAACTTTTATTTCGGTATGATACCATAAAAAGACATAAATACATATCTAGAATAAAATTAATAAAAGATGACCATATATATGTAATTTAATCCATCAAGAATTAAAACATATTTTAAAAGTTAAATGAGCATTTAGGACACAATTAAATACATTATTAAAAAGGACAAGGTAATATCAATGAGGATGTAATCAAATAGAACAGCATCCCATCCCTAGACAATCTCATACCAAAAGCGCTTTCGCTACAACGCTAAGTTCACCTCAGTAAGAACAGATTATGGTCTGTCAATTTTTAATTTTGTACACCTTGAATACCACATGCAAAGGAGAAATCTAGCCATCGCAAACACTATCATGGGGGTAGTATCATATTTGAGAATTCTAAATACCTCCTGATAGTCCCTGAGACCCCTAGACTTGCAGAGTTGAATAATCCACTTTGCTCTTGCCTTGAGGTAAAGAGGGCAAAAGAGCACAATATGCAACTCTGTCTCGCAGATATCAGCACACTCTGGACAAAAACTCGTTGGACAGAGCGCGCTGGACCACCTATGGGTTAGAGCCCTCAGAGGGAGAGAACCATGTCTGAACTGGATATATAATTTCTTAGCCAGTGGAGGCTGGATAACATCCAGAAAGTTTTCAAAGTGGGGACTGATCTTAATATCCAAAAAGGTGTTAGTAAGCCTACCCAGGGAAGAATTTAGTAATATTTCCATTTGATAATGCTGAAGAGCCGTGCTAAATGACTTCTTGGTCTGTAAAGCACAGGACTCCTCTGGTGACGTCCACAGGTCCCCCTTACCTAAGGCAAAGCAAAGGTTCTTAATGTGCATTAGCCATGGGATTTTCCCCATACTCCCCCTAGTGTGGTAAATAAAATATACCGGACTGAATTTCATACGGGATCTTAAATAAAGTAAAATAGCTCAAAATAACAAGAGGCAGAATCCGTGGTATAAGAGGTTTTCTAATGGGCTTTATTCCATTCAAAATGGCCGACTCGAGTCGCGGCCTTCAGGTTCCGTCACCACGAGGGTTCAGGAAGTGAAGTACAATAATTCATTGACAGACATGTATTTTTATAATAAGTGCATTACAATGAAACGAATGTAAAAGGCGTAACATTTGATAAGAAAAATGACGTGACAGTGACATAATCGAAACTAGGCGTAACAAGGAATAAAAGAAACATGATTGGTTTGCATTATCAGACATAGGTGGATCTATAAGATAATACTTGGCATAGATGCGCGCGCAGCAGCATGACGTGTAATTGACGTGCAACTAGGGGGTGAAGGGGACTTGACATTTAGCTCTACATGTGGAGACGAGAAGTCTGGGGGGTCAAGTCAACCTAATCCCAAATCATATCTACCATCCTATGTTTGGAGAACTATGTTATCCACAAGGAAGGACTCTCGGACAGAATCTATTCTATACTAACTGTGTGTGCGTGTACAAGCGTCTAAGTGTCTATATGAGATGCGAGGGGCAGAAAACATTCCATGGCAGCAGGACTATGAATCACTTGAAGGAGGACGGAAAGGCTGAGTCCTTGCTTGTGAGCTAAAGGAAATGTTTACCTAAATCACTTGACAGGAATGCATCGGCTGAAGAGCAAAATAGATAATTCGAAGGTGAAATACAGCTCCTTGGCAGGCATGCGAAAACTGGCCGAGGCAGGCACCGTTAGCTGCACAGGGAGTAGGACAAAGTTCATGGATACAGATGCGAGCTCAAGCTGAAGCTGTCAAAGACAGAGAGCAGGGAAAGGCTTTGAGGACAGAATCGGGCCTACTTGCCTGAACTGTAAAAATGGAGTAACTTAGCCATATAAAGTCGGTGGCCTTTCATACCTAGGGATCGAATATCCAGCCCATTGATGGCGGATCTGACAGAGAACATGTCGACGGAAGACACACATATGTTTGCGTCTTAGAAACTGGAACTGGAGGGAACATACATGTACTTGTAACATGCATATAGAACCGTTGGGGTCCAAGATAGGGGACATAACTGATCAGGAAAATCCACATTTCCACACTAGACAAAAGATAACCAAGATCCTGCCTATAGCTCACAAGCTCAGGTGTTGACCAGAGACGTCTCCAATACAGGAGTGGACGATTTGGGGCAATCTCTTCAATGGGAACCAGACCTAGATCCCATCTCAGGGGGGTTGAGGGGGTACTCATGGGTAGTTTCAAAAGCCGTCTAATAAAACTGTTCTCGGTTAGGATTAAAGGGGCAATGCTACAATGGCCCCAAAGCTCTGCACCATATAGCGCACCCCCTCTTGCTTGCGATTTATAAATTTCCATGGGGGGGCCCATAGATTTAGATGGAGTGTTATTAAAAACCTTCAAGCTACCCCCCACCGATTGTGTCAACTTCAAGTTGGCCTTCGCCAAATGAGACCCCCATTTCATTTTGTCATTAAGAGTTACTCCAAATAATCAAATGTAGATACTTGCTCTAACACTATACCTTCCATCTGGGGATGAGGACAGTTAGCTGGGCTAGAGCTGAAGACCATAAATTTAGTTTTGGGTAGGTTCAGTTCCAGATTCCTTAATTCACAGAAGGGGCAGAATGCCTCTAATGTACGCTGGATGCCCATAAAAGATTTTGACAATAAAAGGTTGTCATCCGCCAACATTAGGGCAGGTATCTTACGCCCCGCTAACCTTGGGGAATCCAGATTACTAGCACACAGTAAGTGATCAATCAGCCCATTAATAAAAAGAGAAAATAATGTTGGAGCCAAAACATACCCCTGCCTCACACCCTTTTCGACCGGGAATGGACCCGAGATTTCCCCGCTTCTCCCGTATCTCACCCTTGCATATGTTCCATCATGCATTCGCTTAAATAGATGGCACAAATAAGGGGGAGCGCCCATCTCCAATAGTAGCGCCCAGAGCTTCTCCCTTTGGACCATGTCAAACGCGGACCGAAGGTCCACGAAAATCAAGTATAGATTGCCAGCTCCAATAGAAACCGTCTTCCAATAGACCAACTGTAATCTAAACAGTTGGTCAATAGTGGAAACTTTTGCTCGAAAGCCCGCTTGAAGAGAAGTTAGGATATGGTATTCCTCCATCCAACTCTGTAGTCTTGTTAAAAGCATGCGGGTAAACAGTTTCTGTAGAACGTCTATCAGGCTTATGGGGCGATAGTTAGCCGGATCCAAAGGGGAAGATTTTTTGTGGATGGGTATAATTTCAGCACCTAACCAAGTCTGAGGAATCTCGAGGCCCTGCAAAATGGCATTAAAATAGACCCAAATGTACGGAGCCCAGATTTTTTGTTCACTTCGATATAAGTCACCTGGGATCCTATCGAGGCCCGGGGCTTTCCCCAATGATAAACTGCTGAGAGCCAGCTCGATTTCCAAAAGGGTGCAGGTTCTGCTCTCAGAATCCACATGTTCCGGATAAGCCATAACAATAGCGTTTGTTTGGGTTACTAGGTCTGTTCCACAATCGGAATTACTAAGCGAATAGAGGGGCTTAAAGTGCTCTAGCCACACCTCTTTGCTAAGATTGGGAATAATTGCAGATGGACTTTCTGTCGAACCAACTCGAACAAGATTCCAGAAAACCCTGAAGTCTCGGGCTTCTAGGGCTAGCTTGATGCTTGACCACCTCGAGTCCTCCCACTCAGATTTTGCCTCCTTCGTCAAATTTTTATAATAATACCTTGCAGATCTAATGCTTGACTGGGTGCCCAACTTTACTTCCCTAATCAAAGCACTCTTAGCCAACCTACAACTTTTATTATACCAATGATTGTTCTTAGTTGTCTTTGGCCTCCGTGTGGTAGTACTATAAAAATAACCGGCCGTGGAACTAAGGAGATTATTGTGAATAGACTGCAGGCCCAGGAGATAATGCTGGGAAAAATCTCCATTAAGCCTCAAGAGGTAGTAAACCTCTGCTAGAGAACAGGCAACATGGCGGTATAATTCCGCCAGCTTAGCCTCTTCTGTCACAATTTTTGCCCACCTAATGCGTCTGCCACCTGCCGCTAAAACCAAATTCGCACTACTTGTTGTGACTGAACCCCTAGAAACACTACAACCCCCAATATTATTTACTAATTCTAGTGTCAGTAAATTATGATCACTGTCAACCCTAGGGATGACAGAGAAGGCTCCCAGATAGCCCCAGAATTCCACATTCACCAAAATATAATCAATTGTTGAACAATTCCTTAGACTTTTAAAAGTATGTGAACCGGGGACGTCAGGAAGAAGTCTGCCATTACAGGCCCTAAGAGAATGTAAAATAACTAACTTGTTAATCTCAAGGGCCAAAGGCAGTAAGCGTTTTTCCGGGTACATAATGCAGTCTGGGATTTTACAATTGTCATCCTCGTCCGAGGTCACTGAGGGGATCCCAAGAAGGGGTTCAAAATGACAATTAAGGTCAGCACCTATAATTTTGCGGGACGTGAGGGGAAGAGAGTGTAAAAGAGCGTCTAAGGCACCCAAAATTGATAAACCCAACTGAAGGGGATAGGGACGTAAGTAGACAATAAGTACTACCAACGAATAGCCAGCAGAGAAGTTAAGCACTAAACATAAAATATCTGGGCACTGAGTATCTATGGTCTTAACTGAACAACCAAGATGAAAGGCAACCCAGATAGCTAACCCCCCCGAGGGTCTTCCCCTAGCTCCTTGAACCGCTGGTGCATGGAAGGACGCATAACCTACCCTCACTGGGATGGACCGTAGCCAAGTTTTCTGAAACAAACATATATCGTAACTGTCCATAAACTCTCCCCACTCTGGATTGGGGAGTTTAGACCCCAGTCCAGCCATGTTCCAAGACCCTACTAGGGATCTACGTGTCACTGCTTGAGAAGGACGGTCCTCAGAAAATTCACAGGCAACAGAAAAGGGAGATGCTACTGGATCTAGAGTACCTGTCTCTATTATCCCTCGTGCTGGGCTGTTACTTTGGGGGGATAGGGGGATAACTGTTGCTCCTAACCTTGTTCCATGTACCAAATTATGAAGGCCCGCCTCCGTACTACAGCCATCCAATACCTGAGCCCCTTTCATACTCATGGCCCTTCCTTCAACGTTCCTCACTGGTGGTGGTCAATCCACAGAACTAAGTACATTGAATGGATTGGCGACCGGAATATTATAATCGTATTCCTGACTATCTTGATGGAAATAGGATGGTTCCGAGGGCCTTAGAATACGAGAGTGCATATAAAAGTACTCCAAGTGACAGGTGTTAATAGAACCGACTTTGGTCGCCCCTCCATAATCCAGTATATGACCAACTGCTCTCGGATCCCTGAAGTTAATTATAACACAGTCCCCGCAAATATCTTTAGGTCTGGTCCCCAACCAGCAAACTCTCCGCACAAACAGAATCTCCCCCAGACCTACTCCATTCAGAGGTCTATGGTTGCTTAGCCAATAGATAACTTTACTTTTTAATTCATAGTAGCATTCCCCCCTATCACTAGGAAATGAAGGTACTCCCGTAACCACCACCACGTATGATGAAGCTTCGGGGAGTAACTGCGGATAGGAAGGAGATTTAGTCAAGCCCTTTTTACCAAAATTCACAAGCGAGTTAGGTTGAGGCCTACCCTCCCCCAGACTCCGTGTTCCAAGAGCCTTTGGGATAGGAGGTTGTTCACAGGGGGCCAAACCAGTAGCAGCTCGAGGCAGGTTAAAACAAGTAGATGGACCAGGAGCATTTGGGGGTTGGGTTAGCATCATCGTAGGCAGCTGGACTGGGTCTTGTATTATAAGTTGTTGAGAAGTACAAGAAACCCGTGGGGTGACTTTACTGGTCATATCAGATGTTCCCAAAACCCCAAGCTGCCAGGATCTCGCAGAGCAGAATTTGGCTGGGTTTTCCCTACACCTTTATTATTAGTCAGTGTTACTAATCTGTCGATCCTAGTCGACAGAGCAGATCTTAAATGCTCACTTTAAAACTCTATGTGTGCCTGTAAATCAATTATTAAGTGGGTAGCCCACACTGGCGGACCCGAGGTTACTGAATGGGGAACAGTATCCAGATGACCAGGAATAGATAAAGATGGCGTTGTAGTTTTAACCGTTTTTTTAGCAAGCTTCTTTTTCTTTGGCCGTGCTCGGGGTTTAAGTGCCACTGAAGATACCATGGAGGATGTGAGCAAAGCAGCCTCTACTGGCGCATTCTCACCGAGTGGAATCTGAGCACATGGTAAATGTGTAAAGGAAGGCAACATAAACGACATAGCTTCCGCATCATCCTGATTTACTATGTCTACAGAACAGTCGTCTAAGGACGGTGCAGGGGGAATAGCAGGGGTGATTGACAACCGCCTTTCAGTGTTTTCAATTGCTGATGCCACCACCCCAATAGTTTTCTGGAGCATTTTGTCAATGGCTGTGAGGCTCGGGAGCGGCGGGTTTGAAGACACTAATTGCCTAGTCATTGGGCGAGCGGTGGTGGACTTACAATGTTTCCCCATGTTTTATTCGCAAGGAGCACAAACACAAAATCTCCCTTGTGAGTATTACAACTATTTACCACTAAAACAAATACTTAAACTTAAACAACTACGTCAAGAAAAAGGATTTGACTAAATATATCAGAGACAGTAAAACACATATTTAACATATAAGCGAATAGTGCAAAGTCCAACTAACCCCCGGACACTGTTTAAGGAGGTGGCCCAGCCCAGCCTCGGACAGCCACAGACAGCCCACCCTTTGCCCGGGCTTCGCCCGGCACGACACGCGCGCGATCCCGCGACGCGGAGCCTGTCAGTGTTTTATAGCGCCTCCGGGCGCGGGAACAGCGGTGCGGGGAAGCAGGGCAGGCTGGGAGGTGTAGTCTCCCTCCACTCGGCGGCCGCTGGATGGTCTGCTGCGGCGGCGGTAGGGGAACAATAATGACAGCAACACAGGGGTACGTTTTTCCCAAAGAAAGCACAACGCCCGCTCCACCGAGCCGGTCAGTGTTTTATAGCGCCTCCCGGCGCGGGAACAGCGGTGCGGGGAAGCAGGGCAGGCTGGGAGGTGTAGTCTCCCTCCACTCGGCGGCCGCTGGATGGTCTGCTGCGGCGGCGGGAGGGGAACAATAATGACAGCAACACAGGGGTAAGTTTTCCCCAAAGAAAGCTGACATATGTAAGGCAGCTACATGGTCTACACCACACACATTTACAAAACATTGTGTAGATGTGTTAGCACGTCAGCTGGCTGTCGGACATTTAGTCCTAAAGTCTTTCAAACAACTGCAACACCCACTGGTTAGCCACCGCTTTCAGAGGTTACTGCTATACAGTCTATGCAAAGCATGTATACACATGCCTCAAACGTATTATGTTAGTCACCCTGTAAGCATCTGTTCTTGACATGTAGAGCTGTAGATTCACATGCGCCCTCCCTCCTTCCCGGATACCTGTGGCTGTTGCAGTTTTTTCACATTATATACTCATGGACATCTCTTTACTACACTCACTCACTTCATTCTCCCCTTCTTACGGGAAAACAATCTTAACAATGGAGTCGATGCCCATGTGCACTATCACCGAAAGGAGGAGTCACCTTACCACGTGACTGGAAAGACTTCTTCGAAGAAAAACAACTTGCAATCATCCGGATCCAACACTAGATGGCAGGCGTGTGCAAAGCATGTGAATCTACAGCACTACATGCCAAGAACAGATGCTTACAGGGTAAGTAACATAATCCATAGCAGGAACCTTCTGGCCCATGATGGACTCCTTAGAAGAACGATGTATTGGTTTGGGTGTGGTTAATAAAGTTCATGACACAATGCGTACAGTTAATGGTTGTCTTCTGAAGAATAAAGAGCTCCAAATGTGGAATGGTCATGTGCATGCTACCGGGCTGAGGAGGACGCTAGTGTCATATGGCTCCGTTTCACCTGGATATGATGCGGAGGAGTCATGTAGGTACCACCTCGGTGTGGGACAGTTCTTTGTTTTCACACCTTTCAACGTGGAGCTGGTGCCCTGCCCCCACATTTGACAATCTTCCAACAGTTTCAAAATTCTCAAAAGCCAATGTGCTAGGGAATGATGTCCCCATCAAAAATGACCAGGTTTGTCATACCCAAGACTGCCTTAAGCAAATTTCGATCACAGACCTCTACGAGGTTTCTCTTAAATGGCTGGTCTCCGCTCAAGACTCAAAGTTGTGTGACTAATGTGCCCAAATGCAATCAAAGTCAATCTGAGATTGGGAGACAAAGCGTTTAATTGCCAAGCGTCAGTAGTACAAACACACTTTGAATAGGTCCTGATTGAATTCACAGGCCTGCTCCTAGTCAAGTCCATCCTGCGACCCCCCCCCCTCCATTTCCCATTCAAAGTCTTCAGGTAACTCAAAGTCTAAGCACCAGACTCAACTCTATCCCACCACTCTGGTTCCAAAGAAAAGGTGCAGGGGCATTTGTATCTAAGCCTAGCCTTTGACATCTGTGGCTACCGAACCAATATCTCAACTGGCCCTGGCACGCCCTAGTTTCCTGGACCATTGTTGACACTGCAGCAGATCAAAGCTGTCAAGGAGGCCATGCTGCACATATCAGTGCCTTGCCTTTGGGTCCCAAAGACCCACTGGGGCCTTCAGTTTGTTTACTGCTAGTGGGTGGTCCTCTGGCACAGTCTACCCTATTGGACCCCTATACTGGGCTTGAACAGACTTCCATGCTGGCCCCTACATCCATGCCTGTTTCTGCTGCACCAACATAGATACTGGCTCCACTGGTACTAACTGACTCGGTGTCAGCGTCTGCTCAAACTCAGATGTTTTTCTGCTGTGAAATAACTAAAGGACTACCAGTGGTTCTGCTGATGGTTGCACTGAGGTAGAGGTGTTGGGTTAGAATCAAGCGGCATAAATTCCATTCTCTTTGGCTCTGACTGATCCTTTAACCTGAACTGAGAGCACTCTAGGATAATGATGATGGGAGGCAGGGTGGCATGCTTTCCCCATCATTGTATTGATGCTGCATTATACCTTGACAAAATGCCAGTGGGCTTAGCACTTCAACTGAAACAGAGCTTGCCTCTGTCCATGGGCCGCCAATGGAGGAAAGTGCCTCTTTTCCCATTGTAGTTCGGTTGGTAACTGAGTTCCTTAAATTGCCCTCCTTTGAAACTTACCGATGTTGTGATGGAGATTCTCCAGCCTGGGTCAGTGACATCGGAGCCCCTACTAACATTCAATGATTCCCTCATGGATTCCTTAATGGCTACATGATCGAAACCATATTCTTGTCTGCCTCTTAACTTACAAGTAGCCAGGCAACACAGGCCTGCGCCCAGTGTGGTCAGAATGTCCTTACCAGACACCCGGCCACAGAAAATTGTAGTGTGCAGAAGTTGATCAGTATGGTTAATCCTAAATTATTTCTGACCAATCTGCCTGATTGAGTATCCGAACAAATTTGGAGCTTTTAGCAAATGCATGTTGTCTTCTTCCAGCATGGTGCTGCAGTCCATAGAGACAGTTTGGTGGTTGGGCTTATAAACTCACGCATTAAGGGAAATAGCCAGTGAGGTCTTGCCATCTGTCCCAGAACAAAATAGTGCGGCAAAATGATTTATCCATGCAGGCCTATACACCAAAGACTGCATTTCAGAGCAGGTGGCACCAGTGTCATTCTTCAAAGGCATGCCTCGATGAGGTTGACCGCCTTTTTTAGTGGTGTGCAAGCTTCGCTGATGAACATGCATTTGACTGGTATAGGCTCTTTGGAGAGATGGTGGACTCCACACTAGAAAGATTTTAAGATGGAAGGGCCACGGCACCCTCCTTTGGACTACTGACTTCTGTGAAACAATTTCACCCATCTAAATTTAGGGGATATTCCAGTTGGATAGCCTACAGACAACGGCATCCTTCTCAGCCAGTGACGCAGCTGGTCTCTCTGGCCTTTCAGGACTACGGACATTGTAGCACCAGATATTGCATAAGACAACAGGGGCACCAGTTTTCCAACTTCTTGCCCAGTGCTACAATGGCTACCGAGCCACTTTAGTTTGTCCACACTGACTTGTGTGTAAACAGTAGGAGGCGCGATTCATTTATTTCCTGCCAGGTTGGCTATCAATCAAGTCCAATAAATAGATCTTAAAGATTGTTCATATGTTATGCTCTGCCTTTCATTTCCTTCCCACACCATTTTCCTCCCGCACCAGGATATATTTTAGAGGAGCATCCGCCCACCCTACTGCAGGAGGTACATCTCTTACTTCCAAAAGTTGTCACTTCTGGCCGAGCTAATATTGAGAGAGGAGAGTGCTGTTATTTATGCTACTTTCTTGTTCCGAAAAGAAGGGTGCGAGGGTGGTCCCAGTCCTACAGACTCAAAAGGCCTGCTTGCAAAAGGACAAATTAAAAATGCTCACTTCGGCTCATGTTCTATTTGTCCTTTATTCAAGAGACTGAATAGTGTCCCTGGAGTTGCAGTATGCATATTATCCTATACTCGACCTGCAGTCCCACAGGCATTACCTTCGGGTCAAGGTGGGCTAGTAACACTTTCTATTTGCCATGTTTTGCTTTAGCCTCGCCTCAACCCCTTGGGCACTCACAAAAGTGGTGGTTGTGCTTCCAGCCCATATTTAGAGTGCGGTAGTCACTGTATTTTTGTATCTCTATTACTGCAGTCAGTCGTAGACCATCGCTGGACGTTGGGAGAAAACTTTACATTGTTGGATTTTACCATAAACGAGCCAAAGTCCCATCTGAGTCCCACACATTGTCTTACGTTCATTGCAGTTACCCTAGATACAGTGAGGTTCAAGGTTTTTTATCCTCTACAGCAATTCCAGGACATTCAAGCTACAATCCCAATATTAACGGTTTGGTCCTTGATCTCAGATTATGGCTCTGATGCTTCTTGATATTTTGGCCTTGTGTCCTCGTTGTGAGAAACATCAGGTGGTATTTGCGAGCCCTGCAATCCCAGTTGAGCCAGCATTAAGGCTGCCTCTCTGACTTAATCTACGTTTTGAAGGAGAAGGCTCAAAAGCTGCACTTGTGGCTGAGTGATCTCGATTTTGCTTGTGGCACACTAGGTTTTGGCGGGGCCATTTAGGGTAGGTAGAGATCTAAGGCCTTAGTCATCCAGCGTAAAGCCAGCAAAACATTAACCTATTGGAGCTTCAGGCTACCCATTTGGCGCTTTGGCTTTTCCTGTCATTTGTTTGAGGGAGGCTGGTGCAGGTCCTCACAGGCAACAAGTCCACCATGTGATACTGCAACAAACAGGGCAGAGTCTGGTCTTGGGCCCTGTGCCAAGAAGCTTTATATCTCTATAGAAAGTTGGAGCAGCAGAAAATCTTTCTAGTAGCCATTTTCCTGGAAGCATCTGCATTCCAAGGTGGCATAGGGCAGATTTGATCAATGGGGAGAGCCCTGGCAAGATCTTTTTGCCATTTGTAAGAAACTGGCTCTATATATACTACAACAAAATGAGGTATAGTGTGTATAGAGTACAAGTGACCCCAGAGGTAGGCAGTGGTTACATTTAGATAGAACCTTACTCTCTAATTGTGGTAGAGTGGTCAGGAAGTAAGGCAGTATCAGAGGACATTGTTAAGCATTTGATGTACACACTCAGTCAGCAAATGAATTCACACACTCAATAACTGAACTCTAGGCCAATTGTGTTTGTATAAACATATTTACTGTTGTTTTATTTTTAGAACCAAGCAAGCCTGGCACAAGTAAGCATTAAGTACTTTTCAGTAAAAAGTTACTCAATATAGAACAGTATGAAAATGCAATAGCAATTGTACTTTGCACATGTTGGCTGAATTGCCCTTTTTTAATGTAATTTTTAATTGTATACTGATTTGAATCCAACCACTGTTTTATTCTGTTACATCGTTTTATATTTTTAAAACTACCTGCCTAGCACTGCTCTGCTCTGTTGAGCTCGAACTCTTACTCCCGAACTACTGTGAGATTCTGACGGGGGCGGGTGGCAGCTATTTCCGGTTTCTCCAGCACGCCACCTAGAGCCGCCATCTTGGGGAAGGGCGCGCTCTAGTCTCTGTGGCTGCTGAGTTGTTAAAAATGCACACTGTGCATGCGCACCGCTGGCGTGCCTAAGGGAAGCCAGTTCTGCACCCGTCCGCATCCCGGTAGAGGCCTCTGCCAGCCACGCTGTCGGCCGGGCGCTAGGTCGTCAGGGCAGATTGTGTTATACGGGCAATGCCCTACGAGATATTGATTTCCATCTCTGTCCCTGTAAAGGTAACTGGGAGGTTTTCGCTAGCAGTAACCGGGTATGTTCGACCTGTGGTTTTAGGCTGACTCCAGGTCTCGCTACCCCTGCTCATATCAGCACAGCCTCCCCAGAGTCCTTGAAGGTCCCCTCCATCACTGCAGCCATGATTAATGTTAGATCCCTCAGGAAAGATCACGTCAAGGTTTTTGATCTCCTCGACGCCAGTTCTCCTGATCTCTTGTTTATCACGGACTCTTGGCTTGATGCTTCGTCTGACCCCATTGTTACTCTTGCTACTCCAGTTGGATACAAGATTATTAGAGCTGACCGGCCAGAAGGGAAGGGGAGGGGGGGTAGCCATCTTTTACAACGATAAGTGGGAGCTGCGGAGGGGAGACATTACTTCATGGGGGGGCCTGTGAAGTCCTTGACTTTAGCATTCGTTTTTCGGACCATTTCATGCTGGGGGGCTTGCTTATCTACAGGCCCCCGGGGCATGCGGGTCCGTTCCTACAGGTCTGTGGGGATGCTATTGTAACTAGGGCACTGAGATTTTCCAACTTTGTTGTCCTTGGAGACCTTGATATCCATTTTGATCAGGTTCAGGATACAGACACGTCAAACTTTCTGGATACCTTGCACCTGGCCCAATTAGTCCAGCGGGTCGGGCTCCCTACTCATCAGGCAGGTCATATCTTGGACCCAATCTGCACCAATTTCCCCATCTGAATGAGGGACCCGTGTCCGGTCACCTGGTCTGATCATTTCCTGACATATTTTTCTTGGGAGGTGCGCAACGCTAAGCCCCTAGTGTGTCCCTTTCGCAAACTGGCCTTCAGTAAAATTGCCCCCGGTGCTCTCATTCATACTCTGGAAACCTCTAGACCCACTCTCTTGGGTGACCTGGAGAGTCGACTAGATGATTTTACCAGCTGGGTTTCAAAGGCTGTTAATTCTCTTGCCCCGCGGAGCTCAATTAGGCCGTCTAGGGGATCTCCCTCTAAACCCTGGTACAGCCCAGAACTCAAAGAATTAAAACACTAATGCAAGATTCTTGAGCGATCATGGCGCCGCAGTGACTACTGCCCTGTGGCCAAGCTGAAGCTCAGAGCCAAGCACAAGATCTATTATGAAGCCATAGCTCAGACTAAAAGGGAATTTTTCACTACACATATCGACTCTGCTAAAAACAATGCTAAGGAAATCTTTTCAATAGTACAGAGCTTTACGTCGCCTCTAGCCCAGGCTAGTGCATCCCCATCTTCAGTCGCCTGGTGCGAGACTCTTTCTACATTTTTTGGGGACAAAATCCGCACAATCCAGGCGACTTTTTTACTGGGTGGTAATGAGATTTAGGCAATGACCTCGCCTCCTCCAGTGGGCACTATACACTGTCTGGATGCTTTTATACCGGTGAACCCGGCTGATTCGCTTAAAATCCTGAAGAGCCTAAAGTCTGGCTCTCCTTCTGATCCTTGTCCGGCCAGGTTGCTAGCAGCAGCCGAGACGATCAATCCCGAGGTGAATACTATTGTCAATTTGTGCCTCCATACAGCTAGCGTCCCTGCGTCTTCGAAACAGGCCAAGATCTTACCACTCATAAAAAAAAATATATAATTGGACACTCATAGTCCAGGGAACTACAGGCCTATCTCTCTATTACCTGGTCTGGCCAAGGTGTGTGAGAAGGTTGTCACCAAACAAGTCACTGAGTTTGTCGAAAGAGAGGGTCTGCTGCATCCCGCTCAGTCAGGTTTCCGAGCAGCTCACAGCACGGAATCTGTGCTTGTGGACACACCGCTGCTTTTTACCTGGGACAGTGATAACGGTTCTGTCGCCTCAGCTCAGAACTGTCTCACCTCCATTTTCAGGTGGCTTGTGGCTGCTCAACTAAAATGCAACGAGGAGAAGTAAGAGATTCTCCTGTTTGAAAAATTCCCTCCCAGGTTCCGGGAAGATCTGTGGCCTCCTGATTTTCCCCTACCCTCCTCTGAAGGGAAGCCGGCGAAGAACCTGGGGGTATGGTTTGATGTGTCTCTCTTTCTCCTTTCACATCACGAAGTTGGCGGGTACCTGCTTTGGCCTTTTCAAGACCTTAAGAAAATTCTTTCCTCTCCTGCCTCAAGCAGCTAGAGAAACGGTCACATGTGTCCTTATCCTGTCTTGGCTGGATTATGCCAATGCACTTTACATTGGCATCCATGGCTACCTGATTAAAAAGCTTCAGGTAGTCCAGTACTCGGCAGCTAGACTTCTGCTGGGCATTTCCACCAGACACAGCGTGCGGCACCACCTGCGCTCCCTTCACTGGCTTCCCGTAGCGGAACGGGTAAAGTTCAAATCGTTGGTTCTAGCCCACATGGCATTGGTCCATCCTATCTGCAAAAGCGTTTTACCTTCTAAGTGCCCTCAAGTCTGTTGCGATCGGCATTCCACCGACTCGCACTGGTTCCCCGATTTCAGTTCCAGAGGTTGGGAGGCAGGTCTCTGACTCGGAGGGCTGCAGTAGTCTGGAATGCACTCCCTCTGGCTTTACGCAATATTGAAGACCTGTCAGCATTCAAGAAAAATCTTAAAACAAATCTTTTTGTCTGCTAGCTTCCTGCTTCCCTAAAAGACATTGCGCCGGGACACTCATGAGTAGCCGAGCACGTTATAAATCCAAATAACAACAATAACTTTGTTTGATTTACAGGGGATGCAGTAGGTTGCAACACTTCGCAAATACAGTACATTGAAATGAATAGGCTTTTTCAGTAAATTACAGGTAAAATACTTTTTACGTTACTTTTCTAACTCAATGCTGGATACCTAGATTCAGCACTGGGACATTTCCTGGAAACAGGAAAGTAATTACGGTTTGGTTATTCGCTTGCTTTTTAAAGAATACTTTTAGATTCCAAAACTCCACACAGAAACTTTTTGGAAGAAAATTGTCAATGTTATCCTATGGAGGGAAAACAGGTTATCGGTTCACAGGTAAGTAATCGTCTGTGGGAGTTAAGGTTCTGGGGTTAGACTCCGGGATCCCCGAGGGTCAGTGATGCACTTTTGTTTCACCCCCCAGCAGCACTAGGGCGGCCGGGTGCAGAGTGTTGAGGCCCAATGTAATCCTATGGAGGATAGGGGGCCTCCGGTTGGTGGCTGCTGGCAAGCAGGCCACATGGCTGTGGGAGCAAAGCTCTTAGGATTTAGGTCAGGGCAAATAGGAAACCAAATTAGCACCAAAGGTGCACCCTCAGCGGCACTAGGGCGGCCGGGTGCAGGGTGCTGTTTTGAGGTCGGGTGCCCTGTTTTCAATGGAGAACCTCCAGTTTGCAAAAGCACTGCAGGCAGGGAGACAAAGATCTTCTGGGTGCGACCACCACATGGGGAGGTAAGTTGGGAAGTTAACGGTTTGTTAGGCACCCTCGGTTTGGGCACACAAGTCCTTGGGGCGTCGGGTGCAGGGGTGCCTTTTGGGGTCGGATCTTCTTACCAGCTCCTGGTCGCGGTTAGGGGGGCCTTCTGGATTTAGGCTGCAGGCGTCGGCTGGAGGCTTGAGGCAGGTCAGGGGTCGCTGGGGTGACCTCCTATTGGTGTTTTCCACTCAAGCGCTGGCCGGGTTCGGCAGGTGCAGAGTGGGTTGGATTCGCGGTCTCTGGCTGGTGCCAGAAGCTGCAGTTTGAACAAATCCGGTGTTCACGGGGGATGCAGTCTTTAGAAGTGAAGGCAGGCAGGTCCTCCGGGTTTCTTGAGGTTGCTGGCTGCAGGACACACTGGGATTTCCCAGGAGCTGGTTCGAGGGGGAGACAGGCCGGTAGGGCTGGAGCCAAGTCAGTTGGCGTTGTCCTCTTGATAGCTCTGCACGGCTCTTCAGTCATTCTTCTCATCTTCTTTCTTGTCTGGATCTGAGAAAGCAAGGTTCAGGGTGCCCCTAAATACTAAATTTAGGGGTGTTACAGGTAGATAAAGGGCAGGGACCAATGGGTCCCTTCCCTGGGGTGGGTACACCCCCCTATTCTGCCACTCCCCAGTGGGAGGGGGGCAGGAACCTGTCCCTGGTTGGCTGGGTCCCCCCATCCTCAAGATGACGGGGACTCGAGGTTGTGCTTCACCTCGCCTCCCCCACCTGAGGGGTGCAGTTGGCAGAGGTGGGCACACCTCTTTCCCTCACTTCTTATTCCCGCCAGTTCTCCCGCCCACAGTGGGGGGTAGAACCAGTGAGGACCAGTTGCTGAAAGCAGCAATTGGTCTGGAGAGGCTCACAAAGGCGGCATGCCTTTGAAGCTTCATCTTCGTGAACCCTGCCCATCGTGGGGAGGAGGCTTGGCAGCTCTCGACCCAGGGGTCCAGAAACATGTTTGTTGGTGGCAGTCTAAGCAGCCACTCAGTCAGGTCACTAGAAGTTGGTTGAGTTTCAGGGGGCATCTCTAAGATGCCCTCTGTTGTGCATTTTACATTAAATCCCTCACTGGCATCAGTGTGGGTTTAATGTGCTGAGCAGTTTGATACCAAACTTCCCAGTCTTCAGTGTAGCCATTATGGTTCTATGGAGTTCGTAATGATAAACTCCCAGCACAATATACTCTTGATGGCAGCAGTGTACTTACAGTGCCCAGGAATGGACTTGGGCACTGTAGGGGTACCCTCACCACTGGCATAGGGCACCCAGCTAGAGGGGTGACTGATGTATGCCAGGGCAGTGGTTTGTGGGCATGGCACACAGGGATGTGTGCCATGTCGACTCTTCACTTTGTTCTGCACCAAGACACGCAGCCTGCAAAGGCAGTGTGTGAGTGTCAGGGTACAGGACCTCTAAGGGTGGCACAATAAGTGCTGCAGCCCTTAGAGGACTTCTCTGGTCACAGTGCCCTGGGTACCTGTGGTACCATTTACCAGGGGCTGACATGTGGCCAGAGATGCCGATTGGGTTTTAGGCTTCAATGCAGTTTTAGGGGAGGAACATAGGCCCTGGGTAACTTATTAGCAGGAGCCCAGGGCACACTCAGTCAAAGAAGATCAGCAGTTCAGCAAAAAGTGGGGGCATACCATGCAAGAAAGAGGGCACTTTCTCACACCATTGTCTAGCACAATCAATGTCCATGATGTTGTGCATTGGTGTTTCCGCAAGAGCACTTGTTAGAGGACTCTGGCTGTATGGAATGAGGGACTTCTGTACATCTTGCTGCCACTTCCTCTCCTGCACAGGGATCTAAAGATGATCCAAAGTCAAGTGTTCCTAATTGCCCCATACTGGGCACTTAAAGCTCCATGCCTAGAGATTGAACTGTGGCAATTGACTGCAGCTGAGTTGCCTACCTAAGTGTTATATGTTGTCATTGCTATCAGATACCTTTCAATAAAATCCAGTTATCGTGGGCCCTGGGACAAATTTGTCGTCTTCAGTGGTGCCCAAAATAGTGACCTCTTAGAAGTTAAGCTGTCAGACGTTCATTTAGTTCTTTCTTAAGCCCAGTTAGGCCTAGCAGTCGGCACTGGTTATTTGTCAGCATCTTTTCTTCATTTGCCAGACTAGCCATCCGTGTTTACATCGCCAGTTGTGATGCAGTTCATTAAAAGTTTGAGGCACATGTTCCCTCGCAAACCGTTTGTGATGCCCCAGTGGAAACTCAATTTGATCTTGACAGTTAAGGTATGACCTTCAACCTAATGCAAAGTTGCTTGCTGCATCTCTTGACTCTGAAAACTGTCATCCTCTTTGCTTTTACGTCAGATTGGTGCATAAGTGACCTGCAGGCACTTTCTTATGGATGCTACGGCAAATTCACCACTTTTGGAAAATGCCCAGGTGCCAGACTGGATCCAGAAACTTTCAGCATAGTCTCTGTGCACACTACTAGGTGTCTTTGTGTGGCTTACCTGGACTCCCCTCTGCCCTGGAAGTGACTGCTGGAGCCACATATATGTGTCTCTCAATCACTCTAACGTCAGTTCCTTTCTTTCTCCGCCTTCGTACGTGGATCCAGAGCAAGCTCTTTGTCATCGGTTGGCAATCTTTTTCTCTTAAGAATTCTTTGCAATGTGCAAGAGAACATGTCCCCTCCTAAAACCATGGGCGACAGCTGTTCATGGGAAAAAGGGGCATTGCCCTGCCACTTTCTGGGGAGAGGCAAGAATAGGGAAATAACCACAGAGCAGCTGAAAATAAATCTCTGCTCATAGACGGCAAAGTTTTCTTCAACCTGCAGACTCAGGCTACAGCAGTGACATCACAGGAGAGGGAGTATTGAATTAGAAGGCAAGTGATCAGGTTGCTTTTGGGGGTGCATAAAGAGTGGCCCTGAGAGGAGTTACAAAACCCTATCCACTTCAATGGCTGGGAATGGGGCAGGCCGATGAGACCATGAGGAAGTGGGTGGCAACAATTTGTTGGTCATCACAGAGGGGCACGCTTTAGGAGGGGTGCAGGGGGCTGCTCTCCTGGCAGTAACACGTGGTTAGTACTGCATTTGGTTTCACTTTGGAAAAAAAACTTATGGAGCTGAGCACAAAAGAGTGCTCCTTATCTCAACCATAGAGGCCCAAGAGAGTGAAGAAACGAGCTGCAGACAACAATTGCACTTGTTGACTAAAAGGTAAGTGTGCAGTTAAGCTTCTGCCTGCATCAGGGGTATCATCAACCCCTCCCCCCTCTTTAGCAGCTACAGTGGAGTGGGGTGGGGTTCTTGATGGGCCAATTCTGTCTGCAGTTCAGCAGACAATGACTCTTAATTAACTTGGGAGGGTTAGTGAGTGAAAGTAAGGATGAGTGGATGGATGGATAGACGCATGGACGAATAAGTGAAAGGATGAATGGAAGAGTGAAAGGCAGGGAGGATGGGTTTGATTGAAAGAAAGGATGAATAGATGGAGTGAAAAGATGGGTTGATGGATGGTTGAATGAGTGGATGGATGAGTGGAAGGGTAAATGGTAGGATGAGTGGATGGATGGAGTGAAAGTTTGGATGTATGAGCGAATGTTGGATGAGTGAAAGATGTATGTTTAAAACGATGGATGAGTGAAAGGCAGGGTAGAAGGATGTCTGGATGGATGAGTGAAAGGGTGAATTGACTGATGAATAGATGGATGAGAGTGAAAGAATGGATGGGTGAGTGAAAGGGTAAATGAAAGGATGTATAAATGGATGGATGGAGCCAAGGATGGCTAGACTGGTGTAAGGATGGATGGCTGAGGGAAAGGTTGGCTAGATGGATGAGCCAAAGGGAGGATGATGGGTGCATGGATAGAGCGAAAAAGGATGGCTAGATGAAGTGAAAAGGTGGATGGATGAGCGAAACAATTGATTTAATGGATGGATGAAAGGGGATGGATAAGTGAAAGGATGGATGATTGAGTGGATGGATTGGTTTGATGGATAGGTGTCCCTGGGCCAGTGGCGGCTCTTGTTTATGGGCTCTTACAGCTAAACAACACCCTCCTTGTTTTGTGGTTCATTTTTTTTGTACCAAGAGTGAATAATTATTCATTCTTGGCATTATAAAATGCAGACCTGTTTCGGGTCCAGCAATAAACTGAGGCAGTTAGTGAAATTTTTTGATTGCGGACACAGTTGCATGACAGTGCCTGCGCCATTCAAGCACTGTGAGCATGACTGTGTGTGGGTTAAAGTGCGAGAGAGTCAGTGCATGAATGAGTCGGAGTGAGGGAGAATGAATGACAGTAAGGACCAGTATGTGTGAGAATGAATGTGAGCGAGGGATAATGACAGTGAGTGTAACTGAGTATTACTGTGTGTGAGAGACTGGGTCACAGTAAGACTGAGTAATTCAGAGGGAGTGGGACTGAGTGAGACAGAGTGGACCATAGTAGAATGAGTGAGACTGAGATGGTAAACTTAGTGCAAGAAAGTGTGAGAGAACCCTTAAAGAAAAAAGCTCTGGGAGGCGTGGCTAGGCAAGCTGGCCGGGTGGACGTGTTCATAATTTATTATAGTCAGGCGAGTGGCTTGCAGAGTCACTCGATTGCTGCCGACCACATGAGCTGTAAGCAGGGCTGCATTAGAAAGTGGAGTGTGGGAGGCACTCATTTAGGCCACAGTTGGGCTGAGAGCATAGTGTCACTGACCTGACTTTCAGAACACTTTCTTTTGAAGAAGGCGACGAGCCAGCTCTGAGGTAAATATTATGCTCAGGCCGGATGGCACAAAAGCTGTGATGTATTAGGATTTGCTCATTTATTATTTCAAAAAAAGTTAGTGGCACAGGCCTTTACTTTCACCCATCTCTGCAGTTTAGACCACAGTTGCCAAGTTTTTCGTAGGTCATGTTAGAATTTTCAAGCCAGAATAGGGTTTTAACCAAATGAATGTTACATTTTCGTGCCAGTAGTTTCACTTCTAACACTGCAACACAATGGTTGGCTCAAAACTATCCCAGGACACAAACTGCTGTTTGTATTGGGTGTACTTGAGATCCGTTTGAGAGTTGAATACCACACTCCCCACAATCTCAGCAGGGTGTGAGAAAAACATTCAAAGAAAGGATCCCTGCACAACAGGATCACTTGTGATAGAAACACAGCGAGGGGGCATAAACCGGACGTGATGTTCGATGACCAATGTACAGAACATTCTCGCAACCTTTTGCACGTCCCCCAAAGACACTTACATGCACATAACCCGCCAATAATTGAACAAGCATTGAAAATGCAATAGGTCTCGCCTTTGATTAAGTTAAAGCCATTTGCTTTGCTAATGGTATTGTATAGCAAAGCAAATGGCTTTAACTTAATGAACAACGAGACCTATTGCAGTTTTAATGCTTGTTATTTACGCTGTTAGCCTAGAGCTCACGCGACAGTCGGGTCGTTATTATTATTTATGCTTTCCACGTAGAACTCCTGTCTCAAAAAGCAGCCTGCTGCTGGGGTGTTATTAATATTCACGCTTTCAGCGTAGAGCTCACGCCCCGAAGCAGCAGGCAGCCAGGCTGTTGTTATTATTTAAGCTTTCAGCATAGATCGCAGGTCCCAGAATGCAGAAGACCTCCGGTTTGTTATTAAAAGTGAAACTTCGGGGGCGCCGATATTTTGCGCGTTGCTTTTAGACAGATTAGCAGAGCCGCACTGTTCAAGCTTTCCTGATCATCTGTACTTAAATGCGGAGTTGGGGGGGGAGGGGGCGGGAGGGGTATTCTCAGAAGGCTTTTAGAGAAGCTGCAGTGACCACGACGAAAACAACCTGTGGGACCTGCTGAGGCGACTGCCGGGCTGGGTGGGTCGGATGGGGAACCTGGGGGAGTGAGGAGGTAAAGAGAGGGAGAGACAGGCTGCAGAGAGCGCTGGAGACAGAGAGAGACGGGCTGCACGAGAAAGTGAGAGCGAGAGAGAAATGGCAGACACAGGAATATAGGAGGAAGAGTGAGGAGGTGAGAGGAGGTGGGAGACTGGATATCCCAGGGAGAGAGAAATGAGAGAGAAGCTGAATAGGGCAAATAAGAGGAGAGAGAGAAGTGGTGTTAAGTAAGGAACCACGGGGAGAAAAGATAGCTAAAGCCATAGATTAATAGAGAGAGGGAGAGAGATTAAGAGGGGGACCCAGCCAGAGAGAAAGACGGTGAGATGGGAGAGAAAATGTAAAAGGAAGAAGAGAGCGAGCGAGAAAAAGATAACAAGAAAACGGTAGAGTTCAAGAGTATGAATGCGAAAAAGAGAAAGGGAGAGAGAGAGAAGGCTGGAGAGAACAAGCATCTGCAATGCAATTGGTCTCGCATTTACGTAAGTTTGAGCTATTGACATTGCAAATGACAATGCCTTTTATTTTTGTTTTTAAAACAAATAAAAGGGATTGTCATTTACAATGCCAATAGCTTAAACTCGCGTAAATGCGAGACCTATTGCATTGCAAATGCTTGTTTATTTGTTTTTATTTTCAACTGTGCTGCTAACATGGCGAAAAACAGCGAAATAGCTCTAATATTTGGCTTTGTCAAAGGTTGACACATTTTCTGTTTAAACAAATATGTAAGCTTAGAGATCTAAAAAAAACTGCAAATCTTTTAAATTAAAATACTCTAAAGTTATCAGCGGAGGCAAAAATTGAGAAAAACAAGTTGCATTAAAGCTCATAACACTAACAAATCTACAAATAAAGATAAGGCATAATTTGAAGAAAAGTGAATAAACTTATAACAATAGTTCAACATGACGGCAATTAAGAGGGGAAAGGGTGATACTTTGCCATCACGTTTGAGAATGTAGTGTCATGCCCTGTGTGCACACATGTGCAACATAAGGATTGGACTGGAAAGTCTGAGCCGGAAACATCGGGTGTGAGCGCTCAACACTTAATAAAGCAGGCACTGGCAAACCTAAAAGGCCTCACCCAGGAGAGTCTGTTGGTTGTGTCAATTTTCTTTTAACCATGTTATACAGTAGCACAGCTGCTGTGTAGCATGGCTGAAAGAAAAAACGCTTTGCCAATACTTGTTTAGTTCATGTGCATAATTACAGATATTGACTAAACATATGCAAATCAGTCTAAACCCCAGGTCAAAATGGCATTCCCACACAGGTCACAAATCATCTTCACAATAAAATTAGAAAATACATTTTGGCATAGAACCTCATGAGTTAGGTACAGCTCGAACTCTATAAACGTGGGCTCTCAATTTCTTTTCAACTTGGGTTTTAGTTGAAAGAAAAATACTAAACCGTCTAGTTCAAAAATTCTTTTTTGAAGCAATAGTGTTCTATCTGTACCAGTTACATAAAGGGAAAAAACCTGTCCAGTTTACAAAAATATACAAAGAATGTCGCAATATTCTAATGCCAAGGTCATGCCACTCTTGAGGGGACTAGGACTGAGAATGTTTGCAGAATCTTATTAACATAAAAAAATAGGCATGGACATGTACATCAGAAATTTCAACAACAACAACAAAAACGCAAATAAACGTTGCACCCGTAGTCACCAGCAGTTAAACAGACTCTACTCCTCATGCCACTCCAACATCCCTGGTACACCTCAGCTTGAAACAAGTGCAATCCCTAAAATTGCATGGAATCTGCGATGAAAGCAATTTGATGTAAGAATTGGTTCATCGCACAACCTGAAAATAACAAATAAAATAATCCGATCACTGAAATGATCGTGCAACGTGAATATTATAAGTAAAACCGAAGCGAAAAGCAAGGAATAGTACATTATTTTACAAAAGCAGATCATGGACGAAGATACAATATGGTTGAACAACTGTAGGGATCACGCTCACGCTCGGAATAGGACTTTCAAAAGAGCAGAGATCAGAACTCTAAAAAATAATATTCCTGTAAAATGACGCTATTGGAATTGAAATTCCTATATGGTTATGAGCATTTTGTTGCAGAGGACATAACTACGCGTTTGATTTAGAAGGAGCATGTTACAGAACGAAGGTCTGAAAAGGCCCCAAGAGACTCGTACTGAGTCAAATTCGGCTGCGTGCACGACATGACCTGCAAAGAAAGGTGGCCACCCTTTTAGAATCAATGGATGTTCACACAGACAAAACGCACAAATCACTTTCTGTAAATCCTTCTTAAAATATGCCAAACGGGAGATGTGGGAGCCTGGGAGACTTGGACAAAACAGAAATAGGACTCAATCAAGTCAACTTAAAAGGGGGAAAAGAGAATCACCAGTTGTAAACAGATGTGTTGCTTAGAATTTGGGGAAAAAAATTGCCTGAAGCATAATTTTGCAAGATATCTTTCGAGAACACATTACTATTAACGCTCAGAACGCGCAATATGGTCAAACTAAGTATTAAACACAAGTATAGACACTGTTCTGAGAGCAGTAGGTTTTACCCTCAGAGAGAGGCTTACAAAGGGCCTTTCTGCAGAAATCAACCGAAGACCAGCCCAGCGCTATAATCCAGTTAGGTTTAGTTTGTAACTTTTCGAACAAAATCAGCTTCCTTCCTGGCCGGGGCAACATGAAATGTAACTGGATAAGAATCTGGACATTGTTTTGTGCAGCCTCCTCACCCGTCTGCAAACAAACAATGCAAGGAATGCCTTTGTACATGCGCCACACTGCTTCAAAGAATACTGCGCGAGGAAGCTTCACAGCGGAGAAGAACACGTTCCATTTGAAAGCAGACACTCACAAGCCTCGAACGCCCTGTCAACTGCCAAATCATTAGCTCGATTCAAGTTTGTGCGAGATCATGGATTCGAAAGGCTTTGTTGTCCCAGCCCTCGGACAGAAGTTTCCAGCCTGTGAAGGGTCTGAGGGCTTCACCACTGTCTGCAGTGGAGCGCGCGCAGCAGTAATAACGGCATTGGAGCAAATTACCCTTCTTACTGGCAAGCAAGTCACGGGAAACGAAAATCTTTAAAAGGACATACTATTAAATAAATGACAAGGCAAAACTAATCGTAGAGTTAGTAAATTGAATGTCAGTGTGGCGCAAGCCAACCCTTTAAAAACAAGCGCGCGGTGGGAGCACGCGATGGGAGCGTGTGAGGCAGAGAGGAGACGCCATGCGCATGCACATCGCCTGTCAGTGCGCGCACATGGTTTGTCTCCCTTCGTGCACCAAACCGACAACAATAGTCTTGCCAAGGCAAAGCAGCGCATGCGCTGCATTCGCTAGGCGAGACCTAAAAAAACTAGTGAGAACAGTAGAAGACAGAGCAGAGATTAAAAAAGCAAAAATAGAGTAGGGAACGAGAGGGGGTGACAGAGATCTAGGAGAGAGAGACAGAAGGTGAGAGGCTGATAGTGTGGGAGCGAGGAGAAGCGAGGAAAAAGAAAAGGGAGCCCGCCCAGAGCAGCCCCACACCTTGTGACCTCAACAGCGCCTAGCAGCCTCTCTCTGTGAGCTCAGCAGTCACAAGCATCCCCGCCCGCCCCCCCACACACGCGGGAGCACACCCTCAGCCAGAGCAGCTTCACAACGTGTGATGTGCTGTATTATACTGCAACCTTTGTATAGTGCTTACTATCCCTAGACGAGGCGCTGAAACACTTGCCTACATGGGCAGCAAGCTGCGCTATGAAGGGTGTGGTTGGAAGGACGGAGGTGCGGTCATCGTGCTCCGGAACACGGCACTTCGCAGTGTGAGGGAGACTGAAGTGTGAGAGGCAGGTGCACTTTCACGGGCCTCAGTGAGCTGCAGCTCTGGAGGTCCCTTTGTATTATGTCTTCTCATGACTCCCTCCTTGAGCCCAGCACAGCTTCCATCCATGAATCCAACTCCCCATGTGAGCTCACCAGAGCGTGTATTGGTGAGCTCACCACCACGTGCTCCAACTACCGCGGTGAAACTACCAGAGGTAGAAGCCGCCATCCTCACTATGCCGCCACCTCTCCACAGCTTTGATTTCTATGTTCAGTGCGGTGGTCCCAACAGCTCACCTCTCAGTGAGATCACAAGTGATCCCTCCCCACACAGACACTCGGGCTCCCTCAGCCGGCTCACCACAGCTCTACTCCCTGTTCAATCACAACCCCACAGTCACCCCCCACCCCCCATGAGATCACAGCGCCCCCTGCCAGCTCACCACAGCCACACTCAGTGCTGTGAGCACAGCCCCACAGCTCCCTTCGGTGAGCACAGCCCTACAGCTCCCCATAGTGGGGCGAGCACAGCTCCCTTCAGTGCTGCGAGCACAGCTCCCCTCGGTAAGGCCACAGCGCCCCCTCCCCTCTCAGACACATGCTCCCTCAGCCAGGTCACCACAGCTCCCCTCAGTGCGGTGAGCACAGCCTCACAGCACCCTGCAGTGCGGTGAGCACAGCCCCACAGCTCCCCTCAGTGTGGTGAGCACAGCCCCACAGCTCCCTTCGGTGAGCACAGCCCTACAGCTCCCCATAGTGGGGCGAGCACAGCTCCCTTCAGTGCTGCGAGCACAGCTCCCCTCGGTAAGGCCACAGCGCCCCCTCCCCTCTCAGACACATGCTCCCTCAGCCAGGTCACCACAGCTCCCCTCAGTGCGGTGAGCACAGCCTCACAGCACCCTGCAGTGCGGTGAGCACAGCCCCACAGCTCCCCTCAGTGTGGTGAGCACAGCCCCACAGCTCCCCTCAGTGCGGTGGCCCCACAGCTCCCCTCAGTGCGGTGAGCACAGCCCCACAGCTCCCCTCAGTGCAGTGAGCACCGCCCCACAGCTCCCTGCAGTGCAGAAGAGGGCTGGTGGGGTTTAAAACATCTGCCTTATCTTAACGCAGACAGTTGTGTGCGCCCCTCCGAAGGCTGGCGCTCTGGGCAAAGGGCCAACTCGCCCACGCTAGAGGAGGCTTTGACCCTATCCCACCTAACACCTCGGTTCAATGTGTAAAATTTGCTTAGTTACGATTTACATTGCATTCCCGAGATACACGTGTCGCACCAACGTGGTACCGCCGGGAAGAGGTGATGTGCGAGGTGGAGACGAGAAGAACAAGGCCTGCTGCTGCTGATGACACAGCCAGGAAGCAAGGCATGGTCACAAACCCCACGGTGCCTGCTGCCTCGTATAACAAACCTTCACAATAAAGGGCTCACAATGAGATCCACCCATGTGCACGCCTGTGCAGTGGTGGCCCAGGCCCATAGACTGATCTCCCTCCTGGCTCTGGACTCGTGGCATGGAGCTCAGTTTCCAACCTGCCGCTGCCAGTCCCAACAAGCATCGATCTCTTGTCTTTATGAGGCCATGTGTTTCTAACACATGGCCCCATAAAGATAAGAAACTGCTTTGTGACAGACGCAAAGCAGGCCACCGAGTCCGGATCGGAGGTCAAAGGGCGGCCACCAACAACCCTAATTTCCAATGGCAGACAACCAGTTACCATAAACGGTGACGCCAGCCAATGGAAATAAGGGGCGGGGCTTAAAGCCCTCTTCTAAAAGTACTCATCAACAATAAATCTCGCCGAGCGAACTGCGCATGTGCGCAGCAACGCTAGGTGAGACCTAAAAACATATCTAAACAAAAAGGTGGACTTATGGCATTTGTTAATGTTTGCAACAATGTTTTTGCAATGTTTTAAATCACCATTGTCACTTATTTTGGCTTGCTTGTGAACAAATGGGTTTAGTCACATATTCAGCATGTACTGTTTTCACACGGTAGAATAAGCACACACACTCGGGTGGCTTGTAATTACTTTGACCCTTTTGCAGGCAGCGACTCCACGGGGCAAGCAGTCTGCGAGTCACCGTGGCAGAGTTTCAGGTTTACCGCCTGCCTCCTTAGTCCAGGGGCAGGCTGTCCTCAAGTTTGTCTGCTATTATCCAGTCAGTGTCAGGCTGTCCTGGGTGGCCGCTGCAAACGCCGATCACAGACTCCATGACGGAGGCTGAACTCGGTGATCAAAATGGAATTCACCGTTGGACAGCAGGCAGTGGCGGCCTGGGCAGGTGGAAGCAGCAGGCAGCGCTGCGAGCGCCAAGATTGCGGCGCCGCCCGCACACCCACTGCCCAAGCCGCTGCTTCCCATAACAAATTCCCCGCCTTTGCAAGAAGGACGTGACATACCCCCACGGCGCCAGACTAATTAATAGATGTATCAGACTGGCCTGGGCACTACCGTGACATCAGGCTATGTGAGAGCCGCGCTGCGAAAATCAAAATGAAACATTGTGGCATTGTGCAGCGAGCCTAACAGCAGCATCAACTGTGCTGCAAGACCCAAACCTGCAGCGGGAGCAGCGCACGCACGCCAGGTAGGGCGCGCTGCCAGTTGCCACACTTTCGCTCCATGATATAGTTTAGGCAGCGCCAGGAAGGCTGAGGTTCTACTCTGCAAATGCGTGACAATGCATTTCAGTGTGGTGATGCGGATCACCACACTGAAATGCGTCAAACGCCTGATGCGTGGTACTTGGCAGGACTGGAGGTGGCAAGGCGAAACAACTATCATAGAAGGGGGAGATGCCCTGTAAAGACCCTGTATTGAGTCACGAGCAAGCAGAAGGGCTGCGGGGAGCAAGGCGCTATAGGAGTGGGGTTCATATTCAGCACAGAGCCATGATGCCCGGCCAATTTACTTTTCCTGACCCTAAGATGGTGACAATCACTTGAGCCACTTGTAAAATGGAAGACTGGTGGCTCCTCTCCAGCAGGGGACAACTACTCCTTTCGAGCAACTGACTGCACGCGCTAACTGGAGATCGCAAGGTACCACACTGAGTGGACAGTGTCCCCCTGCGGACCGGGGGTGTACCCCCGCCCACAAATGCAGGGGGGGGTCAACTGATTGCACCTATGGCACCAAAAAAATCCACCAACAGAGTTTCTAGTTATTTTGCTCCCGCTGAAAAGAGGCTCACACAGGAACAAGAAGACACTAAAACAGGCATGGCGCTCACCAAAGAAGATTTGATGGCCTCTCTGAGGGAGTTCAAGGCCGAACTGCGCATGGAGCTCAAGATGGACATGAAGGCATCTCTGGAGCAGCTCAAAGCTGACCTAACGGTGCGCATGACCTCTCTCCAACAAGATGTAGACTCCATAGGTACAAGAGTACTAGAGGTAGAGGCTCAATCCCAGGACCTCGACAAGCGAGTAACTGATACCCACGACAAGGTGCAAGACCTCCATGTGCAACTGCAACAGGTCCTACTGAAAAATGAGGACCTGGGAAATAGATTGAGGAGAGAAAACATTAGAAGGAGAGACCTGTGGGAAAGAGGGGAGGGGCCTGACCTGGAGGCTTTCATCGAGGGCTTATTTGCGGAGACACTGGGGTCACATCAGCCGAAAATCAAAATAGAGAGAGCCCATCAAGTCGGACGTCAGACACCCGGAGAACAAAGACGCACCAGCGACATTATGGTCAAGCTCCACTAATTTAAGGTAAAGTAGGCCATATTGCCAGGAAGAAGGATTCTGTATCCTTTCAGGGCTTCACATGCACGTTGTTTCAAGACTTGGTGCAGTCCACCCTGCAACGATGACAACAATTCTGACCAATAACTAAAAAGCTGAGAGGACTGCATCAAATATCGCTGGACCTCTCAGTTTGGGCTGGCTTTTGAACTCCACAATAAGGCACGATACATCACAGAACTGGGGGAAGGCCTGGAAGTTCTGGGATTTCTGCCCCCGGAAGAGGCGAACATCCAGACATCCACGAAAGGGAAAGATACGGAGCGCAACAAGTCCTTTCAATGGCGGGCCCAGCTTAGATGTCGGAAGTCAAAGAATTGAGGTAGAAAAGATGTGACCTCCCACCTACTGTCTTGGGTCAGACTGAAGAGGCCGGGGAGAGACTGGCCACATGGACAATTGAAGGCCTTGGAAGAGACTAGAAGGGCCGGAAAAACGACCGATGAAGTCATACGGGACTAACTATAGTCCCACGAAGATGGACAGATCTGTACGACCACAATTTTGGAAGCAAAGAGAGGAAGTGCTACAATTTATTATTTATTACTAACAGACAGCCGGGGCAGCGGGCCTAGACCAAGACACCTGCTGACATTCCCTTTTCCTTTGTTGGTAACATTTCTGGGGGTCTGCGGACTCCACAGCTGTTGTTTAGTTATGTTATTAGTTTCAGAGAATTTAGGGGGGGGGTTTGGGATCACAGAGGGTCGTTAGGATACAATGGGAGTAGACGGGCAATACGACAGACCAGCAACAGGTGTAGGCATGCCACAGGGGTAGGTGGGGTAGTGTTGGCTTGTTCGTGGGGAGGGGCTATGGCAACTCATCACACAGGGCGGGGCCCACAGGGATGGGATATAGTGTAATATGATTACTGTAGCGTCTTGGAAGGTGAAAGGCCTGAGCTCTCCTCTTAAACACCAAAAAATCTGGAAATACATGGTAGACCACCAATTTGATATTGTGGCGCTACAAGAGATGCCTCTTAAGAGACCCGACGAACTTAGGTTAAGACATAAAAGCTATCCCCTAATATATAGATCATCTGCGGGTACATAACAGAAAGGGGTTGCATTATTGTTTCACAGTGCCACGAAATTCCAACCGGAAGGAATAAAAGCTGATCGAGAGGGAAGAGTGATTATGGTGAAGGGCAGACTGAGGGGGAGACTATGTACATTTATTTCAGCATACGCACCTAACACGGGTCAACTGGCCTTTATTACGACTCTGTTAAGTATGGTGGGAGGATTCACAGAAGGCCTGGTAGTCCTCATGGGGGATTTCAATCTCACATGGCACTCAGAACTGGATAGTACACATCCGCAAAGTACCCCTACGGGCAGTTTCTCCAAGAGCGCCAAACAAGCTATTCAAAATATGGGACTTGGGGATACTATAAGGGACTATACCAGCTTCTCACATGTGCAACGGACATATTTCCACCTAGATTATGTATTCCTAAATCAAGGACTGCTAGGTAATAGGGTGGATCTTTGCATCTTGTAAGGAACCATCTCAGATCACAGCCTTGTCTCTGCCTGTCTGAACTAGGGTACAAGGGCACCGGGTCCGCCAAAATATTTTTTCCCCGTCTCCTTAACATGGGACAGGCTGCTTCGCGATGAACTGTGGGCTGCAATAAAAGAATATTTCCAACTGAACTTGCCACAAGACACTATACCCTCGAATAACTGAGATTCCTTCAAGGCGGTGCTGAGGGGTGAATGGACTGAAAACAAAGCAGCCCTGAACAAGCAAAGGACAAGAGAGCGTGCCGCCCTTGAGGTAAAACTAGGAGAAGTGGAAAAGGAACATAAACTGGCACCTACTCGGACCCTTCAACATAAGATAAGTGCCTTAAAGGAGAAAATCAATGCGATTTACACTAACCAAGCAGAATATACACTTCTGCGCCTGTGCCGCATGACCATGGGAACAAAGTTGGAGCTCATCTGGCAAGGCAGCTCAGAGAAAAGAGAGAAAAGGAAGATATAAGGGGAATCTACGATGGAGAAGGGCACATTGAACATTCAGATGTGGGTAAAGCTACCATATTCGGGGCCTTCTATAAAGAGTTATACCAGGCAACAACTACAGAGGTCAATGCCCAGCTAACATATCTTGACTCAATCAATCTGCCTCAGGTCTCTCCCGCTCAGAATGAGCGTATAAATGCCCCAATCAATGACTAAGAGGTACGGCAAGTAATTGCGGCGTTAAAGCCGCATAAATCCCCTGGGTCGGATGAGCTGACTAACTCTCTTTCAGATGCAAGCGTTTTATAGAAGTGCAGTTATAGATTCCTTACCATAGAATTTCCCGCAGGCATACGACTGCATCCGGAGATTTGTTTTAGCCAGTAGCACTGCGCGTTGGTCGACTCCACATCTGTCGTTGGCGCCATTGTCACCGGGATGACCTCGCGGTGCCTACTTAGGCACCGCCTCTGAGCGCTGACGTCAGTTCTTTCTTTTCCCGCACCAGTCTAGGGCAGATCTGGAGAGAGCTACCCCTAGCTATTGGGTTTCAAGTCTTGCAGGTCCTGTCACAAGATGATGTCGGTGACAGACCCGCACCTCGTGTACTTGTGGTTGTTTGAGCGCAACCACGACCCAAAGTCATGCTCCGACTGCCTTGCCTAGCATCCGAAGACTTTGCGGGAGCCATCCTGAAAGTTGTTGGAGGCCCGGCAGTCAGCTTCGCATTGTTCCAGGTCTTGTTCGAGAGGAAGATCTCGAGGCCGTTTGTGGAGCCCCCACTCCTCGTCACACTCCAAGTCGTTGGAGTTCATCGGGTGACTCCAAACACAAGAAGAAGGCAAAGAAGCACAAGCGCTCTTCACCTTCTCCCCGTCAGTCATCTGACACAATGCTCCGTCTCCGGTGTCTGATTCACAGACGACTCTGTGCCATCCCCCATTCCCGGGAGCGAGAGCGTCCCCTGCCCAGCTTTGACAGTTTTACGAGGCCTTACACCTCGTCTTTGGGCAGCCCGCCTTCGGGCCCCACTGGGTGGTTCAGGGGTTCTGGGCCTTTGATGCCAGCGGCTCCGGCCCCGGCAGACACCGCGGCTCAAGGCCTGGATCCAGATTGTCGCCAGTCGATCTCACCCAACCTTTTCCGGCGCCGTTCCCGATGACGATGCCCCCGGCGCAAGTCGAGCCCTCGACTTACGCCGTCCCCATCCTCAATCCCAAGTTGGAGCTGGACCAACGTCTGAGCCGATGCCGGAGGGTACTTTTGTTCCTCTGTTGTAAGAAAGTGCCCTCTTTTTGCATGGATGCCCCCACTTTTTGCCAAACTGCTGATGTACTTTGACTCAGTGAGCCCTCGGTTCCTGCTAAACAGGTACCCAGGGCCTATGTTCTTTCACCAAACTGCATTAAAAACAAAACCCAGTTGGCACTCTTTGGCCACAGGTCAGTCCCATGTAAATGGTACCATAGGTACCAACGGCACTGTGGCACGAGAAGCCCCCTTTAGGCTGCAGCACTTATTGTGCCACCCTTAGAAGCCTTGTACCTTTACACACACACTGCCCTTGCAGGCTGCGTGTTTTGGTGCAGAATAAAGTGAAGAGTCAACATGGCACACATCCCTGTGTGCCATGCCTACTACCCACTGCCCTGACATAGGACAGCCACCCCTCTAACTGGGTGAACTATATCAATGGTAGGGGTACAGGTGCATGAGCCCTGTACCCCTACCGTGTCTAAGCCAATTCTTAGACATTGTAAGTTCAGTAATGCCATAAAGAGTATATGGTGCTGGGATTTTTTCATTATGAACTCCACTGCACCATAATGACTTTACTGAAAACTTGGAAGTTTGGTATCAAACTTCTCAGTACATTAAACCCACACTGATGCCAGTGTGGGATTTAATGAAAAATGCACTCAGAGGGCATCTTAGCGATGCCCTCTGGAAAACGACCTAACACTAGTGTCCAGGCTGAGTGGCTGCTCGCCAGCTGCCACCACCAGACATGTTTCTGGACTCCTGGGTCGAGAGCCTGCTGCTATTGGGGGTCTGAAACAATGCACATCCTGGGACGAGGTGCCAAGCCTCCTCCCCCAGGACGGGCAGGGTCCACGAAGGGGAAGCTTCAAAGGCTTGCCGCCTTTGTGAGCTACCTCAGGCCTTTGCTGCTTCCAGCAACTGACCCCCACCGGTTCTGACCCCCACTTTGGGTGGGAGAATCGGCGGTAAAACCAAGTGAGGAAGGGAGGTGTGCCCACCTTTGCCAACCCCACCCCTCAGGTGTGGGAGGCGAGGTGAAGCACAACTCTCAGTCCCCACCATCGTGTAGATGGGGGGACCCAGCCAGCCAGAGTGAGGCATATGCCCCCCTCCCACTGCAGGGTGGCATAATAGGGGGTGTACCCACCCCAAGGAAGGGACCCTATGGTCCCAGCCTTTACTTGTAATGCAACTAAATCTAGTATTTAGGGGCAACCCTGAACCTTGCCTCTTCAGACAAGAACCAACAAGAAGAAGACCAAAGAAGCTGTGCTGAAACTAAGAGGAGGACGCCCACTGTCTTGGCCCTGTCACGAGCACGCTACAAGGACAGGGAGGAAGGGCAGGTAATACACCCACGCGCAGTGTTTCCCTCCCATGTGGGAAAGTACACCGGTCTGTTTGAATTAGGCGCCCGAAACCCTACATCTCCCAGAAGCCTTTTGGACACATCAGGGAAAACCGGATTAGACTTCCTTGTGAAAACTACCCCTATAAAGCACCTCCTCTTCTGGGGGGAGGTGCTTGACAATCTTGCCTGGATTTCTAACGAAGTAAGCGGAAGGTATTCCCGCTGGATTCCTGGAACACTTTGTGGCTTGTTTGAGGTTTAGCCGTAGAAGAGGAGACGTCGATGAGCACGGCGTTACTCTTTGCTGTCAGCACTCCTTTGTTTCCAACTCCTGGCTCGGGGAGTTCCCAGGTACCATAGTCTCGGTTGGGGGTGAAATGTCGGAACACTCCCCCCACTTACCGTGACACATTTGTTTTCCCCGAGCGCTGGGGTTTTGTGACATTTAGCACCTACTACCAGCAAGCACCTCCGCGGTGTTGTTGAACCGCGGAAGGGTGCGTTTTTTGGAAAGCACTCGCGCTGTGATTCACAACAGCGGCTGGTGCGTTTGTAACAACGACATCCTGTGTATACAGACGTGATCTACGCGCACTCTCGCTGTGATCCAAAACAGTGGTGGGGTGCACTGCCTTCTAAAAGGTTGTTACTTTCCTTACACCGGTTGTTACCATGCTGTGAGTTAAACAGCGGTTGGGGGCTTTGCCTTGGTGGAATCATATTTGCCCTCATTATCTACCAGTCAAGGGATCCCAATCTCTGAACTACGTGCTAGAGATACTTGATCCTGGAACTTACTGGGTCCTGGTCGTTGGTGATGGTTCTCTGAATGACATGGTGTCTATATGATGGGAGTTCTAATCCATGAGAGATGTGTACAGTGCATTTGGCACAAATGAGTGAATGAACCGTTACTTAACCAGTCACGTGTGTCTGTATACCCTTTCCTGTATGGCCTCTCATAACCTTCTCTCTTCCTTTCTATGCAGTAATTTTGCATGAAGTGATCAGTTGAGACGTCCAAAACCCCAGACCAGACTCAGGGAGACAAGAAGCCATCACCGCAGCAGTACTTGTTATTTTGTCCCCTTCCCATTTCCCCAGAGTGCTCCCTTCCATAGTAGTGTTTATTGCTCTGTGGGGGGTTGTGCCCAGGGGAGTAGAGAGGTTCCTCAACCCGCTATCGTCCCTGCTGGCCGATCTTCGAGGTTAGCGGCTTTAAGCTTTATTTCTTGAGCTGCTGACACATCCTGACAGCCCCAGCCCTACCGGCCTGTCCCCACCTCGAACCTGCTCCAGCAAAATCCTGGTGTGTCCTGCTGGCAGCAGCCTCAAGAACCTGAAGGACCTGCCCTGCTTTCCAAGCCAAAGACTTTGTCTCCCGTAAGCCCCGAATTTGCTCGCCCAGAGACTCGGGCCACAGCCAAAACCACAAGTCTGCACCCCTCTGCACTCTATGCCCACGGCCCGAGTTCAAGTGGCTCAACACCACAAGGAGGTCTCCCTGGCGATCCTGACCAGAGAGCTGGTGATCTCTGACCTGCCTCGACTCTCCAAATGACACCTGCAGTCTATTTCTGGACGACGACCACGACCGGAGCTGGTAAGAAAACCTGACACCTAAAGACACCTCTGCACCCGACATCCCATGGCCTTGAATGGCCCAACCAAAGGTATCCCAGCATCCCCAGGCATCCCAACTTACCTTTCTCCAACCGGTGGTCACCTCCAGAAGATCTTCGTCCCGAGCCTGCAGTCTTTGTTGCAACCGGAGAATCCCCATTGAAAACAACAGGGCACCCGATGCCGAAACTGCACCCTGCACCCAGACTCCCCTGCGCTATTGCGGGTATAATTTGGGTGCTAACTCGGATCCCCCTTTGCCCTGAGCTTAACACCAGGAGCTTTTCTTCCACAACCCTGTGGCCTGCTCGTGAGTAGCCACCGACTGGAGGCCCCTTATCCCCTATTGGATAACATTGGACTTCAGCACTCTGTACCAGGCCGCCCTAGTGCCGCTGAGGGTGTTTCAAGAGTGCATCCTTGACCTTGGTTCTAACCCCAGAATACCAACTCCCACAAACAAGTACTTACTTCATTTTTCACCATAGGAATACACTGACTGGTTTTCGTTGAAAATTGTTTTAAGTGTGGAGTTGATTTGTATGGAACATTGAAAAACTGCCTATGCACTAAAAGCAAATTGCTTACCTTTTGTCTAGAAGATTTCTCAGTGTGATATCTAGGCATATCACACTGATTAATAAAAGTAGTCTGAACAGTAATCTAAAAAGTAAAGTGCATTGTAATCTGCAAAGTAACTGAAAAGTAATTTTGAAATATTGAATTACCTGTAATTCAACCAACTGAATTTGAACCTGCATTAAACTGTAAAACACTGCATAAGATTTTGCAAAGCATTTGTTTCACTTGCTTGCACTAGGCTTGGCTTGGTTCTAGAATTAAAATAACGTAATCATATTTTGGATACTAACAAATTGGTGTGAGTTCGGTCTTTGAGTGTGTGACATTTGCTGCCTGTGTGCACAGCAAATGCTTAACACTACCCTCTGATAAAGCCTTGCTGCTCGCGCAACACTGCCACAAATCGAAAGTAAGGTGCTATCTACTTTTACCTCTGCCTACCTTTGGGGTTCCACTGGACTCTGTGCACACTTTTTTTTAAAAACATATTTTATTGATTTTCGCCAACAATAAATCATAACACAAGAAGCATATCCATTATCAGTGTCAGAATCACTAATAAGTGGCCAGTGTTATCACAGTTATACTTTGGTAAAAGGTCTTTAGCAATAGATATATGAACACTTCGGGCCAGAAGTCCAAACAGGCAACTGAACATATAATAGACATATCTCTGTTGTCATAGTAATTCAATGCAAACAAAAGGACATATAACACATGGCACCCACCTGCCACCCATAATATTATAACTGCCCTATCCCCCCCACCTCCCTAACAAGGCTCACTACTGTATTAACATATGTTGTTGTTCCGCAGGCCCAATGAGTTCCACCCAACAAGTATCTTTGTCATATTGTTTAGGCTTACGTTTCCATGGCACTAATTGGGTACACACAGGGTCTGTTGTATATATCTTCTCTGGACTCTATGCACACTATACCTCATTTTGGTATAGTATATACAGAGTCAGCTTCCTACATTGATAGATCAGTGGTGGGATATTCAACTCTCCATTTGTTGGACTTACTTGTTCAACACCTGATCACACAACAGAAGTCTTAAATTCTTTAGAATGCTGATTTTGGAATTCGACACATTTTTCCAAATTACTAAAAGTCTTGTTAGGGCCTTGTTTAAGTCCATTTAGAATTTTAGAAAAATAAAAGCTCACTTTAATTAGAGGTAAGAGGGGTTAGAAGTTTTTCTTTTACCATGTCTCTTAACAAGAACCCAGCTGTTAGTGAAGAGAACAACAATGCCATAGAGAACCAGGTTGAGGAGCTCAACCTCATCCCTTTTCTCCACTTAGAATTTAGGGAGTTAAGGTCTCTATGCAAACTTAAAAATATTACCATGGGGCCCCATCACTCCAAGCAAAAGCTCCGGGGCTGTTCGCAGGGTATGCTAAGGACCATTCTTCTGAGAATGGTAAAGACGTTTTAGATGAAGAGGGTGGGGATGAGAATAACTACCACCCCCCCCCCCCCCCCACTTCACTGGGAGAGAAGAGCTCCAGTGGCCCTCAATCCAAGACTACAACTCACAGCACCTAGATCCCACACCGGTGTGTCAGGTACTTCTGAGTACATAGAGGACAGCCTCAATGAGGAAACCAACCTTTTAGTAAGGTTGACAAAAAGATTAGATCTAAAGACCAGACTCCTGGCTCTGGAAAAAGAGAGAGTGGAGATGGGCTTAGCTCCCATCAATTGTGGCAGCAATTTACTAAGCCAGTATAGAGAGCAATATTATGATCCTAAAATCCCCAAAGGGATTGTCCCTAAATATGAAGAGAGTGATGATATCGCAAATGGTTCACAGCCTTTGAGAGGGCCTGTGAAATGAAAGGTGAAGAAGTCACACTGGGGGGCATTCCTTTGAGAACTGTTCACTAGTAACTGCAGGAACAGACTCCTGACTCTTACAGGGCTGATGCTGGGTCTTATGGCCTCATGAAGTATACTCTGATTGAGGGCTTTGGGCTCACAACTGAGGAATATAGAATTAGATTCAGGGGGGGCTCACAAAACCCAAAATCAGTCCTGGGTTGACTTTGTTGACTACTCAGTTAAGACACTAGATGGATGGTTAACTGGAAATAATGTGCATGATTTCAATGGACTTTGCAATTTGTTTATGAAGGAACATATTTTGAGTAATTGCACTAATGAAAAGTTACATAGGTCTAATTTCTCCCCAAGAATTTGGAAAGAAGGCAGACCACTGGGTAAAGATTAGGGTAAAAAAACAGCCACGGGGTGACCAAAAGAAAGGGGCTACAAAACCTCCCCAGGAGAAAGGGTGTGAGAACCCCAAAGACAAAAAGTCTGAGTCTTCTAAATGGCCCCAAAAACCTGCTCAAGGCGGTGTGGTCTCAAAACTCTTCCCAGTACAGTAATAGATGCAAAGGGAAGAACATTTATCCCCTAAAGGCCTGATGTTTCAACTGTAAGAAGTTGGAACACTTAACTGCAGATGCTACTTGTCCTAGCAGGAAGCCCTCTAGTCGTCCTACAGCTACTACAGGTGTAGTCAGTCTCCAGATGGGATCAACAGTGTGCCCAGAGCAAATCAGGGCTCACGCTGTAGCAGTTCTAGTCACTGAGGGTGAAGTTGAGTTTGCCACTTTAGCTGTGTGGCCACCCAACTTAAAGAAGTATTTGCAATACTCCTGGATCTATGGGACTTGAATAAAGGCCCTCAGGGATACAGGCGCCAGTGTCACTATGGTGAGAGATACACTGGTTTCACCAGAGCAATACCTGATTGGGAAAACTTACCCAGTCACCAACGCTGACAGTGTTCCTACTAACCATGCCAAGTCTATGGTGACATTAGACTGGGGGGGGGGAGGGGTTACTGGAATGAAACAGGTAGTGGTGTCTTCAAAGCTCCCAGTTGCCCATCTGCTTGGTAATGACCTGGAAACCTCGGCATGGGCTGAGGTAGAATTAAAAACCCATTCAGCAATGCTGGACATCACTGAGATTGTGTGTGTCAAGACTAGAGTACAGAGCCGAAAGCAAGGTGAAAAAGTGTTGGAGCCTGAAAGAATGTCCCAACCCTCCAAGAGGAAAGATAAGAAATCTTGGAAACAAGCTTCCGAACAGCCAAAAAATCAGGACCCCTCTCCGCAGGGAGAGGACTTGGAAGCCCCAGAAGGAACTGAGCCTATGGAAATTGACCCTTACCAGGTTGAGCTCTTAGGCCCATGGGGGCCCACTAGGGAAGAGCTGTGCCTTGGACAGCAGACCTGTCCAACTCTTGAGAGCCTGAGGCAGCAAGCTGCTGCACAGAAAAAGGGAGATGTCAGTGGGACCCAGGAGTGGCTGCTATACACTGTGGCCAGAGACCCCAACCCTGGATCCACTAGGAGAGTGGTAGTGCCTCAGAGGTACAGGGATGTCGTACTCCCTTTAGCTCATGACATCCCCCTAGCAGGACATCTGGGCCAAACCAAAACTTGGGAAAGGCTAGTTAGCCACTTTGACTGGCCCAGTTGTCTCACAAGGTCAAGGAGTTTGTCAGCTCCTGTGTCACCTGTCAAGCCAGTGGGAAAACAGGTGGACAACCAAAGGCCCCCTTAATTCCACTACCAGTGGTTGGGTTCCCTTTGAAAGGGTAGGTGTGGACCTAGTGGGTTTACTTGAACTTCCCACAGCATCGGGGAAACATATTTATACTGGTAGTAGTGGATCATGCCACCAGGTATCCTGAGGCAATTCCCCTTAGGAGTACTACAGCTCCTGCAGTAGCCAAGGCCCTCATTGGTGTCTTCACCAGGGTAGGGTTTCCTAAGGAGGTGGTTTCAGAGAGAGGGGCAAACTTCATGTCTGCTTACCTAAAACATATGTGGAAAGAGTGTGGAGTGCAGAACAAGTTTACTACACCCTATCACCCACAAACTAATGGTCTTGTTGAGAGGTTTAGCAAGACATTCAAAGGCATGAGTATGGGGCTCCCTGAAAAACTCCAAAGGAGATGGGATGTCCTCTTACCATGCTTGATTTTCACCAACAGAAGTGTGCCTCAGAAGGGAGTAGGGTTTCTCCCCTTTGAACTTCTGTTTGGCAATCCTGTTAGGAAACCACTCTGTCTTGTAAAAGAGGGTTGAGAGAAGCCTCTCCATGAACCCAGACAAGACATTGTAGACTATGTACTAGGCCTAAGCTCCAGAATGGCAGAGTACATGGAAGAAGTTTTTTAAAAATCTTGAGGCCTGGCAGAACCTCCAGAAGCACTGGCATGACCAAAAAGCTGCACTGGTGGAGTTCTAACCAGGGCATAAGCTGTGGGTTTTGGAGCCTGTGGCACCAAGGGCTCTCCAGGACAATTGGAGTGGCCCTTACCCCATCTTAGTAAAGAAAAGTGAGTTCATCTACTTGGTTGACCTGGTCACAAGCAGGACACCCAAAAGGGTGATCCATGTGAAATGACTTAAGCTTTTCCATGACAGGGCTGACATCACCATGTTGATGGTGACTGATGAGGATCAGGAGACAGAGAGTGAACCTCTCCCGGACCACCTCTCTTATAGCCCCAAAGACAGATCAGTGGATGGAGTTGTCTACTCAGACACCCTCCCTGCCCAACAGCAGGATGATTGCAAGCAAGTCTTGCAACAGTATGCTAAGCTCTTTTCCTTGACCCATGGTCAGACAAACTGGTGTACTCATGACTCTGAGGACAGTCTACCTGTCAAGAACAAAATCTATTGACAGTCTGGTCAAGTCAAAGAAAGCATCAGAGCTGAAGTTAGCAAGATACTGGAGGTAGGGGTTATTGAACCCCCTGAGAACCCCTTGGCCAGCCCAGTGGTTCTAGTCCCCAAACCCCATCCACAGGGTAGAAAGAGAGAAATGAGGTTCTGTGTGGAGAGGACTCAACTCTGTCACCAAGTGAGATGCTCACCCTATCCCAAGAGCTGATGAATTGATAAATAAATTAGTTACAGCCAAATTTCTGTGTACCTTTGACTTAACCTCTTCTGTGCCCATGACGAGATAGTCTCGTCATGGAGCACGGTCGCGCTGTGCCAATGACGAGACTCGTCATGAAACCCGCCCACTAATGTAACGCCCGGCACAGGAGGGGGAAAGGGCGTGGCACAGAAGGGGTTAACTGCAGGGTACTGGCATATTGGCATGGCACCAGGAGCAAAAGAATAGACCGCATTCTCCACACCTGATGGGCATTATCAGTTTACTGGTATGCCTTTTGCTTTAAAGAATGCCACTGCCACCTTCCAAAGGTTGATAAATCAAGTCCTTGCTGGATTGGAAGCCTTTAGTGCAGATTATCTAGATTATAGTGCTGTCTTTAGCTGCACCTGGCAGGATCACCTGATCCACCTGGGAAAGGTTTTAAAAGCCATGCAGACTGCAGGCCTAACTATCAAGGCATCCAAATGCCAGATAGGGCAGGTTACAGTGGTATACTTGGGCAACCTTGTTGGTCGAGGCCAAGTGCAACCCTTACAGCCCAAGATCCAGGCCATCCTGGACTGGGTAGCTCCAACAACCCAGACGCAAGTCAGGGCATTCCTTGGCTTGAGTGAGTACTACAGGAGGTTTGTGAAGGGATATGGGTCCATTGTGACTCCCCTCACAGAACTCACCTCCAAGAAGATGCCCAAAAAGGTAAACTGGACAGTTAGCTGTCAAAAGGCGTTTGACACCCTGAAAGAGGCAATGTGCTTGGCACCAATTCTCAAAGCTCCACACTATACCACACAGTTCATAGTGTAGACTGATGCTTCTGAGCTAGGGATAGGAGCGGTCCTATCCCAGACCAATGATGAAGGGCCAAGGCCAACCTGTTGCTTTCATAAGTAGGAGGTTACTCCCCAGAGAGCAGCGTTGGAGTGCCATTGAAAGGGAGGCCTCTCCTGTGGTTTGGTCACTGAAGAAGCTGAGAAAATACTTGTTTAGTACTCACTTCCTAGTTCAAACTGACCACAGACCTCTCAAATGGCTAATGCAAATGAAAAGGGAAAATCCTAAACTTTTGAGGTGGTCCATCTCCCTACAAGGAATGGACTTTATAGTGGAACACAGACCTGGCACTGCCCATGACAATGCAGATGGACTTTCCAGGTTCTTCCACTTAGACAATGAAGAGTCTCTAGGGAAAGATTAGTCTCATCCTCTTTCATTTGGGGGTGGGGGGTTATGTAAGAAAGTACCCTCTTTTTGCATGGTTGCCCTCACTTTTTTCCAAACTGCTGGTGTTCTTTGAGTGTGCCTTGGGTGCCTGCTAAACAGGTATCCAGGGCCTATGTTCTTTCCCTAAACCGCATAAAAATAAAACAGTTGGCACTCTTTGCCACAGATCAGTCCTTTGTAAATAGTACCATAGGTAACAAGGGCACTGTGGCCACAGAAGGCCTCTAAGGGCTGCAGCAATTATTGTGACACCCTAATGGGCTCTGTACCTTTACACACACACACTGCCTTTGCAGGCTGCGTGTTTTGTTGCAGAGCAAAGTGAAGAGTCGACATGGCCCACATCTCTGTGTGTCATGCCCACAACCCACTACCCTGACATAGGTCAGCCACCCCTCTAGATGGATGCACTATACCTGTGGTGAGGGTACACCCTACAGTGCCAAGCACCCCAGGATGGGCAGGGTCCATGAAGGGGAACCTTCAAATGCTTGTCACCTTTGTGTGCTACCCCAGGCCTTTGCTGCTTCCAGCAACTGGCCCAAACCCTTTCTGTCCCCCACTTTGGGGGGGAGAATCGACAAGAAAACCAAGTGAGGAAGGGAGGTGTGCCCACCTTTGCCAACACCAAACCATAGGTGGGGAAGGCAAGTTGAAGTACAACTCAGTCCCGCCATCTTGCAGCTGGGGGGACCCAGCCAACCAAATTGAGGCATATGCCACACTCCCACTGGAGGGTGGCATAATCCAGAGTGTACCCACCCGAAGAAAGTGACCCATTGGTCCCAACCTTTACTTACGTGTAAAGCCCCTAAATCTAATATTTAGGGGCAACCCTGAACCTTGCCTCCTCAGACAAGAACAGAGAAGGAGCATCGAAACTGTGCTGAAACTAAGAAGAGGATAATGCCCACTGACTTGGCTCCAGCCCTACCGACCTATCCCCACCTCAAACCTGCTCCAGCGAAATCCCGGTGTGTCCTGCAGCCAGCAGCCTCAAGAGCCTCAAGAGCCCGAAGGACCTGCTCTGCCTTCCAAGCCAAAGACTTTGTCTCCCGTGAGCACCGGATTTGCCTGCACACAGACTCAGACCCCAGCCAAAACCACGAGTCTGCACCACTCTGCACCCTACGCCCACTGCCCGAGTTCGAGTGGACCAAAACCATGAAGAGGTCTACCCGGCGATCCAGACCTGAGATCTTGTGATCTCTGACCTGACTTGACTCTCTAAATGACGCCTGTAGTCTCTTTCTGGAGGACCCCCCCACGACCGCGACTGGACCTGGTAAGAACATCCAACACCTAAAGACATCCCTGCACCCGACTTCCCATGGCCTTGGATGGCCCAACCAATGGTGTATCAGCATCCCCAAGCATTCCAACTTACATCTCCAACCTGTGGTCACCTCCAGAAGATCTTTCTCCCCGAGCCTGCAGTCTTTGTTGCAACCGGACAATCTCAATTGAAAACAACAGAACAGAGCCAAAACAGCACCCTGCACCCAGCCGCCCCTGCGCGCGACGGCTGTACTTTGGGTGCTAACTCAGATCCCCCTTTGCCCTGAGCCTAACCCCAGGAGCTTTGCTCCCACAACCTTGTGGTCTACTCATGAGGAGCCACCAACCGGAGGCCCCCTATCCTCAATTTGATAACATTGGGTCTCGGCACTCTGCACCCGGCCACCCTAGTGCCGCTGAGGGTGCTTTGAGAGTGCATCCTTGACCCTGAGGTAACTCTTGTTCTAACCCCAGAAAACCAACTCCCAAACCTAAGTTAAACAGATAGAACAATTTTCACAAAAAAGCAATCCATGCAGTCCTAAGGGAGAAAACTGGGTTGTTTGGAGTTGGTTTGTATGAAACCTTAAGAAACTGCATATGTACAAAAACTGATTTACCTACCTTTTTTCTAAGAAATGTCCCAGCGTGATATCTAGACATATCACACTGAGTGTAAAAAGTAACTTAAAAAAGTAATCTGAAAAGTAATGTACAAAATAATCTCAACAGTAACTGAAAAGTAATTCCAATTGTTTTATGAACAAGTGACTTACCTGTAATCAGTCCAATTGCATGCAACTACATTCAAATGGTATTTAACTGCATTATTCTTGCAAATTACAATTACACTTACCTGTACTAGGCCTGGCTTGGTTCTTGAAAATAAAATACAACTAAATAATACATTTATAGAAACAAAGTTGTCTGAGCTCCGCCTTTGTGTGTGTGACATCATTTCTTGCCTGAGTGTGTACAGTAAATGCTTAACACTACCCTCTGATAAGCCTTACTGCTCGCCCACACTACCACTAATAGAGAGTAAGGTATTAACTTCTTTTCCACTGCCTACCTTTAGGGTTCCACTGGACTCTGTGCCCACCATACCTTACTTTGGTATAGTATATAAAGAGCCAGCTTCCTACGTGTGGGCAGTCAAAGTGTAACCAGATATAAAAGTAAAGCATACTTGGGTCATAATGGGGCACATACAGAGCATAAAGGGGGAACAGAGGCCCATACCAACTACCTAACAAATCAGAAATGTATTCTAAAGTTGGGCTGCTCTGACTATAGAAGCTCGCCCACCCTGTCTTGTCTTCCGAAATTTAGCAATGCAGATAAGATTTGCTGTTGTGGAAAGGAGACATCTTTCTGAGGAGTATCTTTTTAGTCTGTTATGCAAGGGCACTGGGCCATTGCTCTGAAGTGCTTTTAAGACTACAGATAGTGATTTAAAGGCTGTTCTCTATTTCAGTAGTAACCAATGAAGTTCCTTCATCGCATTAGATGATAACCATCTCCTGGGTCTGTTCAATGCCAATTTGGCAGCAGAAGCTTGTGTTCTGAGTAGTATGTTTAACTATAATTCCGATGCTCCTAGCAGGAGGGCGTTACAGTAGTCAAACCTATTTAAAATAGCACTGGGTACAGTTAGAGTTTTGGCGGTGGCAGGCAGCAAAGGAAGGAGCTTCCAAAGGCCCTGGAGTAGCGAGAAGCTCGTGCCCGCAACTTTGACGTGACGCTCCATGGACAACTTTTTGTCAAATATGACCCCCAAGTTGCAGACCGATTTGGATTGAATCAGCACCTCACTAGTTGGCAATGTCCAAAAATTTAAATGGAGTATGACATGGACTTTATTTTCTGAGCAGCACAAAAACTCTGTTTTGTCCCAGTTGAATTTGAGGGAGTTGGAACTCAGCCAGTTGATGATGTAATTCATACAGTTATGGAAAGCATTGACAGCAGCCTGCTGGTTGCTGTTGAATGACAAAATCAGTTGTGTATCTTCAACACAGTTGACTAGTCTAATATTATGGGTTTTAATGAGTGTGATTAATGACATCATATATATGTTGAAAAGGATTGGGCTAAGTGCCGAACCTTGTGGAACTCCATTTTTAAAAGTCCTAAAGTCAGCGTGGTAGGGGGGAAGAGCAACCACCTGACATTTCTCCGATAAATAGAAGCGTATCCAGTTCAATACAGTACCACAGACTCCAATCGAGGCAAGTCTAGCCAGGAGTGTTTTGTGGTTAACCATACCGATTGTCACAAAGGAAGTGCTCAGGTGTCACTTATGAATGAGATTCATAGGCTATTCGGGTGATGTTCAAGTGTCACTCGTGAATTTGCCTTTTAACTGGTCTCGTTTTTTGGTGCTAAGTCAGACTTCACCCTTGAGCCCTTCAAGGATAGTAGAACTACTGCGCTCTCCCTCGGTCTATCCACACCCGCAATGCAGTATCCACAACAATTTCACTCCTTTAGAGGATCACTGCTGATTTTCCTACAGGCAGTGTCAAGGCCCAGCAACAGGGACCACAGAGCTGTCAAGGGGATCTAAAAACAATACTTAGGTCCACAGGGATAGCAAATCTCCTAGTCCTCCAACCCTCCGGCAGCAGCCTCCAAGCTGCTCTAGTTAGCCCTTAGCAGCATATGAAGACCGCATGCAAAGATCAATCAGTCATTTTCTCCATGGGTGGCAAGCCACAGCATTAGACAAGTGGGTCCTGCAGATTGTCCAGAAAGGCAACGCCTTGCTATTGCCTTTCCGTCCCACTGCCTCTTCCACTCTCATCATAGCACCTTTTGCAGGACCATTGGTCAGTTATGTTGCAGGAAGTTCAGGCTTCTTTGGACAAAGGAGCAATAGAGAAATCTGTCTCAGAGTTCGCACCTGGATGCTATTCCCATTATTTCTGTATACCAAAAAAAGGTAATGTCTCAGTCCTACCTAAAATCTTTGACCCACTCGTTTCAAGGACAAGTTGGAGATGCTCACGCTGGCCTATGTTCTATCTGTCCTGGATCCAGGAGGATGCTTATTTCCATGTTTCTGTTCAAGTCCACAGGCACAAGCATGAGCATTATCAGCTTTCTGTGCTGCCTTTCGGCCTCACGAGTGCCGTTCTCTGGTATTGACCAAAATTATGGTAGTGGTTTGCAACATACCTTTAAAGTTATTGTCTACCAGTCTTCCCCTGTCTGATAACTGGCTGTCAAAGGCAGGCTCGCCCTAGTCAGTCAATGCCCAGCTAACATATCTTGACTCAATCAATCTGCCTCAGGTCTCTCCCGCTCAGAATGAGCGTATAAATGCCCCAATCAATGACTAAGAGGTACGGCAAGTAATTGCGGCGTTAAAGCCGCATAAATCCCCAGGGTCGGATGAGCTGACTAACTCTCTTTCAGATGCAAGCGTTTTATAGAAGTGCAGTTATAGATTCCTTACCATAGAATTTCCCGCAGGCATACGACTGCATCCGGAGATTTGTTTTAGCCAGTAGCACTGCGCGTTGGTCGACTCCACATCTGTCGTTGGCGCCATTGTCACCGGGATGACCTCGCGGTGCCTACTTAGGCACCGCCTCTGAGCGCTGACGTCAGTTCTTTCTTTTCCCGCACCAGTCTAGGGCAGATCTGGAGAGAGCTACCCCTAGCTATTGGGTTTCAAGTCTTGCAGGTCCTGTCACAAGATGATGTCGGTGACAGACCCGCACCTCGTGTACTTGTGGTTGTTTGAGCGCAACCACGACCCAAAGTCATGCTCCGACTGCCTTGCCTAGCATCCGAAGACTTTGCGGGAGCCATCCTGAAAGTTGTTGGAGGCCCGGCAGTCAGCTTCGCATTGTTCCAGGTCTTGTTCGAGAGGAAGATCTCGAGGCCGTTTGTGGAGCCCCCACTCCTCGTCACACTCCAAGTCGTTGAGTTCATCGGGTGACTCCAAACACAAGAAGAAGGCAAAGAAGCACAAGCGCTCTTCACCTTCTCCCCGTCAGTCATCTGACACAATGCTCCGTCTCCGGTGTCTGATTCACAGACGACTCTGTGCCATCCCCCATTCCCGGGAGCGAGAGCGTCCCCTGCCCAGCTTTGACAGTTTTACGAGGCCTTACACCTCGTCTTTGGGCAGCCCGCCTTCGGGCCCCACTGGGTGGTTCAGGGGTTCTGGGCCTTTGATGCCAGCGGCTCCGGCCCCGGCAGACACCGCGGCTCAAGGCCTGGATCCAGATCGTCGCCAGTCGATCTCACCCAACCTTTTCCGGCGCCGTTCCCGATGACGATGCCCCCGGCGCAAGTCGAGCCCTCGACTTACGCCGTCCCCATCCTCAATCCCAAGTTGGAGCTGGACCAACGTCTGAGCCGATGCCGGAGGGTACTTTTGTTCCTCTGTTGTAAGAAAGTGCCCTCTTTTTGCATGGATGCGCCCACTTTTTGCCAAACTGCTGATGTACTTTGACTCAGTGAGCCCTCGGTTCCTGCTAAACAGGTACCCAGGGCCTATGTTCTTTCACCAAACTGCATTAAAAACAAAACCCAGTTGGCACTCTTTGGCCACAGGTCAGTCCCATGTAAATGGTACCATAGGTACCAACGGCACTGTGGCACGAGAAGCCCCCTTTAGGCTGCAGCACTTATTGTGCCACCCTTAGAAGCCTTGTACCTTTACACACACACTGCCCTTGCAGGCTGCGTGTTTTGGTGCAGAATAAAGTGAAGAGTCAACATGGCACACATCCCTGTGTGCCATGCCTACTACCCACTGCCCTGACATAGGACAGCCACCCCTCTAACTGGGTGAACTATATCAATGGTAGGGGTACAGGTGCATGAGCCCTGTACCCCTACCGTGTCTAAGCCAATTCTTAGACATTGTAAGTTCAGTAATGCCATAAAGAGTATATGGTGCTGGGATTTTTTCATTATGAACTCCACTGCACCATAATGACTTTACTGAAAACTGGGAAGTTTGGTATCAAACTTCTCAGTACATTAAACCCACACTGATGCCAGTGTGGGATTTAATGAAAAATGCACTCAGAGGGCATCTTAGCGATGCCCTCTGGAAAACGACCTAACACTAGTGTCCAGGCTGAGTGGCTGCTCGCCAGCTGCCACCACCAGACATGTTTCTGGACTCCTGGGTCAAGAGCCTGCTGCTATTGGGGGTCTGAAACAATGCACATCCTGGGACGAGGTGCCAAGCCTCCTCCCCCAGGACGGGCAGGGTCCACGAAGGGGAAGCTTCAAAGGCTTGCCGCCTTTGTGAGCTACCTCAGGCCTTTGCTGCTTCCAGCAACTGACCCCCACCGGTTCTGACCCCCACTTTGGGTGGGAGAATCGGCGGTAAAACCAAGTGAGGAAGGGAGGTGTGCCCACCTTTGCCAACCCCACCCCTCAGGTGTGGGAGGCGAGGTGAAGCACAACTCTCAGTCCCCACCATCGTGTAGATGGGGGGACCCAGCCAGCCAGAGTGAGGCATATGCCCCCCTCCCACTGCAGGGTGGCATAATAGGGGGTGTACCCACCCCAAGGAAGGGACCCTATGGTCCCAGCCTTTACTTGTAATGCAACTAAATCTAGTATTTAGGGGCAACCCTGAACCTTGCCTCTTCAGACAAGAACCAACAAGAAGAAGACCAAAGAAGCTGTGCTGAAACTAAGAGGAGGACGCCCACTGTCTTGGCCCTGTCACGAGCACGCTACAAGGACAGGGAGGAAGGGCAGGTAATACACCCACGCGCAGTGTTTCCCTCCCATGTGGGAAAGTACACCGGTCTGTTTGAATTAGGCGCCCGAAACCCTACATCTCCCAGAAGCCTTTTGGGCACATCAGGGAAAACCGGATTAGACTTCCTTGTGAAAACTACCCCTATAAAGCACCTCCTCTTCTGGGGGGAGGTGCTTGACAATCTTGCCTGGATTTCTAACGAAGTAAGCGGAAGGTATTCCCGCTGGATTCCTGGAACACTTTGTGGCTTGTTTGAGGTTTAGCCGTAGAAGAGGAGACGTCGATGAGCACGGCGTTACTCTTTGCTGTCAGCACTCCTTTGTTTCCAACTCCTGGCTCGGGGAGTTCCCAGGTACCATAGTCTCGGTTGGGGGTGAAATGTCGGAACACTCCCCCCACTTACCGTGACACATTTGTTTTCCCCGAGCGCTGGGGTTTTGTGACATTTAGCACCTACTACCAGCAAGCACCTCCGCGGTGTTGTTGAACCGCGGAAGGGTGCGTTTTTTGGAAAGCACTCGCGCTGTGATTCACAACAGCGGCTGGTGCGTTTGTAACAACGACATCCTGTGTATACAGACGCGATCTACGCGCACTCTCGCTGTGATCCAAAACAGTGGTGGGGTGCACTGCCTTCTAAAAGGTTGTTACTTTCCTTACACCGGTTGTTACCATGCTGTGAGTTAAACAGCGGTTGGGGGCTTTGCCTTGGTGGAATCATATTTGCCCTCATTATCTACCAGTCAAGGGATCCCAATCTCTGAACTACGTGCTAGAGATACTTGATCCTGGAACTTACTGGGTCCTGGTCGTTGGTGATGGTTCTCTGAATGACATGGTGTCTATATGATGGGAGTTCTAATCCATGAGAGATGTGTACAGTGCATTTGGCACAAATGAGTGAATGAACCGTTACTTAACCAGTCACGTGTGTCTGTATACCCTTTCCTGTATGGCCTCTCATAACCTTCTCTCTTCCTTTCTATGCAGTAATTTTGCATGAAGTGATCAGTTGAGACGTCCAAAACCCCAGACCAGACTCAGGGAGACAAGAAGCCATCACCGCAGCAGTACTTGTTATTTTGTCCCCTTCCCATTTCCCCAGAGTGCTCCCTTCCATAGTAGTGTTTATTGCTCTGTGGGGGGTTGCGCCCAGGGGAGTAGGGAGGTTCCTCAACCCGCTATCGTCCCTGCTGGCCGATCTTCGAGGTTAGCGGCTTTAAGCTTTATTTCTTGAGCTGCTGACACATCCTGACAGCCCCAGCCCTACCGGCCTGTCCCCACCTCGAACCTGCTCCAGCAAAATCCTGGTGTGTCCTGCTGGCAGCAGCCTCAAGAACCTGAAGGACCTGCCCTGCTTTCCAAGCCAAAGACTTTGTCTCCCGTAAGCCCCGAATTTGCTCGCCCAGAGACTCGGGCCACAGCCAAAACCACAAGTCTGCACCCCTCTGCACTCTATGCCCACGGCCCGAGTTCAAGTGGCTCAACACCACAAGGAGGTCTCCCTGGCGATCCTGACCAGAGAGCTGGTGATCTCTGACCTGCCTCGACTCTCCAAATGACACCTGCAGTCTATTTCTGGACGACGACCACGACCGGAGCTGGTAAGAAAACCTGACACCTAAAGACACCTCTGCACCCGACATCCCATGGCCTTGAATGGCCCAACCAAAGGTATCCCAGCATCCCCAGGCATCCCAACTTACCTTTCTCCAACCGGTGGTCACCTCCAGAAGATCTTCGTCCCGAGCCTGCAGTCTTTGTTGCAACCGGAGAATCCCCATTGAAAACAACAGGGCACCCGATGCCGAAACTGCACCCTGCACCCAGACTCCCCTGCGCTATTGCGGGTATAATTTGGGTGCTAACTCGGATCCCCCTTTGCCCTGAGCTTAACACCAGGAGCTTTTCTTCCACAACCCTGTGGCCTGCTCGTGAGTAGCCACCGACTGGAGGCCCCTTATCCCCTATTGGATAACATTGGACTTCAGCACTCTGTACCAGGCCGCCCTTGTGCCGCTGAGGGTGTTTCAAGAGTGCATCCTTGACCTTGGTTCTAACCCCAGAATACCAACTCCCACAAACAAGTACTTACTTCATTTTTCACCATAGGAATACACTGACTGGTTTTCGTTGAAAATTGTTTTAAGTGTGGAGTTGATTTGTATGGAACATTGAAAAACTGCCTATGCACTAAAAGCAAATTGCTTACCTTTTGTCTAGAAGATTTCTCAGTGTGATATCTAGGCATATCACACTGATTAATAAAAGTAGTCTGAACAGTAATCTAAAAAGTAAAGTGCATTGTAATCTGCAAAGTAACTGAAAAGTAATTTTGAAATATTGAATTACCTGTAATTCAACCAACTGAATTTGAACCTGCATTAAACTGTAAAACACTGCATAAGATTTTGCAAAGCATTTGTTTCACTTGCTTGCACTAGGCTTGGCTTGGTTCTAGAATTAAAATAACGTAATCATATTTTGGATACTAACAAATTGGTGTGAGTTCGGTCTTTGAGTGTGTGACATTTGCTGCCTGTGTGCACAGCAAATGCTTAACACTACCCTCTGATAAAGCCTTGCTGCTCGCGCAACACTGCCACAAATCGAAAGTAAGGTGCTATCTACTTTTACCTCTGCCTACCTTTGGGGTTCCACTGGACTCTGTGCACACTTTTTTTTAAAAACATATTTTATTGATTTTCGCCAACAATAAATCATAACACAAGAAGCATATCCATTATCAGTGTCAGAATCACTAATAAGTGGCCAGTGTTATCACAGTTATACTTTGGTAAAAGGTCTTTAGCAATAGATATATGAACACTTCGGGCCAGAAGTCCAAACAGGCAACTGAACATATAATAGACATATCTCTGTTGTCATAGTAATTCAATGCAAACAAAAGGACATATAACACATGGCACCCACCTGCCACCCATAATATTATAACTGCCCTATCCCCCCCACCTCCCTAACAAGGCTCACTACTGTATTAACATATGTTGTTGTTCCGCAGGCCCAATGAGTTCCACCCAACAAGTATCTTTGTCATATTGTTTAGGCTTACGTTTCCATGGCACTAATTGGGTACACACAGGGTCTGTTGTATATATCTTCTCTGGACTCTATGCACACTATACCTCATTTTGGTATAGTATATACAGAGTCAGCTTCCTACATTGATAGATCAGTGGTGGGATATTCAACTCTCCATTTGTTGGACTTACTTGTTCAACACCTGATCACACAACAGAAGTCTTAAATTCTTTAGAATGCTGATTTTGGAATTCGACACATTTTTCCAAATTACTAAAAGTCTTGTTAGGGCCTTGTTTAAGTCCATTTAGAATTTTAGAAAAATAAAAGCTCACTTTAATTAGAGGTAAGAGGGGTTAGAAGTTTTTCTTTTACCATGTCTCTTAACAAGAACCCAGCTGTTAGTGAAGAGAACAACAATGCCATAGAGAACCAGGTTGAGGAGCTCAACCTCATCCCTTTTCTCCACTTAGAATTTAGGGAGTTAAGGTCTCTATGCAAACTTAAAAATATTACCATGGGGCCCCATCACTCCAAGCAAAAGCTCCGGGGCTGTTCGCAGGGTATGCTAAGGACCATTCTTCTGAGAATGGTAAAGACGTTTTAGATGAAGAGGGTGGGGATGAGAATAACTACCACCCCCCCCCCCCCACTTCACTGGGAGAGAAGAGCTCCAGTGGCCCTCAATCCAAGACTACAACTCACAGCACCTAGATCCCACACCGGTGTGTCAGGTACTTCTGAGTACATAGAGGACAGCCTCAATGAGGAAACCAACCTTTTAGTAAGGTTGACAAAAAGATTAGATCTAAAGACCAGACTCCTGGCTCTGGAAAAAGAGAGAGTGGAGATGGGCTTAGCTCCCATCAATTGTGGCAGCAATTTACTAAGCCAGTATAGAGAGCAATATTATGATCCTAAAATCCCCAAAGGGATTGTCCTTAAATATGAAGAGAGTGATGATATCGCAAATGGTTCACAGCCTTTGAGAGGGCCTGTGAAATGAAAGGTGAAGAAGTCACACTGGGGGGCATTCCTTTGAGAACTGTTCACTAGTAACTGCAGGAACAGACTCCTGACTCTTACAGGGCTGATGCTGGGTCTTATGGCCTCATGAAGTATACTCTGATTGAGGGCTTTGGGCTCACAACTGAGGAATATAGAATTAGATTCAGGGGGGGCTCACAAAACCCAAAATCAGTCCTGGGTTGACTTTGTTGACTACTCAGTTAAGACACTAGATGGATGGTTAACTGGAAATAATGTGCATGATTTCAATGGACTTTGCAATTTGTTTATGAAGGAACATATTTTGAGTAATTGCACTAATGAAAAGTTACATAGGTCTAATTTCTCCCCAAGAATTTGGAAAGAAGGCAGACCACTGGGTAAAGATTAGGGTAAAAAAACAGCCACGGGGTGACCAAAAGAAAGGGGCTACAAAACCTCTCCAGGAGAAAGGGTGTGAGAACCCCAAAGACAAAAAGTCTGAGTCTTCTAAATGGCCCCAAAAACCTGCTCAAGGCGGTGTGGTCTCAAAACTCTTCCCAGTACAGTAATAGATGCAAAGGGAAGAACATTTATCCCCTAAAGGCCTGATGTTTCAACTGTAAGAAGTTGGAACACTTAACTGGAGATGCTACTTGTCCTAGCAGGAAGCCCTCTAGTCGTCCTACAGCTACTACAGGTGTAGTCAGTCTCCAGATGGGATCAACAGTGTGCCCAGAGCAAATCAGGGCTCACGCTGTAGCAGTTCTAGTCACTGAGGGTGAAGTTGAGTTTGCCACTTTAGCTGTGTGGCCACCCAACTTAAAGAAGTATTTGCAATACTCCTGGATCTATGGGACTTGAATAAAGGCCCTCAGGGATACAGGCGCCAGTGTCACTATGGTGAGAGATACACTGGTTTCACCAGAGCAATACCTGATTGGGAAAACTTACCCAGTCACCAACGCTGACAGTGTTCCTACTAACCATGCCAAGTCTATGGTGACATTAGACTGGGGGGGGGGAGGGGTTACTGGAATGAAACAGGTAGTGGTGTCTTCAAAGCTCCCAGTTGCCCATCTGCTTGGTAATGACCTGGAAACCTCGGCATGGGCTGAGGTAGAATTAAAAACCCATTCAGCAATGCTGGACATCACTGAGATTGTGTGTGTCAAGACTAGAGTACAGAGCCGAAAGCAAGGTGAAAAAGTGTTGGAGCCTGAAAGAATGTCCCAACCCTCCAAGAGGAAAGATAAGAAATCTTGGAAACAAGCTTCCGAACAGCCAAAAAATCAGGACCCCTCTCCGCAGGGAGAGGACTTGGAAGCCCCAGAAGGAACTGAGCCTATGGAAATTGACCCTTACCAGGTTGAGCTCTTAGGCCCATGGGGGCCCACTAGGGAAGAGCTGTGCCTTGGACAGCAGACCTGTCCAACTCTTGAGAGCCTGAGGCAGCAAGCTGCTGCACAGAAAAAGGGAGATGTCAGTGGGACCCAGGAGTGGCTGCTATACACTGTGGCCAGAGACCCCAACCCTGGATCCACTAGGAGAGTGGTAGTGCCTCAGAGGTACAGGGATGTCGTACTCCCTTTAGCTCATGACATCCCCCTAGCAGGACATCTGGGCCAAACCAAAACTTGGGAAAGGCTAGTTAGCCACTTTGACTGGCCCAGTTGTCTCACAAGGTCAAGGAGTTTGTCAGCTCCTGTGTCACCTGTCAAGCCAGTGGGAAAACAGGTGGACAACCAAAGGCCCCCTTAATTCCACTACCAGTGGTTGGGTTCCCTTTGAAAGGGTAGGTGTGGACCTAGTGGGTTTACTTGAACTTCCCACAGCATCGGGGAAACATATTTATACTGGTAGTAGTGGATCATGCCACCAGGTATCCTGAGGCAATTCCCCTTAGGAGTACTACAGCTCCTGCAGTAGCCAAGGCCCTCATTGGTGTCTTCACCAGGGTAGGGTTTCCTAAGGAGGTGGTTTCAGAGAGAGGGGCAAACTTCATGTCTGCTTACCTAAAACATATGTGGAAAGAGTGTGGAGTGCAGAACAAGTTTACTACACCCTATCACCCACAAACTAATGGTCTTGTTGAGAGGTTTAGCAAGACATTCAAAGGCATGAGTATGGGGCTCCCTGAAAAACTCCAAAGGAGATGGGATGTCCTCTTACCATGCTTGATTTTCACCAACAGAAGTGTGCCTCAGAAGGGAGTAGGGTTTCTCCCCTTTGAACTTCTGTTTGGCAATCCTGTTAGGAAACCACTCTGTCTTGTAAAAGAGGGTTGAGAGAAGCCTCTCCATGAACCCAGACAAGACATTGTAGACTATGTACTAGGCCTAAGCTCCAGAATGGCAGAGTACATGGAAGAAGTTTTTTAAAAATCTTGAGGCCTGGCAGAACCTCCAGAAGCACTGGCATGACCAAAAAGCTGCACTGGTGGAGTTCTAACCAGGGCATAAGCTGTGGGTTTTGGAGCCTGTGGCACCAAGGGCTCTCCAGGACAATTGGAGTGGCCCTTACCCCATCTTAGTAAAGAAAAGTGAGTTCATCTACTTGGTTGACCTGGTCACAAGCAGGACACCCAAAAGGGTGATCCATGTGAAATGACTTAAGCTTTTCCATGACAGGGCTGACATCACCATGTTGATGGTGACTGATGAGGATCAGGAGACAGAGAGTGAACCTCTCCCGGACCACCTCTCTTATAGCCCCAAAGACAGATCAGTGGATGGAGTTGTCTACTCAGACACCCTCCCTGCCCAACAGCAGGATGATTGCAAGCAAGTCTTGCAACAGTATGCTAAGCTCTTTTCCTTGACCCATGGTCAGACAAACTGGTGTACTCATGACTCTGAGGACAGTCTACCTGTCAAGAACAAAATCTATTGACAGTCTGGTCAAGTCAAAGAAAGCATCAGAGCTGAAGTTAGCAAGATACTGGAGGTAGGGGTTATTGAACCCCCTGGGAACCCCTTGGCCAGCCCAGTGGTTCTAGTCCCCAAACCCCATCCACAGGGTAGAAAGAGAGAAATGAGGTTCTGTGTGGAGAGGACTCAACTCTGTCACCAAGTGAGATGCTCACCCTATCCCAAGAGCTGATGAATTGATAAATAAATTAGTTACAGCCAAATTTCTGTGTACCTTTGACTTAACCTCTTCTGTGCCCATGACGAGATAGTCTCGTCATGGAGCACGGTCGCGCTGTGCCAATGACGAGACTCGTCATGAAACCCGCCCACTAATGTAACGCCCGGCACAGGAGGGGGAAAGGGCGTGGCACAGAATGGGTTAACTGCAGGGTACTGGCATATTGGCATGGCACCAGGAGCAAAAGAATAGACCGCATTCTCCACACCTGATGGGCATTATCAGTTTACTGGTATGCCTTTTGCTTTAAAGAATGCCACTGCCACCTTCCAAAGGTTGATAAATCAAGTCCTTGCTGGATTGGAAGCCTTTAGTGCAGATTATCTAGATTATAGTGCTGTCTTTAGCTGCACCTGGCAGGATCACCTGATCCACCTGGGAAAGGTTTTAAAAGCCATGCAGACTGCAGGCCTAACTATCAAGGCATCCAAATGCCAGATAGGGCAGGTTACAGTGGTATACTTGGGCAACCTTGTTGGTCGAGGCCAAGTGCAACCCTTACAGCCCAAGATCCAGGCCATCCTGGACTGGGTAGCTCCAACAACCCAGACGCAAGTCAGGGCATTCCTTGGCTTGAGTGAGTACTACAGGAGGTTTGTGAAGGGATATGGGTCCATTGTGACTCCCCTCACAGAACTCACCTCCAAGAAGATGCCCAAAAAGGTAAACTGGACAGTTAGCTGTCAAAAGGCGTTTGACACCCTGAAAGAGGCAATGTGCTTGGCACCAATTCTCAAAGCTCCACACTATACCACACAGTTCATAGTGTAGACTGATGCTTCTGAGCTAGGGATAGGAGCGGTCCTATCCCAGACCAATGATGAAGGGCCAAGGCCAACCTGTTGCTTTCATAAGTAGGAGGTTACTCCCCAGAGAGCAGCGTTGGAGTGCCATTGAAAGGGAGGCCTCTCCTGTGGTTTGGTCACTGAAGAAGCTGAGACAATACTTGTTTAGTACTCACTTCCTAGTTCAAACTGACCACAGACCTCTCAAATGGCTAATGCAAATGAAAAGTGAAAATCCTAAACTTCTGAGGTGGTCCATCTCCCTACAAGGAATGGACTTTATAGTGGAACACAGACCTGGCACTGCCCATGACAATGCAGATGGACTTTCCAGGTTCTTCCACTTAGACAATGAAGAGTCTCTAGGGAAAGATTAGTCTCATCCTCTTTCATTTGGGGGTGGGGGGTTATGTAAGAAAGTACCCTCTTTTTGCATGGTTGCCCTCACTTTTTGCCAAACTGCTGGTGTTCTTTGAGTGTGCCTTGGGTGCCTGCTAAACAGGTATCCAGGGCCTATGTTCTTTCCCTAAACCGCATAAAAATAAAACAGTTGGCACTCTTTGCCACAGATCAGTCCTTTGTAAATAGTACCATAGGTAACAAGGGCACTGTGGCCACAGAAGGCCTCTAAGGGCTGCAGCAATTATTGTGACACCCTAATGGGCTCTGTACCTTTACACACACACACTGCGTTTGCAGGCTGCGTGTTTTGTTGCAGAGCAAAGTGAAGAGTCGACATGGCCCACATCTCTGTGTGTCATGCCCACAACCCACTACCCTGACATAGGTCAGCCACCCCTCTAGATGGATGCACTATACCTGTGGTGAGGGTACACCCTACAGTGCCAAGCACCCCAGGATGGGCAGGGTCCATGAAGGGGAACCTTCAAATGCTTGTCACCTTTGTGAGCTACCCCAGGCCTTTGCTGCTTCCAGCAACTGGCCCAAACCCTTTCTGTCCCCCACTTTGGGGGGGAGAATCGACAAGAAAACCAAGTGAGGAAGGGAGGTGTGCCCACCTTTGCCAACACCAAACCATAGGTGGGGAAGGCAAGTTGAAGTACAACTCAGTCCCGCCATCTTGCAGCTGGGGGGACCCAGCCAACCAAATTGAGGCATATGCCACACTCCCACTGGAGGGTGGCATAATCCAGAGTGTACCCACCCGAAGAAAGTGACCCATTGGTCCCAACCTTTACTTACGTGTAAAGCCCCTAAATCTAATATTTAGGGGCAACCCTGAACCTTGCCTCCTCAGACAAGAACAGAGAAGGAGCATCGAAACTGTGCTGAAACTAAGAAGAGGATAATGCCCACTGACTTGGCTCCAGCCCTACCGACCTATCCCCACCTCAAACCTGCTCCAGCGAAATCCCGGTGTGTCCTGCAGCCAGCAGCCTCAAGAGCCTCAAGAGCCCGAAGGACCTGCTCTGCCTTCCAAGCCAAAGACTTTGTCTCCCGTGAGCACCGGATTTGCCTGCACCCAGACTCAGACCCCAGCCAAAACCACGAGTCTGCACCACTCTGCACCCTACGCCCACTGCCCGAGTTCGAGTGGACCAAAACCATGAAGAGGTCTACCCGGCGATCCAGACCTGAGATCTTGTGATCTCTGACCTGACTTGACTCTCTAAATGACGCCTGTAGTCTCTTTCTGGAGGACCCCCCCACGACCGCGACCGGACCTGGTAAGAACATCCAACACCTAAAGACATCCCTGCACCCGACTTCCCATGGCCTTGGATGGCCCAACCAATGGTGTATCAGCATCCCCAAGCATTCCAACTTACATCTCCAACCTGTGGTCACCTCCAGAAGATCTTTCTCCCCGAGCCTGCAGTCTTTGTTGCAACCGGACAATCTCAATTGAAAACAACAGAACAGAGCCAAAACAGCACCCTGCACCCAGCCGCCCCTGCGCGCGACGGCTGTACTTTGGGTGCTAACTCAGATCCCCCTTTGCCCTGAGCCTAACCCCAGGAGCTTTGCTCCCACAACCTTGTGGTCTACTCATGAGGAGCCACCAACCGGAGGCCCCCTATCCTCAATTTGATAACATTGGGTCTCGGCACTCTGCACCCGGCCACCCTAGTGCCGCTGAGGGTGCTTTGAGAGTGCATCCTTGACCCTGAGGTAACTCTTGTTCTAACCCCAGAAAACCAACTCCCAAACCTAAGTTAAACAGATAGAACAATTTTCACAAAAAAGCAATCCATGCAGTCCTAAGGGAGAAAACTGGGTTGTTTGGAGTTGGTTTGTATGAAACCTTAAGAAACTGCATATGTACAAAAACTGATTTACCTACCTTTTTTCTAAGAAATGTCCCAGCGTGATATCTAGACATATCACACTGAGTGTAAAAAGTAACTTAAAAAAGTAATCTGAAAAGTAATGTACAAAATAATCTCAACAGTAACTGAAAAGTAATTCCAATTGTTTTATGAACAAGTGACTTACCTGTAACCAGTCCAATTGCATGCAACTACATTCAAATGGTATTTAACTGCATTATTCTTGCAAATTACAATTACACTTACCTGTACTAGGCCTGGCTTGGTTCTTGAAAATAAAATACAACTAAATAATACATTTATAGAAACAAAGTTGTCTGAGCTCCGCCTTTGTGTGTGTGACATCATTTCTTGCCTGAGTGTGTATAGTAAATGCTTAACACTACCCTCTGATAAGCCTTACTGCTCGCCCACACTACCACTAATAGAGAGTAAGGTATTAACTTCTTTTCCACTGCCTACCTTTAGGGTTCCACTGGACTCTGTGCCCACCATACCTTACTTTGGTATAGTATATAAAGAGCCAGCTTCCTACGTGTGGGCAGTCAAAGTGTAACCAGATATAAAAGTAAAGCATACTTGGGTCATAATGGGGCACATACAGAGCATAAAGGGGGAACAGAGGCCCATACCAACTACCTAACAAATCAGAAATGTATTCTAAAGTTGGGCTGCTCTGACTATAGAAGCTCGCCCACCCTGTCTTGTCTTCCGAAATTTAGCAATGCAGATAAGATTTGCTGTTGTGGAAAGGAGACATCTTTCTGAGGAGTATCTTTTTAGTCTGTTATGCAAGGGCACTGGGCCATTGCTCTGAAGTGCTTTTAAGACTACAGATAGTGATTTAAAGGCTGTTCTCTATTTCAGTAGTAACCAATGAAGTTCCTTCATCGCATTAGATGATAACCATCTCCTGGGTCTGTTCAATGCCAATTTGGCAGCAGAAGCTTGTGTTCTGAGTAGTATGTTTAACTATAATTCCGATGCTCCTAGCAGGAGGGCGTTACAGTAGTCAAACCTATTTAAAATAGCACTGGGTACAGTTAGAGTTTTGGCGGTGGCAGGCAGCAAAGGAAGGAGCTTCCAAAGGCCCTGGAGTAGCGAGAAGCTCGTGCCCGCAACTTTGACGTGACGCTCCATGGACAACTTTTTGTCAAATATGACCCCCAAGTTGCAGACCGATTTGGATTGAATCAGCACCTCACTAGTTGGCAATGTCCAAAAATTTAAATGGAGTATGACATGGACTTTATTTTCTGAGCAGCACAAAAACTCTGTTTTGTCCCAGTTGAATTTGAGGGAGTTGGAACTCAGCCAGTTGATGATGTAATTCATACAGTTATGGAAAGCATTGACAGCAGCCTGCTGGTTGCTGTTGAATGACAAAATCAGTTGTGTATCTTCAACACAGTTGACTAGTCTAATATTATGGGTTTTAATGAGTGTGATTAATGACATCATATATATGTTGAAAAGGATTGGGCTACGTGCCGAACCTTGTGGAACTCCATTTTTAAAAGTCCTAAAGTCAGCGTGGTAGGGGGGAAGAGCAACCACCTGACATTTCTCCGATAAATAGAAGCGTATCCAGTTCAATACAGTACCACAGACTCCAATCGAGGCAAGTCTAGCCAGGAGTGTTTTGTGGTTAACCATATCGATTGTCACAAAGGAAGTGCTCAGGTGTCACTTATGAATGAGATTCATAGGCTATTCGGGTGATGTTCAAGTGTCACTCGTGAATTTGCCTTTTAACTGGTCTCGTTTTTTGGTGCTAAGTCAGACTTCACCCTTGAGCCCTTCAAGGATAGTAGAACTACTGCGCTCTCCCTCGGTCTATCCACACCCGCAATGCAGTATCCACAACAATTTCACTCCTTTAGAGGATCACTGCTGATTTTCCTACAGGCAGTGTCAAGGCCCAGCAACAGGGACCACAGAGCTGTCAAGGGGATCTAAAAACAATACTTAGGTCCACAGGGATAGCAAATCTCCTAGTCCTCCAACCCTCCGGCAGCAGCCTCCAAGCTGCTCTAGTTAGCCCTTAGCTGCATATGAAGACCGCATGCAAAGATCAATCAGTCATTTTCTCCATGGGTGGCAAGCCACAGCATTAGACAAGTGGGTCCTGCAGATTGTCCAGAAAGGCAACGCCTTGCTATTGCCTTTCCGTCCCACTGCCTCTTCCACTCTCATCATAGCACCTTTTGCAGGACCATTGGTCAGTTATGTTGCAGGAAGTTCAGGCTTCTTTGGACAAAGGAGCAATAGAGAAATCTGTCTCAGAGTTCGCACCTGGATGCTATTCCCATTATTTCTGTATACCAAAAAAAGGTAATGTCTCAGTCCTACCTAAAATCTTTGACCCACTCGTTTCAAGGACAAGTTGGAGATGCTCACGCTGGCCTATGTTCTATCTGTCCTGGATCCAGGAGGATGCTTATTTCCATGTTTCTGTTCAAGTCCACAGGCACAAGCATGAGCATTATCAGCTTTCTGTGCTGCCTTTCGGCCTCACGAGTGCCGTTCTCTGGTATTGACCAAAATTATGGTAGTGGTTTGCAACATACCTTTAAAGTTATTGTCTACCAGTCTTCCCCTGTCTGATAACTGGCTGTCAAAGGCAGGCTCGCCCTAGTCAGTCATGGACCACTGCCAGATGACGGCAAACTTACTGATATCTGGCGTTCATGGTCATAGTGCCAAAGACTCAACTGACTCATTCACAGAGGTTCCCTTTCCATCTGAGTCATCTGGCAAATGGTGCACTTTTAGGCTTTTCCTCCAGATCACCAAGTCCAGGACACACTGACTAATGTTTCAGCCTCTATCCCGAAGTTAGTGAGGATGGCTCTGAGGCCTTTTAGCCTGCTGTCCTTCTGTGGCCTTTTAGCCTGCTGTCCTTCTGCATTCTGCTTATCAACCATGCCAGATGGCAAATGCAGGCTCTGCAGTGGGGTCAGAAGTCTGTGTTCTCAGCACTAAGGGAACCTGTCAAATTCCTTCCAGGTCTCGCGGGAGACTGCAAAAGATCAGCAGTGATGGCTGCTTGATCTCAATTGGACCAGTTACAAACCCCTCTTCTCAACCACACCCAAAGCTGATGGTAGTGACAGACGTGTCACTGCTGGGTTGGGAAGGTCATCTGGGAGAGGTGGAAACCTGAGGACCCTGGTCTCTGGCAGAGACCCAGCTCCACATCAACCTGCTGAGTTGCGAGCCATTAGCTTGGTGTTGAACACCTTCTTGCCGTCTGTCAAAGAGATGCTAGTTCAGTACATGTAGTATTGTAAAATGTGGCGTGGGGTCCTAGGCTCTGTGCCAGGAGGCCCTATGTCTCTTTAACATGCTGAATCCGCAGGACATTTTTCTGATCGTACACCACCTGCTGGGATCATTAAATGACCGGGTGAATTAACTCAGCCAGCAATGCAGATCACGAATGGCAGCTCCAACTGGAGGTGCCATTAATGGGAAGGACTGTGACTTGATCTCTTTGCCACCTCAGTGAACGCACAGTGTCAGATCTGCATTCTTTCTAACGGCCAATTTCTCCTAATTTTGTGGTGAAGCTGCTGGCTGAAAACATGCTAATACATTACTGAGACACATGCCAGATCTGGTCTGTTGGGACCAAGTGTGCTTTATGCCACAGCAGTCTACATGACACAACATTAGACACGTCTACAATGCCCTGGCTATGGTTGATTGCTTGGCTTGCCCCGTAGCAGTTCTCTTAGCAGACATGGACAAAGCATTCAACTCTGTTAGCTGGCAGTACCTGTTCGCTCTGGTGCAGAACATTAACCTAGGGCCATGCTTTCTCAGGTATGTGAAACTCTTCTATACCAATTTGACAGCCTCAGTCGATGGGACATCCTTGACCCCCTTCATGGTGGGTAGAGACACTCGGCAGGGATGCCCACTCTCCCTGCTATTATTTGCCCTCACAATAGAACCCCTTGCACACTGGGTCCATTCGGACCCCCTGTTGGTGGGATTTGATTGGTCACAGGAACACTCAGAATAAGTGGCTCTCAGTGTCAATGACGCATTGTTCTTCATCACAAATCCACGCTCCTCTTGCCTGCGTCTATTACAGATCCTACGTATCTTTGGAGAGACGTCGAGTCTGCGTATGAACGTGGGGAAATCTGCAGTGGTTTTCATGAGCGAATCTGAGAGAGACAGGGGTTTGGGCTTCTGATCTCAATATCGCAATAAAGGGTTTCAAATGTTTGGGCGTATATGTATCGCTCCAAATTCAACCCTGGCATGGGATCGTAATATCGCCCCTCTATTACCCCAAGTGATGGATATCATCAATATTTGGTCCCCATTGCCTCTTTCCCTCTTGGGCCATGATCTACAAAATGGTGTATATTCCGATACTGCAGAATTACCCGTAGCCCCCCTCCCCCATATGGTTCAAGCAGGCTAATTCGGCCCTTACACAATTCTTATGGGATTGGGGGGCAGTACGGCTCGCACTACAGACATGTGTCCAGTCCACTTTTAACTGGGGCATTGCTGCCCCAGACATTTACTCCTACTACGCATTATCGCACCTTCTTCTTATCAGTGAATAGTGGTATGTACCATGGGCCGACCCAGCCTACATGACAGAATGCTGGGCGATGCCTCACTTATACACTTCTTATTTGGTGGCAAGTTAGGCAGGCACATCCCTCGGGCAACCCAAACGGTATTCCGACTGTAGAAGCAAACATTGAAATGGATGGGGTGGTGGGCCAGACTAACCCAGATGACTCCTCTATGACACCTTTATGACTCAGGTGGCTTCCCTTTCAGGATTCCCGCAGTGGGATGCCATCGGCATCTCAACCCTAGGGAATATCACACATGGCCCAATCCCTAAATCCTTTCAGGAATTGCAGAATGATTTTCAATTGACCCACCAACAATTGTATAGATATTTTTAAATACAACCTGCCATAACTTCCTACATACAGGGCTTCCAGGACCTGGCAGAATTCAACCCACTGGAGGGCAGATTACTGACGGGACCCCTGGGCAATCATAAAATAAGGCAAGTATATCCGACACTAGTGACACATAGTACCTCCACACCCCCGGCATTGAGACAGACTTGGCTGGAGGACCTACCCCCACTGGATAGTGACGATTGGACCAAGGCTTTGATGGCCTCTCGTGAAGAGGCGATATCGGCCAGGTTGCGCCTTATTCAATTGAAATTTCTTCATAGTGTCTACTTCACTAGATGTCACTTATGGCACATTGCCTCACGGCGGTGTCTGAGGTGTGAATTAGCAGACAGCACCTTTATACATACAGTCTGGGAGTATGCGTCCTTGATGAGCTTTTGGAGAGGGGTAGTGACCTGTTTGGAGAGGGTGCTGTAATGGGAGATTCCCTCCCACTTAAAGACTATACTTCTTCACAGCACAGATGGCATTGGAGATAATAGATATAAAATGCACTTACTCTTCCTGGGCCTAACCCTGGCCAGACGGGATACAGCAAGTCTGTGGCAAGATGTGTCCCCGGCACTGTAGCTGGGAATGGACCATTGCATGTGAATGGAGGTAGCGGGGTTCCGAGCTCAGGGGTGTCCACATAAACATGCAAAGATCTAGCAGATATGGGCACACTACAGTGGTATTGTTTTGGCACCAACACCATCAGTGGATTTCCTTATTGACACAGAGATTTGACAATTCAATGAATGATCATGACCCCCCCGCCCCAGTACCCTAACATACACAAACTCACTGTTGTACTCCTGGAATGGTGCCAAGTTGATTATTGTTTTGCGATGGTAGGAACAGTATACCTGCTAATTATACATCTGTTTTGTGGAGGGAGGGTGATGGGGTGTTACTGCACTGTAATGTTTTTATTGGCCATGTTGGCCACCATGTTACAAGCCAATAAAAGTCCAATAAAATGTGTCATGAAAAAAAGTTATCTGTCGGCCCTTTCAGCCTTTTTGAATTTACTGGACCACCCGTCCTTGTTCTAATCACCTGTTGTGATTTGAGTTCTCCAAGGTTTAGTCCACATGTTTTCTCCTAAACGCTTTCAGGTGGCTTAATTTAGTCATTATTTTTTTATGTGCTCCCCTTTCGGGCCATTACACAAATGTCCTCTGTCTTTTTGTATGCCCAAAATGCTGTGAGGTTTAATTATAAATCTGATTACCAACTTGATTTTGACAGGTGCCCCTATTCCACCCTCCCGGCAGATAGCTGAAATAGTGCCCATTTAAAAAAAAAAAAAAAAAAGGGGGATAGATCTTCCCCTATGAACTATAGGCCCATTAGCCTTTTTGATTCCCTTCAGTAAATCTTTTGTAAGCAGGTTTTAGGAAGGGTTCAGAATTGGATAAAGGAAGCAAACATTTTGAGTGACTTTCAGGCGGGCTTTCGTTCCAAAATCAGCACATTGGACCATGTGTTTCAGTTGATCTGTATTTATTGGAAGGAAGTAGCTGTAAAAGGTGGAAAACTCTATATGGCCTTTGTCGATTTGCGTACGGCATTCGATTTAGTCCCACGCAAACAACTTTGGAGGGTGCTACTTGAGATGGGCCTCCCAATCAATATTTTAAAAATTTGTATTTGATTACTCTCAGAAAATTCAGCACAGGTTAGGTGGGCTGCCAACAGTCAAGTAACTGAAACCTTTCCAGTCAAACGTGGAGTGAGACAAGGATGCGTGTTGGCACCGACCCTTTTTACTCTTTTTATTAATGGGGTTGTTGAGTTTTTAGATAGAGATGGCTGTGATGCTCCAAAAATAGGGTTCGGAAGAGTTCCGGCACTACTGTTTGCTGATGATACCCTCTTAATCTCAAAATCTCCATAAGGGTTGCAGCAACTTTTAAATGATTTTTTAAAGTTTTGTAAAGAAAGAGGGCTCAGTTTAAATTAAACAAAGACTAAATTCATGATTTTTAACAAGGGTACAAGTGCAGCAAAGACTAGGCCAATGTGGGCCGGTAGTACCAATTTGGAGCAGGTCGAAGCTTTTGACTACTTGGGTATCCAACTCACGCCATCTATTAACTGGTGCCCACAGGTGGAAAAATCAAAACTACAATTAATACAACAATCTGCACACATAAGTAAAATTCATAGGAGGACTGTATCTAGGCAAATCGCTCGCGCCCTCGAAATTTATAACACTAAGGTTTTGGGCGGGGTACTGTATGGTACTGAGCTCTGGGGCTCGAGTACCAAAGTTTCCTTAACTACAGTAGAAAATCGTTTTCTTAGATCATTGGTTGACCTTCCTGTCAGTTACCCTCTGATTCCCTTCTACTTCGATATTGCTCACAAACAACTAAAGCATAAAGTAAATTATAAAATGTTATCATTTTGGTTTAGGCTGTGGACGATAGAAGAGTTGGATCCCTACTGTGATGCCCTGAAGGATCTCTTAAGACTCCCCCAGGCAGAATCAATAAGGTGGTTTTCTTGCCTGCGTGATCTATTGGGGAGACTAGGGATGGAAAGCTTCTGGTCTAGCCCAGAAACTATGAGTAGCATCTCGAAGGAGAAGTTGAAAAAAATGCACTGTGAAAAAATACTCCAAATGGAATTGACAGAACATTTCTAAGGTCTAACAAAAGATTTTTTAAAAGTGTTCCACGGTTTGAAACATCAATAGAGGAAATTACCCCTTGACTGGCATGCAAGCTTTTTCTACAGTTTAGATACAAGACCCTACCCACTAATCTTTTCTGCTCCAGGTGGTGCATGTGTCCCCCAGTAGCTGATCTATGCCCTGCGTGTAAAGCTTGAGCAGAATCTATTGTTCATTTATTCTTTTTCTGTCCCTATTATACCTTACTGAGAAAGAAATGGATAATACCTTTATGCAGAGCTGTTGGTCCGGTTCATTACCTTGAAATTTTGAGGCTATTGTCTACAGATCGGAAAAAAACGGTAGGAAAAACGAGGATCAAGGGGAAATTTAAAGACCTGCACGGAAAAAATCCCCTAATAGCTGTATATCAAACGACAAGGAATCCGTGGGTCTAGAAAATTATATTTATTCAGTATCCTTAAATGTCAAGAGATAAAAACATGGTCAACATGTTTCAGCCATTAACGATCATGCTCTGTGATCATGGCTTTCTTCAGGACCAACTGTTACTACTGCAACAAAGAACAGAACAGGGTGAGAAAAATCTCAACCTAGACTAAATTGGAACAACCAGGAAGACCGCCCGGGGTAGCGACGGCCAGAGCGCTGCCTCACGCCCTGAGTTGTCACCAGGAGTGGAGGCGACTATCCCCGATTTAATTCGGGTGACTCATAAGAACCCCTGCAGTTCCACTTACTACTAGATGAGTAGGTAATTCTGTTGGTGGTATCGTTTCAATTTAGTCTAGGTTGAGATTTTTCTCACCCTGTTCTGTTCTTTGTTGCATATGTTTTTATCTCTTGACATCTAAGGATACTGAATAAATATAATTTTCTTTAGATAGTCAATTTTAATACACTATTCATTCACACTGCACTTTTCACGCTGTTCCACCACACGTTAGGCAGCTTTAGTTTCTGTATAGAATGGTCCATCTAGGGTGTTAAGTTTAAGAAAACATCCGCGAGCTCCTCCTCTCTCATCTACGCAGGAGTTGTAGCTCCTTAACCACACCAGGTGTGGTTAAGAGGAGGCCCCAGATGATGAAGCATGCCACCTCGGTGGGTGATGGGACTTCGTCCTCTCCATGAGGACTGTTTTTCGTTTTCTTTAAGCATTCAGATTTGCAGGTATTAGCATTTAGCATTATTTCTCTAGACCCACGGATTCCTTGTCGTTTGATATTGTCTACAGATACCCGCAGATTAATAGTTTTTGGTATTTCTCGCTTTTTCTATGTTCTGTGGATCAGGCGGGGAAAGTTAATGCAATGAACTTTTTTAGATATTTCTTTTTATGTATGACTCTGTATCAATAGGAAAATGAATTGCTGTATCTTGTGTAGTGTAACATTTTAATGAACTTTTAAGGATTTTATGTATTTCTTATGGAACCTGTGCTGCGATGTACTTTTTTGAATCTCTGAGATTGAAAATAAAGTCAATAATGGTAATGGTAATCTATGCCCTTAATGTCTCAAAATGCCGATTTTTCATAACTGTTGTGAAAAGTTTTGATTTTATTAAAGCCGCAGAGGTCAGTTCTAAGCTTCTCTTCCATTATTTCCTTATCAATAATCCTAAACACTGAATTCTCTGGCTCACATTCTGGATTCCCCTATCACTTTGCTAAAACTATATTTTAAAAAAATGTACTTATGTTAACCAGCGCAAATCTTTTCAGTAGTAAATTGCACTTAATTGAAAAAATATTTCAGCCTATTAAAAACGAAAATGGTTACATTTAATTTGTTTTTCATTTGCAAAAGCCCTCCATTTTAAAGTTAATAGTCACTACATTATGAAAGGTGAGTCGTTAGTATATTTTTTACTGCCTATGCGAAAGGAAAAGGAGGAAAATGTGAGACAAAGTTAGCAGTTAGGCTACACCATGAAAGGCAACAAAACCCAGCTCTGTGCCTTTAAAATCTTCACTCTTCTTTCTGTGTCCCATCATGCCCCACAGGTGCCAGGTCAGTTCTTTTTTCCTCCTCCTGGCAACAGGATACTGGAGCACTAAGCTCAATCTTTTTGTACTTTTTTACTGCTGAAAACGTCAAAACCTGCTAAAATTGATCTTACTCGACATCCTTTAGGACCAGGAGCATTTGTTTTCTTTTTTCTGACAAATCTTTTTATTTTCCGGTCAGAAGACCTTCACTGTTGGTGAAGTGCCCTGTCTGTGACCAGAAGAAAAACTCAGCCAGAACCCTATGACCTGTGTATTCAGACTGGGTGGAGGTTTTATTTCCGCCAGCGGAGTCCGCAGAATTTTAGTAATTCCGCGTTATTCTTGTAATGACTTGATTACATTCTGTCACTCTACCGGTGAAATAACAGTATGCCAGTGGTTTTTAAAGTTTGAAAACCACTGCACACTTCGCTGCGCCCTTGAATGCTCTGCAGTAATGAACTTTGAATCACTGCAGATTGTTGTAAGGGCACTGAGTGTTATATCCAGTGGTTTCTGAACTTTAGAAACCACTGAATGTCCCACTTGCTGGCGCTCTTGCTACTCTACAGTGATTGCAAGTTTTAATTACTGCAGAGTATGTAAGGGGCAGGTGGCAAGTGATATGCAGCGGTTTCTAAGGTTTAGACACCACTGCACATTGAGAACGTGCAAGCACGCAAAAGAAGATGACTGCCCCCAGTGAGCTCCTTATCGCACTAGCCCGTATTTGCCGATTTTCAGGCGTAAAATATCCAGAATCCTTTTTTAATTGATGGCAGCAGTGTTTTAAAAAATTTAATAACCGCTGTTGTGATTTTCCTGCTCTGTGCGGCATCAGAGGCTGTTCCTCTTCCCTCCTGGTTCTACATCGACCTCTCCACCAAGGTGCTGCCCAGAATTCCTGTCAGGGGTGTGGAGTTTCATTCAGGAAAGGGCCTGGATTTTGCCTAGCCACTCCCACAGTCAGTTTTAGATACTGGACCAGCCTCTGTTGAAGCATTTTCTCTTCATTAATTTCTTACATATTGATTATATTTGCCTGCTTAATTTTTATTTTTGGACAGATGGAGAATAAAAATGTACAAACTCCACATAACAAGAGGAAATAAACTATTTCTCCTCCTCCTGTTAAATCTAAAGTGGTGGAATCTAGTAAACCTTCCTAAACTTTAATACTTGATGAGATTCAGGCAATTCGCTCTAGCACTGATACTATAGCATCAGAGAATAAAATTGTGCGCAAAGATATGGCTAGTATGTCAATGAAGATTTCTGTCAATGCCATGAAAATCCAAGACAATAAAGTTAAAATGTATGCCTTTTCACCGCTTGTAGCAAAAATATGTCTATTGTCTGCTCTTCTTCTGGATTTGGAAAATCATAACAGCCAGTACAACCTGCGCATTTTTAATTTACCAGAAGACGTAGAAGGTTCTGATTGTAGATTATATTTGGAGAATTTGATACCTGGTCTTTTGCGCATCAAATTTCCTGAGAAATTTGAAGTAGATAAAGCTCATAGGATTCCTTCTCATCGTAATCCTCACCACACAAAACCGAGACAAATGATTTTCAAGGTTTTATGTCACCATCATTTAGTCTTGATAAGGAAAGCAGCACGTGTAATTCCTTCTGTAATGGTCAATGGTAATAACTTTTATCCACCAAGACTTTGCTAAAGATACTGTTAAGACTCACGAGGAATTCACTGACATTCGTCCATGGTTAAGAAGTCTTGGATTTAAGTATGGTCTTTTTGATCCTTCAACAATGCGAATTTGGAAAGATAATTTTTCGAAGTCCTTCTGAAGATTTACAAATATTTCTGGATCAACATTCGCAGCACTCTATGGATACACATGATTCTGCTACTTGAACATTAATATGTTTTTCTGTCTAATTTAACTGTTTATTTCCTCACAGGGCTCTAATGGTTCGGTCATGCTTACAAAGCGTGTGTGAGTTTTAACCCCTTCCCTGCTCATGACGGAACCGTTCCGTCATGAGCCACGGTTGCCGTGTGCTCATGACGGAACGGTTCCGTCATGACAATCCTGTCGGCGGCCGCTCCGCCTGCGCGGCGCTGTTTCCCCGCCTGTGCGGGGCGACAACGCAAATGGGCGGAGTCATGACGGAACCGTTCCGTCATGAGCACAGCTCAACTGTGGCTCATGACGGAGCGGCTCCGTCATGAGCACAGGCCCGCCGCGCTGCCCCCCTGCCCCCCCCAGCGCTGCAGCGGAATGTCCGCAGCAGCGAAGGGGTTAAATTTAATATTAATGTTTAATTGTTGTCGTTTTCTCTATGTTTGTTTGTTTCTTCTTTTTTCCCTATTTTTCCCTACTACCCTTTTCTAGAGCTACTATTTTCTTTGTTTTTCTTCTCCAACTTTTCCTCTTCTTCTTAGTTGTATCTTTTCTACTTTGCTCTGGCTAATGTTCACAACGTTAAAATAGTCTCCTTGAATGTCAAAGGTTTACGACACCCTATAAAACGTACAAAAAGTCTAGATTATTTAGGTAATTGTAAGGCGGATATTTGTTTCATACAAGACACACATTATGAAGATTTAGGGGTCTATTAGGATGGCGAACGGACATCTGTCCGTGATCGCAACTCGGCAAACCGCTGGTCATATTAGCATGGCAGTGATTACCGCGGCGGTGAGAAATTCCGCCTGCCACTTTTCCTCCGGTAGCAGTCCGCATGCATGCCTAGTGAGCGGAGCTGGACTGCTAAAATGGCGCCGGTGCAGGGTAGGCTCAGCCGGCGGTAGCCAGCCTTTCCGCTGCTGTGGAACCACCATGGAAAGGCATGCAGAGAATGTCTCTGGCAATGTGTTTGGGGGGTGTGGGTGCACTGGGCTTGTCCCTGTACCAGGTGGGAAGCACTGTGCAGTGCCTGCTACACAGTGCAGGGATATGCAGGACATGCTCCTTTTGACATCGTGGCGGTGCTGCTGGCAGCAGCAACCGCCGCAATGTTAAAGGGCGCGATCGTATCGCCGCTGTCGGATTTCGACTGCGGAGCATACTAATTGGATCGGAGGTTATGCCGCAGTCCTGGCGGGCGGTCTGTTCCCGCTACCATGGCGGTCGAGGTGATTTTCTGACTGCCATCCTAATAGACCCCAAAGTTTTGAATTTTATCAAAAAAAGTGGGTTGATTCTATTATATCTTCTCCTGCTGTGGGTTACATTGTCAAATGTTTAGTAAATCTTCGGATTCAGAAGGTAGATGTGTCATAGCAAAAGTTAAAATTCATGATACAGCTTTGTATTTACTTAATGTGTATGGTCCAACAGTTGATGATCATAATTTCTGGTCCAATTTAACTACTGCAGTTCTCGAGTTGGGCAACGTCCCTCTTATAGTTGGAGAGGATTTCAACCTCATATTTGATTCTTTATTAGATAGATCTTCTCTCACAAAATTTCGGCCATTTAAAGCATTTTTTACTCTCAAATCTTTTTTTAAAACTACAAAATTGGTGGATATCTGGCGATTACATTTTCCTACGCAAAAAATGTTTACCTTTTTCTCTAACCCACATAACTAATACTCAAGACTAGATCATTTTTTAACTTCTCGACAATTAATTCAGTTGTTACTCCTACTATTTGCAATATTGATATTTCGGATCATGCTTTGATTTCCATGGTTCTACAACTTAACTCAAATTTTTAAATTCCATCCAGATGGCGCAAGAATACTAGCATTGTCCTCAATGGACAATATACACCTAAAGTTTTAAATGCATTTCAAGATTACTTCCAAATCAACCCAGAAGGCTCTACATCTATGGTAAATCGATCATATCGGGGGCATCCATTTCTCTTATGGCACTTGAAAACAAAATTTTCAATGACAAAATTAAGGAATTAGATAAACAAATTGCAAAATTTGAGAGACTTTTTATCACCTCCAATGACCCTCAATATAGGCTGAAATTACAAAAACTCCGATATGAGTGCAATTCAATCTTAAGCAAAAGAGCGGGTATACAACTCTGTAAGTCTAAAGCAAAGGTCTGTTTTAATGTTAACTGATCTGGCCGGCTTTTGGCCAACTATTTACGTATTAAAAAAGATAAAACGCAAATAAATTCAATTCATAGCCCCAATGGGAAAATTGCATTATCACAAAAACATATTGTTAATGAAGTCTTAAATTATTATGCTGACGCATATAATAAACCTAAATTTGATGACCCTTGCTTAATTGATTATTTTTTTTTATCTAAATGCGGTTTGCCTAAGGTTCCTCAATTAACCAAAAACAGAAGAAATTCTATTAGCCATTAAATCTCTTAACCCCTTCGCTGCCAGGCCTTTTACCCTCCTGTGCCACGCCCTTTTTTGGCTATTTGGGGTAGTGCGCGCTTAGACCCCTGTAACTTTTTGACCACTTAAGGTATCCACGCCAAATTTGCGTCCTTTTCTTCCAACATCATGGGGATTCTAAAGGTACTCAGGGTTTGTGGATTCTCCCAGAGGGGTCACAGAAATTAGCCCAAATACAGAAAAAGTATGTTTTTTTTCGGAAAAATTGGAAAAACGGGCTGCAAATGAAAGCATCTGGGTTTTTCTCTGCAAATGTTATCTAAAAAGGGTTTGTGGGGTTGAAATCATCATTTTCCCAGCTTTTCGGGGATACCAGACTTTTGTCAGAAACCCAACATTTTTTACACAGTTTTGGCATTTTTCTGGGACATAGCCTAATTTTGCTATTTTTTGTGCTTTTGACCTCCTTCCAGTTAATGGCAGAAATGGGTACAAAAGCAATAATGGATCCTGGAAAGCTATACATTTTCGAGAAGAAGACAAAATTCTGAATTCAGCAGGGGGTCATTTGTGTAGATCCATCAAGGCTTTTTTATAGAAACTAACAGTTAAATATAGGATAAATTAAAAATTAGTTGAAAGAAAAAGCCTTTTGTGTCAACGTTTTCACCTGTAACTTCTTCTAATTATGACAGTTCTTTGAAAGCAATACACCATTACATCCGCTGGACATTACTGGTTGTGGGGATATATAGGACTTGTAGGTTCACCAAGAACCTGACGAACCCAGAGCCAAAAACTGAGCAGCAACTTGCAATGGTTTTTTATTATGTACCGGGTATATAGTAATTATTCTGTAAAAATGTGTACATGGAAAAATCGGTATGAAAGACACCTATGTATTTATGAAATGGGAACAAAATATAGAGTTTAGAAACAGTAGATATTTGCACATTTCTGAAATTGGGGATACTCATACTAGCATGAGAATTATCAGTCATTTTTTAGAATGACTTCTTTTTTACACAATATCTTTCATTTGGAAGGCAGAAATGCATCGAAAGTCAATAGATAATAACAGTTCCTTTACAAAACTGAATTACCCTAAGTCTCCCAATAAAAATGGTACCTCACTTGTGTGGGTAGGCATAGTGCCCGCGACAGGAAACGGCGCAAAACGCAACGTGGTCACACCTCAATTTCGCAGTGAAAATTTACCCTTTTTTGGCAAAATGTCTAGCTGTAGTTTTTGAACCCTAGCTCTGCGGGCACCTTGGGAAACCTAGCAAACCTATACATTTTTTAAAACTAGACACCCAGGGGAATCCAGGATGGGGTGACTTGACTGCCTCCCACCAGTGTCTGTTACCCAGAATCCTTTGCAAACCTAAAAAATTGACAAAAAAAAACACATTTTCCACACATTTCTGTGGTGGAAAGTTCCGGAATCTGCGTGAATCCACAAATTTCCACCCACCCCGCGTTCCCCAAAGTCTTACGAGAAAAACGGTACCTCACTTGTGTGGGTCGGCCTAGTGCCCGCGACAGGAAACGGTGCAAAACGCAACGTGGTCACACCTCAATCTCGCAGTGAAAAATGACCCTTTTTTGGCAAAATGTCTAGCTGTAGTTTTTGAACCCTAGCTCTGCGGGCACCTTGGGAAACCTAGCAAACCTATACATTTTTGACAACTAGACACCCGTGTGCTTCCAGGAAGGCATGGCTTGCGTGGATCCCCCAACGTTTCCTTACCCAGAATCCCCTGCAAACCTCAATTTTAGCTGAAAAAATCACATTTTTCACACATTTTTGTGTGGGAAAGTTGAGGCATCACTGGGCTGACACAAATTTCCTACCACCCAGCGTTCCCCCGGGTCTCCCGATAAAAACGGTGCCTCACTCGTGTGGGAGGCCCAAGTACCCGCGACAGGCAAGGGCCCACAACGTATTGAGGCGACATGAAAATTGCATACCTCAAAACGACCTGGTTTTGCAAGGGGGGTCACCTGGGTTTTTGGCCTGGTGCTCAGCGGCCACTGAGAGGAACCTACCAAACCCACACATTTCTGAAAACTAGACACCCGGGGGATTCCAGGGAGGTATGGCTTGCGTGGATCCCCCACCGTTTCCTTACCCAGAATGCCCTGCAAACCTCAAATTTAGCTGAAAAAATCACCTTTTTCACACATTTTTGTGTGGGAAAGTTGTGGCATCACCGGGCTGACACAAATTTCCTACCACCCAGCGTTCCCCCGGGTCTCCTGATAAAAACGGTGCCTCACTCATGTGGGAGGCCCAAGTACCCGCGACAGGCAAGGCCCCAAAACGTATTGAGGCGACATGAAAATTGCATACCTCAAAACGACCTGGTTTTGCAAAGGGGGTCACCTGGGTTTTTGGCCCGGTGCTCAGCGGCCACCTAGGGGAACCTACCAAACCCACACATTTCTGAAAACTAGACACCCGGGGGATTTCAGGGAGGTATGGCTTGCATGGATCCCCCCACGTTTCCTTACCCAGAATGCCCTGCAAACCTCAAATTTAGCTGAAAAATCACCTTTTTCACACATTTTTGTGTGGGAAAGTTGAGGCATCACCGGGCTGACACAAATTTCCTACCACCCAGCGTTCCCCCGGCTCTCCCGATAAAAACGGTGCCTCACTCGTGTGGGAGGCCCAAGTACCCGCGACAGGCAAGGGCCCAAAACGTATTGAGGCGACATGAAAATTGCCTACCTCAAAACGACCTGGTTTTGCAAGGGGGGTCACCTGGGTTTTTGGCCCGGTGCTCAGCGGCCACCTAGGGGAACCTACCACACCCACACATTTCTGAAAACTAGACACCCGGGGGATTCCAGGGAGGTATGGGTTGCATGGATCCCCCAACGTTTCCTTACCCAGAATGCCCTGCAAACCTCAAATTTAGCTGAAAACATCACCTTTTTTACACATTTTTTTGTGGGAAAGTTGAGGTATCACCGGGCTGACACAAATTTCCTACCACCCAGCGTTCCCCCGGGTCTCCCGATAAAAACAGGGCCTCACTCGTGTGGGAGGCCCAAGTACCCGCGACAGGCAAGGACCCAAAACGTATTGAGGCGACATGAAAATTGCCTACCTCAAAACGACCTGGTTTTGCAAGGGGGGTCACCTGGGTTTTTGGCCCGGTGCTCAGCGGCCACCTAGGGGAACCTACCAAACCCACACATTTCTGAAAACTAGACACCCGGGGGATTCCAGGGAGGTATGGCTTGCGTGGATCCCCCCACGTTTCCTTACCCAGAATGCCCTGCAAACCTCAAATTTAGCTGAAAAAATCACCTTTTTCACACATTTTTGTGTGGGAAAGTTGAGGCATCACCGGGCTGACACAAATTTCCTACCACCCAGTGTTCCCCTGGGTCTCCCGATAAAAACGGTGCCTCACTCGTGTGGGAGGCCCAAGTACCCGCGACAGGCAAGGCCCCAAAACGTAGTGCGCCTCAACAGGCAAGGGTCCTAAACGTAGTGCGCCTCACTACGTTTTGGGCCCTTGCCTGTACCTGTAGCTGGGTGCCCTATGCCAGTGGTGTGGGCGCAGGAGCCCTGTGCCCCTAAAGTACCCAGGTCCATTCCTGGGCACTGTAAGTGTAGTGCTGCCATTTAAGATGGTGCTGAGAGCTCGTTAAACACAAACTCCACAGCACCATAATGGCAACACTGAAGACTGAGAAGTTTGGTATCAAACTTCTCAGCACATTAAACCCGCACTGATCCCAGTGTGGGATTTAATGTACCAAGCACCCCAGAGGGCATCTTAGAGATGCCCCCTAAAACCTAACCTTCAATCCACGTCTGTTCTGAGGCTGCCTAGGCTGCCACACAGCAGACATGTTGCTGGACCCCTGGGTAGGAGAGCCCCTGCTCTCCTGGGCCTGCAACAATGCACATCCTGGGCGAGGTGCTAAATCTCCCCCAGGATGGGCAGGGGGAAGCTTCAAAGGCATGCCACCTCTGTGAGCTTCCCCAGGCCACTGCAACCCCCCACTCTGGCGGGAAGTTTGGCCGGAAACCCCAAATAAGGACAAGGGATGTGCCAGCCTGCCAACCCCACCCTCAGGTGGGGGAGGCGAGGTGAAACACATCTCTGGGCTCTCGCCATCTTGAAGATGGGAAGCCCTGCCCAATCAGGATTAGGCTACTGCCCCCCTCCCACAGGAGAGAGGCAGGATAGGGGGTGTACCCACCCCAGGACAGGGACCCATTGGTGCCTGCCCTTCACCTACCTGTAACGCACCTAAATCTAGTATTTAGGGGCACCCTGAACCTTCCTTCCCCAGATTCCAAAATCCAAAGAAGAGCTAGAAGAAAGAAGACCTGCCCTGCAGCTGCCTAGAAGAGGAAGACATCAACTGCTTTGGCCCCAGCCCTACTGGCCTGTCGACCCTCGAACCTGCTCCTGCTCCAACCCGGCATCTCTTGTGGCCAGCAACCTCACAAACCCCGGAGGACGTGGCTACCTTTTGATTCTAAGCCCACTGGGACTCCCATGAGTAGAGGCTCTACTCAAAATCTACTTCTAATCCCTGGCAGCAGCCCGGAACCGCGAACCCAGCACACACTGCACCTGCCAAGCCTGGCCTGTGCCGGAGTGAACTAAGACCACGAGGACGACCCCACGGCGACTGTGACCCCGAGTCCGGCACCCAAGGACCTCCCTCGACACACCTGAAGAATCTTCGTCCCCGAGCTTGCAGTCTTTTTCTAAACCGGAGATTTCCCATTGAAATCAATCGAGCGCCCGAAGGCTCAAAAGCACCCTGCACCCAGCCGCCCGAGTGGCCCTGGCAGTGTAACCTCTACACCTATCTACTTCCCCACTTGCCCTGAGTAAGTGACCAGGAGCCCAGCTCCCACAGCCGCGTGGCATGCTAATCTGGCCTGCTAGTCAGCAGCCACCAACCAAGGCCCCCCCTACCTCTCATAGGATAACATTGGGCCTAACTCTCTGCACCCGGCCGCCCTTGTGCCGCTGAGGGTGAACAAACTGTACCTACCTGACCCTGGGAGATCCCAGAGTCTATGCCCAGAAACTTAGCTCTGCCAGTCGAGTACTTACCTTTAAACAGATAACTCAATTTTCTCCATAGGGTAACATAGACTGGCTTTTCCTGAAATTTCTTCTAAGTGTGGACTTTTCAAAACTTAAAATATTCACCAAAAATCAGCAGAGTAACGAAAACGAAAATACTCACCTGCTATTAGGTGAGCTCCCAGTGGTGGATCTTGGTGCCTAGCACTGACTCGGAAAAATACTTACAACTGTACTTACCAGTAACCCAATTTTCTCCCATAGGAAATCATTGACTGTTTTTCTGTGAAATTTCTTTTGTCAATTTCTGCAAACTTTAAATATTCTTTAAAAATCGTATAATTTCTGAAAACTTAATTACTTACCTGTTTTGGATAAAGGTCCCAGTACTGAGTCTAGGCACCCAGTACTGGATTACAAAAGTAACAAGAACATACTATACCTGCAACTTGAATTTTCTGCCATAGGGAATCATTGACTGTTTTCTATGAAATATTTTCTAAGTGTCAACTTTTAAAATAGCAAAATATTGCCTAAAAATCATCACAGTAATTAAGTCGACTTTTATCACTTGTTCCCAAGTACTGCCCCAGGACTGAATCCAGTATCCAGGACTGGAATTCCAAAAGTAATCCTAAAAGTAATCTGTGGCAAATAACTTGAAACTTCCATTGAACTCAATGCATTATTGTGTTTAGAATTGTGTTGCCTATTGCAACCACTTATAACTTTCTACAAAAGACAATTGCATATTGCAAAAGTATTTATATAAAGGATCTCATTCTGAGAAAGTATATTTTAATACCTATTGTTGGTTCTAAAATAAAACAAGCATATATTTTTTATATATAAACCATTGGCCTAGAGTTCAGTTCTTGAGTGTGTGAAACCATTTGCTGGCTGAGTGTGTGCAACAAATGCTTTACACTGTCCTCTAAAACTGCCTTACTGCTCGACCAAGCTACCACTTTAGAGAGTAAGGTTATATGTAACTTTAGCCTATGCCAAACCTCTGGGGACTGTGGACTCTGTACACCCTGTACCTATTTGGGAACAGTATATACAGAGACACTTTCTCACAAGACTGTCTAGGGAAAGGTTATTCTCATGTTCTTTCGTTTGGAAAGTGCACTCTTTTGTGCATGGTTGCCCCACTTTTTGCTGAACTGCTGATGCACTTTGAGTGTGCCCTGGGCTCCGGCCAATCAGGTACCCAGGGCCTATGTTCTTTCCCTAAAACTGCATTGAAAACAAAACCCAATTGGCACTCTCTGACCACAGGTCAGCCCCCTGGTCAATGGTACCACAGGTACTCTGGCCAGGGAAGGCCTCTATAGGCTGCAGCATCTATTGTGCCACCCTTAGAGGCCCTGTACCTTTATAATTATATATATATATATATATATATATATATATATGAATGTAAATTCGTCTCTGATGCTGCCTTGGTTAGGAAGACGAAGAACGGACCCAGACTTCGGTGCCAATCACTGAGATTTTTATTCAAATTTCTCTGTACCAGTCCGCCTTGACGCGTTTCAGCCCCCACTCGGGCCTTGATCACATCATATATATATATATCCTTTCTCCTACGGCCCAATTTCTTGACACTTGGGCGCTCTAGATGGTGCGTATGCGATGCGACGGAGCCAAGTCGCTTGTAATTCCACAAATGCGTCTCCAGTTAGAGAACAGTTCGCTCGCACATAGAAATGAACCCAGCCAAATCCATTTTTCTCTTTAGCAAAGTTGCAATTTTAATCAGGCGTTCCAGTAAAGTTTCCTCTACGCGTTTCAATCTTAACAAAGATCTTGTTCACGAGGGTCAATCATTACACTTGTGAAATGTTTTTTTTCCCATTTAAACCCATTTCCTCATATTTCGTTACATCACTTCCTGCTTCTTATTTGCATTGCATTCTGGTTAGTGTAGTTCCATCATTTATAGTAATTATATTTTGCTTGATATATATAATCACCCTAGTGCGTGTTATCAACAAATCATTTTACTTCCTCCTAACATATTATGTCTGTCAATTTCATTTACTAAAGCCATTTATTTTATTAGTATGGGCCGCTTTTCCTGTTGTTAATCTCCTTAACTTCATATTGAGGTCTAGTTCTATTTTACTGGATTAATTTCCTTTTCCAACTGACCCTTGAAGTTTATAAGCTTTCCTACCCTCCAGTGGGTATATAACTTCAACTTAATTCTATTATTTAATTTTTCATAATGCCTTAATAACTTTTCTTTCACAGCTTTGCAAATTACATTAGAAGTACTTCTTAATTTTCTGTTTTCATGTTTGTGCAAACGTGCTACTTATAACCTGCTATCATAATTTTTTTTTTTTATATGCTAACAACCTATATATCTACTTATGTTAAAATCATACAACAAATATGTACAAATTTACTTTAGAGGCACAAAAAGTTCTAGCAAGTCACTGATTTTACACTGATTTCGTCCTGGTTCAGTCCATTCGGGGTCAGAGTTCGAAAATTAAGGATTTGTCTTGATTCCTTCTGTCGAAGAATCTTTTCTCTGTTGCCACCTCTTATATGTTTATCTACTGCTTCCACTGCATAAAAAGATAGCTTCTTCCAGTCTCCCCCATGTTTTTGTTCCATGTGCTTTGCTACTGTATTGCTTCTATCGTTGTTGACTGTTGCACGCACATGCTCTAAAATGCGTTTTTTTAATTCACATTTAGTGCTTCCAACATATTTTAGTGGGCAGGGGCATTCAATAATGTATATCACATATTGACTCTGACAGTTGATAAGTTGTTGTATTTTCCACTTTTTGTTGTCGGCTGTTGTGATTTCTTTCATGTTTTTAGCTATGGTGCACACTTTACAGTTTGTACATTTGAAGAACCCTTGTGGTTTAAGCCATGAGTCTTGCTTCTTCATTGGTAAGAAGTGGCTGTGAGTCAGCTGGTCTTTAAGATTTTTCGTCCTTCTATATGTAATATTCGGATGGTCTCCTATTATGCTTGCCACTGTTGTATCAAGATGTAAAATATGCCAGTTTTTCCTCATTATCCTTGTTATTTGTTTGTTTTCAGAGGAGTGCGTTGTTATTAGGCGGATCTCCTGATCTTTTTTATCCTTTTCTGACATTTGTGGGGTTTTTTCTTTCAATAGTTCAATGCTAGGTATTTTTGTTGTTCTTTCGAATGCTGATGCTACAATTTTGGGGTTATATTTTCTCTTTTTGAATCTTTCTCCTGCTTTCTGACAGTTCACTTTCCATTCCTCCTCCTGTGAACAGATTCTCCTGATCCTGAGAAATTCTCCATATGGGATGTTGTTAATCAGGCTTGTTTGGTGAAAGCTTTCGGCATGAAGAACAGCATTAGTTGCTGTACTTTTTCGATGAAGTGTAGTTTGAACTGTTTCATTGTCAATATAGATTTCAGTGTCCAAAAATACAACTCTGCTTTTACTGATGTTATATGTAAATTTGAGGCCTGTCTCTGTATTGTTCAGTATTTCAAAGTATTCTTGAAATTCTTCATTTGTGCCATCCCAAATTAGCAGCAAATCATCTATAAAACGTAACCATAGTACGGTCCATCGCTGTTCCTTTGACTTGACGGTATATTTCTTCTCCAAATAAAAACACATTTTGTTCAAGACACATAGTGATCATTTGAAGCAACATCCTGTTATGATCTCCGTATTGAATGTTCCTATCTTGCAGGAAATATTTGCAGGCTTTTAGCCCGATGTCGTTTCTAATATTCGTATACAATGATACTACGTCCAATATATATATATATATATATATATATATATATATATATATATATATATATATATATATATATATATATATATATATATATATATCCACAAGAAAAACCTCCGATTAAGGAGCCCTCGACCCTTCAGGGCGGCCTCTGGAGACAGGCACGGAGCAGCCTGCCGTTTCACCACGCCAATGAGCACAAAATAGAGGCCCGTCTCTGGAAATAACAGCTTTATTTAGAGACATGCTGCACAGTTAGGCTTCCATTGTTCCAACATGTTTCGGCGGATAGCCTTGGTCACGGACTGGAAGCTGAACGCCAAGTGCATGTGTGCACGCTTTTTTGTAAATGTCATTACATCACGTGACTGAGAAATACAGATCCCATAATGCATCCGAAACACTTGACTAGCTGCTGGTAATACAGGGAACAATTCACGTTGTTTTAGGCAGTAAATAACTTGCTCTTCGCATTGTGCCGGTGCATATAATTCAAATGAATGGTACATCAGTCACGGAAATATGAGTTCACAGGCATATTGCCAGATTTTTTCGTTCTCTTTCAAAAGCTCCCGTTTGCAGAGCGATTGATGTTGGATGTCCTCCTCATCAAATCCCTTCCAACGCTGTAGTTAGATTTGCACATTCGCATTACCTTTCGTAGGTCCAGACTACAGCGAGTGGGCCGTGCTCCTTTATTAAATCCACAAGAAAAACCTCCGATTAAGGAGCCCTCGACCCTTCAGGGCGGCCTCTGGAGACAGGCACGGAGCAGCCTGCCGTTTCACCACGCCAATGAGCACAAAATAGAGGCCCGTCTCTGGAAATAACAGCTTTATTTAGAGACATGCTGCACAGTTAGGCTTCCATTGTTCCAACATGTTTCGGCGGATAGCCTTGGTCACGGACTGGAAGCTGAACGCCAAGTGCATGTGTGCACGCTTTTTTGTAAATGTCATTACATCACGTGACTGAGAAATACAGATCCCATAATGCATCCGAAACACTTGACTAGCTGCTGGTAATACAGGGAACAATTCACGTTGTTTTAGGCAGTAAATAACTTGCTCTTCGCATTGTGCCGGTGCATATAATTCAAATGAATGGTACATCAGTCACGGAAATATGAGTTCACAGGCATATTGCCAGATTTTTTCGTTCTCTTTCAAAAGCTCCCGTTTGCAGAGCGATTGATGTTGGATGTCCTCCTCATCAAATCCCTTCCAACGCTGTAGTTAGATTTGCACATTCGCATTACCTTTCGTAGGTCCAGACTACAGCGAGTGGGCCGTGCTCCTTTATTAAATCCACAAGAAAAACCTCCGATTAAGGAGCCCTCGACCCTTCAGGGCGGCCTCTGGAGACAGGCACGGAGCAGCCTGCCGTTTCACCACGCCAATGAGCACAAAATAGAGGCCCGTCTCTGGAAATAACAGCTTTATTTAGAGACATGCTGCACAGTTAGGCTTCCATTGTTCCAACATGTTTCGGCGGATAGCCTTGGTCACGGACTGGAAGCTGAACGCCAAGTGCATGTGTGCACGCTTTTTTGTAAATGTCATTACATCACGTGACTGAGAAATACAGATCCCATAATGCATCCGAAACACTTGACTAGCTGCTGGTAATACAGGGAACAATTCACGTTGTTTTAGGCAGTAAATAACTTGCTCTTCGCATTGTGCCGGTGCATATAATTCAAATGAATGGTACATCAGTCACGGAAATATGAGTTCACAGGCATATTGCCAGATTTTTTCGTTCTCTTTCAAAAGCTCCCGTTTGCAGAGCGATTGATGTTGGATGTCCTCCTCATCAAATCCCTTCCAACGCTGTAGTTAGATTTGCACATTCGCATTACCTTTCGTAGGTCCAGACTACAGCGAGTGGGCCGTGCTCCTTTATTAAATCCACAAGAAAAACCTCCGATTAAGGAGCCCTCGACCCTTCAGGGCGGCCTCTGGAGACAGGCACGGAGCAGCCTGCCGTTTCACCACGCCAATGAGCACAAAATAGAGGCCCGTCTCTGGAAATAACAGCTTTATTTAGAGACATGCTGCACAGTTAGGCTTCCATTGTTCCAACATGTTTCGGCGGATAGCCTTGGTCACGGACTGGAAGCTGAACGCCAAGTGCATGTGTGCACGCTTTTTTGTAAATGTCATTACATCACGTGACTGAGAAATACAGATCCCATAATGCATCCGAAACACTTGACTAGCTGCTGGTAATACAGGGAACAATTCACGTTGTTTTAGGCAGTAAATAACTTGCTCTTCGCATTGTGCCGGTGCATATAATTCAAATGAATGGTACATCAGTCACGGAAATATGAGTTCACAGGCATATTGCCAGATTTTTTCGTTCTCTTTCAAAAGCTCCCGTTTGCAGAGCGATTGATGTTGGATGTCCTCCTCATCAAATCCCTTCCAACGCTGTAGTTAGATTTGCACATTCGCATTACCTTTCGTAGGTCCAGACTACAGCGAGTGGGCCGTGCTCCTTTATTAAATCCACAAGAAAAACCTCCGATTAAGGAGCCCTCGACCCTTCAGGGCGGCCTCTGGAGACAGGCACGGAGCAGCCTGCCGTTTCACCACGCCAATGAGCACAAAATAGAGGCCCGTCTCTGGAAATAACAGCTTTATTTAGAGACATGCTGCACAGTTAGGCTTCCATTGTTCCAACATGTTTCGGCGGATAGCCTTGGTCACGGACTGGAAGCTGAACGCCAAGTGCATGTGTGCACGCTTTTTTGTAAATGTCATTACATCACGTGACTGAGAAATACAGATCCCATAATGCATCCGAAACACTTGACTAGCTGCTGGTAATACAGGGAACAATTCACGTTGTTTTAGGCAGTAAATAACTTGCTCTTCGCATTGTGCCGGTGCATATAATTCAAATGAATGGTACATCAGTCACGGAAATATGAGTTCACAGGCATATTGCCAGATTTTTTCGTTCTCTTTCAAAAGCTCCCGTTTGCAGAGCGATTGATGTTGGATGTCCTCCTCATCAAATCCCTTCCAACGCTGTAGTTAGATTTGCACATTCGCATTACCTTTCGTAGGTCCAGACTACAGCGAGTGGGCCGTGCTCCTTTATTAAATCCACAAGAAAAACCTCCGATTAAGGAGCCCTCGACCCTTCAGGGCGGCCTCTGGAGACAGGCACGGAGCAGCCTGCCGTTTCACCACGCCAATGAGCACAAAATAGAGGCCCGTCTCTGGAAATAACAGCTTTATTTAGAGACATGCTGCACAGTTAGGCTTCCATTGTTCCAACATGTTTCGGCGGATAGCCTTGGTCACGGACTGGAAGCTGAACGCCAAGTGCATGTGTGCACGCTTTTTTGTAAATGTCATTACATCACGTGACTGAGAAATACAGATCCCATAATGCATCCGAAACACTTGACTAGCTGCTGGTAATACAGGGAACAATTCACGTTGTTTTAGGCAGTAAATAACTTGCTCTTCGCATTGTGCCGGTGCATATAATTCAAATGAATGGTACATCAGTCACGGAAATATGAGTTCACAGGCATATTGCCAGATTTTTTCGTTCTCTTTCAAAAGCTCCCGTTTGCAGAGCGATTGATGTTGGATGTCCTCCTCATCAAATCCCTTCCAACGCTGTAGTTAGATTTGCACATTCGCATTACCTTTCGTAGGTCCAGACTACAGCGAGTGGGCCGTGCTCCTTTATTAAATCCACAAGAAAAACCTCCGATTAAGGAGCCCTCGACCCTTCAGGGCGGCCTCTGGAGACAGGCACGGAGCAGCCTGCCGTTTCACCACGCCAATGAGCACAAAATAGAGGCCCGTCTCTGGAAATAACAGCTTTATTTAGAGACATGCTGCACAGTTAGGCTTCCATTGTTCCAACATGTTTCGGCGGATAGCCTTGGTCACGGACTGGAAGCTGAACGCCAAGTGCATGTGTGCACGCTTTTTTGTAAATGTCATTACATCACGTGACTGAGAAATACAGATCCCATAATGCATCCGAAACACTTGACTAGCTGCTGGTAATACAGGGAACAATTCACGTTGTTTTAGGCAGTAAATAACTTGCTCTTCGCATTGTGCCGGTGCATATAATTCAAATGAATGGTACATCAGTCACGGAAATATGAGTTCACAGGCATATTGCCAGATTTTTTCGTTCTCTTTCAAAAGCTCCCGTTTGCAGAGCGATTGATGTTGGATGTCCTCCTCATCAAATCCCTTCCAACGCTGTAGTTAGATTTGCACATTCGCATTACCTTTCATAGGTCCAGACTACAGCGAGTGGGCCGTGCTCCTTTATTAAATCCACAAGAAAAACCTCCGATTAAGGAGCCCTCGACCCTTCAGGGCGGCCTCTGGAGACAGGCACGGAGCAGCCTGCCGTTTCACCACGCCAATGAGCACAAAATAGAGGCCCGTCTCTGGAAATAACAGCTTTATTTAGAGACATGCTGCACAGTTAGGCTTCCATTGTTCCAACATGTTTCGGCGGATAGCCTTGGTCACGGACTGGAAGCTGAACGCCAAGTGCATGTGTGCACGCTTTTTTGTAAATGTCATTACATCACGTGACTGAGAAATACAGATCCCATAATGCATCCGAAACACTTGACTAGCTGCTGGTAATACAGGGAACAATTCACGTTGTTTTAGGCAGTAAATAACTTGCTCTTCGCATTGTGCCGGTGCATATAATTCAAATGAATGGTACATCAGTCACGGAAATATGAGTTCACAGGCATATTGCCAGATTTTTTCGTTCTCTTTCAAAAGCTCCCGTTTGCAGAGCGATTGATGTTGGATGTCCTCCTCATCAAATCCCTTCCAACGCTGTAGTTAGATTTGCACATTCGCATTACCTTTCGTAGGTCCAGACTACAGCGAGTGGGCCGTGCTCCTTTATTAAATCCACAAGAAAAACCTCCGATTAAGGAGCCCTCGACCCTTCAGGGCGGCCTCTGGAGACAGGCACGGAGCAGCCTGCCGTTTCACCACGCCAATGAGCACAAAATAGAGGCCCGTCTCTGGAAATAACAGCTTTATTTAGAGACATGCTGCACAGTTAGGCTTCCATTGTTCCAACATGTTTCGGCGGATAGCCTTGGTCACGGACTGGAAGCTGAACGCCAAGTGCATGTGTGCACGCTTTTTTGTAAATGTCATTACATCACGTGACTGAGAAATACAGATCCCATAATGCATCCGAAACACTTGACTAGCTGCTGGTAATACAGGGAACAATTCACGTTGTTTTAGGCAGTAAATAACTTGCTCTTCGCATTGTGCCGGTGCATATAATTCAAATGAATGGTACATCAGTCACGGAAATATGAGTTCACAGGCATATTGCCAGATTTTTTCGTTCTCTTTCAAAAGCTCCCGTTTGCAGAGCGATTGATGTTGGATGTCCTCCTCATCAAATCCCTTCCAACGCTGTAGTTAGATTTGCACATTCGCATTACCTTTCGTAGGTCCAGACTACAGCGAGTGGGCCGTGCTCCTTTATTAAATCCACAAGAAAAACCTCCGATTAAGGAGCCCTCGACCCTTCAGGGCGGCCTCTGGAGACAGGCACGGAGCAGCCTGCCGTTTCACCACGCCAATGAGCACAAAATAGAGGCCCGTCTCTGGAAATAACAGCTTTATTTAGAGACATGCTGCACAGTTAGGCTTCCATTGTTCCAACATGTTTCGGCGGATAGCCTTGGTCACGGACTGGAAGCTGAACGCCAAGTGCATGTGTGCACGCTTTTTTGTAAATGTCATTACATCACGTGACTGAGAAATACAGATCCCATAATGCATCCGAAACACTTGACTAGCTGCTGGTAATACAGGGAACAATTCACGTTGTTTTAGGCAGTAAATAACTTGCTCTTCGCATTGTGCCGGTGCATATAATTCAAATGAATGGTACATCAGTCACGGAAATATGAGTTCACAGGCATATTGCCAGATTTTTTCGTTCTCTTTCAAAAGCTCCCGTTTGCAGAGCGATTGATGTTGGATGTCCTCCTCATCAAATCCCTTCCAACGCTGTAGTTAGATTTGCACATTCGCATTACCTTTCGTAGGTCCAGACTACAGCGAGTGGGCCGTGCTCCTTATATATATATATATATGATATTTGATATTTAGATAGATCGATAGATATGACATGACACATACAATTTAAAAGATGTTTTCCCTTGCTCCTCCTCTTTTTTTGACCTTTTTGTTGGCTTTAGGACTGAGCACTTTGCCACTGCTTACCAGTGCTAAAGTGAATGTGATTCTCCCCTAAATCATTGTAACATTGGTGTATATACAATTGGCATAATTAGTTTACTTGTAAGCCCCTTGTAAAGTGGTATTCCATATATCCAGAGCCTGTAACCTAAACGCTACTAGTGGGATGTCAGCACTATGCCACCCACACAAATAGCCTTTCAAACCGGTCTCAGGCCTGCCATTGCAAGGCCTATGTGTGTAGTTTACTGCCACTTCGACTTGGCATTTGAAATTACTTACCAAGCCTTAAACTCCACTTTTATTACGCATAGGTCACCCCAAAGGTAGGCCCTGGGTAGCCCATAAGGCAGAGTGCTGTGAAAAAATGTAGGACATGCACTTTTAAGTTTCCATTGTCCTCATAGTGACAAACATCAAAAATAGTTTTTTACTACTGTTAGGCCTACTCCTCTCATAGGATAGCACAGTGAATTCCTTAATAAACTTTTAAGCTGTAATTTCTGATTAAAAAGGAGTAGCTGCATCATGTTTGATAACTTTGAAATGGGCCCCTACCAATCAGGTTCCCAGGGCCTGTGTTCTTTCCCCAAAACTAACCAAATTGGCATCTCTGGCCACAGGTCAGTCCCTGGTAAGTTGTACCACAGGTACCCAGGGCACTGTGACCAGAGAAGGCCTCTAAGGGCTGCTGCACTCATTTTGCCACCCTTAGAGGTCCAGTACCACTACACTCCCACACTGCCTTTGCAGGCTGCATGTTTTGGTGCAAAACAAAGTGAAGAGTCGACATGGCCCACCTCTGTGTGCCATGCCTACAACCCACTGCCCTGCCATAGATGAGTCACCCCTCTAATTGGGTGCACTATACCAGTGGTGAGGGTGCAGGTGCATGAGCCCTATACCCCTACAGTGTCCAAGTCCATTCTTAGACATTGTAAGTGCAGTGCTGCCATTAAGAGAATATGGTGCTGGGCGATTGTCATTATGAACTCCACAGCACCATAATGGCTACACTGAAAACTGAAGTGTGGTATCAAACTTCTCAGCACATTAAACCCACACTGATTCCAGTGTGGGATTTAATGAAAAATGCACACAGAGGGCATCTCAGAGATGCCCTCCGAAAACTAACCCACCTCTAGTGTCCAAGCTTCCACCACCAGTTATGTTTCTGAACCCCTGGGTTGAGAGCCTGCTGCTCTCTGGGGCATGAAACAATTCGCATCCTGGGACGAGGTGCCAAGCCTCCTCCCCCAGGATGGGCAGGGTTCACGAAGGGGAAGCATCAAAGGCATGCCGCCTTTGTGAGCTTCCCCAGACCACTTGCTGCTTTCAGCAACTGGTCCCCACTGGTCCTGCCCCCCACTTTGGGCGGGAGAACCAGCGGGAAAAACAAGTGAGGGAGAGAGGTGTGCCCACCTCTGCCAACTCCAGCCCTCAGGTGGGGGAGGCGAGGTGAAGCACAACTCCAAGCCCCTGCCATCTTAAGGATGGGGGGATCCAACCAGGGACAGGCTCCTGCCCCCCTCCCACTGGAGGGTGGCACAATAGGGGGTGTACCCACCCCTGGTAAGAGACCCATTGGTCCCTGCCCTCTACCTACCTGTAACACCCCTAAATCTAGTATTTAGAGGGCACCCTGAACCTTGCTTCCTCAGATCCAGAAACAACAAGAAAGATAAGAAGAAGGACCGAGGAGCCTTGCAGAGCTAACAAGGGGACAGCGCCCACTGACGTGGCCCCAGTCATGCCGGCCTGTCTCCCCTCGAACCTGCTCCTACGAAATCATGGTGTGTCCTGCAGCCACCAACCTCAAAATCCCCGGAGGACCTGTTTGCCTTCACCTACCAAGAATATTCTTTTTCTAGAGCCAGGAGTCTGGTCTCTAGGTCTAATCTTTTGGTCAACCTGGCTAGCAGGATGTCCTCCTCTTTGAGGCTGCCCTCAATGTCCTCACCAGAACCTGAGCCACAGTACCGGACCGGTGAAGAACTCTGTCAGGAGTAAAGACAGCTGTGCTCCAAAGATTGCCACTCTGCTTGATGGCTGTCCTGGAAGAACTGTTTTTCTGCTTTGTTGTGCTGCCCTGCTGCCTGATGATCTCTGTCCTGCTGAGAAGGACTGGACCCACCTCACTTGAACCCAGAGTGACTCCAAGGGATTGCTGGCTTGTCCCCTGTTCTGAAGTCTCAGGGCCATCAAAGACTTCCTTCAATCATCCAACAGCACCTGGACTCTGCTATTTGTAAATCCTGCCCTGCCAAGTGGTGTCAAACCAGTCCTGGGACCTTGAAAGGTGACTTCTGCTGCACAGAACCATCAAAATCAACACAGTGACTACTTTGTGCCAATCTGAACCAACGCATTGCCCCTCGACGCCGATGCAGGAGCTGATAGACGACGGCATTGACTGCACGGATAGAGGCCAAATAGCGCGACTAGACAATGCAGCACCTGCGTCGTAAAAGAGTTTTTCGACGAAGACACACCGGAGTTCGACACTTGCTCCATCAAGGGTACTTTTTCAGCGGGGCATGCGCGAGTCCTGTAGCCAGCCTGCCTTACACTGCGGTCGGCTTGAACTTTGGATTTACCCTGGTATAGAGCGACCAGATGTCCCTTGTTGGCGTTTTATGACTCTATGCAATATAATTTCATTTAATCTTTAAAAATTCATAACTGCGGTTCTACTTATTGGATTTTTGCCTCATAAAAATATGATCTATTTTTCTATTATTTTGCAGTGTTTTCATTATGTTACTGTGTGCGCACATGTTGCACTGTTGCAGGAATTCTGTGTAACTAAGCCTGGGATCACAGAATGTCAGTATATAGGGACTGAGCCAACATACCACATCAGTACCTATGAACCCCAATCCAAACTAGCTCACAGTGCTTTCCCAGCCTTTCTAACCTTCCTGAAGTGACAGATAAATTGGCACCCCAGATTACAATCCTAGAGTACTCTCAGGGAACTATGGAAACAGATTGCCACCTTTTGTTTTCTCACACATGCATGTCCATAATAAACAAAGCAAACACACAAGAACAGTTTACAATGTTTAAAACCATTTTAAACTATCATTCTCTATTATAAAACAACCATATTTAAAGAAGTATCTGCCTCAGCCTACCCTCACTACGTGGGCACAGTGATGTATCACAGATCTCTGGGATAAGAACCGAACCACATTGTAGGAGAGTAGGGTCTGCTTTCTATGTTCACCCCCACTTTTTGCTTTTGCTTTACTGGTTTTTGACTTAGATGTGGCTGTGGGCCTGCTAATCAGACCCACAGCCCTGCTGTTCTCTCTCTAAATTGATACCATGTACTTTAGGTGCATAACCCATTTGGATAGGATCACCTTATTGCCCCCTGTACAGTGTACCTTAGGTACCCAGGGCATAGGTGTACCCTAGGCCTACCAGGGGCTGCAGCATGTATTATGCCACCCCTGGCCTGGCCTTCCATTATGACACAACTGGCTGATCACTCAGCTGGGGCAAGGTCGTGTAATCACTCCTTGCTTAGGTGTAGTATTCCTATACCTATCTTACATATAGACACATGTGTACCTATCAGTCACTCCTATGGCAGGCCTTAACAATCCTGGAGGCAGAGTGCTTGGTAACATGTGAGATGGTGCTCTAGCATGAGCTGAGCCTTTCTGCAGCTTTCGGAACCATGTCCTTATAGCTGTTCTATGATATAGCCTACCATATACTCTTAAAGTGCCTTATAATCTTAAACGGTTATGGTAACTATGGTTTGGCTTTATCAAAACATGTCGTGTAAGGTGTCTAACACTTTGGAATAATACCCCCATCCCATTTCTGGGGATGAGGATATTATCCCTCCCTTATAGAGGGAGAAGACATGTTGTAACCTACTTACCCGGTTAAAGTTAACCAGAGCCCCAGCATCACAAAATGGATGCTGCTGCCACGACACAAGTCTGACCTCCTGCTGCTGGGAGTGATCCCGGCAAGGGAGGCTTGGACAATAGGTTTCCTGCCTTGGGAGGTGCGAGCACCACCCCAGACAGGCCTTCGTGTATTGGGGCAGGGAGGGATGAATGAAACCAGGCACTGCCTGGGGCACACAAGGTGCTCCATGCATAGTCCAGTTCAAACCGGTGCTGGGGCACTCCAGCCCCAGTCCTGGCGCGAAACTGGACAAAGGGAAGGGGGTGTAACCACCCCCCTCCCAGGTCCCACCCATAAGGCGTGACCTAGCAGGCAACCCAGCCCCCCAGATTAGTATAAGAGTGGTAGCTGGGCCCCAGGAGATTAGATTATCCTGAACCTGCAACTTGAACAGTAACTCTGGACCTTCGACATTCGACGAAAGAAGAAGACTGAAGAATCTCCCTTGTGGCCAAGGAGTGGCTACCCTGTGCAAACAGGCACCATCAAGAGACTACCCTTTGCTTTGCTAAAGTTCTACGAGGGACCGACTGCAGAGCCCGACCAGAGCCTTGACTTCCAGACTTCTCCGACCCTGATCCACATCCACAGCCGAGCTGAGATCCGTGGAGGCGACGAGAGACGTGGGACCGGCTACCTGGGAAAAGTGGCGAGTATCTTCCAGCGCAGCTTCTGAGGCACCCTCGAAGTTGTGCACCGGGGATTGAGAAGCCCCAACCCCAAGCACCATCTGCACCGAAGATCAGCTCCCCACACTCCACGAGTCCTGCGTGGGGCCCTTCTGCATTTTCCTGCTTGCCGCGTCTGTCCGGTTGCTTGCCCGTTGGCTAGCGGCCTTTGTGACGACACACCTTGAAATCTTCATTGCTGGTTTGGCTCCTCCAGACTGGCTCCCGCTTCTTTGCAAAAGAGAAGCACCCCAGACCTTCCTGGTCTGCACCAGAAGCAAGTCCTCCGTTCTTCGTGGGTTCCGCTTGCCAAGGCTTGGTGAGTCCTAGTTCGACTTTGACACTGCCGACAGCAAGAGCCTTCGTGGGACAGCTCGCCTCCTGGTCCTGGTCATCCTCGACGTCTCCTGGTACCCGTGGCTGTAGCGACAAGCTTCACCTTTCACCTGCAATCTTCACGACATCGCCTGGTACCTTCCTGGTTCCACGTGGTCACTGGCTAGTGACCCTGACTCTGTCCCTCCTGCTTGCAGGTATCCTCTCTTCTTGATCCCAGCCTTGGGATCCACCGGACACTCTTCACTGACTGCCTGTCAGCAACTTTCCTTCAGGCATCCATAGAAGTCCACGACGAAACCCGACGCAAGTTCACACCCATGCACCCGCAGCCCGTGGGCTAGGTAACTTGGGTACTTCGGTGCTCACAAGGGTAGTGACTATCCTAGGGTCTAGTTTCCGAGTCTCGACTCTCTAGCTGCTTCAGAAGTGTCCTTAAACTGTTAATTTCTAACTGCTAGTAATTCTATCGACTTTTACGCATTACGCGTGAGTGTTTCCACTCTGCACCTGAATCCCGTGGGCCTCCCACTTCCTAACTGTTGCTAGGGTAGTGTAGCCCCAGCGATTCCCTAGGCCTAGGCCTATACTATTTCCGTGACAGTGGTCCTTATACCACTTCTTTAGTATATGGTTTGCGTGGCCCCTAGGGCCTAACTGTATTACTTACCTGTGTGACTTAATGTATGCTTGAGTAAGACTGTGTTGTACTTACCTCTAATCTCATAAAGAGTGCTGAGGGTTTGACTAAAATAAATACACTTTATTTTATATATATATCTGTTGTGGTGTCCTTTTATTTGGTATTCAAGGGATTATATATGCTATCACAGCTGGCTTCACATGCCATTCAGAGTTTAGCCTAAGACTGCTCTTGTCCATGCTACCACTAGGATAGCTGGTCTATAAGGTTGACTTTACAACCAATCACCATAAGGGTTGTTTGGACTGATATAAGGTGTACACTAGAACTAGTGACATCATACATCAGGCCAACTTCTCACATTGGTGAGCAGCGGTTGGGATCTGAGCTTGCTGTTGTAATACCATTGTAATCTTGAGATACTAAATTTAAAGATCACACAGATATTGTTTAGGTACATATAACATAGATTATAATACTTAAGTCCTACTGGACTTAGTGGTTGTAGGTTGAAGGGAGTAACACACCCTGACTACAACTACTAGAGAGGTTTAGTAGAAACAACTAGTGTAGGTAGGTGCACACACCACACCCTCACTAGATCATGTCTCTGGGAGGAGATCAAGGAGATGCTCTCTCAGGAGGGGCAGGTCTGAAGAAGACCCCCTCTAGATATGATACCCTAACTTTTCAGGAGATGAGACAATTGTGTACCTCCAGAAAGTTAAAACAGGGTGCAAACCCTACCCTCCTTCAGCTAGTACAACTCCTAGAGGAGTATGATACTCTTAGGGCCTCACAGGCCAGTACCCTAGGTACAAAGGAGGGTCTACCCACCACAGATGAGTCAGATGGGACTTCAGATGAAGAGGTAGACAGCCAGGGCCAAGTAGGAAGACTTAGCCAGGCTCACCTAAGCCTACATGGGAGTTTGCATGGGGTCCCCCCATACAGACCCCCAAGTGGGCTTAACCAGAGAAGCAGGAGAGACAGATCCCCTTCAAGGGAATCCATCCACTCCCATGTCTCTAGCATCTCTAATGCCTCTTCTCACAGGGGAATGACTTCCCCCGAGAGAAAGGAGCATGAAGCCAGAATGAGGGAAGCTAATCTGAGGATTCAGAGGGAAGAACTTGCCCTTGCCAAGGAGAAGCTTGCTCTGGCTAGAGAGCAAAAGTTAAGTGGGTCAGAACCCACTGGTGGCAGCAATATCCCTAAGGATAGAGACAGGCACTATGATAATAGAAACCTGAGCAAGATTGTCCCTCCCTACAAGTGTGGGGATGACATCCACAAATGGATAACTGCTTTGGAGAGAGCTTGCAAAGTACAGCAGGTACCCCAAAGTCAGTGGGCAGCTATCTTGTGGCTCTCCTTCTCTGAGAAGGGTAGAGACAAGCTCCTCACAGTTAGTGATGAGGATGCAGACAATTACACTGTCCTGAAGAGTGCTCTAATTGATGGGTTTGGCCTAACCACTGAACAATACAGGTTGTTGTTCAGGGATACCCAGAAGACACAGACTCAGGACTGGACTGACTTTGTAGATTGTGCCACTAAGGCTCTGGAAGGCTGGCTATTGGGAAGTAAGGTTAAGGACTATACAGGATTGTATAATTTGATCATGAGAGGACAAATACTTAACAACTGTCAAAACCAGCTACTGCATCAACACCTGATTGATTCTGATCTGACTTCTCCCCAAGAATTGGGAAAGAAGGCAGATAGATGGGTCAGGACTAGAGTTAAGCAGAAAAACCAGAACCAGGGCGGTGATCAGAAAAAGGCAGACCAGAAGAGTAATGATCAGAAACAAAAAGACCAGAAGTCTTCACCAGGCCCCCAAAAGGCTCAGGGGGAGGGTGGTCCCAAAAAGGATAAAAAGAAAGATGGCCAAAAGAAACCATGGTGCAACTATTGTAAGTCCAACTCACATTGGTTTAGTGAGTACACCAAAAAGGATAAGCCCCCAGCCACCATTGCCCCTAAGGCAACTGTACCCCCTAGTCCAGCTGTAAGTGGTGGTTCCCAGCAAAAGGGTGTAGTAGGGTTAACCCTGGGAACTGAGGAGGATTCTGGCCTAGTCAGAATACCTACTCAGGCTGTTCTGATCTGTGATGGGGACTTAGCTTTGTCCTCTACTGTAGGCCCCAGTAACCTGGGCAAGTACAGACAGACTCCTTTTATCAACCAAAGAATGGCTCAGGCCTACAGGGACACTGGGGCTAGTGTCACACTGGTGACACCTGCCTTTGTGGACCCTGGACAGATCATACTAGGTGAGAATTACCTAGTGACCAACGCTAGCAATGCCACTACCTCCCATAGTGTGGCTATTGTTAACTTCTCCTGGGGAGGGGTAACTGGCCTCAAGAAAGTTGTTGTTAGTTCAGACCTTCCTGTAGAGTGTTTACTGGGCAATGATCTTGAAACTTCAGTTTGGTCTGAAGTGGAGTATAGGACCCATGCAGAAATGCTGGGGATAGATGCACATGTCCTTGCTGTGACCAGGTCACAGGCCAAAAAGTGCACCACTGAACAAGTGCTGGATCCTGAAACTATAGACCAGTCACAACCCAAGAGAAAGAGCAGTAGGGTTAAGGCTGTGCCTTCCCCCCTGCCTCAGGTGGTGGATCAGCCCTCCCAGGAGGATGATTCTGAGAGCCCTGAAGGAACTGTCCTAGAAGAACTTGAACCTGATCAGGTTGAGTTTCTTGGGACAGGGGGACCTTCAAGGGCAGATCTGAGGCAGGCTCAATTAGACTGCCCCTCTCTTGAACCCCTCAGACAGCTGGCTGCTGCTGAGGCTGCAGGGAATGCTCAAAGTACCCATAGAGTGTATTGGGATGAAGGGCTACTGTATTCAGAGGCTAGAGACCCCAAGCCTGGTGCATCCAGGAGGTTGGTCATACCACTGAAGTTCAGAGGCTTCCTTCTTACCTTGGCCCATGATATTCCCCTTGCAGGACACTTAGGCCAGAACAAGACTTGGGCCAGGCTTGTCCCTCACTTTCACTGGCCCCATATGTCAGAAGATACCAAGGAGGCTTCCTTCTTACCTTGGCCCATGATATTCCCCTTGCAGGACACTTAGGCCAGAACAAGACTTGGGCCAGGCTTGTCCCTCACTTTCACTGGCCCCATATGTCAGAAGATACCTAGGAGTTTTGTCGCTCCTGTGTCACCTGCCAAGCCAGTGGCAAATCAGGAGGCACCACAAAGGCCCCCCTCATACCACTACCTGTGGTGGGGGTTCCCTTTGAAAGAGTGGGCATAGATATTGTAGGGTAAAAAGATTTGTTTCCCTTTTGGATAAGATACTCATCAACTCATTCAATCACTCTATTCAATCAGAATCCCAATATCGGGTTTATACAACTCACTCCCTCTGATGGAACACTTACACACAAAGAGCGCCAATTGTATCAGAGCAAACTATTTATTTGCATCAAAAAATATTTTCATAAACATATAATCAGTATAAAATATACATTTCATTTTTATAAAAGACGACGAAAATTAAAAACATTTTAGCATTTAGTACTCTAGGATGTTGCCCGCGATCGCACAGACGCGGAAGTAGCTACCCGGGAACGCTGGCCGTTGGACTCATTGAGCCACGAGCAACACTTACCCGGAGCAGTAAAAGAAACTTTGAATGCCAGCAACCCCTTAGTTAAAAGGAATAAACCGAACGGCACGGAGTTGCTTTGTGATCTAAAGACAAATAAGTGCGCAAGATAGGACTCTATATGTCCACTTCTATGAATAACCCGAGAGCTTGGGGAACTGTGAAACACTGAGAAAATCTCTCTCAAGAGTTCAGCCCAATAAACAAGTCACCCTAGTGCGTTTGCACAGGCAACTATTTCTGGACAAGGAGATACAAATAGTTATCGTCCTGAAGAAGGAGGCTACAAACAGCGAAAGCCTCCGAAACGCGTCGACGCAATGTATATGTGTTAAATTCGGAAGGGGCATACAAACTCTTTGAAATAGGGAAGTGAATCCTTATTCGATGTTGCCCATGAAGGGTCTGAATTAACTGTGATATGACAAAGTATATTGTCTTTTATTCTCCTTTTCTCCTAGAGTACTAAATGCTAAAATGTTTTTAATTTTCGTCGTCTTTTATAAAAATGAAATGTATATTTTATACTGATTATATGTTTATGAAAATATTTTTTGATGCAAATAAATAGTTTGCTCTGATACAATTGGAGCTCTTTGTGTGTAAGTGTTCCATCAGAGGGAGTGTGTTGTATAAACCCGATATTGGGATTCTGATTGAATAGAGTGATTGAATGAGTTGATGAGTATCTTATCCAAAACGGAAAAAAATCTTTTTACTTTACAGTCATTTGGTGCTCTATTTCCTTTTGGTAAATATTGGGCCCCTCTGTCTTGTTTAAAAATAGATATTGTGGGACCAATGGACCCACAAAAAGCATCTGGGCACAGATTTATACTTGTGATAGTGGACCATGCCACCAGGTACTCAGAAGCTATTCCCCTGAGGACCACAACAGCTCCTGTTGTGGCAAGGGCCCTGCTTGGAGTATTCTCCAGAGTGGGCTTTCCAAAGGAGGTCATTTCTGACAGAGGTGCCAACTTCATGTCAGGATACTTGACTGCAATGTGGAAGGAGTGTGGTGTGAACTACAAGTTCACCACACCCTATCACCCACAGTGCAATGGGCTTGTTGAGAGATTCAACAAGACCCTAAAGGGAATGATAAAAGGTTTACTAGACAAGCTTAGGCGAAGATGGGACATCCTTTTACCCTGCCTTCTGTTTGCTTACAGAGAGGTCCCACAAAAGGGGGTTGGCTACAGCCCTTTTGAGCTTTTGTTTGGGCATCCTGTAAGAGTACCCCTATGTTTAGTAAGGGAAGGATGGGAGAGACCTCTCAGACAACCCAAACTTGATATAGTGGATTATGTACTTGGTCTCCGCTCCAGGATGGCAGAGTATATGAAGAAGGCTTCTAAAAACCTTGAGGCAAGCCAAGAACTCCAAAAAGCTTGGCATGACCAAAAGGCTGTGCTGACTGTTTACCAGCCAGGGCAGAAAGTGTGGGTGTTGGAGCCAGTGGCCCCAGCAGCATTCCAAGACAAATGGTCTGGACCCCACACTATTGTTGAGAAAAAGGGAGAAGTCACCTACTTGGTGGACCTTGGGACTCCCAGAAGCCCCCACAGGGTGCTTCATGTCAACAGATTGAAGGCATATGTTGACAGGGCAGACATGGGCTTACTCATGGCTACAGATGAGGGGCAGGAGGAAGAGAGTGACCCTCTCCCAGACCTGTTGACTCAGAACCCTGATGATGGCTCAGTTGATGGTGTGGTCTTTTCTGACAGCCTCACTGTCCATCAGCAACAGGACTGCAGACAGGTTCTGTAATCCTACAGACATATGTTCTCTCTGACCCCAAGTCAGACAAACTGGTGCACCCATGAGGTGGACACTGGTGACAGTCTGCCTGTGAAGAGTAAAATCTACAGGCAACCTGACCATGTCAGGGACTGCATAAAAGTTGAGGTACAAAAGATGTTGGAGCTGGGAGTCATTGAACCTTCAGAGAGCCCTTGGGTTAGTCCTGTGGTCCTTGTGCCAAAACCTCACACCCAAGATGGTAAGAGAGAGATGAGGTTTTGCGTGGATTACAGAGGTCTCAATGCTGTCACTAGGACAGATGCCCACCCAATACCTAGGGCAGGTGAGCTCATTGACAGACTGGCAGCTGCTAAGTTTTTGAGCACATTTGACCTGACAGCAGGCTACTGGCAAATCAGACTAGCTGAGAATGCAAAGGCCAAGACTGCTTTCTCGACCCCAGGAGGCCATTATCAATTTGTGGTAATGCCCTTTGGTTTGAAGAATGCACCTGCCACTTTCCAAAGGTTGGTGAATCAAGTCCTTACTGGGTTGGATGATTATTGTGCAGCTTATCTTGATGATATTGCTGTCTTTAGCTCCACCTGGGAGGATCACCTGGTCCACCTGAGGAATGTTTTAGAGGCCCTGCAAAAGGCAGGCCTCACTATCAAGGCCACTAAGTGCCAGATAGGGCAGAGCAAGGTTGTATACCTGGGCCACCTAGTTGGTGGGGGTCAGGTTCAACCACTGGAGAGCAAGATCCATACCATAAAGGACTGGACTCCTCCAACTACCCAGACTCAGGTCAGAGCTTTCTTGGGCCTGACTGGGTACTACAGAAAGTTTGTTAAGAACTATGGGTCCATCGTGACACCACTTAATGACTTGACCTCCAAGAAAATGCCAAAGAAAGTTCAGTGGACAGTAAGCTGTCAAAAAGCATTTGATGACCTGAAGCAGGCCATGTGCAGTGCACCTATTCTGAAAAGTCCAGACTACTCCAAAGAGTTCATTGTCCAGACAGATGCTTCTGAGTTAGGTGTGGGAGCTGTTCTTTCACAACTTAATATAGATGGTCAAGACCAGCCCATTGCTTTTATAAGTAGAAGGCTGACCCCTAGAGAGAAACGTTGGTCAGCTATTGAGAGGGAGACCTTTGCTGTGGTTTGGGCCCTGAAGAAGCTGAGGCCATACTTGTTTGGCACTCACTTCAAGATTCAGACAGACCATAAGCCCCTCTTGTGGCTAAATCAGATGAAGGGTGAAAATCCCAAATTTCTTAGGTGGTCCATTTCTCTACAGGGGATGGACTTCACAGTGGAACATAGACCTGGGACTAACCATGCCAATGCAGATGGACTCTCCAGATATTTCCACTTAGAACATTAAGACTCAACTGGTCAAGGTTAGTTTAATGTCCCTAAGTTTGGGGGGGGGGTTGTGTAGGAGAGTAGGGTCTGCTTTCTATGTTCACCCCCACTTTTTGCTTTTGCTTTACTGGTTTTCGACTTAGATGTGGCTGTGGGCCTGCTAATCAGACCCACAGCCCTCTCTAAATTGATACTATTTACTTTAGGTGCATAACCCATTTGGATAGGATCACCTTATTGGCCCCTGTACAGTGTACCTTAGGTACCCAGGGCATAGGTGTACCCTAGGCCTACCAGGGGCTGCAGCATGTATTATGCCACCCCTGGCCTGGCCTTCCATTATGACACAACTCTCTGATCACTCAGCTGGGGCAAGGTCGTGTAATCACTCCTTGCTTAGGTGTAGTATTCCTATACCTATCTTACATATAGACACATGTGTACCTATCAGTCACTCCTATGGCAGGCCTTAACAATCCTGGAGGCAGAGTGCTTGGTAACATGTGAGATGGTGCTCTAGCATGAGCTGAGCCTGTCTGCAGCTTTCGGAACCATGTCCTTATAGCTGTTCTATGATATAGCCTACCATATACTCTTAAAGTGCCTTATAATCTTAAACGGTTATGGTAACTATGGTTTGGCTTTATCAAAACATGTCGTGTAAGGTGTCTAACACTTTGGAATAATACCCCCATCCCATTTCTGGGGATGAGGATATTATCCCTCCCTTCTAGAGGGAGAAGACATGTTGTAACCTACTTACCCGGTTAAATTAAACCAGAGACCCAGCATCACAAAATGGATGCTGCTGCCACGACACAAGTCTGACCTCCTGCTGCTGGGAGTGATCCCAGCAAGGGAGGCTTGGACAATAGGTTTCCTGCCTTGGGAGGTGCGAGCACCACCCCAGACAGGCCTTAGTGTATTGGGGCAGGGAGGGATGAATGAAACGAGACACTGCCTGGGGCACACAAGGTGCTCCATGCATAGTCCAGTTCAAACCGGTGATGGGGCACTCCAGCCCCAGTCCTGGTGCGAAACTGGACAAAGGGAAGGGGGTGTAACCACCCCCCACCTAGGTCCCACCCATAAGGCGTGACCTAGCAGGAAACCCAGCCCACCAGATTAGTATAAGAGTGGTAGCTGGGCCCCAGGAGATTAGATTATCCTGAACCTGCAACTTGAACTGAAACACTGGGCCTTCGACATTCGACGAAAGAAGAAGACTGAAGAATCTCCCTTGTGGCCAAGGAGTAGTTACCCTGTGAAAACAGGCACCATCAAGAGACTACCCTTTGCTTTGCTGAAGTTCTACGAGGGACCGACTGCAGAGCCCGACCAGAGCCTTGACTTCCAGACTTCTCCGACCCTGATCCACATCCACAGCCGAGCTGAGATCCGTGGAGGCGACGAGAGACGTGGGACCGGCTACCTGGGAAAAGTGGCGAGTATCTTCCAGCGCAGCTTCTGAGGCACCCTCGAAGTTGTGCACCGGGGATTGAGAAGCCCCAACCCCAAGCACCATCTGCACCGAAGATCAGCCCCCCACACTCCACGAGTCCTGCGTGGGGCCCTTCTGCATTTTCCTGCTTGCCGCGTCTGTCTGGTTGCTTGCCCGTTGGCTAGCGGCCTTTGTGACGACACACCTTGAAATCTTCACTGCTGGCTTGGCTCCTCCAGACTGGCTCCCGCTTCTTTGCAAAAGAGAAGCACCCAGACCTTCCTGGTCTGCACCAGAAGCAAGTCCTCCGTTCTTCGTGGGTTCCGCTTGCCAAGGCTTGGTGAGTCCTAGTTCGACTTCGACGCCGCCGACAGCAAGAGCCTTCGTGGGACAGCTCGTCTCCTGGTCCTGGCCATCCTCGACGTCTCCTGGTACCCGTGGCTGCAGCGACAAGCTTCACCGTTCACCTGCAATCTTCACGACATCGCCTAGTACCTTCCTGGTTCCACGTGGTCACTGGCTAGTGACCCTGACTCTGTCCCTTCTGCTTGCAGGCATCCTCTCTTCTTGATCCCAGCCTTGGGATCCACCGGACACTCTTCACTGACTGCCTGTCAGCAACTTTCCTTCAGGCATCCATAGAAGTCCACGACGAAACCCGACGCAAGTTCACACCTATGCACCCGCAGCCCTTGGGCTAGGTAACTTGGGTACTTCGGTGCTCACAAGGGTAGTGACTATCCTAGGGTCTAGTTTCCGAGTCTCGACTCTCTAGCTGCTTCAGAAGTGTCCTTAAACTGTTAATTTCTAACTGCTAGTAATTCTATCGACTTTTACGCATTACGCGTGAGTGTTTCCACTCTGCACCTGAATCCCGTGGGACTCCCACTTCCTAACTGTTGCTAGTGTAGTGTAGCCCCAGCGATTCCCTAGGCCTAGGCCTATCCTATTTCCGTGACAGTGGTCCTTATACCACTTCTTTAGTATATGGTTTGTGTGGCCCCTAGGGCCTAACTGTATTACTTACCTGTGTGACTTAATGTATGCTTGAGTAAGACTGTGTTGTACTTACCTCTAATCTCATAAAGAGTGCTGAGGGTTTGACTAAAATAAATACACTTTATTTTATATATATATCTGTTGTGGTGTCCTTTCATTTGGTATTCAAGGGATTATATATGCTATCACAGCTGGCTTCACATGCCATTCAGAGTTTAGCCTAAGACTGCTCTTGTCCATGCTACCACTAGGATAGCTGGTCTATAAGGTTGACTTTACAACCAATCACCATAAGGGTTGTTTGGACTGATATAAGGTGTACACTAGAACTAGTGACATCATACATCAGGCCAACTTCTCACACCACCCCGGCGCGCTGACCTCAGTTTTCTTCGGAGAACTTTTCTGCGCCACAACGCGGAGCCATCACAAACAAAACTGTGAGAGTATGGGAACAGTGTGCGAAAAAATCAGTGAAACAGAAAGAGAAGCGAATGGTGAGGAACAGCACCATTAGAGACAGTGCCAAGCACTGTGTTACTGAAAGCCATGGAAAGGAAAGAGCAGAGCACCCCTCTGAGAATCAACCCTGCAAAGCGAAGGCGATATCCTCCTTGGAGGCAGAAAACATGTGAAAAATGTCGTGGCAGATGACAAAGTCTGCCACCACGATCTAGAACAGTGAAGGGCAACAAGTCTGGAACAGATGAGTAATGACAAATCACCCCAAGACAACACCATCAAGGACTGTCGTATCCCCTGTAAAGAGCTAAGGGCTGAGGCACAGCCAAGAGACCCCAACCCAGAGGACTGCAGAGGAGTCAGAAACCTCAAGCAATGAAAAAAAGATTATGAGTAAGCCCCACACTGGAATAACCATGGTGCAGGTATGCAGAAGTACACATGAACCTACCGTCCAATTACCAGAAAAGATGGAGTCGAACAAATAAACAGAACAAAGCATCCTGCCAGGGAGGAAGTGAAAGAGGGCACCCGCAGAAGACAAAGCCACCAGGAGGGAGGCGAGTGCAGAAGACCAAGCAGAAGGGTCCTCGCAGAACGGGGAGGAAGGGCGGGCCATGAAGGAATCTGCGGCTAGAATCGTCTCTACCAGATAGATCGTTACCGAAGGTAAGTAACTTGTACATCTGATAGAGACTACTAGCCGCAGATTCCTTAACGTAGAATAGATACCCTAGCCATACCCAGAGGGAAGGAGGGTATGCGAGAGAACCTCACCAGCTTGGAAGAACACAGGGCCCCAACAGGGGATGTGTCATGGGGACAGGAAGGACGGCCCAGCCCCCACCAAGCAGAAGTAAGAAAGAACAAGGAGAAGGGAAGGCCAGGATACTACAAGCCTACCCGAGGGGCAAAGGGCGTCCGCCAGAAAACCCAGAGGGGCAGACGGCACCAAGCGAGTACCAAAGGAAGAAAAGAACCACCCGCAAATCCAAGGAGAAGAGGTGGAACGGAGGCAGAGCCCGCCTCAGGAGAACACACACAGCGAAGGGGACAGCTGAACGGGTGTCAGCCCCGAGGCAGGGAACAAGGCAGGAACAGCCCCACAGACGATAAGCGCATACGTGAGAAGGAAGACACAGTCGTGGAAAGCTCCAGCAAAGCAAGGGACAGGAGCACACTGGTACACGCCGAGGCCCACGGAGGTGGACCATAACTACTAGGTGTGTGCAGTAGGCAGCTGGTAAATACTATGATGAAGCGTGCCCAGAACAAGCCGAGCGCAAGACGAAGACAGAGGCAAGGGAACCCCAGAACAAGCCCCAGAGAAGGACCGTCCCAGAGGCACAACCCGGCCCACGAAGAGAAGTGGGACTGGCCAGAAGATAAAGAGAAGAACCCCCCCAAGAAGCAGCGGGGGAGGATGGGGGGGAACGAAGCGAACCCCCGGGAAGTGAGAAATATGTAGGACAGACCTAAAGCCGTCAACCAGAACACAGGAGAACACCAGGAATAACCTAGCCCCCCCGTAACACAAGGCAGACGAACAGGCCGAAACGTTGAATAATAAGGTGGAAACACCTAGACGCGACGCCGTAGACAGCATGACAAAAGTGGGAAGGCAAAACTCACAGAAGCAGATATCCCGCGGGAACAAAGGGCAAAATGTACGACAGGCAAGCCCTGTTGAAGAAGGATAGAAACACCAACGGATACTGAGCGGGACAGAACCTGGAGCAGCGCAAGCTGCGCTAAGGCGGAAGAACAAAAGAAACCGCACTAAGCGGTATACAGTGACACCAGGAAACGCAAGGAACCCGAGAAGGTATCGACACCCGCCCAGCTTAGGACAGAGCTATACAATAGCCTACAAGTACCCCACCTAGGGTATGACACGCCCCAAGACAAAACAGGGGAACACCTCTTAGAGAAACCCGCAGCAGAGGTCAAGAACAAAAAAACCCTAGGGTTTCACCACAGGCGGCTTACCAATCAGTCAAAAAAGAATACACAGATCGACCAATCTGAGGACCTATACGGGTTCACTAACCGCCAAAAATCACACACCACAAACATTGAAGGGCTGTACCAGCCGCCAAAAGTACAGAGGGGGCAACGTAAGGACCCTAAAGGCATTCCAAGCCACACACAGCACACAGACGGGCCAACCTAAAAACTAGGCCCAAAGAGAGAGTTGGGATAAACACCTCCCATAAGACACCTGAGGACCGACAAGCCGAAGCTTACGGAGGGGGAGGAGGACGGAGCCCCGCAAGGAGTCATTGAATAGTGGAGTCCGCGTGGGTGTTAAATAAAAGAATCCCATCAAAAGGCAGGTCAACAAGACGCTCCTGAATATTCTCCGGAAAGACGCTATCCCCCAACCAAGCATGGCGGCGGAGGGCCACAGAACTCGCCATAGCGCGGGCGAGAGAATCAGAGACATCCAAGGCCGAACGGAGAATAAATGCAGCTAATTCCCGACCATCCAGCACATGGTGTCACAGATCAGCATGGGCACCTTCATTGGCGGTGCGAGACAGAAGGGACTCCGCGGAGTCCCATAGGTCGGAGCTAGCCCTGGCCAACACACAAAGTGTGTTGAGCGAGCGCAGAGCAGCACTATTGGAAGTGTAAATGTTATGCCCCCATGAGTCCAACCACCGAGCCTCCCGTGAAGGAGGGAGCAACACTGAAGGTAAGGAAGGAAAAGCAGTCTGCAGGACAGGGCCCTGGGCAGATGGGTGGGAAAAAGGCAGCCCAACGCTGTTCAGCGTCTACATGGCACCGCTCGCTCACGTGGCACGACGGCACGACCTCAACATCATCTCTTACGCCGACGACATCCAGCTAATCCTCTCCCTCACCAAAGACCCCTACACCGCTAAAACCAACCTCCACGAAGGAATGAAGGACGTCGCCGACTGGATGAGAAACAGCCGACTGAAGCTGAACTCAGACAAGACGGAGGTCCTCATCCTCGGATCTACCCCCTCGGCCTGGGACGACTCCTGGTGGCCGACTGCACTAGGAGCACCCCCTACACCTACCGACCACGCATGCAACCTAGGGGTCATCCTCGACTCCACCCTCTCCATGACGAAGCAGGTCAATGCCATCTCCTCCACCTGCTTCAACACCTTCCGCATGCTTCGCAGGATCTTCAAGTGGATCCCCACTGAAACTAGAAGGACGGTCACCCAGGCCCTCGTCAGCAGTAGACTGGACTACGGCAACACACTACACAGGAGCCCCGGCTAAACTCCTGAAATGGCTCCAACGCATCCAGAACGCCTCCGCACGCCTGATCCTCGACATCCCTCGCCGCAGCCACATCTCATCCAAACTGAGAGACCTGCACTGGCTCCCCATCAACAAGAGGATAACCTTCAAGCTCCTCACCCACGCACACAAGGCACTCCACGACACCGGACCAGCATACCTCAACAGCCGACTCAGTCTCTACACCCCCACCCGCAAGCTCCGTTCTGCAGACTGCGCCCTCTCCACCATCCCCCGCATCCGAAGAGTGACCACCGGCGGCAGATCATTCTCCCACCTCGCCGCCAAGACATGGAACACCCTCCCCATCCGCCTGCGGCACACCGAAGAGCTCCTAGCCTTCAGGAGACTCAAGACCTGGCTCTTCGAAACAGTAGCAGCATCACCCCCGCCTAGCGCCTTGAGACCCTCACGGGTATGTAGCGTGCTTTATAAATGCTATGATTGATTGATTGACTGGATCGTGCAGGGCAGGATGTTGGCGGTGGAGGAGCGGCTGAGGCACCAGATCCCCCGTAGCAGGATGCCCCCAGACCCCCGGAAGAGAGTTGTGGAGCGAAGCTTCAAATGGAAGAAATGGCTCCCCTCCACCAGAGCCCTGGTGGAGAACCTCCAACAAGTGGTCCATGGGGAGTGGATCGACCGAGTTGCCCATTTGCAAAATGCCGGTGGCCGTGGAGATGGCCCGGACAAAGGCTACACTCGCCTCCGTAGGGCGTCGTGGGGGAGAGAGCAACTCTTCCATGGGCGAAGGCTGCAAACTAAGCCCCCCGTCCCCGTGCCCTGCTGGAGAAAGAAACGGCCAGCCCCTGTAGGACGGAAGACCCGTGGAGGAGTGAGGGCCCTGAGGGGTCTCCGGAGAAGGCGGGGAAGCCAGCGGGGCAACCAACTGCAAGGTGCGGAGAGCGGGTCCGGGGGCCGTGGCGTGGACGCGGAGACGGAGTAGAACCCTCTCTGGAAGCCGCCGGGGAAAAGGCAACGATGTGGCGTCCAGTCTCCGGTGAAGAGGAGACGACAATCCTCCGGAGAGGAAGGGACACCTGGAGAAGAGTCGACGATCCGACGTCGGGACGGGGCCGGGGAGTCCGCTATGGGCACCAGTGTGTCCTTGATCGGTGCCGAAGTGTCCACCAGGGGTGCCGAGTCGACCTTCACTACCACCTGCCTCACAGGAGAAAGGTTTATAAGGTAACAGTGGGTGAAAGTATTGCTTTTCGCATTAGGCCTAGTCACACATTGTTCGAACAATATACAACAATTATCATTAAACTGAAAACAACACACAGGACAGTTCAAATTCAAAGTAAATTCTTTATATATGAATTACGTCATTCATATAGGTATACATTAATATTACCCGAAAGGCCGTCAGGCAATAATGTGGTGACACGAGTGACAAAGTGAATAATAAGTGCTCGGTGACAGTGTGTGTGATATGTACAGTAGTTTAAAATCGAAATTATTCGAAAGTGGCCAGGGAAGTGCAAAAAATCAAGCTGCGCAATGGAAGGGTTCTTTCTTTGGCGCAGATTCTATGCAAAGGTCCACGGAATAGTCGACGTTTCGACCCTAGTACTGCACTCTTGGAAGGTCAGTGCGGGTCTTCATCAGGACTTGAAAATAAGCGAGACAGCCTATAAGTAAAAAGGGGGGACCTAATCAGGTGTGTGTTGACACTGGAAATATGAAACATGGATTGAGGGTGGTAGATGACTCACCTCAAAAAGAGAAATTGATTCTCAGAATGGTCTAAGTCTATGGAGTGGGTGAGTATCCAGCATATGTCTCAGGATAAGGTTCACTCAAACGGTATATCTGGTGGATGGGACGACTTAGGGCTCCATCAATGTGTCTAGTGGCGGTATCTAGAAGATAATGAATAACCAGGGTTTCAGCGGGAAAACTATTACAAATTATCCGTGTGGTTGGATAAACTAGCGCACAGATGACGCTCACCTATTGGCTTGCGAAGCGCTGTCTAAGTTCAAGCCCTTCTGTCTCCTTAATGTGGGTTAATTGGCTTCTTCAGACGAAGTTTATTTCTGGAAGGAAGCAAGGTTCAAGGTTATGCTAGAAAACCTTGGGTCCTAAGGGACAAGGTTTGTGTGCGAACGAGATTACATGGGGATTCACAATTACCTTATTCGGAAGAACGAACCGCTGGCCTCTGGGTCCTGGCTCGTATGCTTGAATCGGTATCTGGAAGATAATGAATACCCGGGGTTGCAGCGGGAAAACTAATGCAAATTATCCATATGGTTGGATAAACTAGCGCGCGTATGACGCTCACCTGTTGGCTTGCGAAGCGCTGTCTAAGTTCTGTCTCCTTAATGTGGGTAAAATGGCTTCTTCAGACGAAATTATTCTTGGATGGCATGTGTCGTGTCCCTTATGAAAGATTTTGTTTTTGATACGAAGGGTTGTAAAAAATAGTCTATAAATTGATTAAGTGGCTCAAGGATTGAGCCGCATCCAGAGACAATGGGCCTTCCAGGTGGCTTCTCCAATCGTTTGTGTATTTTAGGTAAGGTGTATATGGTCGGTGTTCGAGGGTCTTTGTTGTTGAGGAAATCGTATTCATGCTGGCTTAGGAATCCATTTGTAAGACCTCCTTTTGTCACCTTCTCTATCATGGATTTTAGAAGAGGCATAGGGTCACGTGGGGTAGGTTGGTAACTATCCTCCATTCCTAGTTGCCGTTCTAACTCCTCTACGTAATCGTCTGTGTTCTGTAGTACCACTGCACCGCCCTTATCAGCCGACTTGATAACGATGTTTTTATTGTCGCTCAGGGAACGTAAGGCATAAGGAGAAAGGGGCGGGGTCAGAGTCGAAGCAGTCAATGAACAGCCACGAAAAGGCACCGGCTCAACCTCCGACGAGGCAGCCGGCGGCGCAGAGGACCGAGAAGGACCCGGGGAGGCGCCCCGGGTCCCAGCCCCCACACGCGGTGTCGCCAGGGCCGGGGAGGAAAGCTGTCAGCGCCGGAAAGGCGTCGGCTCGGCCTCCGGTAAGACAGCCGCCTGCCCAGAGGACCGAGGGGGACTCGGGGATGAGCCGCGAGTCCCGTCGACCTCCTGCGACAGCACAGGGAACCCCGCGGGTTTTGCGGCGAAGCAGGGACGCCGTGGGTCGAAGAGGGGAACCCCGTAGGGCTGCACCTAGACGACACCACACCTCCAAAACCTGAAGCCGAACCCGTCGGCGCCAGGGGTGAAGCCGCTGGCGAGTCCGCAGAAGGCCCCGCGCATGACGAGGAACCCGCGCCCTCTGCAGAATGAGGATAGGGCCTCGGTGGCAAGCTGCAGGACTTACCGGTGGGTGAGCGCCACCCATGGGGCCTCGGTGAAGGACGATGCCGCAGCCAGAATCAGCGGCTTCTGGACCCTTCCAAGGTAGGGGACGGACGCTGTGACGAGACCGATCTGGACAAGCGGGCCGAAAGCAATTTCATCTGGCGCTCCACCATCTGCCGAGATACTGACAAGTGTCGCAGTCCGTAGAATCATGGTGCTCGCCCAAACACCACATACAAATAGGGTGAGGGTCCGTCGCCAACATCTGATGTGTACAAGATCCACACGTCTTGAAACCCGAAAGCATTGCACACTGTTTCCAACGCAAAGGTGAAAACGGGTCAAGGGGACTCACTCCGGATCAGCGTTGCACGCAGAAAAGAAGGAAACTGACGTCAGCGCGCCGGGGTGGGACTTATGTGACCTCGCTGACGTCAGGTCCGCGGACAACGTCAGGGCGGAGTCATGTGGTGTCGTCCCCCGGCACGCAGAGATGCTGTGGCAAAAAAAATTCCAGATCCAGTCTCACGCCTGGGGATAATTCTACGTTAAGGAATCTGCAGCTAGTAGTCTCTATCAGAATGGTGAATTAATCGCCATCTGAAAAAAGTAACTCGCCCGGGCAGAAGAAGACACCTCGCTCGTCAGTTCAAGTTGCCTGCACTTTGGAACCTTTGAATATTGGTTATAGACCACAATGGAAGGGCGGACATCCCATACCCGGGGGATGTTATCAACTATTCATCAACGGGCACCTTTGAATAGGTTGTCTCCTTATTCCCCTGTCCTGAGGAAGACCCGCCAGCTGAGGACGTAGTTAACCTCTATACTTCTAAGTCGGGTCGAAGGGTCGACACTTGTCCCAAAGTGGGACTGTACCACGTATCACCATTATTTCGCCCAACCTACAGATCTCTCAGTCTTTGGAAATCACCAAAAATGCTTATAAAAAATGACCAATGATGGACAGGCCATGCCCAACTGGTTTTGTTGTTATGTATAACCAGTTATCTTTTGGAATGATTGTAATAATTTTGTATTTTAAATTACCCTCACTCTGATTCCTTTTTTCTCTTTATCTATTGCACGCATGGGCACAACTGTTTTGCACGCCCCTCCCTTTGGAGCAACCTCCAAACTATTACTGAGTATGGTAGTGTATCTACCAGTTTGAAAATGTATCTGTGAATAAAAACAGAAATGTTCTTAGAAAGTCAATAGGTGCCAATGTCGTTTATTATACCTGGCGCACAGTTAAGGACTTTGTCTGTATTTGATACTATTTGCTGACTACATGCATGCATAAATTTGAGCTCAAATCGCGATTACTCCTAGACTTTTATAAATAAGTTCAGGACCAACTGTTTTCTGTACTACTGGATATCCAGGTCCGCGGACATTAAGTGGGTTACCCCATTATTTTATAATGGCTCTCACATAGATCACCTTGTGCCGTCTAGATCCCAGGGGGGCAGCAGCGGGCTGAGTTCTCTGGCCGGGAATAGCCCCGGAGACGCCCTCCTCCCTAGCAGATCCGTGCTATCATCTGCACTCACCGGGCTTGGCCAGGGGCACCGCAGTGCAGTCTTCTTCTCAAGGACCTCGCTACGTAGATGGTGTCACGGAGCAGTACGGAGGGCCGGGCCACCTCACCGGCCAGCTGGGGTTTTGGTCTGCGGCGCACAGCCCCATGTCCCCCTGGGGACGATCTTCCTCCCCAGGGACCTCTCCTACCTTTCCGCACCTTGGCCAGGCACCCGCTGGGCTCCGCAGGACCTCGAGTGCCAGCCGGGGACTGTTCTCCGCAGCTGTAGCAGCTCCGCCCATATCGTTTCCAGCCAAGTCCACTGCACTGTCACAGGCGGGTTTGCTGGCGCTCCTCCGGAGGTCTGCCTACCCAGGTGGGGAGGGCTCTCTCAGATTTCTATTGTAGGAAGCTGGCTCTGTATATACTATACGAAAGTGAAGTATAGTGTGCACAGAGTCCAGTGGAATCCCAAAGGTAGGCAGAGTTAAAGTTAGATAGAACCTTACTCTCTATTTGTGGTAGTGTGGGCGATCAGTAAGGCAGTCTCAGAGGCCAGTGTTAAGCATTTGTTGTACACACAGTCAGCAAATGAATTCACACACTCAAAGACTGAACTTCACACCAATTGTTTTTGTAATAAAAATATTCTTTTAGTCATTTTATTTTCTAGAACCAAGCAAGCCTGGCCCAGGTAAGCAATAAGTACTTTACAGTAGTAATACAATTTAAATACAGTTTGGATGATAATTGTATATGCACTTTGGTTTGATTTACAGTATGGATGCAGAGAAATGCAATACTTAGTGAATGCAGTACATAGACTTGGATAGGGTTTTTTGTGAAATAGCAGGTAAGTAACTTTTGAGATTACTAGGCTTAACAGAGTAGTATAACTAGATACTGCTCTGGAACATTTCCTGAAAACAAAAAAAAGTTTTTGTCAGATTATGCAATTTTAAAGAATTTCATTAGTTTCTCAGACTCCACACTTAGAAACTTTACACAGAAAAACAGTCAATGTTATTCTATGGAGGAAAGGGAAATGCTACTTACCAGTATGCATCTGTTCTTGGCATGTAGAGCTTCAGATCTACACACTAGCGTAGTAGATCGCCATCTGGTGTTGGGCGCGGATGCTTGCACCTTGTTGTTGTCTTGGAAGAAGTCTTTGTAGTCACGGGATAGGCGACTCCTCCCTTGGACGATAGTGCGCATGGACATCGACTCCATCCTTAGATTGTTTTTCGCCAGGATGGGAAATGATGGAGTTAGTAGAAGAAAAGAGATGTCTATGTGTGTATTTCTAAGTAAGATAGAACTGGAACAGATACAGGTTCCGGGGAGGTGGGTGGGCGTGTGTGGATCTGCAGCTCTACATGCCAAGAACAGATGCATACTGGTAAGTAGCATTTCCCGTTCGAGGCATATGAGTTGCAGATCACACTCTAGCATAGACTATACAGCAGTATCTCCCCTAGCGGTGGTCACCTGTATCGGTTGAAGCAGTTGAAATAAAGTTTTAAGGACAGCTTGGCCCACAAAAGCTTGTTGCTTCGCGTGCACGTCAACACAATAGTGTTTAGTGAAGGTGTGTGTTGTAGACCATGTGGCTGCCTTACAGATGTCTTCTATGGGAATGTTCCCTAAGAATGCCATGGAAGCCCCTAGTTTGCATGTGGAATGCACTCTAGGGGGAACTGTTAATGGGCGTTTAGCTTTTTGGTAGCATATTTGGATACATTTAACTATCCACCTTGCAATCCCAGATTTGGAGATGGGGTTACCCTTATGTGGTGGAGAGAAAGCTACAAACAATTGTTTTGTTTTGCGAAAAGATTTAGTTCTGTCAATGTAATAAAGAAGGGCTCTTTTAACATCTAAGGTGTGAAGAGCCCTCTCTGCTACGGAGTCAGGGTTTGGAAAAAACACTGGTAACTCCACTGACTGGTTAAGATGAAAAGGAGATATGACTTTTGGAAAGAATTTTGGATTTGTCCTGAGAACCACTTTGTTACGATGTAATTGTAAGAATGGTTCCTGTATGGTTAAAGCCTGGATTTCACTTACTCTTCTGAGAGATGTGATTGCAATAAGGAAAGCTACTTTCCATGTAAGGAACTGCAGTTCGCATTTATGTAGAGGTTCAAATGGGGTTCCCATGAGCCTAGTAAGAACAATGTTTAGATTCCACACTGAAGAGGGTGGTAATCTGGGAGGAATAATTCTTTTAAGTCCTTCCATGAAGGCTTGCAGGTACTCTAAAAAGTGACAAGTGTTGTCGGTTTTATAAGTAAGCTGCAAGTGCTGCTAGATGCAGACGTATGGATGAGTATGCTAAGTTACATCTTCGCAAATGCAATAAGTAGCAAATGATATCCTGGATGGAGGCATCCAGTGGATGTATATGATTGTTAGTGCAGTAAATGGCAAATCTTTTCCATTTTGCAGCATAGCAAGCTCTAGTAGTAGGTCTTCTGGCTTCTTTGATAATGTTCATGCAGTCCGGTGGAAGGTTAAGGTAACCGAACTCTAGGACTTCAGGAGCCAGATCGCAGCTTCAGTTGACCTGGATCTGGATGTCTGATCTCTCCATGGTTCTGGGTTATTAAGGAAGGGGAGAGACGTAGTTTTTGGTGTGGAACTAGTGAGAGTTCCAATAGTGTTGTGTACCACGGTTGGCGTGCCCATGTGGGAGCTACGAGGATCAGTTTGAGAGATTGCTGCCTGAGCTTGCGTACCACTAGTGGAATCAGTGGGAGTGGCGGAAAAGTGTACGCAAATCTGCCTGACCAGTTCATCCATATCGCATTGCCTTTCGACTGCGGATGTGAAAACCTGGCGGCGAAGTTTGGGCATTTTGCGTTTTCGTGTGTGGCAAACAGATCTATGTCTGGTTGGCCCCACATTTGGAAAAAGGGTAATAGAACTTGGGGATGTAGTTCCCACTCGAGAATCTGTTGCATCTGTCGACTTAACAGATCCGCAATCTGATTGTGAACTCCTGGAAGGTGTTCTGCAAGTAGGTATATGTTCTGAGGAATGGCCCATCTCCAAATGTTCTGTGCGAACTGGGACAGCTGCAGAGAATGTGTGCATCCTTGTTTTTGTATGTAATACATGGCTGTTATGTTGTCCGCCCGGATGAGGACAGCCTTATTCTGTACATGTAGTTGGAAGGATTTTAGTGCTAGGAATACTGCCAGCAGTTCTAGGTGATTGATATGGAGCACTTTTTGTTGAGTGGTCCATTTGCCCTAAGTTGTGTGTCCGAGGAGATGGGCTCCCCATCCTGTGCGTGATGCGTCTGTCGTCAGCACTATCTGTGGAAGAGGTTCGAGGAATGGCCGACCTTTGGAGAAGTTTGTTATGTTACACCACTGTAGAGAGCGATGTGTGCGGCTGTCCTCCAACACCAGATCTGTAAGTTGTCCTTGAGCCTGGTTCCACTGACGTGCTAGACATTCCTGTAAGGGACGCATTTGGAGTCTCGCATATGGCACAATGAAGAGGCAAGATGCCATCATGCCTATGAGTTGCATGAACACTCTGGCTGGAAGAGAGTGTTGGTCTTGAAATTTTGTGATAAGAGTTCGTATACTGGCTATCCTAGCTGGATTGGGATATGCTAGCGCTGTGGAGGTGTTTATTGTGGCTCCTAGATATTGGTGTATATGAGAGGGCTGGAGATGCGACTTGGTGTAGTTGATCGTGAACCCCAAGTTGTGTAACATTTGGGTGGTTTGGTAAGTGTATAGAACACATTGTTGGAATGACTAGGCTTTTATTAGCCAGTCATCTAGATATGGGAAGACATGAATTTGTTGTCTTCTGAGATGTGCTGCTACTACCGCAAGACATTTCGTGAATAATCTGGGTGCAGTGGTCACTCCGAATGGAAGGACTCTGAACTGGTAGTGTTGTCCGTCCACTACAAACCTTAGGTACTTCCTGTGAGCAGGATGTATGGGAATGTGGAAGTAGGCGTCCTTGAGAACTAGTGTGGCAAGGAAATCGCCATGTTGCAGCAGCGGGAGCACTTGTTGAAGAGTGATCATATGGAAATGATCTGAGTGTATATACAGATTTAGGGGTCTGAGGTCGAGTATTGGTCTCAGAGTCCCGTCCTTTTTGGGTATTAAGAAGTACAGTGAGTAGATCCCTGTTCCTTGATGCTCTAAAGGAACTGGTTCTATTGCCTGCTTTTGAAGCAGTGAGAGAACCTCTTATTTGAGGAGCGCAAGATGGTCTGCGGACATTGGACGCTGTTTGGGTGGTATGAGTGGTGGGGTAGTTGTAAGTTCCAGGCAGTAACCATACTGGATAATTTGTCTTACCCAACTGTCTGTTGTGATGGAATTCCAGACAGGTAGGAACTGTGTTAATCTGCACCCGACCGGAGTGGAATGGTCTGGGGGGAGCGGAGGAAAGTCACTGTTTTGTGGTAGGGGAGGTGTCAATGTTGTTATTACCTCGACCTCTTCCTTTATTGTTGTTTCCTCTGTATCCGCCTCTAAAGTATCCTCTACTGGGGAATGTATGTGCAGTGGCTTCAAATGAAGATGAGGTGTCTGCGCCCATGTTTTTGGAGGCTCCTCTATAGAAGGAGTGACGAAAGGAGCCACGTGTTTGTGGAGACAGTAACGCTCTCATGGACTTAGCAGTCTCGGTGTCCTTTTTCATTTTTTCAAGTGCAGTGTTCACAGCCGGGCCAAAAAGTTGTTCTTGGTTGAACGGCTGACTGAGTATGGTAGTTTGGACCTCCTGCTTAAAGCCTGAAATGCGTAGCCAGGCATGTTGTCTAAGGAGCACACTGGTGTTGATTTATCTAGAGGCAGTGTCTGCTGCGTCAAGTGCACATTTAATTGACGCATTTGAAATTAGCTTGCCCTCTTGGATAAGGTCATTTGCCTGGGTTTTATACTGGTCAGGCAGATGCTGCAATAGGTTTTCCAGCTGGTCATAATGTGCCCTGTCATATCGTGCCAGCAGTGCTTGTGTGTTGGCAATACGCCAGTGATTGGCTACCTGTGCTGCTACCCTTTTGCCAGAAGCTTCTAGCAATTTGGATTCCTTATCAGGGGGTGGCGCATCCCACGAGGTCTAGGAGTTGGCGCGCTTTCTAGCATTAGAAATGACTAGAGAATCCAAAGGCAACTGTCCTTTGATGTAAGTAGGATCTTCAGGGGCAGGCCTATATTTTTTATCTATTCTAGGGTTAAGAATCCTGGCACATACAGGATCTCTAAATACTTCTGGGGCATGCTTAATGACTCCTTTGATCATTGGTAAGATTTGCACTGACTTTTCGGATTGTTCAAATGTATCTAAGAGGAAGTCTTCCTCTGGTGCATCTGAGTGCATTGTGACGCCATGATAAAGTGCAGCCCTATTTAATAACTGTCCAAACCCAAGGTGATCATCTGGGGTAGATGGTTTTGAGGGATATGACTGTGGGTCTGGGAGGTCTGGTAGATCTGTTGGGATAGGATATGCCCAATCATCTAGTGGTGAGGTATCTGGATCCGTGAACGGGTCATTCGGATCTCCCCCCCCCCCCCCGGACATCATCCTCATCTGGAGGTGGTGTATGTGGTGGAGAAGTTAGAGGTAAGGGTGGTTTAGGCAGAGGAGGTGGGTAAGGAGGCAGTATAGGAGAAGAAGGAGGCATAGGTGATGTGGTAGAGTCATTCTTCTGTGCAGGAACTGGAGCAGGTGGTGTGTCCAGTTTCCTCTTTTTACATGGCACAGCCGTGACATGTCCTGTTTTTGGGTTTATATAAATCTTTTTCTGCCTTGGATCGATAGGATCTGGGTGAAAAAGTTCTTGTTCCCGGGGAACTGCTTTCGGTGCCGATTTTTTCGGTTCCGGGCAAGGCTGCGGTTGATCCTTATGGTCTTTGGCCTTAGGAGGCGTATTAGAGTCCTTAGGCTTCTGTTTCGGTGCCAAAGCCGGATCTTTAGGCTTGGAAACATTCGAAGCCGGCTTATCGACGGGCCTCAGGGTTTTCGGGGGCCATTGTGGAGGTGGAAGGCGTCAGAGCTGATTTCGGAGCCGAGTGTTCCTTTGGTTTCGGTGCCGAAGGCGCCGGTGGGACAATTACATGAGGTTTCCTCGGTCCCGAGCTACTGGAAGGCTTGTCCCTTTTCTTCGGAGCCGAGCCCGGAGGCGGGGCTTCTGAAGGATGTTTTCGGTCTCGACTGGGCCCAACAGGCGAAGTCTTGACCACTGCCTTTGGATTTGGAGGGTTTGGGGTAGGGGCAGTAGTACTCACTCGTTGCCCAGGAGTGATGGGGTCGTCTGAGTCTTCTGCCTCTGACACGATTTGGAGATCTTCGGAATCTTCTTCCGGGACATCGGGGCCTTCATCAAAGATGTCCTCTGGTTCCGGAGCTGGTCTCTGCGCCATGATGTGTCGTCGAGCCCTTCGATCTCGAATAGTCTTATTTGATCGAAAGGAAGCGCAGGCTGGACAGCTGGACTCGTCGTGTTCAGGTGATAGGCACAGATTGCAGACCTTGTGATGGTCACTGTGCGGAAACTTGGCTCCACACTGGGGGCATTTTTTGAATGGCGTCCTTTCCATGACCCGTAGGCCTTACGGCGTGGATAGGCCAAGCGGCCCGCGTCGACGACCGGAATCGAGCCGATGAAGTCGGGTCGAAGATGAGAGTGAATCCGATGATGTTTTGGAAGTTTTGCGCTTCTAAAAAGTTTGAAATTGAGATTTCGAACCGGAGCGGAAAAGTTGCATCCGAACCCAATGGCGGAAAAAAAAATCTAAGGATGCCCATGCACACTATCGTCCAAGGGAGGAGTCACCTATCTAGTGACTACAAAGACTTCTTGCAAGATAACAACAAGGTGCAGGCATCCGAACCGAACACCAGATGGCGATCTACTATGCTAGTGTGTGATCTGCAGCTCATATGCCCCGAACAGTGTTATCGTTTTTTTTTTTTTTTAACTTTGTTTATTGGTTTTTCTTTACAGCCACAAAGGCAAACATGGACGACATGTTCAGGATATACCACTATTCAGCTGGGTAGCCCCAGATATATGGTACAATTCAGTAGAACATTCTTATGCAGCACGTCTATTCATTTCCAGTTCAACTGTGGGCGACACACAGGGCTCTCCTCTGTATTTATTCCATCGTGACCATTTCTTATCCCATTTTTTGGGGCATCCCCTCAGTGTTATCGGTTTTGAGGTAAGTATTTGGTAGTGGGAGTTGAGGTTCTGGGGGTAGACTCAGGGGTCCCCCAGGGTCAAGGATGCACTCTTGTTACACCATCAGCGGCACTAGGGCGGCCGGGTGCAGAGTGCTGAGGCACAATTTTATCCAATGGGGGATAGGGGGCCTCCGGTTGGTGGCTGCTGGCAAGCAGGCCACTGGGTTGTGGGAGCAAAGCTCCGGGACTTTAGCTCAGGGCAAAGGGGGAAACGAAGTAGCACCAAAGGTGCACCCTCAGCAGCACTAGGGCGGCCGGGTGCAGGGTGCTGTTTTGACATCGAGTGCCCTGTTTTCAAATGGAGAACCTCCGATTTGCAAAAGCACTGCAAGCTGGAGGATAAAGGTCTTCTGGGTGTGACCACCCTTTCGAGAGGTAAGTTGGGAAGTTAGGGGTTGGTTAGGCACAGTCGGTTTGGGCACACAAGGCTGTGGGGCGTTGGGTGCAGGTGTGCCTTTTGGGGTCGGATCTTTCTACCAGCTCCTGGTTGCGGTTAGGGGGGCCTTCTGGATTTAGACTGCAGGCGTCGGCTGGAGGCAGGTCAGGTGTCGCCGGATCTTGGGTCAGGATCACGAGGGGGACCTCCTCGTGGTGTTTGCCCACTCGAGCTCGGGCCGTGGACGGCCGGTGCAGAGTGGTGCAGATGAACAAATCCGGTGTTCACGGGAGACAGTCTTGGTAGTTGAAGGCAGGCAGGTCCCCCGGGGTTTGAGGTTGCTAGCTGCAGGACACATCGGGATTTCACAGGAGCAGGCCTCACTTGTTTTTCCTGCCGGTTCTCCCGCCCAAAGTGGGGGTCAGAACCAGTGGGACCAGCTGCTGAGAGCAGCAAGTGGCCTAGGGAAGCTCACAAAGGTGGCAAGCCTTTGAAGCTTCCCCTTCGTGAACCCTGCCTATCCTGGGGGAGGAGGCTTGGCACCTCGTCCCAGGATGTTTCAGGCCCCAGAGAGCAGCAGGCTCTCGACCCAGGGGTCCAGAAACATGTCTGGTGGTGGTAGCTGAAAGCAGCCACTCAGCCTGGACACTAGTGGCAGGTTAGTCTTTCAGGGGTAATCTCTAAGATGCCCTCTGCGTGCATTTTTCATTAAATCCCAAACTGGCATCAGAGTGGGTTTAATGTGCTGAGAAGCTTGATACCAAACTTCTCAGTTTTCAGTGTACCCATTATGGTGCTGTGGAGTTCGTACTAACAAACTCACAGCACCATATACTCTTAATGGCAGCACTGCACTTACAATGTCTAAGAATAGACTTAGACACTGTAGGGGCGAAGGGCTCATACACCTGTACCCTCACCACTGGTATAGTGCACCCAGCTAGAGGGATGACTGACCTATGCCAGGGCAGTGGGTTGAAGGCATGGCACACAGAGATGTGTGCCATGTCGACTCTTCACTTTGTTCTGCACCAAAACACGAAGCCTGCAAAGGCAGTGTGTGTGTGTGTAAAGGTACAGGGCCTCTAAGGGTGGCACAATAAGTGCTGCAGCCCTTAGAGGTCTTCCCTGGTCACAGTGCCCCGGGTACCCGTGGTACCATTTACCAGGGGCTGACCTGTGGCTAGAGATGCCAATTGGGTTAGTTTTGGGGAAAGAACACAGGCCCTGGCAACCTGATTGGCAGGGACCCAGTGCACATCAAATCAAAATGCATCAGTAGTCTGGCAAAAGTGTGTGTGTGTGTGTGGGGGGGGAGGGGGGTTACTGCAACAGACACCCACTTTCCTACATCTATCTGCCGGTCGGCCGCCATCCAATTCCACGAGCTCAAGCACCACGCTGTTTGGCCCAGTTTTCTCAATCCATCCCCATCCGGTGTTACTTGCCGTTTTCGCACCCACTCCTACTCCAAGGATATTTGTACTGCGTCCCCCTTGTCATAACGCCTGGCACCGGGGAGCAATCATGATGCTGGATGTCGGCGGCGCCGGAAAGACTTGAAGTCATGTCTCATCCAGCTGCCATATTGGCCACGCCCCGTCATCCACTTTAGCAGTTGTACTGTGACACTGTACTGGCACTTGTGAAAAGTAGTCAGCGGAATTTTTATTTTTCTCTGACCTATGCACAATAGTGTAATCATACTCTTGCAATTGCAACCCCCCCCTCGATACGAGAGGGCATCTTGGCTTTAGGATTCCCAAAAATAGTAAGAAAAGCTTGGTGGTCAGTGATAAGGGTGGTGTTTTCATACAGAAAAACATGGAAGTGTTCACAAGCCCACACTACAGGCTAGACTTTCTTTTTCATGTTGGGAATAGCAAGTTTGGTCTGCGACAGACTCTGGCTTGCATAAGCCACAATGTGCCTTTGGGAATTGTGTCCACTGTGCTAGGCAAGGATCGCACACAACTCCACTGGACTGGTGTCTATTACAATCTCAGTATAACGTTTTGGATCAAAATAGGCCATTTCAGTAGCATTCTCAATTGCATGTGTGATTTTCTTGAAGCTTTGGACACATTCAGGTGACCCATGGAACACAGCGTTCCTTTTTGTCAATTTTATCAACGGGCACTAACTGTGACAAAATCATAAATATACCTGGAACAGTAATTGGCCATGCCAAGGAAGGATAGCAGCATGGTCACGTTTTGTAGCGGAGTAGTGGATAAGGCTTGTAATTTAGCCAGATCTGGTATCAGCCCCTTTTCGAAGAAAATATGCCTAAGTAATTTGAATTTTATTCTTTGAAACTCACAAATTACTCCTTTCAAAGTCCGACCGGCATCACCAAATTGCATACTTGGGTAAGGCCTTTGTCATGTTCCTTTCGAGTGTGCCCCAAATAGAAGCATATCATCACTATAATTAAGCGCTTGTGCAATAGGCTGTATTATACCGCTAATGACATCCTGAAAATGTTCTGCAGCTGATGACACCCCCAAAACATAGTCTTTAATAGCTTAATAAAACATTACGGGTCAAAAAGGTCGTAATGTACCTACAGTTTTCCTCTAGTTCGAGTTGATGATACCTCTTGTTCAGACAGAGATGAGAAAAGACTTTGGCATCATTCAGCTGTGGGATCATATCTGCAATGTGCAGACCATGATGTTGTTCTCTCTCAATTGCCTTCTTAGTTTAACACATGTCAACACAGATGTGCACGTCACCTCCACTGTCCTTTTTGGGCACTACCACTATGGGTGAAAACCATTGTGTCAGACCAGTAGAGTGTTCAATTATACCTGGTTTTAACAGCATTTCCAGTTCTTTATCAACAGCTTCCTGCAAGTGAAAAGAAATTTGATGATGCCGTTGAGCAACAGGGCAAATGTCCTCATTGATATGGAGTTGCACTTTCACGGTCTTATGCTTTCCTAGGCCATGACACCATGACGTGCCAATATTCTGTTTTTGCCGGTATTGGATGGAAGTGGTGGCTTCAAGAACATGGTGGCATCATAACCACCTGTGGAATTTCCTGCTGTTGAGGGCAGGGCTTGCTCTGGTGCCGTCGGTTGCCCGCTTGGACCTGCTCCATTCATACCATCTGAGCCCCAGCCGCATGCTTGCATCAGTGTTGTTGCAGCAGATCTGATGTTGTGTGGCCTCTTTTTCATCTTTGGCTGTGAGTAACTGTTTGGTCTCCTGTACATGGTTGTCACCGCTCTCAACCTTCTACATCGTACCTGGTTTTCACCACTATTAGCATTTCGTGGCACCTGGATGATTCTGCTTTTGGTGCGCTTCTCTACATCTGGCTTTCGCAGACGTTTGTGCTTCTCTGTATCTGGTTGTTGCTGCCTTTAGAGCTGTAGTACTGTATGTATGCTGCCTCTGTTGTGTTGCGGCACAGCACCTGTTTCAGTCATACCAGCATGTTACGGGCTGTGACAACTTTCCGTAGGGCCTTTGCCTTCTTCGAAAGTCTTGCACTGGCTGGAGTGGCACTTTGCTCCACATACGCCAACCTTCGACTGCTTCACTACGACTGAGGAGCACATGATCAGTTTGATGCACCTCGGCAAACTCTCAGGGAAAGCACTCTTGTTGCTTTGGTTTGCAGATCCGCTAATTCGTCGGTTGTTGTAGCGTCCTCCCCAGCCTGATAGCTTGCAAATTACCACGCCACACACGAAGCTCTAAAGTGCACGTGCTTATTCTTCACAGTGCAACCTTTAACTACCTGTACGCACTGCATCATGAACTTTATTAACCACACCCAGACACACCCAAACAATAACATCATTCTTCTAAGGAGTCCATCAGGGACCAGAAGGGTCCTGCTATTCATATTAACAAGACACTATAGACACCCCATGTCAGCACCCCGCATTTCACACAAGGACACAAAGGAATGCAAGGCAATACTTGGTAAAGAACACAACAAAGCTGATTTGACAAGGTAACCAAGGGTTTATTTCACAATATAAACTGCAACATTTGATACAAGCTACCCCCTAAAAAGGGAAAGCCAAAGTACAGGTGTGGTTTTAACTTCACAGATCTCCTGTCTGCTACACCACAAATTTGTCAGTTACACTAAACCCTAAACATCTCCGTTCTGTATACCAATCAATGCTAAAAGCACCAACACGCCGTTTAGAATTCAATTCCATCCACTGAAACCAGACATACCGGTTATTGCTCAGATAAATAAAACTAGTCTACAAAAAAAAAAAAAAAAGGGTAAAGGTGTGGGAGGGATATTGGGTGGTGTGGGAAGAAACAAAAAGGGTAACAGGTTTGTTTTTGAGGATGCTGTAAGGAGAGCAGCAATTCCAGGGAGGAATTAATAGAATTTGTGGACCTGCTTTGTTCTTCCCTTTCCAGCACCAGAGACTTGAGAGGAGTGGCTTGGTGAATCCCATGCTGAGGTATGAGTGGTAACTCTGTACATTAAAAGGTGCATGTATCAAAGACTCCAAATCACTGAAAACCCTGGCTGGAGAAACAGCATAACAGACCCCACCTTTACTGCCAACACCACCACAAACTGCTTGTAAGAAAAATATACAAAATTGTCCAAAAAAGTCTGTATTTTGTAAAGAGTTCTGAAAAATGTTCCTGAGAGGGTAGAAATAGCACCAATTGCAGTCTTGCAGTAGAACCTAGTCCTGTGGCTGTTGCAAAGGGATAGAAGGAGGGGTGGGAGGTCAGGAGTGAGCAGGTAAGAGCGAAGGAAACAATTACTAAAGTCCTGAATGTTTTGCAAAATAAGTTCTATTTTCGATTCATAACATTGTTGGCTGTGCACCGAATGCAGACATAATCTTCCTTTTCTGCCATTTCCGAGGTAACTCCAACACAGACCTGATGAAACCATTGGTTGCAACTACCGTCACACTGGACCCAATTTACCTAAAGTTAAAGAGAAAAACAAATAACCTGGGAATTATTGCAGAAATATTATTTTGACTGCTCTATTGGAAATTAGCAGCCATATCTGTCAACACGTTGTTTAATTTGAAGTACACAAAAGAATAAGTTACTTACCTTTGTTAACGGTCTATCTTATTGATACTCTAACCACATATTCCTTACCTTGTACATCTTCGCAGATGCTAGACAATCTAAAAACTTTTGCAATAGTTCCTGCACGTTCACAGGTTGGGTCACAGACCTCTGCTGCGACTTCGCCCTGTCTCCAAACGGGACGACATGCAGCTGTATAAAGGAGCCACCGAAGCACACTGATGCCTGGTGAACCCAATAAACGGTGCCGAACCGGAGGGCAGCAATTCGCATCTGAACCCAAAGGCGGAAAAAAAAAATCTAACAATGGAGTCGATGCCCATGAGCACTATCACCCAAAGGAGTCACCACCTACCTTGTGACTAGAAAAGACTTCTTCGAACAAAAACAAAGTGCAAACATCCAGACCCAACTCTAGATGGCAGGCTATGTAAAGCATGTGATCTACAGCTCACATGCCTCGAACATTATTTTTCATTGGCAGTGCAAGCCAGCTAACTTGGGACCTGATTAGAACATAAAAGTCCACTACATAACAGAAAAAACTGGGCGGTTGGTGAGGAACCTGTGTTCAGTATTCACTGAAAAGAGTGTAATTGAAGGGTAGTACCCTTCTGATGGATACGTCTAACTACAGATGCCTCACATTCGGAGCCAATACAAAAGCAAAGCTCCCTGCAATGAGAATTGTTCGGGGAGCAGACATTACACAAGGAAGGAGGAGCAAGCTGGCAAAATGATCCTCTGCTTAGTTGTGCATTAATATAGTTGTGCCTGGTAAAAGTAAGGAAAGATACCCATGTGGCTGCCTGGCAAATATTTAAGACTAGAGGTCCCAAGCTTAGGCAGTTGAAGCTTCCTGATGTTGTTAGACCCCTCAGCTACCTTTGACACAGTCGACCAGTCCACCACCTTCCAAGGGATTCACTGGCAATCTCCTTCAATGTTTTTCCTCCGCTCTTTCTGCCCAGCATCAGTATGTTCACCAGGCCACCTCCAGGTCCCAATATATGCCCATCACTTCCAGAGTCCCTCTGGGTTCCATATGGTCTCCAGTGATCCTCAACCTATATCTACAGCACCCTGGGGTTCCACTTGCAGATGACAGCATCAAGGCTCACCAATATGCTGATGATACATAACTCCACATAAATGGTGCAATGTAAAAATGATGCCCCCCATAAAATGTGAATGCAAAAGGATGGGCCCCAGAGTATCCCAAACCTCACAAATATCCATTGGCCTTGGGCAGAATGGGGCACCGTTGAAATGGTTGCGGGCCCCTGAATGATTGAAGGTCCCCACTGCAGTGCTTAGGCTGCAGGGGGCTGTGTCACGCCCCACTCTACTTGAAAGTCGCCGCTGCTTCAGACATCAAACACCTACAACACTGCCTCCACTTTATCCAGATCAGGATATCCAGCACCTACCTAAAGCTCAACTAAGGGAGAATTTCAGTTATTTGCCAAAAACGACGAGTAATGAATAGTATAAATTTGGCTCACTAATCTGAACCTTGACAGTTTCGAACCCCAATTTTAATCGCATGCCAAGTCACTTGGATTCACCCTCGACATTGACATCACCCTCAAGAAACAGACTGCAAAAACACATATGGCCTGGTAGCAGCTCACTTGTGTATGAAAATGAAACTATTTCTTCCAGACTTCAGAACTGCTGTTCAAACCTCATACCTTTGAATCTGGATGGTGGTTAACACCTACAGGAGCACTCCGTAATTGCATTTTACGCGCCCTGTCCTGCTAGAGCTTTACTGACTCCCCTGGTGGCACATGGTGTACCTGTGGCCAGAACACCATCAGACTGAAAACCAAGAAGTGCAAAAAACTAAAAAAAGACAGCAGGCTTTTTACATCTATATATCGAAGATCGGGACCAGCATCCCTGTATCCATCCTGACTACCTGAACACTGCATTAATTTAGGAACGAGCAGAAGATGCACCTCTTTAAACAACACTACATCACAATGAATAGACAATCGACAAACCAGCAACCTCTATCACTTGTTGACTTTATGTTCATATTGGACACTGTACAATGTTCAGCTGACTTTTGGCTAGGTTTGTGCTACAAAGAGTGCATGCATACATATATATATTTGTTTAAGAGGTCAGCCTTCATGTCAGTGGGGAGCGGCAATTTAAGGACTTGTGCAGCACTCTGAAACACAACTGCAAAGTAGACACCATAAAGACTAATCCAGGGCAGAGTTCAGAGCGGTGTCTAAGCTACTGACATTCTGCAAATCAAGATATAGGCATAAATTTAACAAGAGGGAAGCAAATGATCTCCCTTTTCATCATGCAGAACATGTTGGAGGCCTTGAATGATGGTTGATTTTGATCCCAAAATGTCCTCCATCCACTTCAACTACCATTATTGAGGCTATTAAACTACAATATATAGTTCATCACCTTTAGCAATAGTTTTGGTAATTGAATACCTCTACATCCGACAGGCTCACATAGGCGCACAAGCACTTGGCACAGCTGTTAGCGGAGTAGGATGACTTCGACTGTAGTCAGTCAGCACCATAGGAGAGAGAGTGACCTGGAGGCCTCATTGGGTTAATGGCACACCAGAGGGAGGCGGAACGAACATTAACTGCAGCTTGGTGTGCTTGAAACAACGTGCTGCTGCAGAGTAGATTATGGCGCAGGAAGCATCTTCTACTAAGATGTTATAGGATGAGAGGTGGACAGAGGTTAGAGTCATGTGTCACGACCACCAAATGCGCAATCTACTGCTGGAGTGGAAGCCTCTGGATGTCGAGGAGCTATGGTTGTGCTTCCTGTTTTTTGCCCCCTACTTGTCCTCATCTTTCGACTTTGCCCTAGACGTACCCAATAGCAGCTATTTTGACAGAGTCAGACCCTGCTTCTTGTTGTGTCTTGCAAAACAGAGCTGTGCCTCACTGTCTCCGAGGGGCTTCGAGTGAGCAAAGGACATTTGCTGCATGAGTCATGTTTGGTGCCAACGCATCATAAGCGAACGTCTTGTATGTGTGCCACTATCATAGTTCCAACATGCGACATAGCTTGAAATAGGTAGTGTTCTAGGCAGACAACCCTACACACTGCCAAAGTCTTGTTGATGTAAACTGACATTGGTAGTTATAACAGCTTCACTTTATCAAATCTGCGTCCCGCGGCCCCCTGTGCCCAATCCCGGGGTACCTACCTATCCTCCAACTACCCAACTTACCTCTCGAAGTGGTGGTGGCACCTGAAGAATCCTCGTCCACGAGCTTGCAGTCTTTTTCTAAACCGGAGATTTCCCATTGAAATCAATTGAGCGCCCGAAGGCTCAAAAGCACTCTGCACCCAGCCGCCCGAGTGGCCCTGGCAGTGCAACCTCTACACCTATCTACTTCCCCACTTGCCCTGAGTAAGTGACCAGGAGCCCAGCTCCCACAGCCGCGTGGCCTGCTAGTCAGCAGCCACCAACCAAGGCCCCCCATCCCTCATAGGATAACATTGGCCTAACTCTCTCTGCACCCGGCCGCCCTAGTGCCGCTGGGAGTGAACGAACTGTACCTACCTGACCCTGGGGGACCCCGGAGTCTATGCCCAAAACCTCAACTCTGCCAGCCGAGTACTTACCTTTAAACCAATAACTCAATTTTCTTCATAGGGTAACATTGACTGGCTTTTTCCTGAAATTTCTTCTAAGTGTGGACTTTTCAAAACTAAAAATATTCACCAAAAATCAGCCGAGTAACGAAAACGAAAATACTTACCTGCTCTTAGGTGAGCTCCCAGTGCTGGATCTTGGTGCCCAGCACTGACTCTGAAAACTACTTACAACTGTACTTACCAGTAACCCAATTTTCTTCCATAGGAAATCATTGACTATTTTTCTGTGAAATTTCTTCTAAGAGTCAATTTCTGCAATCTTTAAATATTCTTAAAAAATCGTATAATATCTGAAAACGTAATTACTTTTGGATAAAGGTCCCAGTACTGAGTCTAGGCACCCAGTACTGGATTACAAAAGTAACGAGAACATACTATACCTGTAACTTGAATTTTCTGCCATAGGGAATCATTGACTGTTTTCTATGAAATATTTTCTGTCAACTTTTAAAATAGCTAAATATTGTCTAAAAATCATCACAGGAATTAAGTCGACTTTTCTCACTTGATTCCAAGTACTGACCCAGGACTGAATCTAGGATCCAGTCCTGGAATTCCAAAAGTAATCCTAAAACGAATCTGTAGCAAATAACATGAAACTTCCATTGAACTCAATGTATTATTGTGTTTAAAATAGTGTTGCCTATTGCAACCACTTGTAACTGTTTACACAAGTCAATTGCATATTGCAAAAGTATTTATATAAAGCATCTCATTCTGAGAAAGTATATTTTAAATCCAATTGTTGGTTCTAAAATAAAACAAGCATATATTTTTTATATATAAACCATTGGCCTAGAGTTCAGTTCTTGAGTGTGAGAGACCATTTGCTGACTGAGTGTGTACAACAAATGCTTTACACTATCCTCTGATACTGCCTTACTGCTCGACCAAGCTATCACTTTAGAAAGTAAGGTTATATCTAACTTTAGCCTCTGCCAAGCCTCTGGGGACTGTGGACTCTGTACACCCTGTACCTATTTGGGAACAGTATATACAGAGCCACTTTCTCACAAGCAGTACCCCCTTACATGAGGTGGGTAGGACAGAGTGGTCAGGGAAGAGAATCCTGAAGCATAGCTAATGCCAAATGGCCATGCCTCCTTGTTTCAGAGTCCATATGATAACAGTTGGCGAAAGTTGCGATGTAAAGACTGAGTTGTAAAAGCATGCATTGTAACGTCATATATTCTGGAGGGACGCCAATGTCATAACACGGCAAAATCAGCGACTGGGATTCCTCTGGCATGTGCAGAGGGGAAAGACTTCCCTCTGGTAGAATGAGCCCAGATTCCAATGGGTGGCTGTATGAAGCTGGCTCTGTATATACTCTACCAAAGTGAGGTATAGTGTGCGCTCAGTCCAGTGGACCCCCAAAAGCAGACAGAGGTAAAGTTAGATAGAACCTTACTCTCGATTTGTGGTAGTGTGGTCGAGCAGTAAGGCAGTATCAGAGGACAGTGTTAAGAATTTGTTGTACACAGTCAGCAAATGAATTCACACACTCAAATACTGAACTTCAGACCAATTGTCTTTGTATAAGAATATTCTTTTAGTTATTTTATTTTCTAGAACCAAACAAGCATGGCACAGGTACGCAATAAATACTTTACAATAGTAATGCAGTTTGTAAACAGTTTGGATTGCAATAGTAAATGTACTTTGATTTGACTTACAGTATTGTTTCAGAGAATTGCAATGATTTGTAAACACAGTACATAGACATGAATGGGATTTTCAGTAAAATTCCAGGTAAGTTACTTTTTGGATTACATTTTTTACTCAGAGTAGTATGCCTGGGTACTACTCTGGGACATTTCCTGCAAACAAGTAAGTAAAATCGTTTTTGTTAAAACAGTTTAATTTTAAGGAATTTCTTTAGGTTTTCAAACTCCACACTTGGAAACTTTTCCAAGAAAAACAGTCAATGTTAGCCTATGGATGAAAATAGTGTTATGGTTTTGAGGCAAGTATTTGGTAGTGGGAGTTGAGGTTCTGGAGGTAGACTCACGGGTCCCCCCGGGTCAGTGATGCACTCTCGTTACACCCACAGCAGCACTAAGGCGGCAGAGTGTTGAGGCCCAATTTTATCCAATGGGGGATAGGGGGCCTCCGGTTGGTGGTTGCCGACGACCAGGCCACTTGGCTGTGGGAGCAAAGCTCCTGGACTTTAGCTCAGGGCAAATGGGGAAAACAAGCCAGCACAAAAGGTGCACCCTCCTCTGCGCTGGGGCGTTCGGGTGGCCTGTTGTTTTCAATGGGGATTTTTGTTTTTTAGCTGCATGGTCGGTCCAGGAAGACTTCTGAGAGGAACTAACAGCTGGGCAGGTAAGTTGGAGGGATCGGGGACATAGGTGTACCTCAGGTTCTTTTCTCCAGGGCGCAGGGCGGCTGGATGCAGGGGTGTCTTTTGAGGTCGGATTTCACCTTACAGGCCACTCGCGGTTGTGGGGGGTCTCCGTGCAGAGGCTGCAGGTGACGTCAGGAAGTCCTGGATTGGTCAACCCACGGTGGACTCGGAATCTGGAGTGCTGGAGGACCTCGCTGGAACTAGTGGGCCACTCGAAATCGGGCCATAGGCAACGGGTGCAGTGGTAGTTCCAGGCATCGGGTTTCTTTGTCCTCAGCAGTCTCTGAGCCTGCTTTCAGAGTTTCTTTTGAACAGGGCTGCTGTTCACAGGAGATCCAGTCTTTGTTGAAGGCAGTCAGTCCTCCCAGGGATTCTGGAGGTTGCTGGCTGCAGGTCAAGACAATTTTTGGGCGCAGGATCTCCGGAACCTGGCTGTTAGGGCTGGGGCCAAGTCAGTTGTTCTCTGCAGTCTCCTCTGCTGGGCGTCTTCTTTCGTCCTTTTTCTTCTTAGGTTGCAGAAATCTGCTTTCTTGGTTCAGGGCTGCCCCCTAAATATAGTATTTACGGGGCGTTTTAAGGGGTCTCTGGGTCAGTAGCCAATGGGCTACTGACCTTAGGGCGACTACACCCTTGGTGTGCTTACCCCAAGTGGGGAGTGAGCACAATCCCTAATCCAGATTGGGGAGTGACTGCCGTCTGCAAGAGGGCAGGGGACTTCACCTCGCCACCCCCCACCTGAGGGGTGGAGTTGGCAGAGGTGGGCACACCTTCTGGGCTGGCTAGTTTTTCCCGCCTGTCTTCCCGCCGAAAAGGAGGGGAGACAGGAAGGGGGCCTGCTCCTGATAGCAGGAGAGGCTGGGGGTCGCATTACAAAGGCTGCCAGGCCTTTGAAACTCCCCTGCCGCAGATGGCTCTTCCTAGGGGAGGTGTGAACAACTCCGCCCAGGAAAGGCTTCGTTTCTGGGCTCAGGGAGTGAAGGCTCCCACCCTAGGGGTCCAGAAACATGTCTCGTGGTGGCAGGCTGGTGTGTACCAGTCAGGGAACCCACCAGAGGCTGGTCGTTTTTCAGAGGGCATCTCTAAGATGCCCTCGGTGTGCATTTTTCATTAAATCTCACACTCGCATCAGTGTGCCTTTAATGTGCTGAGAAGTTTGATACCAAACTTCCCAGTTTTCAATGTAGCCATTATGGTGCTGTGGAGTTCGTAATGACAAGCTCCCAGCACCATATACTCTTAATGGCAGCACTGCACTTAAAATGTCTAAGAATGGACTTAGACACTGTAGGGGTACAGGGCTCATGCACCTGTACCCTCACCACTGGCATAGGGCACCCAGCTAGAGGGGTGACTGATCTATGCCAGGGCAGTGGGTTGTAGGCATGGCACACAGGAATGTGTGCCATGTCGACTCTTCACTTTGTTCTGCACCAAAACATGCAGTCTGCAAAGGCAGTGTGTGTGTGAAGGTACAGGGCCTCTAAGGGTGGCACAATAAGTGCTGCAGCCCTTAGAGGTCTTCCCTGGTAACAGTGCCCTGGGTACCTGTGGTACCATTTACCAGGGGCTGACCTGTGGCCAGAGATGCCAATTGGGTTAGTTTTGAGGAAAGAACACAGGCCCTGGGAACCTGATTGTCAGGGACCCAGGGCACATCAAGTGAAAGTGCATCAGTAGTCTGGCAAAAAGTGGGGGGGTTACGGCAACAGAAGAACAAGTTACTTACCTTCGGTAACGATGTATCTGTAAGAAACATTAGTTAGTTAGATTCCTCACCTTAGAATATCCCCAGGCGTCAGGCTGGATCCGGAAAGATTTTTGTAGCAATACCCCTTGCGCGTCGCTAGGCGTCGTCTGCGGCTCCGCGTCCGTCATTGGCGTCGTGCGCCGGAATGACGTCGGAGTACTTAGACGCCGCCCTCGCGCGCTGATGTCAGTTCTTGTACATAGCTTTCCGTGCCAGGGACGCTGAGCCATGCAAGAGACCGACACTGGTGCCAAAAAATCTAGGGCCCTGAAAGGGAGAACCTTAACCCTAGATGTCGGTTCGCAGAACGGGGAGGCTGGGTGGGTCGGTGAGGAATCTAACTAACTAATGTTTCTTACAGATACATCATTACCGAAGGTAAGTAACTTGTTCATCTGAAAGAAACACGTTAGTTAGATTCCTCACCTTAGAATAGATACCCCACCAATACCAACCCCGGTGGTGGGTCTGCGAACCGAGTTCACACCAGAAAGTCCTGGAGAACAGAACGGCCAAAGTGGCCATCCCTTCGGACTTGGCTGTCCAGGCAGTAATGTCTCACAAACATGTGCAGCGAAGCCCACGTCGCCGCCTGACAGATGTCTTGCAAGGGGACTCCCCGTCCCAGTGCAGTCGTGGCCGCTGTGGCCCGAGTAGAATGGGCCCGTAGCCCAACAGGAGGAACCTTTTTCGCCAAAGAATAGCAGGTCTTAATACACAACACGACCAACCGAGAGATGGTCCGCTTGTGTACAGCTTTACCCTTCTTAGCCCTTACGTATCCAACAAAAAGTTGGTCGTCCACCCGGAACTGTCTTGTGCGGTCCAAATAAAAGGATAGCGCACGTTTTGGGTCCAGACGGTGGAGCCTCTCTTCATCTTTTGAAGGATGCGGAGGCGGAACGAAGGTGGGCAGCGTAACAGATTGCCCGATGTGAAAGGGAGTCACGACTTTAGGCAGGAAAGAAGGACATGAACGGAAAGGAAGGGAGGCTTGGATGAAAAAGCCTGGAGCTCACCCACCCGCCTAGCGGAGGTGATTGCAACCAAGAAAGCAGTTTTCAAAGTCAAAAGACGGATGGGACAGTTATAAAGGGGCTCAAAGGGAGAGCACATCAGAAAAGTGAGAACAAGGTTCAAGTCCCACTGAGGCATTACGAAAAGAACAGGAGGGTACATATGAGTAATGCCCTTGAGAAAGCGTGAAACAACAGGGGACTTGAAAAGAGAAGGCTGATCAGGAAGACGATGGAAGGCAGAGATAGCAGCAAGATAACCTTTCAAAGTGCCCAGAGCAGAGCCCTGCTGGGCCAAAGAAAGAAGAAAGAGGAGAACCTCAGAAAGAGGGGCAGAAAGGGGATCCACAGCCTTTGCTGTGCACCATGCCACAAATTTGTTCCACCGGCAGGCGTATACCGTCTTTGTGGAGGGACGCCTGGCTGCCAGAATGACATCACAGACTGCAGGAGGCAAGTCAAATGGCATCAACTGCCGCCGCTCAATCTCCACGCATGTAGATGGAGGCTGGACAGGTTCGGGTGGAGGACCGTCCCCTGCTGCTGCGACAGAAGATCCTCCTGAAGAGGCAGTCGTATCGGGGGATCGATGGACATACTGAGTAGCTCGGGATACCAGTACCTTCATGCCCAATCCGGAGCCACCAAGATGACTTGGGCCCGGTCGTGCCTGATCTTCTTCAGCACTCTGGGCAGAAGTGGTAAAGGCGGAAAGGCGTACAACAGACCGCAACTCCACTCGCGACGAAAGGCGTCTGAGCGAGTGCCGCCTTGGAAACTCCAACGCGCAGAACTGCTGACATTGCGCGTTCTCTTCGGTGGTGAATAGATCTAACTAAGGCTCTCCCCACTGCAGAAAGAGACCTTGCGCCACGTCCGAGTTCAGACGCCATTCGTGATCCATCATGCACCGGCGGTTGAGTTCGTCCGCTCTGGCGTTCAGAGAGCCCGCCAGATGTTGAACCACTAGGGTGATGCCCTGGTGTTCCAGCCATGTCCATAGGCACAGGGCCTCCTGACAAAGGGTCCACGGCCCCACCCCACCCTGTTTGTTGCAATACCACATGGCGGTGGTGTTGTCTGTGAACACCTGCACGACACTTCCCCGGACAGAGGGAAGGAAGGCTTTCAGTGCAAGTCGGATCGCCCGCAGCTCCAAAAGATTGATATGGAGCCGAGTCTCCGCCGGAGACCAGAGTTCTCTGATCTCCGCCTCTCCCATATGGCCCCCCCATCCCAGGAGGGACGCATCCGTCACTACCACGTGCTCCGGTTGGGGAAGGGAGAGGGATCTGCCGCTGACCCAATTGCAATTCGTGAGCCACCACTGCAGCTGTTTCGCAGTGCCCTCCGAGATCAAGACGTGGTCGGACAGGTTGCCTCAATGCTGGGCCCACTGAAACTTCAGGTCCCACTGCAGAGCCCGCATCCGCCATCTGGCGTGAGGTACTAACAGGATGCAGGAGGCCATCAGCCCCAGAAGCCGCAGCACCAACCTGACCGAAATCCAGGACAGAGGCCGGAAGATGGGAATCAGGGCTCGAATGTCCAGGACCCGCTGTTCCGGCAGATAGACCCGGAACTGCGCCGAATCGAGAACCGCCCCCATGAAAAGGAGCTTTTGCGAGGGACTCAGGTGCGACTTCGACACATTGATGGAGAACCCCAGCGAATGCAGGAGGTCTGCCGTAGTCTGGAGGTGGGAGACAACTTGCTGGGGCGAGCCCGCCTTCAACAGCCAGTCGTCGAGATAGGGGATGACTGGGACCCCTGATCTGCGCAGATGAGCTGTGACCACCGACATCACTTTCGTGAACACCCGAGGGGCACTGGTGAGGCCGAAGGGGAGCACGGTGAACTGAAAGTGCTCCTGACCCACCGTGAACCGCAGGTAACGCTGGTGGGCCGGCAGGACGGGGATGTGGAAATAAGCGTCCTGCAAGTCCAACGCCACCATCCAGTCTCCAGGGTCTAGGGCAGCAAGAACCTGAGCCAAAGTGAGCATCTTGAACAGTTCCTTCCGGAGGAAGGCGTTCACGCTTCTGAGATCCAAGATCGGGCGTAGGCCTCCTTTGCCCTTCTTGGGAACCAGAAAGTAGTGGGAATAGCAACCACGACCTACTTCTGGAACAGGAACGCGCTCGACGGCCTCCTTGGCCAAGAGGGCCGAAACCTCCTCCCGGAGAAGATGCAACTGATCCCCCGACATACGGTGGTTCTGCGGTGGCATGGCTGGAGGGGTCGTCTCGAAGTGGAGGGTGTAGCCCCTTCGGACGATTTGCAGCACCCACCTGTCCGAAGTGATGGAGCGCCAGTGGTGCAGGTGATGGCGAACTCTGCCCCCCACTGGCGTTGAATGGGCCTGAAAGCTCGGACTAGGAGGGCTTTGAGGCGGATGCTGCCGGGGTGGATGTGGACTGACCGGCACGTTGTCCTCCAGAACCGCCTCGGCGGAAACCACGTCCGAGTGCAGGCTGGTTCTGCGGCCGGTGGCTGGGCGGACGTGAGGAGGCACCCCTTCCTTGGCCACGAAAGGGGCGAAAGGCGGAAGTTTGCGGCCCCGCGGCCGCAAGACCCAAGGACTTGGCCGTGGCCCGGGAGTCCTTGAACCGGGCCAGCGCACTGTCCGTCTTCTCGCCAAACAGGCGAGTGCCATCGAAGGGCATGTCCATAAGGGAGCTTTGGACATCCCCTGAAAACGACGTGGACCTCAGCCAGGCGTGACACCGAAGCGCCACCGTGGTGGAAATTGCCCGACCCAGCGAGTCCGTGGTGTCTAGTCCACATCTAATGGCGTGCCGCGCTGCATCTCGCCCGTTAGCAAGTGCTTGGGTGAGTCGCTCCCGGGCCTCCTCCGGGCACAAGGGCAGCACGTCCTCCACCGCATCCCACAGTGAGTGGGAGTAACGGTCCAAAAGGCAAGCGGTATTTAAAGACCGCAGTCCCAAACTCAGGGACGAGAACAGTTTCTTGCCAAACTGCTCCAACCTCTTGGATTCCCTATCCGGAGGAGCGAATGGGAAGGAGGATTGGGAGGTAGAGGCCTGGATAACCAGGCTCTTTGGGGTGGGGTGGTGGGAGAGGAATGTGGGGTCACCCGGAGCAGGGCGGTGGCGCCGGGCAACGTTCCTGTCCACAGGAGGGACTGTGGAGGGCTTGGACCAAGTGCCCTGGAGAACGTCAATGAGGGCCTCATTAAACTGCAGCAGAGGCTCAGTGGAGCTTGCTGTCGGTTGAAGGACCTCGGTGAGGACGTTAGTCCTCACAGCCACAGCAGACAACTCGAGCCCCAGGGCTTCGGCCGCCTTGCGCAGCACCACCGAAAAGGCTGCACCTTCCTCCGAGGCCACAGTCGGAGGAGAGATGAATCCAGCGTCTGGAGAGGTATCCAAACCGCAGGCGTCCCCCAATTCCTCTGCCCAGTCCTGAGACAATTGGGCCTGTTCAGCCAGAGGGTCCTGAGACCCCTCCCTGTCGCCCTCATCATCCGATTCCTGGTAGACAGGAGGAATGATCGGAGCCGGACGGTGGATGAAGCGGTCACCCATCGGCGCCGGCGTCGGACGGCACCGGGTCCGGAATAGGGCTAAACTGAGGCCCGACGCCATGCGGGGACGGCGTCGGGGGCGAAACCGGTGTCGGCGGAGGAGGTGTCGTGAGGTCGACCGGCGCCGGCAGAGATCCAGGCCTGGATCCCTCGGGGACCTGCAGCGTCGGGACCGGTGCCCTCGACGGCGCCGGGGCCGGAGCTGCCGGCACGCGAGGTCGCCCAGTCAACCCTGCGGGGCCCGAAGGCGCGCCGGCAGGCGTCGACGGCGGAGCCAGATTCCTCATGGGCGAGAGGAAGGCACCGACCTCCGCCGGAGTCGCGTCAAACCCAGGGACTGGAGGGTATGGGGACGAGCGCGGCTCCTGCGGCTCCGACGGAGCCGCGGGGGTGGAACCACCCGGACACTCGGCCGGGTCGCGCGACCGGCGAGGGGAGTCCAAAGAGCGAGGACGCCGCTTGGACTTCTTAGAATGTTTGGAGTGACGGGACTTACCCGAAGATCCCGACGAGCGATGTCGATGGCTGCGGCTCTGCGAACGGTCCTTGGACCTCCTCCTGGACCGGGACCGAGAGCGACGTGGAGCAGAGTGTCGAAGCTCGAGTAGCTTACGGGACAGCTCCCGCCTAGCCTTCGACGTCAAGGCCTGACAGTCGGGGCACGACTCCGCGTCATGGTCGGCCCCCAGGCAGTACGCGCACCGGCGATGGTGATCCGTTACCGACATCAGTCGGTGACAGGCGTCACAATGCTTAAATCCAGGCATCCTACCGGCACCAGATGTCGAGTCGAGTAACCAAAAGAGGTCAAAAAGTTAGTCAAAAAGCGACGCGCAAGGGGTATTGCTACAAAAATCTTTCCGGATCCAGCCTGACGCCTGGGGATATTCTAAGGTGAGGAATCTAACTAACGTGTTTCTTTCAGATACCCACTTTCCTACTGTGGTTTATTTTGGCAACACATTTTGATACACAAAATGATCCAATGTAAGGTCTTTTCTGGACCACCTTGTCCTTTCTGGTGCGTGCTTAAGTCATGTTGGTAGTCAGATCATACCTCCCTTGTCTGGTCTGCATATTAAGTGACTGCGTAACAGGTGTCCAGACATTGTAATCGCTCCTCTTCCTCAGTAGGGAGGGGTGGCAGGAAAAGGGGTGGGCGGGTAGGTTAATAACTAGTTGACCCGGATGGAAAGGGGTCACCGCCTTGGGCGAGAAATCCACTTTTGTATTCTGGACCAATTTGTCTGGGCAGAAGCATATGAAAGATGGCACCTGCAGCTCGTTAACAAGTCTTGCCAAAGTAATCGCTACAAGAAAAATGGACTCAGTCTTAAACAACAGTAAATGGAACAGACAGCTGTGAAGGGAGCAAAACGGTCCCCTGTCAAAAACAACATTCAGCTCCCACTGGATGTAGAAAGGAACAGGAATCCCTTCCAAAAAATATAATCACAACTAGGGATTTGAACAGGGAAGGGTGGGCTGGCAGACAAATGCTCACAGGCCTGGAAAATAGTCCTGGACAGTGCCCACTGTACAATCTGGCCGGTGCTAGAGCAAAACATAGGACCTACAAAAGACATGTCTTCAGTGGATCAACCTTCTGCTCTGCACACAGTGACAAAACGTGTTTACCTCCCAGAATAAAATGATTTCGTCAAGGGGCTGCCTCTCATGGCAGTTGGTAGTGTCACTGCTCACTCTCCATGCATGAAGGTGAGCCTCTGGAAGTTGGGTTTGGAATCTGACCATCCAATTGAGCGAGGTAGTCTGTCCTGGGGGTAGATGAAGTTATTCCATGAGCTCTGTATACCATAACCTCCTTGGCCTGTTCGGGACAATCAGAATATCTTGTGTCCGGCCCTCACAAATCAAAGACCAAAAGAAATATGGGATTCATAGGAATTGTGTAGTTATGTGGAAAACTCCACTTCAACCAATACAAGCCCCAAGGCTCTCTGCAATGGATACTGAAGAGAACAGAAGGATAAGTTACTTACCTGTAATCCTAGTTGTCTTCAGGGGCATCCTCATCAAAGTCATAAGCACTAAATATTCCCGCCCATGAGCGGGGACCCCCAAAATAATAATAAAATATATTTGAAAACATATATACAGCTCTATATGTATACATATATAATTTTTTCACACATCATTGCAGCCCCTATAAAAACGCTAATCAATGTAATGATAAAAAAACTGCTTTTGTAACCACGTTCTATAGAATATAGACAACAGGAGGACAAGCATTACTTGAACTCTTTTTAATGAGTAGAATAAAAACCAATCTGCAAAACAGCAAGCATCGTTAGCCTATAGGCTGCATTGAAAACCAATATCATCGGTAATGAAAGCAATTGCAAACACAAAAATTGGCACTGTGCCTTTAAGGCAGCCATGACCCCCAGCTTCCGATCATGCCCTAGGGGCGACAGGTCAGTTGTTCTTTGCGGACACCCGAGAGTCAGGGCACAAAGATATAGCTTATAGAAGTCTCATTTGTCTGGGGAGGCGGGGGGGTTACTTATGACTTTGATGAGGATACCCCTGGAAGCGAACTAGTATTACAGGTAAGTAAATTATCCTCCTCTTCCAGGGGATCCTCATCAATAGTCATAAGCACTGAATCGAATAGCAAGCCCATCCTCCGCCTGCGGGCAAATGAGAAATGACCAAACAAACAATCAAAGCTTTTTCAGCATTGGAACAAATTTCTCAAGGAGGCCTGGCCTACTTGAATGTCTGCTATGGTATCTGAGTCGAGACAATAGTGTCTCGCAAACGTATGTATCAATTTTCAAGTGGCTGTCTTGCAGATCTCAGCAATCGGTACATTGTTAGGAAAAGCCGTTGTAGCTGCCTTTCCTCTAGTGGAATGAGCCTTGGGCATAGATCAAAGAGGCTTCTGTGCTAACTGATAAGCCAGTTTGATACATGACACTATCCACCTGGAGATGGAACACTTGGAGGCTGGAAAACCTGTTTTGATTGAGCCGTAATTAATAAACAGTTGATCAGATTTCCTTATCGCTTTAGACCTGTCCAAGTAGAATTTCAAAACCCTTTTCAGGCCTAAAGAATGAAGGGCCCTCTCAGCTGGTGTAAAGGGATTAGGAAAAAAGGTAGGCAGTGAGATGGATTGATTGACATGGAAGTCCGACACCACCTTCGGAAGGAAAGAGGGGCGAGTCCTCAGAACGAACCTATTGAGATGAAAAACCGTGTATGGTTCCTTAGAACAGAGAGCTTGAATCTCGCTCACCGTGCGAGCTGAGGTGATTGCTACCAAAAAGGCTACCTTCCACGTTAGGTGTTGGAGGGTTGCTTGTGGACAGGTTCAAACGGAGGACCCATCAGTTTAGACAGAACCAGATTCAGCTCCCAGGGAGGCGAAGGAGGTCGGATAGGAGGGTAAACCTTCTTTAACCCTTGTAAAAAGTCCTTCAATACCTGCAACTGAAAGAAAGAAGGTTGAGAAGGAGACCGCCTGCATGCCGTAATGGTAGCCAGTTGTACTTTTATGGAAGAGAATTTGAGACCTGCCTTAGCTAAGTGGAGGAGATAAGGTAAAAGCACTTACTCTTGCCCCTTGGTAGGATGGCAACCATTTTGCACACACCATAAATAGAAACGCTTCCATTTACGAGCATAAGAGTGTCTTGTGGAAGGTCTTATTGCTTCTTTCAAGATACTCATGCAGTACTGAGGGAGTCCTAAATGACCATATTGATGGACCTCAGGAGCCATGCTGCCAAGTTCAGTGAGGAAAGGTTGGAGTGATGAATTTATTTATAAGGTTTTATATAGCGCGAACGTGACCCACGAGGGTATCAGAGCGCTTTACAGAATGTATATAGTTAAAGAGACATAAAAGATAAAGTAATATACACGCATTAGATATTCGTCATTACTTACAGTAGAGGCAAAAGGTATAAGATAACATAGGTATAAGATGACATAGTAGACCAGTGGACGAGAACATGATCCCAGAGGGCAACGTCATATTGCAGACAATAAGGTTATTGGGCCTTAGGTCTGTATTGGGATAAAAACAGACCAATAGTGTTCTCTTTCCATCCACACAGGGTATCCAGTAATATGCGGATCGTATCGGTGGCTCGAAGCCAGTATAGGGTGAGGACTTAGGACGTAAGTTTGTTCATTAGGAGACTTTTTACCTCTTTTTTGAAGGCTGTAAGGGAAGAGATTCCCCGAACCAATGGAGGTAGGGAATTCCATATCTTTGGGGTGATCCCTGAGAAGGCTCTGCAACCAATTCTCTTTTTATGAAAGGTTTGTGGTTTCAGAAGTAGAGAACTCGCGCTTCGTAATTGTCTGCATCCTCCGGATCGTTCTAGTTTTTGAGCTAGGTAGCTGGGTGTGTTGTTGTGTAGTGCTTTATGGGTCATGCAGGCAATTTTTAGATGAATTCTTGCCTCGTCTGGCAGCCAGTTCAGCGTTTTCAGGGTCGGGGAAATGTGGCTATTTCTTTTAGCTCCTGATACCAATCTTGCAGCAGCGTTAAGTGAAGCCCTCAACGGGGCAAGCTTGTATCTGGGGTGGCCACAGAGAGTGGTGCTTTCATAGTCTAGTCTTGATAACACTAAGGCTTGAACTGCCATTTTTAAGTTGCTCTGCGGGAGGAAGGGTTTAAGTTTCCTTAGTAAACTCATCTGGTGAGTGGCTCCCTTGCTGATGTGCGACTTCATATCCAGGTGTTTGTCTATGGTGACTCCTAGGGATTTTACGGAATCGATGATGAGGGGAGCACATTCAAAGACGGATAGGTGTTTCATCCACTGCTCTATCTTTGGGGTGTGATTAGGTGGGGAGATGAATGCTCACGTTCATCTTGGACAGCAGGTCCGGTCTGCATGGCAATCTCTTGTGTGGGCATTCTGATAGGTGCAGAAGGTCCGGGTACCACCACTGCCATGGCCAGTCCGGAGAGATCAGAATCATCCTTGTCTCGGAGTGGGAGAGTTTGGTTATGACCTTAGGGATGAGAGGAAGGGGAGGAAAAGCGTATACAAAGCCTCCTGACCATTAATCAAAAGGGCATTCCCTCTCGATCCTGGTCAGTAGAATCTTGAGGCAAAGTCGCGGCATTTTTTGTTTGTATCGTCCGCGAAGAGATAGATGCTTGGATGACCCCATTACCGGAAAGTTTCTTGAACGACTTCGTCGTTTAGAACCCAGTCCTGCTGGTCCTCGAGGTGACAACTGAGAGCGCCGGCTTGTGAATTCTGCTCCCCTGGTAGGTGTATTGCTGTAATAGTCAGATTGCTTGCAAGGAGCCAATGCCAGAGAGCTTGGGCCTCCAGGGACAGGGATGCAATTGAGTCCCTCCCTGCTTGTTCAGATAGTACATGGTGGTCGTATTGGCCGTCTGGACTAAGATGGAACTGGTCTGAATAGATGGGAAGAAGGCCTTGAGGGCTAGATGCAAAGCTCATAGCTCATAGCTCCAGCATGTGGATGTGATATAATCGCTCTTTTGACAACCATCGACCTTGAGTCTGGAGGGACCCCATGTGCGCACCCCAACCCTGGAGGGAACCATCTGTGATTAATGATTGATGATTGAGAGGGAGGGGACTGATGGAACGGAACCCCTACCAGAAGATTTTCCTGTTGCATCCACCATGCAATCGATGCTCTGGCTGCTTTTGACAGATGTATCCTGTCGTCCCATCGAGCCGTTCATTGGTCCTACTTGCCCTCCAGATCCTGCTGTAAAGGACGCATCCTCAGCCTGGCGTTGGGGACAAGAAAAATGCAGGAATCCATCGACCCTAAAAGAGAGGCAACCTGACGGCCTGAAGGGAAATTGCTGCGCAGAATCTGCTTGCATTTCAGAGTGATGGATGACAGTCTCTCCTCCGAAAGAAACACTTTTCCTACTGCGGAGTCTATCATCTATCAGATAGTGGATTCTTTGCGTGGGATGCTGAGTCGATTTCTCGAAGTTGACCTGACGGCCCAGTTGTTGGTAAAGAGCTAGACATCGTTGATAGTGGACCCTCAAATTCTGGGGAGAAGGGTCCTTCAGAAGCCAGTCGTCGAGGTAAGGGTAAACAAACATTCCCTTGCGCCATATAACAGCTGCTACTACTGCCATGCATTTTGTAAATACTCTGCGAGCTGACTTCAACCCGAAGGGCAGGACTTTGAACTGATAATGGGTCGATCCCACCAGAAAACGCAGTAACTTTCGGTGATGTGGGCTGACTGGGATGTGGAAATATGCAGATCTAACAAACACATCCAGTCCCCTTGTTGGAGATGGGGATATATTTGATTGAGAGCCAACATGCAAAACTTCTCCTTCCGGATGGATTTGTTGAGGGCGTGAAGATCCAGGATAGGTCTGAATTCTGACTTCCGACCTTTCCTCCTCACTATGAAGTACCTTGAGTATACACCTCGACGCGATATAGGAACTTCCTCGATGGCTGATTTTCGCTGATTTCGCTTTACCTACCTGTAACACACCTACATTTAGTATTTAGGGGCACCCTAAACCTTCCTTACTCAGATCCAGCAACCACAAGAAAAAGAAGAGAAGAAGGATGAGAAGCCGTGCAGAGCTAACAAGAGGACGACGCCCATTGACTTGGCCCCAGCCCTACTGGCCTGTCTACCCTCGAACCTACTCATGCAAAACCCCGGCGTGTTCAACGGACAGCAACCTCAAAAACCCCAGAGGATCTGCCTGCCTTCACTTTCCAAGCTGTTTCTCCCGTGAACACTGGACGTGTGAACTGCAGATTCTGGTGCCAGCCAGGAACCGCGAATCCTGCACACTCTGCACCCGCCGAATCCGGCCCGTGCTCGAGTTGACAAATACCACGAGGAGGTCCCCCCAGCGATCCGGACCCGAGATCCGGTGACCCCTGACCTGCCTCAAGCCTCCTGACAATGCCTGCAGCCTCAATCCAGAGGACCCCCCCTACCACGACCAGAGGTGGTAAGAAAATCCAACGTCCCAAGGCACCCCTGCACCCGACGCCCCACGGCCTTGATTGCCCAACTCAGAGGTGCCTAACCAACCCTCTACATCCCAACTTATCTCTCGAAGTGGTGGTCACTCCTCGAAGATTCTCGTCCCCGAGCCTGCAGTGTTTCTTTGTCCCGGAGTATCTCCATTGAAATCAACAGGGCACCCGACCTCAAAACAGCACCCTGCACCCGGCCCCCCTAGTGCCGCTGAGGGTGCCCCTTTGGTGCTAACTTGGTCCCCAACTTGCCCTCAGCTTAACCCTAGGAGCTTTGCTCCCACAACCCCATGGCCTGCTTGCCAGCGGCCACCAACCGGAGTCCTCCTATCCTCCATAGAATAACATTGGGCCTCAACACACTGCACCTGGCTGCCCGAGTGCCACTGAGGGTGCAACAACAGTGCATCACTGACCCTGGGAGACCCCCGAGTCTTACCCCAGAACCCTAACTCAAAAGACCGATTACCTACCTGGAAACCGATAACCTCTTTTTCCTCATAGAATAACATGGACACTTTTTCTCCCAAAAAGTTTCTAAGTGTCGACTTTTGAAAATTACAAATATTCCTTAAAAATCAGCCGAATAACCAAAACGCATTTTCTCAACTGTTTTCAGGAAATGTCCCAGTGCTGAATCTAGGTATCCAGCACTGAGTAAGAAAAAGTATCTTTAACATAACTTATCTGCTAAGTGAATTTCCTCCCGTAGGATAACATTGGTGATTCTATGTGAAAAAGTTTCTAAGTGTCAACTTTTGAAATGCAATAATATTCTTTAAAAATCGTACTTCTAACTAAAACGCATTTACTCACCTGTTTTCAGGAAGTGTCTCAAGGCTGAATCTAGGATCCAGCCCTGTGTTACTAAAAGTAATCTGAAAAGTAATTAACTGCATTTTACTTAAAAAGCCCATTTATTCGAATGTACTATACCTGTAATGTGTTGCAAACTGCTTACTTAAACTGTAACCAAAATCAGTACCAGTTATACTGCAATCTTGAACTTTGTTCAATCAAGTAATTTACTACTGCAAAGTATTTATATGCTTACCTGTACAAGGCTTGCTTGGTTCTAGAAATAAAACAACAGTATATTTTTTATACAAAACAATTGGCCTAGAGTTCAGTTCTTGAGTGTGTGAATTCATTTGCTGACTGAGTGTGTACATCAAATGCTTAACACTGTCCTGTGATACTGCCTTACTGCTCGACCAAGCTACCACTTTGGTGAGCAAGGTTCTATCTAACTTTAACCTCTGCCAAACCTCTAGAGACCCTTTGACTCTATACACACTGTACCTCACTTTGGTGCAGTATATATAGAGCCAGTTTCTTACACGAAGTCTTATGTCTCGACGTCGAAAGTTGAGCCAACACCGACCGAGACCTACTCCTCGACATTGAGCGTAGCCGGGTTGACGCCAACGGAGGGTGTTGATCTGTTACCTGATGACTCGACGTCGAAACTGCCGTCTTCAATCTCTGCGTCGTGTGGTGCACCGGCAACGTCGACTGTGGAAGTCTAGACAACGACATCTCTTTCTTCGTCGCTGGAGGTATATTCAACGCCGATGGAGAACAAATCGGGATCTTACTTCTCAACGTCGATCTGGACCTCTTTTTCTTCTGTCTCACTGGAAACCTTCCTCTGGATGTAGATTTCTTCCTTTCAGAAAGTCCATAGAGACGTATCCTTTCTCTCTCTTTGAGAGTACGCCCAGACAGCTTTTTGCAATGCTGGCAAGTCTCTGAGGAATGAGAGTCAGGAAGGCAGAGAATACACAGAGAATGTATGTCAGATTTGGCCTTCTTCTTGCCACAGGAGGGGCAAGGATCAAAAAGAGATGGGATTGTGACAGAAAAAGAACCAATTTAAGTCACAAAAAATGGTAGTACCTCACTATAGGACTTAAGACGTTAAGTTTAAAGTAAAAAAACACAATTAAAGGTTGGATTATTTGACAAAAAAGTCAGAGCTGAGAATTCCAGGGTCCTGACTGAAGGAGCCGGAAAGAACAACTGACCTAACTCTCACCCCTGGGGCATGATGGGAAGCTGGGTGTCATGGCTGCCTTAAAGGCACAGTGCCAGTTTATGTGTTTGCAATTGCTTTAATTTTCTATGCTATTGGTTTTCAATGCATCTATAGGCTAACAATGCTTGCTCTTTTGCAGATTGGTTTTTATTCTACTCATTAAAAAGTGTTCAAGTAATGCTTGCCTTCCTGTTGTCTATCTTCTATAGTATGTGGTTGCAAACGCAGTTTTTATTACATTGATTAGCCTTTTATAGGGGCTGCATTGATGTGTGAAAAGATGATCTATGTATATATATAGAGCTGTGTATATATGTTTCATATATATTTTTTTATTATTTCCGGGGTCCCTACGCATGGAAAATTCAGTGCTTATGACTATTGATGAGGATCCCCTGGAAGAGAAATGTAGCCAGTGCAAGTTCTTTCAAGTAGGTGGGTGCCTCACAGAGCAAAGATGATCTGGACCACCTCCTCATGGAGAGGCTACTCAGTCAAGATGAGGACTGTCTGTCCTGGAGGCAGATGGCTGGTGACCAACCAGAGTGTGTTTGCACTCCCAAGCCAAGAGCTGTGGTGCTTACTGACAGAAGGTGAGACCCAACTCCTCCCTGCCTATTAGCATACCATATCATATTATCGGTCATCATCTGGACAGACTGGCCTCGAAGGGAGAAAAGCTTTAAGGGCCAGGAAAATAGCCTTCTTCTTGAGACAATTAATGATTATGATGAACCTACTCTTCTGGAGATAACAGGCCCCTGATCTCCAGTTGCTCCAGATGCAAACCCCACTAGGGGGGTGGCTGCATCTATCACTACTGTAGTCACTGCTGAAGGAGAATAAAATTATATCCCCCTTGTGACAGGAGCTCCTCAACCAACCACTAGATTTTTTCCCTTTCTTTTCAGGTTGTATATAGCGTGAACTTGACCCGAAGGTATCAGAGCACTTTACATGAGCACCAGTTGTGTTACACAAGGACACATTCATTTTTGTTAAGCATGGGAAGATTAACCTCTTCAGTGCCCCGCCCTTTCCACGCCCTGTGCCGGGCGTTTCATTAGCGGGCGGGGTTCATGACGAGATAGTCTCGTCATGGGCACAGCGCAACCGCGCTCCATGACGAGACTATCTCGTCATGGGCACTGAAGGGGTTAAGTGATTTGCCCAGAATCACAGGATGTTGAGCGTCATTGCCAAGACTCGAACCCAGTTCCCCAGATTTGAGATCGATCGCCCTAGCCGTTAGACTACATACTCTCCCCAGCTTAAGTCCATCGCAGTGTCCCAAGATGTAGCGTCTGAGTCTGACAAATCTTCCAGTGTCTTAACAACTACTGACGGAACTGCCACTAGACAGCACCCATATGCCAGTTTACATATGTGGCGAGAAGAATGCAGCAAGCCAGCAGACCTAGCAGGAGAAAAACCATGAGAACTGAAACTCAAGCCCCCTCCCGAACCACTGGAATCCTTTCCAGAATGTCATAGATCATCTGAGAAAGGAAGGCTCTCAAAAATGTTGCGTCCAGTACTGCCACTATGAACTGCAGGTGCTAAGAGGGCTTTTCATGAGACTTTGTGATGGTGATGAAATAGCCCAAGTTGAACAACAGGGATACTTTTGCCTGCAGGTGGTCAAATACCATCTGTGGTGAGTTGGCTTTGAGCAACCAATCATCTAGGTTCTGGAATACGGAGATCCCCAACCTTATTAGATATGGGACATCCACTACCATCTCCTTGGTGAAGAATCCAGGTGCAAATGTTATTCCAAATGGCTGGACCGTGAACTGGTAGGTAGAGTGTGGAACTGCATGATCAGTATTCGGAAATACAAATCCTGTAAGTCAAGGGACACGACCTTGTCTTGTGCTTCGACAACCAGAGGTTCTTGGACAGCACCCTTAAAGTTTCCTTACACAGGTAAAGATTCAAGATCATGAGGTCTAGGATTGGACAAAGACAGGTGTCCTTCCTGGGAACCCAGAGAGTACAGAGCAGTACAGCCTCTGGTGGTGATGGCATCCCCGCAGCTCGATACACCTGGAAGGGAAAGGGTATGTGAGAGGCTGTTCTGTTGCATATTACCAAGCCAGCCTCAGGTGGTGATGGCACCCCGCAGTGTAAGAAAGCGCCCTCTTTTTGCATGGTTGCCCCCACTTTTTGCCAAACTGCTTATGTACTTTGAGTGTGCCTTCTGTTCCTGACAGCAAAAGACACACAATTGATGGACGGAATGCAGTACAAATCAAAACATTCAACCCCAGTCAAGAGATCTGCGTTAAATCCATCATTTTTTGCTCACCATGCCACCCCAGTTTAGACCTGGCCATATGCAAATCAGTCTTGACCCTGTGCATCATGGGAACAGTCCAGCCCGAACTGCCAAGCCAGGTCCTCCCTGGACCGGAAACAAGCATCCTAGGACCGTTTTCAGGGTTTCACCCCTCTTCAGCCATGATAGCTTGATTCCAGTGGCACAGTGAGCCCAGGACCCACGTCTGGGAATACCTGGCGCACTTAGGGCGAGAAAGCAAAAGAGACACAATTGATGGATGGAATGCAGAACAAATCAAAACATTCACCCCCAGTCAAGAGATCTGGGCTAAATCCATCATTCTTTTGTTCACCATGCCACCCCAGTTTAAACCTGGCCATATGCAAATCAGTATTGACACTGTGCCTCATGGGAACAGTCCAGCCCGAACTGCTAAGCCAGGTCCTCCCTGGACCGGAAACAAGCATCCTAGGACCGGTTTCGGGGTTTCTTCCTGGTTGAAGAGGGGTGAAACCCCGAAACCGGTCCTAGGATGCTTGTTTCCGGTCCAGGGAGGACCTGGTTTGGCAGTTCGGGCTGGACTGTTCTCATAAGGCACAGGGTCAAGACTGATTTGAATATGGCCAGGTCTAAACTGGGGTGGCATGGTGAGCAAAAGAATACTGGATTTAACCCAGATCTCTTGACTGAGGGTGAATGTTTTGATTTGTTCTGCATTCCGTCCATCAATTGTGTGTCTTTTGCTTGGGTTCCTGACAAACAGGTACCCAGGGCCTATGTTCTTTTCCTAAACTGCATTAAAAACAAAACCCAACTGACACTCTTTGGCCACAGGTCAGTCCCTTGTAAATGGTACCACAGGTACCAAGGGCGCTGTGGCCAGGAAGGGCCTCTAAGGGATGCAGAACTTATTGTGCCACCCTTAGAGGCCTTGTACCTTAACACACACACTGCCATTGCAGGCTGTGTATTTTGGTGCAGAACAAAGTGAAGAGTCGACATGGCACACATCCCTACAACCCACTGCACTGGCATAGGATCCCTCTCTACGCCCCATCCATTGCCTTTGACCTAGGGCGGCCTGTCGGTGCGATCTAGCTCCGCTTACACACCGGACACTATTACCCTCCCTCCATCCACAACACCACGTACCATTGTGCTCAGCACTCATCTATCTGTAACCCAGTCCTGATGATGATCCTAATCCTAATGGATCGAAACATCATCCCAGCACAACTTGTGGCGCCCTATACTCTGGTTCACCAAAATGCCTAATTTCATACAAGTTTATGTAAATACTCACCTGTGAACCATAAGTACTTCTGTATCATTGTGACATTCTCACCTTGCGCCGCCTATCGCTGTTCCACTTGTCACCTGCGTCGTCCACCTTGAATGTCACGACCACTTGTGTACACAAAGTTCTTCCGGTTATTTACGTATTTATTGCCTAGAGTGCTGTTACAACTGTTCCCAATTTGTCAGTTTTCACGAATGTAAGTTTTGCCTTGTATTTTCTCAATACAGGATGCCATTGGCACATTTAACAGAACAACTTTCTTTTCTTGCAATGTCTTGTATATGCCGATTTACCAGTCTTGTAAATAATACCGGTTGAGATATTGTTGTTCGTATACACTAGTTCACCCAGATCTCAACTAGGTCTATGGGTTTACTGCTGTTGCTTATACGCAAGTCAATTTTTAGACATTGTATGTGCAGTAAATGCCATTAAGAGTATATGGTTCTGGGAGTTTGTGAGTACGAACTCCACAGTACCATAATGGCTTTACTAAAAACTGGGAAGTTTGGTATCAAACTTCTCAGCACATTTAACCCACACTGATGCCAGTGTGAGATTTAATGAAAAATGACACTCAGAGGGCATCTTAGAGATGCCCCGTGAAAAACGACCTAACTCTAGTGTCCTGGCTGAGTGGCTGCTTGCCAGCTGCCACCACCAAACATGTTTCTGGACCCCTGGATCGAGAGCCTGCTGCTCTCGGGGGTCTGAAACAATGTACATCTTGGGACAAGGTGCCAAGCCTCCTCCCCCAGGATGGGCAGGGTCCACGAAGGGGAAGCTTCAAAGGCATGCCGCCTGTGTGAGGTACCCCAGCCATTTGCTGCTTTCAGCAGACTGGCCCCCACCGGTTCTGACTCCCACTTTGAGTGGGAGAATCGGCGGGAAATCCAAGTGAGGAAGGTAGATGGGCCCACCTTTGCCAACTCCACCCCTAAGGTGGGGGAGGCGAAGTGAAGCACAACTCTCAGTCCTCGCCATCTTGCAGATGGGGGACCCAGCCAACCAGAGAGGCATATGCCCCCCTCTCACTGGAGGGTGGCATATTAGGGGGTGTACCCACCCCAAGGAAAGGACCAATTGGACAAGACCTGTACCTACCTGTAACACCCATAAATTTAGTATTTAGGGGCAACCCTGACCCTTGCCTCCTCAAACAAGAACTGACCAGAAGAAGGAGGACTTAAGAAGCCGCGCTGAACTAAGAAGAGAACATCGCCCAATGACTTGGCCCCAGCTCTACCGGCCTGTCTCCACCTCGAACCTGCTCCAGCAAAATTCCGGAGTCCTGCAGCCAGCAGCCCCCAAGAACCCGGAGGACCTGCCCTGCCTTCCCAAACCAAGACTTTGTCTCTGGAGCACTGGATTTGCTCGGACATTGGTGTGAGAAAGTGCCCTCTTTCTTGCAAGGTATGCCCCCACTTTTTGCTAAATTGCTGACTGTACTTTGACTGAGTGTACCCTGGACTCCTGCCAATCAGGTGCCCAGGGCCTATGTTCCTTCCTTAAACACACAAACTCCAAATTGGCAAACCCTGGCCACATGTCAGTCCCTAGTACATGGTACCCTAGGTACCCAGGGCCTTGTGACCAGGGAAGGCCCCTAAGGGCTGCAGCACTCATTGTGCCACCCTTAGGGGCCCTGTACCCCTACACACACACTGCCTTTGCAGGCTGAGTGTCTGGGTGCAGGACGAAATGAAGAGTCGACATGGCACACATCCCTGTGTGCCATGCCCAACACCCACACTGCCAGGACATATGTCAGTCACCCCTCTGGCTGGGTGCCTTATGCCCATGGTGTGGGCACAGGAGCAGGAGCCCTGTGCCCCTACAGTACCCAGGTCCATTCCCGGGCACTGTAAGTGCAGTGCTGCCATTTAAGAGTACATGGTGCTGAGAGCTCGTCAAACACGAGCTCCACAGCACCATAATGGCAACACTAAAGACTGGGAAGTTTGGTATCAAACTTCTCAGCACTTTAAACCCACACTGATGCCAGTGTGAGATTTAATGTACCAAGCACCCCAGAGGGCATCTTAGAGATGCCCTCCTACAACTAACCTACAATCCACGTCTGCTCTGAGGCTGCCCAGGCTGCCACACAGCAGACACGTTGCTGGACCCCTGGGTGGGAGAGCCCCTGCTCTCCCAGGCCTGCAACAATGCACATCCTGGGTGAGGTGATAGATCTCCTCCCCCAGGATGAGCAAAGGGAAGCTTCAAAGGCCTGCCACCTCTAGGAGTTTCCCCAGGCCACTGCAACCCCCCACTCTGGCGGGAAGCTTGGCCGGTAACCCATACAAGGACAGGGGATAAGCCAGCCTGCCAACCCCACCCCTCAGGTGGGGGAGGCGAGGTGAAGCACATCTCCGGGCTCTCGCCATCTTGAAGATGGGAGGCCCTACCCTATCAGGATTAGGCTACTGCCCCCCTCCCACAGGAGAGGGGCAGGATAGGGGGTGTACCCACCCCAGGACAAGGACCCATTGGTCCTTGGCCTTCACCTACCTGTAACGCCCCTAAATCTAGTATTTAGGGGCACCCTGAACCTTCCTTCCCCAGATTCCAGATTCCGAAACTACAAGAAGAGCGAGAAGAAAGGAAGACCTGCCCTGCAGCTGCAAAGCAGAGGGAGACACCAACTGCTTTGGCCCCAGCCCTACCGGCCTGTCGACCTCGGACTTGCTCCTGCTCCAAACCCGGCCTCTCTTGTGGCCAGCAACCTCAGAAACCCCGGAGGACCTGCCTACCTTTGAACTCTAATCCCCTGGGACTCCCATGAGTAGAGGCTCTACTCAGAACCTACCTTTCACCCCTGGCAGCAGCCCGGAACCGCGATCCCAGCCCACTCTGCACCCGCCAAGCCTGGCCGGTGCCGGAGTGAACTAAACCCACGAGGACGACCCCACGGCAACTGTGACCCCGAGTCCGGCACCCAAGGACCCCCCTCGACTATCCTGAAGAAGCTTGCAGCCTCAGAACAGAGTGCCACCCCAACCGCGATCAACAAGAGGGTAAGATTTCCGACATCAAAAGGCACCCCTGCACCCGGCACCCCACGGCCCTCTGTGCCCAATCCCGGGGTACCTACCTATCCTCCAACTATCCAACTTACCCCTCGAAGTGGTGGTGGCACCCGAAGAGTCCTCGTCCCCGAGCCTGCAGTCTTTTTCCAAACCGGAGATTTCCCATAGAAATCAATTGAGCGCCCGACGGCTCAAAAGCACCCTGCAGCCAGCCGCCCGAGTGGCCCTGGCAGTGAAAACTCTACTCTTACCCACTTCCCCACTTGCCCTGAGTAAGTGACCAGGAGCCCAGCTCCCACAGCCGCGTGGCTTTCCCGACAGCAGCCACCAACCCAGGCCCCCCTATCCCTCGTAGGATAACATTGGGCCTAACTCTCTCTGCACCCGGCCATCCTGAAACCGCTGAGGGTGAACTGACTGTACCTACCAGACACTGGGGGACCCCTGAGTCTATACCCAGAACTTCAACTCTGCCAGTCGAGTACTTACCCTTAAACCGCTAACTTCATTTTCCTCATAGGGTAACATTGACTGGCTTCTTCTTGGAAATTCTTCTAAGTGTGAACTTTTCAAAACTCAAAATATTCACCAAAAATCAGCCGAGTACCAAAAACGAATTTACTCACCTGCTCTTAGGTGAGCTCCCAGTGCTGGATCTTGGTGCCCAGCACTGACTCTGAAAAGTACCCAAAACTATACTTACCTTTAACTCATTTTTCTTCCATAGGAAACCATTGAATGCTTTTCTGTGAAATTTCTTCTAAGTGTTGATTTCTGTAATTTCTAAATATTCCTCAAAAATCGTATAACATCTGAAAACGTAATTACTTACCTGTTTTGGATAAATGTCCCAGTACTGAGTCCAGACACCCAGTACTGGATTACAAACGTAACGATAACCTACTGTACCTGTAACCTACATTATCTTCCATAGGGAATCATTGATTGTTTGCTCTGAAATATTTTCTAAGTGCTCACTTTTGAAATAGCTACATATTAGTTAAAAATCATTACAGTACCAAAGTCGACTTTTAACAGCTGATTCTGAGAACTGACCCAGGACTGGATCTAGGATCCAAGCCTGGAATTACAAAAGTAATCTACAAAGTAATCTGTTGCATATAATCTGAATTTATCATTGAGCTCAATGTATTGTGTTTAGAAATAGAGTTGCCTACTGCAACTATTTGTAACTGTTTACTAAAAAGTCAATTGCACATACAAAAGTATTTTTATGAAACATCTCCTGTCAAGAAAGTATATTTTAATTCCAAGTGTTGGTTCTAAAATAAAACAAGCATATATTTTTTATATACAAACCATTGGCCTAGAGTTCAGTCATTGAGTGTGTGGAACTATTTGCTGACTGAGTGTGTACAACAAATGCTTTACACGTCCTCTGATACTGCCTTACTGCTCGACCAGGCTACCACTTTGGAGAGTAAGGTTATATCTAACTTTAACCTCTGTTAAACCCTTGGGGCCTGTGGACTCTGTACACCCTGTACCTATTAAGGAACAGTATATACAGAGCCACTTTCTCACATTGGTGGATCAGCGGTGGGATACAAACTTGCATTTGTTGGACTACCTGGTTACCATCTGACCACACGACAGAACTCCTAAAAATTGCCTTTAGAATTCTGATTGGTCTTTCCAAAATTACTAAAAGTCTTGCTAGGGCCTTGCTTAAGTCCCATTAGAATTTTAGAAAAATAAAAGTCACTATAGTCAGGGTAGAGGGTTAGAACTGTCAGGTTAGAATGTCTCAAACAAACCCAGCTATTAGTGATAATAATAACATGGACCTGGTGGAGGAGCTCGACCTCACACCTTAATTACACTTGTCTTTCAAGGAATTGAGGTCCTTATGCAAACTTAAAAATTTACAAATGGGTCTGCATCCAACCAAACTAGGGCTCCAGGAGCTCTTGGCTGAGTATGCTAAGGACCACCCATCTGAACATGGTGATGGCCAGTCAGATGAGGAAAGGGAAGCAGAGGAGGTTGACAACAACCCCCCCCATGCTATTCCCTAGGGAGGAGAGGGCACCCATACCCTCCAATCCAAGGATTAGCATCTGGGCACCTAGAGACTACACAGGTGGCTTTGGTCCCAGAGAGAACACTGGGGGACCCCCCAGTGAAGAGGACAGCCTTGTGAGGCTGGCCAAAAGATTAGAGCTAGAGTCCAGGCTCCTGGCTCTAGAAAAAGAAAGGAGAGAGATGGGTTTAGCACCCATCAATGGTGGCAGCAATAATAAAAATAAGGATAGGGAGGAAACTTCTGACCTTAAAATCCCCAAAGGGATTGTCCCTAAATTTGAGGAAGGTGATGATATCACAAAATGGTTCACAGCCTTTGAGAGGGCTTGTGATATCAGAAAAGTGAAGAAACCTCTCTGGGGGGCACTCCTGTGGGAACTGTTCTCTGGTAACTGCAGAGACAGGCTTCTGACCCTTTCTGGGCCAGAGGCAGGATCCTATGACCTCATGAAGAAAGCTCTGATTGAGGGATTTGGATTCACCACTGAGGAGTATAGAACTAGATTCAGGGGGGCTCACAAAACCCAGACCCAGTCCTGGATTGATTTTGTAGATTTCTCAGTGAAGACACTGGATGGTTGGTTAGCTGGACATGGTGTGCAGGATTTTAATGGATTGTACAATTTATTCATGAAGGAACATATTTTGAGTAACTGCACAAATGAAAAGTTGCATCAGCATTTGGTAGACCTAGGTCTAATTTCTCCCCAAGAATTGGGAAAGAAGGCAGACCACTGGGTCAAGACTAGGGTGACTAAGACAACCACTGGGGGTGACCAAAAGAAAGTGGTCCCAAAACCTCCCCGGGGAAAAGGTGGTGAGAATCCCCAAGATAAAAAGTTTGAGTCTTCCAAAGGGCCCCAAAAACCTGTTCAGGTGGGTGGGACCCAAACTACTCCCTATGTGCCCCAACCATATAGGGGGAAGAACTTTGATCCCTGAAAGGCCTGGTGGAATACCTGCAAGAAGCAAGGACACTTAACTGTAGCTTGCCCCCACAACAAAGCCCCTAAGGCACCCAGTACAGCTACTCCTGGGGCAGCAAGCATACAAATGGGATCTGAGGTGTACCCTGAGCAAATCTGGGAACACACTGAAGCCAGTCTAGTCTCCTTGGGAGAAGTAGATTTGCCACTGTAGCTGTGTGGCCACCCAACTTAAAGAAATACTTGCAGTACCCCTGGGTGAATGGAACTAGGGTAGAAGCTCTGAGGGATACAGGTGCCAGTGTCACTATGGTGAAAGACACACTGGTTTCCCCTGAGCAATACTTGATTGGGAAGTCTTACCCAGTCACCAACGCTGACAGTGTCACCACTAGTCATCCCATGGCCATGGTAACATTAGGCTGGGGGGGGGGGGTTACTGGCCTGAAACAGGTAGTGGTCTCTCCAAAGTTGCCAGCTGCCTGTCTGCTTGGAAATGATCTGGAAACCTCAGCCTGGGCTGAGGTTGAACTGAAGGCCCATGCAGCCATGCTGGGCATCCCTGAATTGGTGTGTGTGCAAACCAGAGCACAGAGCAAGAGGAAGGGTTAAAAAGTAGGTCTGGAGCCTGGAATAATGGCCCAGCCAACCAAGAGAAAAGGAAAGAAGACTGGGGAACCAGCTTCTACACAGCAAACCATCCAGGACCCCTCTCCCCAGGGAGAGGATTTGGATACCCCTGAGGGAACTGAGTCCATGGAGCTTGACCCTTACCAGGTTGAACTCTTGGTCCCAGGGGGACCCTCTAGGGAAGAGCTGTGCCAGGGTCAGCGAGACTGTCCCACTCTTGAAAGCCTGAGGCAGCAAGCTGTTTCAGAAGCCAGGGGAGATGTCAGTGGTACCCACAGAGCTTATTGGGAAGAGGGATTACTGTACGCTGAGGCAAGAAACCCCACTCCTGGAGCCACCAGGAGGGTGGTAGTGCCACAGAAGTACAGGGAGTTCCTCCTAACTTTGGCTCATGACATCCCCCTAGCTGGACATCTGGGGCAATCCAAACTTGGGAAAGGCTAGTGAGTCACTTCTACTGGCCCCAGATGCACCAAAAGGTGAAGGAGTTTGTCAGCTCCTGTGTCACCTGTCAGGCCAGTGGCAAGACAGGTGGCCACCCAAAGGCCCCCCTCATTCCACTACCAGTGGTGGGGGTCCCCCTTGAAAGGGTAGGAGTGGACATTGTGGGTCCACTTGAGCCACCCACAGCCTCAGGGAACAAATTTATTCTAGTGGTAGTGGATCATGCCACTAGGTACCCTGAAGCAATTCCCCTTAGGACTACTACAGCTCCTGCAGTAGCCAAGGCCCTCCTGGGTGTCTTCACCAGGGTGGGTTTTCCTAAGGAGGTGGTTTCAGACAGAGGTTCCAACTTCATGTCTGCTTACCTAACACACATGTGGAAGGAGTGTGGGGTGCAGTATAAGTTTACTACCCCCTACCACCCACAAACCAATGGCCTTGTTGAGAGATTCAACAAGACATTTAAAGGTATGATCATGGGGCTTCCTGAAAACTCAAAAGGAGATGGGATGTCCTGTTACCATGCCTGCTTTTCGCTTACAGAGAAGTGCCACAGAAGGTAGTAGGTTTCTCACCCTTTGAACTTCTGTTTGGTCATCCTGTAAGGGGACCACTTTGTCTTGTAAAAGAGGGCTGGGAGAGGCCTCTTCAAGAACCCAAACAAGACATAGTGGACTATGTGCTTGGCCTAAGGTCCAGAATGGCTGAGTACATGGAAAAAAGCATCCAAGAACCTTGAGGCCAGCCAGGAGCGCCGGAAGCACTGGTATGACCAAAAAGCTGCACTGGTTGAATTTCAACCTGGGCAACAGGTGTGGGTTTTGGAGCCAGTGGCACCAAGGGCTCGCCAAGATAAATGGAGTGGCCCTTACCCTATCCTAGAAAGAAAGAGTGAGGTCACCTATCTAGTTGACCTGGGCACTAGCAGGACACCCAAGAGGGTCATCCATGTGAACCGCCTCAAGCTCTACAATGACAGGGCTGACATCACCATGCTGATGGTGACTGATGAGGAACAGGAAGCAGAGAGTGAACCTCTCCCTGACCTCCTCTCTTACAGCCCAAAGGATGGGTCAGTGGATGGTGTGATCTTATCAGACACCTTCTCTGCCCAACAGCAAACTGACTGCAAGCAAGTCTTGCAGCAGTATGCTAGCCTCTTCTCCCTGACCCCTGGTCTGACCAACTGGTGTACCCATGATGTGGACACTGGTGACAATGCACCTGTCAAAAACAAAATCTATCGACAGTCAGACCAGGTCAAAGAGAGCATCAAAGCTGAGGTCAGCAAGATGCTGGAGTTAGGGGTCATTGAACCCTCTGAGAGCCCCTGGGCCAGCCCCAGTGGTTCTAGTCCCCAAACCTCATCAACAGGGTGAAAAGAGAGAGATGAGGTTCTGTGTGGGCTATAGAGGGATCAACTCTGTCACCAAGACAGATGCTCACCCTTTCCCAAGAGCAGATGAACTGATAGATAAATTAGGGGCTGCCCAATTCCTCAGTACCTTTGACTTAACTGCAGGGTATTGGCAGATTGGCATGGCCCCAGGAGCAAAAGAGAAAACAGCATTCTCCACCCCTGATGGACATTATCAGTTTACTGTGATGCCCTTTGGGTTAAAGAATGCCCCTGCCACTTTCCAGAGGCTGGTGAACCATGTCCTGGCTGGGCTGGAGTCCTTTAGTGCAGCTTATCTTGATGATATTGCTGTCTTTAGCTCCACCTGGCAGGATCACCTGATCCACCGTGGAAAAGTTTTAGAGGCCCTGCACAATGCAGGCCTCACTATCAAGGCATCCAAATGCCAGATAGGGCAGGGCACTGTGGTGTACTTGGGCCACCTTGTAGGTGGAGGCCAGGTACAGCCCTTACAACCTAAGATCCAGGCCATCATGGACTGGATAGCTCCAACAACCCAGACTCAAGTCAGGGCATTCCTTGGCTTGACTGGATACTACAGGAGGTTTGTGAAGGGTTATGGGTCCATTGTGACCCCCCTCACAGACCTCACCTCCAAGAAAATGCCCAAGAAAGTGAACTGGACAGTTAGTTGCCAAAAGGCTTTTGACACCCTGAAAGAAGCAATGTGCTCAGCACCAATTCTAAAAGCTCCAGATTATGCCAAGCAGTTCATAGTGCAGACTGATGCCTCTGAGCTAGGGATAGGAGCGGTCCTATCCCAGACAAATGATGAAGGCCAAGACCAACCTGTTGCTTTTATAAGCAGGAGGCTACTCCCCAGAGAGCAGCGTTGGAGTGCCATTGAGAGGGAGGCCTTTGCTGTGGTTTGGTCCCTGAAGAAGTTGAGGCCATACCTGTTTGGTACTCACTTACTGGTTCAAACTGACCACAGACCTCTCAGATGGCTAATGCAGATGAAAGGGGAAAATCCAAAGCTATTAAGGTGGTCCATCTCCCTACAGGGAATGGACTTTGAAGTGGAACATAGACCAGGGACTGCCCATGCCAATGCAGATGGACTTTCCAGGTTCTTCCACTTAGACAATGAAGACTCCATAGGACAAGGTTAGTCTCATCACCTTTCGTTTGGGGGGCCGGGGGGGGGGGGGGTTGTGTGAGAAAGTGCCCACTTTCTTGCATGGTATGCCCCCACTTTTTGCTAAATTGCTGACTGTACTTTGACTGAGTGTACCCTGGACTCCTGCCAATCAGGTGTCCAGTGCCTATGTTCCTTCCTTAAACACACAAACTCCAAATTGGCAAACCCTGGTCACATGTCAGTCCCTAGTAAATGGTACCCTAGGTACCCAGGGCCTTGTGACCAGGGAAGGCCGCTAAGGGCTGCAGCACTCATTTTGCCACCCTTAGGGGCCCTGTACCATTACACACACACACACTGCCTTTGCAGGCTGAGTGTCTGGGTGCAGGACAAAATGAAGAGTGGACATGGCACACATCCCTGTGTGCCATGCCCAACACCCACACTGCCAGGACATATGTCAGTCACCCCTCTGGCTGGGTGCCTTATGCCCATGGTGTGGGCACAGGAGCAGGAGCCCTGTGCCCCTACAGTACCCAGGTCCATTCCCGGGCACTGTAAGTGCAGTGCTGCCATTTAAGAGTACATGGTGCTGAGAGCTCGTCAAACACGAGCTCCACAGCACCATAATGGCAACACTAAAGACTGGGAAGTTTGGTATCAAACTTCTCAGCACTTTAAACCCACACTGATGCCAGTGTGAGATTTATTGTACCAAGCACCCCAGAGGGCATCTTAGAGATGCCCTCCTACAACTAACCTACAGTCCACGTCTGCTCTGAGTCTGCCCAGGCTGCCACACAGCAGACACGTTGCTGGACCCCTGGGTGGGAGAGCCCCTGCTCTCCCGGGCCTGCAACAATGCACATCCTGGGTGAGGTGATAGATCTCCTCCCCCAGGATGAGCAAACGGAAGCTTCAAAGGCCTGCCACCTCTAGGAGTTTCCCCAGGCCACTGCAACCCCCCACTCTGGCGGGAAGCTTGGCCGGAAACCCATACAAGGACAGGGGATAAGCCAGCCTGCCCACCCCACCCCTCAGGTGGGGGAGGCGAGGTGAAGCACATCTCCGGGCTCTCGCCATCTTGAAGATGGGAGGCCCTACCCTATCAGGATTAGGCTACTGCCCCCCTCCCACAGGAGAGGGGCAGGATAGGGGGTGTACCCACCCCAGGACAAGGACCCATTGGTCCCTGGCCTTCACCTACCTGTAACGCCCCTAAATCTAGTATTTAGGAGCACCGTGAACCTTCCTTCCCCAGATTCCAGATTCCGAAACTACAAGAAGAGCGAGAAGAAAGGAAGACCTGCCCTGCAGCTGCAAAGAAGAGGGAGACACCAACTGCTTTGGCCCCAGCCCTACCGGCCTGTCGACCTCGGACTTGCTCTGCTCCAAACCCGGCCTCTCTTGTGGCCAGCAACCTCAGAAACCCCGGAGGACCTGGCTACCTTTGAACTCTAATCCCCTGGGACTCCCATGAGTAGAGGCTCTACTCAGAACCTACCTTTCACCCCTGGCAGCAGCCCGGAACCGCGATCCCAGCCCACTCTGCACCCGCCAAGCCTGGCCGGAGTGAACTAAACCCACGAGGACGACCCCACGGCGACTGTGACCCCGAGTCCGGCACCCAAGGACCCCCCTCGACTATCCTGAAGAAGCTTGCAGCCTCAGAACAGAGTGCCACCCCAACCGCGATCAACAAGAGGGTAAGATCTCCGACATCAAAAGGCACCCCTGCACCCGGCGCCCCACGGCCCTCTGTGCCCAATCCCGGGGTACCTACCTATCCTCCAACTATCCAACTTACCCCTCGAAGTGGTGGTGGCACCCGAAGTGTCCTCGTCCCCGAGCCTGCAGTCTTTTTCCAAACCGGAGATTTCCCATAGAAATCAATAGAGCGCCCGACGGCTCAAAAGCACCCTGCAGCCAGCCGCCCGAGTGGCCCTGGCAGTGAAAACTCTACTCTTACCCACTTCCCCACTTGCCCTGAGTAAGTGACCAGGAGCCCAGCTCCCACAGCCGCGTGGCTTGCCCGACAGCAGCCACCAACCCAGGCCCCCCTATCCCTCGTAGGATAATATTGGGCCTAACTCTCTCTGCACCCGGCCGTCCTGAAACCGCTGAGGGTGAACTGACTGTACCTACCCGACACTGGGGGACCCCCGAGTCTATGCCCAGAGCTTCAACTCTGCCATTCGAGTACTTACCCTTAAACCGCTAACTTCATTTTCCTCATAGGGTAACATTGACTGGCTTCTTCTTGGAAATTCTTCTAAGTGTGAACTTTTCAAAACTCAAAATATTCACCAAAAATCAGCCGAGTACCAAAAACGAATTTACTCACCTGCTCTTAGGTGAGCTCCCAGTGCTGGATCTTGGTGCCCAGCATTGACTCTGAAAAGTACCCACAACTATACTTACCTTTAACTCATTTTTCTTCCATAGGAAACCATTGAATGCTTTTCTGTGAAATTTCTTCTATGTGTTGATTTCTGTAATTTCTGAATATTCCTCAAAAATCGTATAACATCTGAAAACGTAATTACTTACCTGTTTTGGATAAATGTCCCAGTACTGAGTCCAGACACCCAGTACTGGATTACAAACGTAACGATAACCTACTGTACCTGTAACCTACATTTCCTTCCATAGGGAATCATTGATTGTTTGCTCTGAAATATTTTCGAAGTGCTCACTTTTGAAATAGCTACATATTAGTTAAAAATCATTACAGTACCAAAGTCGACTTTTAACAGCTGATTCTGAGAACTGACCCAGGACTGGATCTAGGATCCAAGCCTGGAATTACAAAAGTAATCTACAAAGTAATCTGTTGCATATAATCTGAATTTATCATTGAGCTCAATGTATTGTGTTTAGAAATAGAGTTGCCTACTGCAACTATTTGTAACTGTTTACTAAAAAGTCAATTGCACATACAAAAGTATTTTTATGAAACATCTCCTGTCGAGAAAGTATATTTTAATTCCAAGTGTTGGTTCTAAAATAAAACAAGCATATATTTTTTATATACAAACCATTGGCCTAGAGTTCAGTCATTGAGTGTGTGGAACTATTTGCTGACTGAGTGTGTACAACAAATGCTTTACACGTCCTCTGATACTGCCTTACTGCTCGACCAGGCTACCACTTTGGAGAGTAAGGTTATATCTAACTTTAACCTCTGTTAAACCCTTGGGGCCTGTGGACTCTGTACACCCTGTACCTATTAAGGAACAGTATATACAGAGCCACTTTCTCACATTGGTGGATCAGCGGTGGGATACAAACTTGCATTTGTTGGACTACCTGGTTACCATCTGACCACACAACAGAACTCCTAAAAATTGCCTTTAGAATTCTGATTGGTCTTTCCAAAATTACTAAAAGTCTTGCTAGGGCCTTGCTTAAGTCCCATTAGAATTTTAGAAAAATATAAGTCACTATAGTCAGGGTAGAGGGTTAGAACTGTCAGGTTAGAATGTCTCAAACAAACCCAGCTATTAGTGATAATAATAACATGGACCTGGTGGAGGAGCTCGACCTCACACCTTACTTACACTTGTCTTTCAAGGAATTGAGGTCCTTATGCAAACTTAAAAATTTACAAATGGGCCTGCATCCAACCAAACTAGGGCTCCAGGAGCTCTTGGCTGAGCATGCTAAGGACCACCCATCTGAACATGGTGATGGCCAGTCAGATGAGGAAAGGGAAGCAGAGGAGGTTGACAACAACCCCCCATGCTATTCCCTAGGGAGGAGAGGGCACCCATACCCTCCAATCCAAGGATTAGCATCTGGGAACCTAGAGACTACACAGGTGGCTTTGGTCCCAGAGAGAACACTGGGGGACCCCCCAGTGAAGAGGACAGCCTTGTGAGGCTGGCCAAAAGATTAGAGCTAGAGTCCAGGCTCCTGGCTCTAGAAAAAGAAAGGAGAGAGATGGGTTTAGCACCCATCAATGGTGGCAGCAATAATAAAAATAAGGATAGGGAGGAAACTTCTGACCTTAAAATCCCCAAAGGGATTGTCCCTAAATTTGAGGAAGGTGATGATATCACAAAATGGTTCACAGCCTTTGAGAGGGCTTGTGATATCAGAAAAGTGAAGAAACCTCTCTGGGGGGCACTCCTGTGGGAACTGTTCTCTGGTAACTGCAGAGACAGGCTTCTGACCCTTTCTGGGCCAGAGGCAGGATCCTATGACCTCATGAAGAAAGCTCTGATTGAGGGATTTGGATTCACCACTGAGGAGTATAGAATTAGATTCAGGGGGGCTCACAAAACCCAGACCCAGTCCTGGATTGATTTTGTAGATTTCTCAGTGAAGACACTGGATGGTTGGTTAGCTGGACATGGTGTGCAGGATTTTAATGGATTGTACAATTTATTCATGAAGGAACATATTTTGAGTAACTGCACAAATGAAAAGTTGCATCAGCATTTGGTAGACCTAGGTCTAATTTCTCCCCAAGAATTGGGAAAGAAGGCAGACCACTGGGTCAAGACTAGGGTGACTAAGACAACCACTGGGGGTGACCAAAAGAAAGTGGTCCCAAAACCTCCCCAGGGGAAAGGTGGTGAGAATCCCCAAGATAAAAAGTTTGAGTCTTCCAAAGGGCCCCAAAAACCTGTTCAGGTGGGTGGGACCCAAACTACTCCCTATGTGCCCCAACCATAGGGGGAAGAACTTTGATCCCTTAAAGGCCTGGTGTAATACCTGCAAGAAGCAAGGACACTTAACTGTAGCTTGCCCCCACAACAAAGCCCCTAAGGCACCCAGTACAGCTACTCCTGGGGCAGCAAGCATACAAATGGGATCTGAGGTGTACCCTGAGCAAATCTGGGAACACACTGAAGCCAGTCTAGTCTCCTTGGGAGAAGTAGAGTTTGCCACTGTAGCTGTGTGGCCACCCAACTTAAAGAAATACTTGCAGTACCCCTGGGTGAATGGAACTAGGGTAGAAGCTCTGAGGGATACAGGTGTCAGTGTCACTATGGTGAAAGACACACTGGTTTCCCCTGAGCAATACTTGATTGGGAAGTCTTACCCAGTCACCAACGCTGACAGTGTCACCACTAGTCATCCCATGGCCATGGTAACATTAGGCTGGGGGGGGGGGGGGGTTACCAGCTGCCTGTCTGCTTGGAAATGATCTGGAAACCTCAGCCTGGGCTGAGGTTGAACTGAAGGCCCATGCAGCCATGCTGGGCATCCCTGAATTGGTGTGTGTGCAAACCAGAGCACAGAGCAAGAGGAAGGGTGAAAAAGTAGGTCTGGAGCCTGGAATAATGGCCCAGCCAACCAAGAGAAAAGGAGAGAAGACTAGGGAACCAGCTTCTACATAGCAAACCATCCAGGACCCCTCTCCCCAGGGAGAGGATTTGGATAACACTGAGGGAACTGAGTCCATGGAGCTTGACCCTTACCAGGTTGAACTCTTGGGCCCAGGGGGACCCTCTAGGGAAGAGCTGTGCCAGGGTCAGCGAGACTGTCCCACTCTTGAAAGCCTGAGGCAGCAAGCTGTTTCAGAAGCCAGGGGAGATGTCAGTGGTACCCACAGAGCTTATTGGGAAGAGGGATTACTGTATGCTGAGGCAAGAAACCCCACTCCTGGAGCCACCAGGAGGGTGGTAGTGCCACAGAAGTACAGGGAGTTCCTCCTAACTTTGGCTCATGACATCCCCCTAGCTGGACATCTGGGGCAATCCAAAACTTGGGAAAGGCTAGTGAGTCACTTCTACTGGCCCCAGATGCACCAAAAGGTGAAGGAGTTTGTCAGCTCCTGTGTCACCTGTCAGGCCAGTGGCAAGACAGGTGGCCACCCAAAGGCCCCCATCATTCCACTACCAGTGGTGGGGGTCCCCCTTGAAAGGGTAGGAGTGGACATTGTGGGTCCACTTGAGCCACCCACAGCCTCAGGGAACAAATTTATTCTAGTGGTAGTGGATCATGCCACTAGGTACCCTGAAGCAATTCCCCTTAGGACTACTACAGCTCCTGCAGTAGCCAAGGCCCTCCTGGGTGTCTTCACCAGGGTGGGTTTTCCTAAGGAGGTGGTTTCAGACAGAGGTTCCAACTTCATGTCTGCTTACCTAACACACATGTGGAAGGAGTGTGGGGTGCAGTATAAGTTTACTACCCCCTACCACCCACAAACCAATGGCCTTGTTGAGAGATTCAACAAGACATTTAAAGGTATGATCATGGGGCTCCCTGAAAACTCAAAAGGAGATGGGGTGTCCTGTTACCATGCCTGCTTTTCGCTTACAGAGAAGTGCCACAGAAGAGAGTAGGGTTCTCACCCTTTGAACTTCTGTTTGGTCATCCTGTAAGGGGACCACTTTGTCTTGTAAAGGAGGGCTGGGAGAGGCCTCTTCAAGAACCCAAACAAGACATAGTGGACTATGTGCTTGGCCTAAGGTCCAGAATGGCTGAGTACATGGAAAAAGCATCCAAGAACCTTGAGGCCTGCCAGGAGCTCCAGAAGCACTGGTATGACCAAAAAGCTGCACTGGTTGAATTTCAACCTGGGCAGCAGGTGTGGGTTTTGGAGCCAGTGGCACCAAGGGCTCTCCAAGATGAATGGAGTGGCCCTTACCCTATCCTAGAAAGAAAGAGTGAGGTCACCTATCTAGTTGACCTGGGCACTAGCAGGACACCCAAGAGGGTCATCCATGTGAACCGCCTCAAGCTCTACAATGACAGGGCTGACATCACCATGCTGATGGTGACTGATGTGGAACAGGAAGCAGAGAGTGAACCTCTCCCTGACCTCCTCTCTTACAGCCCAAAGGATGGGTCAGTGAATGGTGTGATCTTATCAGACACCCTCTCTGCCCAACAGCAAACTGACTGCAAGCAAGTCTTGCAGCAGTATGCTAGCCTCTTCTCCCTGACCCCTGGTCTGACCAACTGGTGTACCCATGATGTGGACACTGGTGACAATGCACCTGTCAAAAACAAAATCTATCGACAGTCAGACCAGGTCAAGGAGAGCATCAAAGCTGAGGTCAGCAAGATGCTGGAGTTAGGGGTCATTGAACCCTCTGAGAGCCCCTGGGCCAGCCCAGTGGTTCTAGTCCCCAAACCTCATCAACAGGGTGAAAAGAGAGAGATGAGGTTCTGTGTGGACTATAGAGGGCTCAACTCTGTCACCAAGACAGATGCTCACCCTATCCCAAGCGTTACAACAAACAATTGATGGACGGAATGCTGACAATGCAGACATTCTCCCCCAGTCAAGAGATCTGGGTTAAATCCATCGTTCTTTTGCCCACTACACCACCCCAGTTTAGACATGGCCATATGCAAATCAGTCTTGACCCTGTGCCTCATGGGAACAGTCCAGCCCGAACTGCCAAGCCATGTCTTCCCTGGACCGGAATCAAGCATCCTAGGACCGGTTTCTGGCTATCAGCCGTCATCAGCCAGGATAGCTTGACTCCAGTGGCGTAGTGAGCAGGGGTCCCACGTCTGGGAATACCCATCCCACTTAGGGCGAAAAGCGTTACAACAAACAATTGATGGACGGAATGCTGACAATGCAGACATTCTCCCCCAGTCAAGAGATCTGGGTTAAATCCATCATTCTTTTGCCCACTACACCACCCCAGTTTAGACATGGCCATATGCAAATCAGTCTTGACCCTGTGCCTCATGGGAACAGTCCAGCCCGAACTGCCAAGCCATGTCTTCCCTGGACCGGAATCAAGCATCCTAGGACCGGTTTCTGGCTATCAGCCGTCATCAGCCAGGATAGCTTGACTCCAGTGGCGTAGTGAGCAGGGGTCCCACGTCTGGGAATACCCATCCCACTTAGGGCGAAAAGCGTTACAACAAACAATTGATGGACGGAATGCTGACAATGCAGACATTCTCCCCCAGTCAAGAGATCTGGGTTAAATCCATCGTTCTTTTGCCCACTACACCACCCCAGTTTAGACATGGCCATATGCAAATCAGTCTTGACCCTGTGCCTCATGGGAACAGTCCAGCCCGAACTGCCAAGCCATGTCTTCCCTGGACCGGAATCAAGCATCCTAGGACCGGTTTCTGGCTATCAGCCGTCATCAGCCAGGATAGCTTGACTCCAGTGGCGTAGTGAGCAGGGGTCCCACGTCTGGGAATACCCATCCCACTTAGGGCGAAAAGCGTTACAACAAACAATTGATGGACGGAATGCTGACAATGCAGACATTCTCCCCCAGTCAAGAGATCTGGGTTAAATCCATCGTTCTTTTGCCCACTACACCACCCCAGTTTAGACATGGCCATATGCAAATCAGTCTTGACCCTGTGCCTCATGGGAACAGTCCAGCCCGAACTGCCAAGCCATGTCTTCCCTGGACCGGAATCAAGCATCCTAGGACCAGTTTCTGGCTATCAGCCGTCATCAGCCAGGATAGCTTGACTCCAGTGGCGTAGTGAGCAGGGGTCCCACGTCTGGGAATACCCATCCCACTTAGGGCGAAAAGCGTTACAACAAACAATTGATGGACGGAATGCTGACAATGCAGACATTCTCCCCCAGTCAAGAGATCTGGGTTAAATCCATCGTTCTTTTGCCCACTACACCACCCCAGTTTAGACATGGCCATATGCAAATCAGTCTTGACCCTGTGCCTCATGGGAACAGTCCAGCCCGAACTGCCAAGCCATGTCTTCCCTGGACCGGAATCAAGCATCCTAGGACCGGTTTCTGGCTATCAGCCGTCATCAGCCAGGATAGCTTGACTCCAGTGGCGTAGTGAGCAGGGGTCCCACGTCTGGGAATACCCATCCCACTTAGGGCGAAAAGCGTTACAACAAACAATTGATGGACGGAATGCTGACAATGCAGACATTCTCCCCCAGTCAAGAGATCTGGGTTAAATCCATCGTTCTTTTGCCCACTACACCACCCCAGTTTAGACATGGCCATATGCAAATCAGTCTTGACCCTGTGCCACATGGGAACAGTCCAGCCCGAACTGCCAAGCCATGTCTTCCCTGGACCGGAATCAAGCATCCTAGGACCGGTTTCTGGCTATCAGCCGTCATCAGCCAGGATAGCTTGACTCCAGTGGCGTAGTGAGCAGGGGCCCACGTCTGGGAATACCCATCCCACTTAGGGCGAAAAGCGTTACAACAAACAATTGATGGACGGAATGCTGACAATGCAGACATTCTCCCCCAGTCAAGAGATCTGGGTTAAATCCATCGTTCTTTTGCCCACTACACCACCCCAGTTTAGACATGGCCATATGCAAATCAGTCTTGACCCTGTGCCTCATGGGAACAGTCCAGCCCGAACTGCCAAGCCATGTCTTCCCTGGACCGGAATCAAGCATCCTAGGACCGGTTTCTGGCTATCAGCCGTCATCAGCCAGGATAGCTTGACTCCAGTGGCGTAGTGAGCAGGGGTCCCACGCCTGGGAATACCCATCCCACTTAGGGCGAAAAGCGTTACAACAAACAATTGATGGACGGAATGCTGACAATGCAGACATTCTCCCCCAGTCAAGAGATCTGGGTTAAATCCATCGTTCTTTTGCCCACTACACCACCCCAGTTTAGACATGGCCATATGCAAATCAGTCTTGACCCTGTGCCTCATGGGAACAGTCCAGCCCGAACTGCCAAGCCATGTCTTCCCTGGACCGGAATCAAACATCCTAGGACCGGTTTCTGGCTATCAGCCGTCATCAGCCAGGATAGCTTGACTCCAGTGGCGTAGTGAGCAGGGGTCCCACGCCTGGGAATACCCATCCCACTTAGGGCGAAAAGCGTTACAACAAACAATTGATGGACGGAATGCTGACAATGCAGACATTCTCCCCCAGTCAAGAGATCTGGGTTAAATCCATCGTTCTTTTGCCCACTACACCATCCCAGTTTAGACATGGCCATATGCAAATCAGTCTTGACCCTGTGCCTCATGGGAACAGTCCAGCCCGAACTGCCAAGCCGTGTCTTCCCTGGACCGGAATCAAGCATCCTAGGACCGGTTTCTGGCTATCAGCCGTCATCAGCCAGGATAGCTTGACTCCAGTGGCGTAGTGAGCAGGGGTCCCACGTCTGGGAATACCCATCCCACTTAGGGCGAAAAGCGTTACAACAAACAATTGATGGACAGAATGCTGACAATGCAGACATTCTCCCCCAGTCAAGAGATCTGGGTTAAATCCATCGTTCTTTTGCCCACTACACCACCCCAGTTTAGACATGGCCATATGCAAATCAGTCTTGACCCTGTGCCTCATGGGAACAGTCCAGCCCGAACTGCCAAGCCATGTCTTCCCTGGACCGGAATCAAGCATCCTAGGACCGGTTTCTGGCTATCAGCCGTCATCAGCCAGGATAGCTTGACTCCAGTGGCGTAGTGAGCAGGGGTCCCACGTCTGGGAATACCCATCCCACTTAGGGCGAAAAGCGTTACAACAAACAATTGATGGACGGAATGCTGACAATGCAGACATTCTCCCCCAGTCAAGAGATCTGGGTTAAATCCATCGTTCTTTTGCCCACTACACCACCCCAGTTTAGACATGGCCATATGCATATCAGTCTTGACCCTGTGCCTCATGGGAACAGTCCAGCCCGAACTGCCAAGCCATGTCTTCCCTGGACCGGAATCAAGCATCCTAGGACCGGTTTCTGGCTATCAGCCGTCATCAGCCAGGATAGCTTGTCCATCAGTTGTTGTTTTTGCATTTGTCACCCCGAGTGGGAAGGGTATGCCCAGACGTGGGTCCCTGGCTCTCCATGCCACTGGAATCAAGCTATCCTGGCTGAAGAGGGGTGAAACCCCGAAACCGGTCCTAGGATGCTTGTTTCCAGTCCAGGGAGGACCTGGCTTGGCAGTTCGGGCTGGACTGTTCCCATGAGGCACAGGGTCAAGACTGATTTGCATATGGCTGGGTTCAAAGTGGAACGGCATGGTGAGCAAAAAAAACGATGGATTTAGGCCCAGATCTCTGTACTGGGGTGAATGTATGACATTGTTCTGCATTCTGTCCATCAGTTGTTGTTTTTGCATTTGTCACCCCGAGTGGGAAGGGTATGCCCAGACGTGGGTCCCTTGCTCTCCCTGCCACTGGAATCAAGCTGTACAAAAGGGGGTGGTGATGGACGGAGCATCAGAACCAATCAAACACTCACACCCAGTCAACAGATCTGGGTTTGATCCATCACCGTTCTTTAGCCCACTCTGCCACCCCAGTTCAGACATGGCCATATGCAAATCAGTCTGACCCTGTGCCTCATGGGAACAGTCCAGCCCGAACTGCCAAGCCATGCCTTCCCTGGACCGGAAACAAGCTTCCTAGGACCGGTTTCTGGCATTTCAGCCGTCTTCAGCCAGGCTTGCTTGAATCCAGTGGCAAAGTGAGCAAGGGACTCACGTCTGAGCATACCCTGCCAACTTATGGCGAACAAAGCAGTACAAAAGGGGGTGGTGATGGACGGAGCATCAGAACCAATCAAACACTCACACCCAGTCAACAGATCTGGGTTTGATCCATCACCGTTCTTTAGCCCACTCTGCCACCCCAGTTCAGACATGGCCATATGCAAATCAGTCTGACCCTGTGCCTCATGGGAACAGTCCAGCCCGAACTGCCAAGCCATGCCTTCCCTGGACCGGAAACAAGCTTCCTAGGACCGGTTTCTGGCATTTCAGCCGTCTTCAGCCAGGCTTGCTTGAATCCAGTGGCAAAGTGAGCAAGGGACTCACGTCTGAGCATACCCTGCCAACTTATGGCGAACAAAGCAGTACAAAAGGGGGTGGTGATGGACGGAGCATCAGAACCAATCAAACACTCACACCCAGTCAACAGATCTGGGTTTGATCCATCACCGTTCTTTAGCCCACTCTGCCACCCCAGTTCAGACATGGCCATATGCAAATCAGTCTGACCCTGTGCCTCATGGGAACAGTCCAGCCCGAACTGCCAAGCCATGCCTTCCCTGGACCGGAAACAAGCTTCCTAGGACCGGTTTCTGGCATTTCAGCCGTCTTCAGCCAGGCTTGCTTGAATCCAGTGGCAAAGTGAGCAAGGGACTCACGTCTGAGCATACCCTGCCAACTTATGGTGAACAAAGCAGTACAAAAGGGGGTGGTGATGGACGGAGCATCAGAACCAATCAAACACTCACACCCAGTCAACAGATCTGGGTTTGATCCATCACCGTTCTTTAGCCCACTCTGCCACCCCAGTTCAGACATGGCCATATGCAAATCAGTCTGACCCTGTGCCTCATGGGAACAGTCCAGCCCGAACTGCCAAGCCATGCCTTCCCTGGACCGGAAACAAGCTTCCTAGGACCGGTTTCTGGCATTTCAGCCGTCTTCAGCCAGGCTTGCTTGAATCCAGTGGCAAAGTGAGCAAGGGACTCACGTCTGAGCATACCCTGCCAACTTATGGCGAACAAAGCAGTACAAAAGGGGGTGGTGATGGACGGAGCATCAGAACCAATCAAACACTCACACCCAGTCAACAGATCTGGGTTTGATCCATCACCGTTCTTTAGCCCACTCTGCCACCCCAGTTCAGACATGGCCATATGCAAATCAGTCTGACCCTGTGCCTCATGGGAACAGTCCAGCCCGAACTGCCAAGCCATGCCTTCCCTGGACCGGAAACAAGCTTCCTAGGACCGGTTTCTGGCATTTCAGCCGTCTTCAGCCAGGCTTGCTTGAATCCAGTGGCAAAGTGAGCAAGGGACTCACGTCTGAGCATACCCTGCCAACTTATGGCGAACAAAGCAGTACAAAAGGGGGTGGTGATGGACGGAGCATCAGAACCAATCAAACACTCACACCCAGTCAACAGATCTGGGTTTGATCCATCACCGTTCTTTAGCCCACTCTGCCACCCCAGTTCAGACATGGCCATATGCAAATCAGTCTGACCCTGTGCCTCATGGGAACAGTCCAGCCCGAACTGCCAAGCCATGCCTTCCCTGGACCGGAAACAAGCTTCCTAGGACCGGTTTCTGGCATTTCAGCCGTCTTTAGCCAGGCTTGCTTGAATCCAGTGGCAAAGTGAGCAAGGGACTCACGTCTGAGCATACCCTGCCAACTTATGGCGAACAAAGCAGTACAAAAGGGGGTGGTGATGGACGGAGCATCAGAACCAATCAAACACTCACACCCAGTCAACAGATCTGGGTTTGATCCATCACCGTTCTTTAGCCCACTCTGCCACCCCAGTTCAGACATGGCCATATGCAAATCAGTCTGACCCTGTGCCTCATGGGAACAGTCCAGCCCGAACTGCCAAGCCATGCCTTCCCTGGACCGGAAACAAGCTTCCTAGGACCGGTTTCTGGCATTTCAGCCGTCTTCAGCCAGGCTTGCTTGAATCCAGTGGCAAAGTGAGCAAGGGACTCACGTCTGAGCATACCCTGCCAACTTATGGCGAACAAAGCAGTACAAAAGGGGGTGGTGATGGACGGAGCATCAGAACCAATCAAACACTCACACCCAGTCAACAGATCTGGGTTTGATCCATCACCGTTCTTTAGCCCACTCTGCCACCCCAGTTCAGACATGGCCATATGCAAATCAGTCTGACCCTGTGCCTCATGGGAACAGTCCAGCCCGAACTGCCAAGCCATGCCTTCCCTGGACCGGAAACAAGCTTCCTAGGACCGGTTTCTGGCATTTCAGCCGTCTTCAGCCAGGCTTGCTTGAATCCAGTGGCAAAGTGAGCAAGGGACTCACGTCTGAGCATACCCTGCCAACTTATGGCGAACAAAGCAGTACAAAAGGGGGTGGTGATGGACGGAGCATCAGAACCAATCAAACACTCACACCCAGTCAACAGATCTGGGTTTGATCCATCACCGTTCTTTAGCCCACTCTGCCACCCCAGTTCAGACATGGCCATATGCAAATCAGTCTGACCCTGTGCCTCATGGGAACAGTCCAGCCCGAACTGCCAAGCCATGCCTTCCCTGGACCGGAAACAAGCTTCCTAGGACCGGTTTCTGGCATTTCAGCCGTCTTCAGCCAGGCTTGCTTGAATCCAGTGGCAAAGTGAGCAAGGGACTCACGTCTGAGCATACCCTGCCAACTTATGGCGAACAAAGCAGTACAAAAGGGGGTGGTGATGGACGGAGCATCAGAACCAATCAAACACTCACACCCAGTCAACAGATCTGGGTTTGATCCATCACCGTTCTTTAGCCCACTCTGCCACCCCAGTTCAGACATGGCCATATGCAAATCAGTCTGACCCTGTGCCTCATGGGAACAGTCCAGCCCGAACTGCCAAGCCATGCCTTCCCTGGACCGGAAACAAGCTTCCTAGGACCGGTTTCTGGCATTTCAGCCGTCTTCAGCCAGGCTTGCTTGAATCCAGTGGCAAAGTGAGCAAGGGACTCACGTCTGAGCATACCCTGCCAACTTATGGCGAACAAAGCAGTACAAAAGGGGGTGGTGATGGACGGAGCATCAGAACCAATCAAACACTCACACCCAGTCAACAGATCTGGGTTTGATCCATCACCGTTCTTTAGCCCACTCTGCCACCCCAGTTCAGACATGGCCATATGCAAATCAGTCTGACCCTGTGCCTCATGGGAACAGTCCAGCCCGAACTGCCAAGCCATGCCTTCCCTGGACCGGAAACAAGCTTCCTAGGACCGGTTTCTGGCATTTCAGCCGTCTTCAGCCAGGCTTGCTTGAATCCAGTGGCAAAGTGAGCAAGGGACTCACGTCTGAGCATACCCTGCCAACTTATGGCGAACAAAGCAGTACAAAAGGGGGTGGTGATGGACGGAGCATCAGAACCAATCAAACACTCACACCCAGTCAACAGATCTGGGTTTGATCCATCACCGTTCTTTAGCCCACTCTGCCACCCCAGTTCAGACATGGCCATATGCAAATCAGTCTGACCCTGTGCCTCATGGGAACAGTCCAGCCCGAACTGCCAAGCCATGCCTTCCCTGGACCGGAAACAAGCTTCCTAGGACCGGTTTCTGGCATTTCAGCCGTCTTCAGCCAGGCTTGCTTGAATCCAGTGGCAAAGTGAGCAAGGGACTCACGTCTGAGCATACCCTGCCAACTTATGGCGAACAAAGCAGTACAAAAGGGGGTGGTGATGGACGGAGCATCAGAACCAATCAAACACTCACACCCAGTCAACAGATCTGGGTTTGATCCATCACCGTTCTTTAGCCCACTCTGCCACCCCAGTTCAGACATGGCCATATGCAAATCAGTCTGACCCTGTGCCTCATGGGAACAGTCCAGCCCGAACTGCCAAGCCATGCCTTCCTGGACCGGAAACAAGCTTCCTAGGACCGGTTTCTGGCATTTCAGCCGTCTTCAGCCAGGCTTGCTTGAATCCAGTGGCAAAGTGAGCAAGGGACTCACGTCTGAGCATACCCTGCCAACTTATGGCGAACAAAGCAGTACAAAAGGGGGTGGTGATGGACGGAGCATCAGAACCAATCAAACACTCACACCCAGTCAACAGATCTGGGTTTGATCCATCACCGTTCTTTAGCCCACTCTGCCACCCCAGTTCAGACATGGCCATATGCAAATCAGAATAAGAAACCGGTCCTATGAAGCTTGTTTCCGGTCCAGGGAAGTCATGGCTTGGCAGTTCGGGCTGGACTGTTCCCCTGAGGCACAGGGTCAGACTGATTTGCATATGGCCATGTCTGAACTGGGGTGGCAGAGTGGGCTAAAGAACGGTGATGGATCAAACCCAGATCTGTGGACTGGGTGTGAGTGTTTGATTGGTTCTGATGCTCCGTCCATCACCACCCCCTTTTGTACCGCTTTGTTCGCCATAAGTTGGCAGGGTATGCTCAGACGTGAGTCCCTTGCTCACTTTGCCACTGGATTCAAGCAAGCCTGGCTGAAGACGGCTGAAATGCCAGAAACCGGTCCTAGGAAGCTTGTTTCCGGTCCAGGGAAGTCATGGCTTGGCAGTTCGGGCTGGACTGTTCCCCTGAGGCACAGGGTCAGACTGATTTGCATATGGCCATGTCTGAACTGGGGTGGCAGAGTGGGCTAAAGAACGGTGATGGATCAAACCCAGATCTGTGGACTGGGTGTGAGTGTTTGATTGGTTCTGATGCTCCGTCCATCACCACCCCCTTTTGTACCACTGGAATCAAGCTATCCTGGCTGAAGAGGGGTGAAACCCCGAAACCGGTACTAGGATGCTTGTTTCCAGTCCAGGGAGGACCTGGCTTGGCAGTTCGGGCTGGACTGTTCCCATGAGGCACAGGGTCAAGACTGATTTGCATATGGCTGGGTTCAAACTGGAACGGCATGGTGAGCAAAAAAACGATGGATTTAGGCCCAGATCTCTGTACTGGGGTGAATGTATGACATTGTTCTGCATTCTGTCCATCAGTTGTTGTTTTTGCATTTGTCACCCCGTGTGGGAAGGGTATGCCCAGACGTGGGTCCCTTGCTCTCCATGCCACTGGAATCAAGCTATCCTGGCTGAACAGGGGTGAAACCCCGAAACCGGTCCTAGGATGCTTGTTTCCAGTCCAGGGAGGACCTGGCTTGGCAGTTCGGGCTGGACTGTTCCCATGAGGCACAGGGTCAAGACTGATTTGCATATGGCTGGGTTCAAACTGGAACGGAATGGTGAGCGAAAAAACGATGGATTTAGGCCCAGATCTCTGTACTGGGGTGAATGTATGACATTGTTCTGCATTCTGTCCATCAGTTGTTGTTTTTGGATTTGTCACCCCGAGTGGGAAGGGTATGCCCAGACGTGGGTCCCTTGCTCTCCATGCCACTGGAATCAAGCTATCCTGGCTGAAGAGGGGTGAAACCCCGAAACCGGTCCTGGGATACTTGTTTCCAGTCCAGGGAGGACCTGGCTTGGCAGTTCGGGCTGGACTGTTCCCATGAGGCACAGGGTCAAGACTGATTTGCATATGGCTGGGTTCAAACTGGAACGGCATGGTGAGCAAAAAAACAATGGATTTAGGCCCAGATCTCTGTACTGGGGTGAATGTATGACATTGTTCTGCATTCTGTCCATCAGTTGCTGTTTTTGCATTTGTCACCCCGAGTGGGAAGGGTATGCCCAGACGTGGGTCCCTTGCTCTCCATGCCACTGGAATCAAGCTATCCTGGCTGAAGAGGGGTGAAACCCCGAAACCGGTCCTAGGATACTTGTTTCCAGTCCAGGGAGGACCTGGCTTGGCAGTTCGGGCTGGACTGTTCCCATGAGGCACAGGGTCAAGACTGATTTGCATATGGCTGGGTTCAAACTGGAACGGCATGGTGAGCAAAAAAACGATGGATTTAGGCCCAGATCTCTGTACTGGGGTGAATGTATGACATTGTTCTGCATTCTGTCTATCAGTTGTTGTTTTTGCATTTGTCACCCCGAGTGGGAAGGGTATGTCCAGACGTGGGTCCCTTGCTCTCCATGCCACTGGAATCAAGCTATCCTGGCTGAAGAGGGGTGAAACCCCGAAACCGGTCCTAGGATGCTTGTTTCCAGTCCAGGGAGGACCTGGCTTGGCGCCGGGCTGGACTGTTCCCATGAGGCACAGGGTCAAGACTGATTTGCATATGGCTGGGTTCAAACTGGAACGGCATGGTGAGCAAAAAAACGATGGATTTAGGCCCAGATCTCTGTACTGGGGTGAATGTATGACATTGTTCTGCATTCTGTCCATCAGTTGTTGTTTTTGCATTTGTCATCCCGAGTGGGAAGGGTATGCCCAGACGTGGGTCCCTTGCTCTCCATGCCACTGGAATCAAGCTATCCTGGCTGAAGAGGGGTGAAACCCCGAAACCGGTCCTAGGATGCTTGTTTCCAGTCCAGGGAGGACCTGGCTTCGCAGTTCGGGCTGGACTGTTCCCATGAGGCACAGGGTCAAGACTGATTTGCATATGGCTGGGTTCAAACTGGAACGGCATGGTGAGCAAAAAAACGATGGATTTAGGCCCAGATCTCTGTACTGGGGTGAATGTATGACATTGTTCTGCATTCTGTCCATCAGTTGTTGTTTTTGCATTTGTCACCCCGAGTGGGAAGGGTATGCCCAGACGTGGGTCCCTTGCTCTCCATGCCACTGGAATCAAGCTATCCTGGCTGAACAGGGGTGAAACCCCGAAACCGGTCCTAGGATGCTTGTTTCCAGTCCAGGGAGGACCTGGCTTGGCAGTTCGGGCTGGACTGTTCCCATGAGGCACAGGGTCAAGACTGATTTGCATATGGCTGGGTTCAAACTGGAACGGCATGGTGAGCAAAAAAACGATGGATTTAGGCCCAGATCTCTGTACTGGGGTGAATGTATGACATTGTTCTGCATTCTGTCCATCAGTTGTTGTTTTTGCATTTGTCACCCCGTGTGGGAAGGGTATGCCCAGACGTGGGTCCCTTGCTCTCCATGCCACTGGAATCAAGCTATCCTGGCTGAACAGGGGTGAAACCCCGAAACCGGTCCTAGGATGCTTGTTTCCAGTCCAGGGAGGACCTGGCTTGGCAGTTCGGGCTGGACTGTTCCCATGAGGCACAGGGTCAAGACTGATTTGCATATGGCTGGGTTCAAACTGGAACGGAATGGTGAGCGAAAAAACGATGGATTTAGGCCCAGATCTCTGTACTGGGGTGAATGTATGACATTGTTCTGCATTCTGTCCATCAGTTGTTGTTTTTGGATTTGTCACCCCGAGTGGGAAGGGTATGCCCAGACGTGGGTCCCTTGCTCTCCATGCCACTGGAATCAAGCTATCCTGGCTGAAGAGGGGTGAAACCCCGAAACCGGTCCTGGGATACTTGTTTCCAGTCCAGGGAGGACCTGGCTTGGCAGTTCGGGCTGGACTGTTCCCATGAGGCACAGGGTCAAGACTGATTTGCATATGGCTGGGTTCAAACTGGAACGGCATGGTGAGCAAAAAAACAATGGATTTAGGCCCAGATCTCTGTACTGGGGTGAATGTATGACATTGTTCTGCATTCTGTCCATCAGTTGCTGTTTTTGCATTTGTCACCCCGAGTGGGAAGGGTATGCCCAGACGTGGGTCCCTTGCTCTCCATGCCACTGGAATCAAGCTATCCTGGCTGAAGAGGGGTGAAACCCCGAAACCGGTCCTAGGATACTTGTTTCCAGTCCAGGGAGGACCTGGCTTGGCAGTTCGGGCTGGACTGTTCCCATGAGGCACAGGGTCAAGACTGATTTGCATATGGCTGGGTTCAAACTGGAACGGCATGGTGAGCAAAAAAACGATGGATTTAGGCCCAGATCTCTGTACTGGGGTGAATGTATGACATTGTTCTGCATTCTGTCTATCAGTTGTTGTTTTTGCATTTGTCACCCCGAGTGGGAAGGGTATGTCCAGACGTGGGTCCCTTGCTCTCCATGCCACTGGAATCAAGCTATCCTGGCTGAAGAGGGGTGAAACCCCGAAACCGGTCCTAGGATGCTTGTTTCCAGTCCAGGGAGGACCTGGCTTGGCGCCGGGCTGGACTGTTCCCATGAGGCACAGGGTCAAGACTGATTTGCATATGGCTGGGTTCAAACTGGAACGGCATGGTGAGCAAAAAAACGATGGATTTAGGCCCAGATCTCTGTACTGGGGTGAATGTATGACATTGTTCTGCATTCTGTCCATCAGTTGTTGTTTTTGCATTTGTCATCCCGAGTGGGAAGGGTATGCCCAGACGTGGGTCCCTTGCTCTCCATGCCACTGGAATCAAGCTATCCTGGCTGAAGAGGGGTGAAACCCCGAAACCGGTCCTAGGATGCTTGTTTCCAGTCCAGGGAGGACCTGGCTTCGCAGTTCGGGCTGGACTGTTCCCATGAGGCACAGGGTCAAGACTGATTTGCATATGGCTGGGTTCAAACTGGAACGGCATGGTGAGCAAAAAAACGATGGATTTAGGCCCAGATCTCTGTACTGGGGTGAATGTATGACATTGTTCTGCATTCTGTCCATCAGTTGTTGTTTTTGCATTTGTCACCCCGAGTGGGAAGGGTATGCCCAGACGTGGGTCCCTTGCTCTCCATGCCACTGGAATCAAGCTATCCTGGCTGAACAGGGGTGAAACCCCGAAACCGGTCCTAGGATGCTTGTTTCCAGTCCAGGGAGGACCTGGCTTGGCAGTTCGGGCTGGACTGTTCCCATGAGGCACAGGGTCAAGACTGATTTGCATATGGCTGGGTTCAAACTGTAACGGAATGGTGAGCAAAAAAACGATGGATTTAGGCCCAGATCTCTGTACTGGGGTGAATGTATGACATTGTTCTGCATTCTGTCCATCAGTTGTTGTTTTTGCATTTGTCACCCCGAGTGGGAAAGGTATGCCCAGACGTGGGTCCCTTGCTCTCCATGCCACTGGAATCAAGCTATCCTGGCTGAACAGGGGTGAAACCCCGAAACCGGTCCTAGGATGCTTGTTTCCAGTCCAGGGAGGACCTGGCTTGGCAGTTCGGGCTGGACTGTTCCCATGAGGCACAGGGTCAAGACTGATTTGCATATGGCTGGGTTCAAACTGGAACGGAATGGTGAGCAAAAAAACGATGGATTTAGGCCCAGATCTCTGTACTGGGGTGAATGTATGACATTGTTCTGCATTCTGTCCATCAGTTGTTGTTTTTGTATTTGTCACCCCGAGTGGGAAGGGTATGCCCAGACGTGGGTCCCTTGCTCTCCATGCCACTGGAATCAAGCTATCCTGGCTGAAGAGGGGTGAAACCCCGAAACCGGTCCTAGGATACTTGTTTCCAGTCCAGGGAGGACCTGGCTTGGCAGTTCGGGCTGGACTGTTCCCATGAGGCACAGGGTCAAGACTGATTTGCATATGGCTGGGTTCAAACTGGAACGGCATGGTGAGCAAAAAAACAATGGATTTAGGCCCAGATCTCTGTACTGGGGTGAATGTATGACATTGTTCTGCATTCTGTCCATCAGTTGTTGTTTTTGCATTTGTCACCCCGAGTGGGAAGGGTATGCCCAGACGTGGGTCCCTTGCTCTCCATGCCACTGGAATCAAGCTATCCTGGCTGAAGAGGGGTGAAACCCCGAAACCGGTCCTAGGATGCTTGTTTCCAGTCCAGGGAGGACCTGGCTTAGCAGTTCGGGCTGGACTGTTCCCATGAGGCACAGGGTCAAGACTGATTTGCATATGGCTGGGTTCAAACTGGAACGGCATGGTGAGCAAAAAAACGATGGATTTAGGCCCAGATCTCTGTACTGGGGTGAATGTATGACATTGTTCTGCATTCTGTCCATCAGTTGTTGTTTTTGCATTTGTCACCCCGAGTGGGAAGGGTATGCCTAGACGTGGGTCCCTTGCTCTCCATGCCACTGGAATCAAGCTATCCTGGCTGAAGAGGGGTGAAACCCCGAAACCGGTCCTAGGATGCTTGTTTCCAGTCCAGGGAGGACCTGGCTTGGCAGTTCGGGCTGGACTGTTCCCATGAGGCACAGGGTCAAGACTGATTTGCATATGGCTGGGTTCAAACTGGAACGGCATGGTGAGCAAAAAAACGATGGATTTAGGCCCAGATCTCTGTACTGGGGTGAATGTATGACATTGTTCTGCATTCTGTCCATCAGTTGTTGTTTTTGCATTTGTCACCCCGAGTGGGAAGGGTATGCCCAGACGTGGGTCCCTTGCTCTCCATGCCACTGGAATCAAGCTATCCTGGCTGAAGAGGGGTGAAACCCCGAAACCGGTCCTAGGATGCTTGTTTCCAGTCCAGGGAGGACCTGGCTTGGCAGTTCGGGCTGGACTGTTCCCATGAGGCACAGGGTCAAGACTGATTTGCATATGGCTGGGTTCAAACTGGAACGGCATGGTGAGCAAAAAAACAATGGATTTAGGCCCAGATCTCTGTACTGGGGTGAATGTATGACATTGTTCTGCATTCTGTTCATCAGTTGTTGTTTTTGCATTTGTCACCCCGAGTGGGAAGGGTATGCCCAGACGTGGGTCCCTTGCTCTCCATGTCACTGGAATCAAGCTATCCTGGCTGAAGAGGGGTGAAACCCCGAAACCGGTCCTAGGATGCTTGTTTCCAGTCCAGGGAGGACCTGGCTTGGCAGTTCGGGCTGGACTGTTCCCATGAGGCACAGGGTCAAGACTGATTTGCATATGGCTGGGTTCAAACTGGAACGGCATGGTGAGCAAAAAAACGATGGATTTAGGCCCAGATCTCTGTACTGGGGTGAATGTATGACATTGTTCTGCATTCTGTCCATCAGTTGTTGTTTTTGCATTTGTCACCCCGAGTGGGAAGGGTATGCCCAGACGTGGGTCCCTTGCTCTCCATGCCACTGGAATCAAGCTATCCTGGCTGAAGAGGGGTGAAACCCCGAAACCGGTCCTAGGATGCTTGTTTCCAGTCCAGGGAGGACCTGGCTTGGCAGTTCGGGCTGGACTGTTCCCATGAGGCACAGGGTCAAGACTGATTTGCATATGGCTGGGTTCAAACTGGAACGGCATGGTGAGCAAAAAAACGATGGATTTAGACCCAGATCTCTGTACTGGGGTGAATGTATGACATTGTTCTGCATTCTGTCCATCAGTTGTTGTTTTTGCATTTGTCACCCCGAGTGGGAAGGGTATGCCCAGACGTGGGTCCCTTGCTCTCCATGCCACTGGAATCAAGCTATCCTGGCTGAAGAGGGGTGAAACCCCGAAACCGGTCCTAGGATGCTTGTTTCCAGTCCAGGGAGGACCTGGCTTGGCAGTTCGGGCTGGACTGTTCCCATGAGGCACAGGGTCAAGACTGATTTGCATATGGCTGGGTTCAAACTGGAACGGCATGGTGAGCAAAAAAACGATGGATTTAGGCCCAGATCTCTGTACTGGGGTGAATGTATGACATTGTTCTGCATTCTGTCCATCAGTTGTTGTTTTTGCATTTGTCACCCCGAGTGGGAAGGGTATGCCCAGACGTGGGTCCCTTGCTCTCCATGCCACTGGAATCAAGCTATCCTGGCTGAAGAGGGGTGAAACCCCGAAACCGGTCCTAGGATGCTTGTTTCCAGTCCAGGGAGGACCTGGCTTGGCAGTTCGGGCTGGACTGTTCCCATGAGGCACAGGGTCAAGACTGATTTGCATATGGCTGGGTTCAAACTGGAACGGCATGGTGAGCAAAAAAACGATGGATTTAGGCCCAGATCTCTGTACTGGGGTGAATGTATGACATTGTTCTGCATTCTGTCCATCAGTTGTTGTTTCTGCAATCACCCTATCCCAAGAGCAGATGAACTGATAGATAAATTAGGGGCTGCCCAATTCCTCAGTACCTTTGACTTAACTGCAGGGTATTGGCAGATTGGCATGGCCCCAGGAGCAAAAGAGAAAACAGCATTCTCCACCCCTGATGGACATTATCAGTTTACTGTGATGCCCTTTGGGTTAAAGAATGCCCCTGTCACTTTCCAGAGGCTGGTGAACCATGTCCTGGCTGGGCTGGAGTCCTTTAGTGCAGCTTATCTTGATGATATTGCTGTCTTTAGCTCCACCTGGCAGGATCACCTGATCCACCTTGGAAAAGTTTTAGAGGCCCTGCACAATGCAGGCCTCACTATCAAGGCATCCAAATGCCACATAGGGCAGGGCACTGTGGTGTACTTGGGCCACCTTGTAGGTGGAGGCCAGGTACAGCCCTTACAACCTAAGATCCAGGCCATCATGGACTGGATAGCTCCAACAACCCAGACCCAAGTCAGGGCATTCCTTGGCTTGACTGGATACTACAGGAGGTTTGTGAAGGGGTATGGGTCCATTGTGACCCCCCTCACAGAACTCACCTCCAAGAAAATGCCCAAGAAAGTGAACTGGACAGTTAGTTGCCAAAAGTCTTTTGACACCCTGAAAGAAGCAATGTGGTCAGCACCAATTCTAAAAGCTCCAGATAATGCCAAGCAGTTCATAGTGCAGACTGATGCCTCTGAGCTAGGGATAGGAGAGGTCCTATCCCAGACCAATGATGAAGGCCAGGACCAACCTGTTGCTTTTATAAGCAGGAGGCTACTCCCCAGAGAGCAGCGTTGGAGTGCCATTGAGAGGGAGGCCTTTGCTGTGGTTTGGTCCCTGAAGAAGTTGAGGCCATACCTGTTTTGTACTCACTTCCTGGTTCAAACTGATCACAGACCTCTCAGATGGCTAATGCAGATGAAAGGGGAAAATCCAAAGCTATTAAGGTGGTCCATCTCCCTACAGGGAATGGACTTTGAAGTGGAACATAGACCAGGGACTGCCCATGCCAATGCAGATGGACTTTCCAGGTTCTTCCACTTAGACAATGAAGACTCCATAGGACAAGGTTAGTCTCATCACCTTTCGTTTGAGGGGGGGGGGGGTTGTGTGAGAAAGTGCCCTCTTTCTTGCATGGTATGCCCCCACTTTTTGCTAAATTGCTGACTGTACTTTGACTGAGTGTACCCTGGACTCCTGCCAATCAGGTGCCCAGGGCCTTCCTTAAACACACAAACTCCAAATTGGCAAACCCTGGCCACATGTCAGTCCCTAGTAAATGGTACCCTAGGTACCCAGGGCCTTGTGACCAGGGAAGGCCCCTAAGGGCTGCAGCACTCATTGTGCCACCCTTAGGGGCCCTGTACCCTTACACACACACACACTGCCTTTGCAGGCTGAGTGTCTGGGTGCTGGACAAAATGAAGAGTCGACATGGCACACATCCCTGTGTGCCATGCCCAACACCAACATGCCAAGACATATGTCAGTCACCCCTCTGGCTGGGTGCCTTATGCCCATGGTGTGGGCACAGGAGCAGGAGCCCTGTGCCCCTACAGTACCCAGGTCCATTCCCGGGCACTGTAAGTGCAGTGCTGCCATTTAAGAGTACATGGTGCTGAGAGCTCGTCAAACACGAGCTCCACAGCACCATAATGGCAACACTTAAGACTGGGAAGTTTGGTATCAAACTTCTCAGCACATTAAACCCACACTGATGCCAGTGTGAGATTTAATGTACCAAGCACCCCAGAGGGCATCTTAGAGATGCCCTCCTACAACTAACCTACAATTCACGTCTGCTCTGAGGCTGCCCAGGCTGCCACACAGCAGACACGTTGCTGGACCCCTGGGTGGGAGAGCCCCTGCTCTCCCGGGCCTGCAACAAAGCACATCCTGGGTGAGGTGATAGATCTCCTCCCCCAGGATGAGCAAAGGGAAGCTTCAAAGGCCTGCCACCTCTAGAAGTTTCCCCAGGCCACTGCAATCCCCCACTCTGGCGGGAAGCTTGGCCGGAAACCCATACAAGGACAGGGGATGTGCCAGCCTGCCAACCCCACCCCTCAGGTGGGGGAGGCGAGGTGAAGCACATCTCGGGGCTCTCGCCATCTTGAAGATGGGAGGCCCTACCCTATCAGGATTAGGCTACTGCCCCCCTCCCACAGGAGAGGGGCAGGATAGGGGGTGTACCCACCCCAGACCCATTGGTCCCTGGCCTTCACCTACCTGTAACGCCCCTAAATCTAGTATTTAGGGGCACCCTGAACCTTCCTTCCCCAGATTCCAGATTCCGAAACTACAAGAAGAGCGAGAAGAAAGGAAGACCTGCCCTGCAGCTGCAAAGGAGAGGGAGACACCAACTGCTTTGGCCCCAGCCCTACCGGCCTGTCGACCTCGGACTTGCTCCTGCTCCAAACCCGGCCTCTCTTGTGGCCAGCAACCTTAGAAACCCCGGAGGACCTGGGTATCTTTGAACTCTAATCCCCTGGGACTCCCATGAGTAGAGGCTCTACTCAGAACCTACCTTTCACCCCTGGCAGCAGCCCGGAACCGTGATCCCAGCCCACTCTGCACCCGCCAAGCCTGCCCGGTGCCGGAGTGAACTAAACCCACGAGGACGACCCCACGGCGACTGTGACCCCGAGTCCGGCACTCAAGGACTCCCCTCGACTATCCTGAAGAAGCTTGCAGCCTCAGAACAGAGTGCCACCCCAACCGCGATCAACAAGAGGGTAAGATTTCCGACATGAAAAGGCACCCCTGCACCCGGCGCCCCACGGCCCACTGTGCCCAATCCCGGGGTACCTACCTATCCTCCAACTATCTAACTTACCCCTCGAAGTGGTGGTGGCACCCGAAGAGTCCTCGTCCCCGAGCCTGCAGTCTTTTTCCAAACCGGAGATTTCCCATAGAAATCAATCGAGCGCCCGACGGCTCAAAAGCACCCTGCAGCCAGCCGCCCGAGTGGCCCTGGCAGTGAAAACTCTACTCTAACCCACTTCCCCACTTGCCCTGAGTAAGTGACCAGGAGCCCAGCTCCCACAGCCGCGTGGCTTGCCCGACAGCAGCCACCAACCCAGGCCCCCCTATCCCTCGTAGGATAACATTGGGCCTAACTCTCTCTGCACCCGGCCGTCCTGAAACCGCTGAGGGTGAACTGACTGTACCTACCCGACACTGGGGGACCCCGGAGTCTATGCCCAGAACTTCAACTCTGCCAGTCGAGTACTTACCCTTAAACCGCTAACTTCATTTTCCTCATAGGGTAACATTGACTGGCTTCTTCTTGGAAATTCTTCTAAGTGTGAACTTTTCAAAACTCAAAATATTCACCAAAAATCAGCCGAGTACCAAAAAAGAACTTACTCACCTGCTCTTAGGTGAGGTCCCAGTGCTGGATCTTGGTGCCCAGCACTGACTCTGAAAAGTACCCACAACTATACTTACCTTTAACTCATTTTTCTTCCATAGGAAGCCATTGAATGCTTTTCTGTGAAATTTCTTCTAAGTGTTGATTTCTGTAATTTCTAAATATTCCTCAAAAATCGTATAACATCTGAAAACGTAATTACTTACCTGTTTTGGATAAATGTCCCAGTACTGAGTCCAGACACCCAGTACTGGATTACAAACGTAACGATAACCTACTGTACCTGTAACCTACATTTCCTTCCATAGGGAATCATTGATTGTTTGCTCTGAAATATTTTCTAAGTGCTCACTTTTGAAATAGCTACATATTAGTTAAAAATCATTACCGTACCAAAGTCGACTTTTAACAGCTGATTCTGAGAACTGACCCAGGACTGGATCTAGCATCCAGGCCTGGAATTACAAAAGTAATCTAAAAAGTAATCTGTTGCATATAACTTGAATTTATCATTGAGCTCAATGTATTGTGTTTAGAAATAGAGTTGCCTACTGCAACTATTTGTAACTGTTTACTAAAAAGTCAATTGCACATACAAAAGTATTTTTATGAAACATCTCCTGTCGAGAAAGTATATTTTAATTCCAAGTGTTGGTTCTAAAAAAGCTCCACAGCACCAAAACGGCAACACTTAAGACTGGGAAGGTTGGTATCAAACTTCTCAGCACATTAAACCCACACTGATGCCAGTGTGAGATTTAATGTACCAAGCACCCCAGAGGGCATCTTAGAGATGCCCTCCTACAACTAACCTACAATTCACGTCTGCTCTGAGGCTGCCCAGGCTGCCACACAGCAGACACGTTGCTGGACCCCTGGGTGGGAGAGCCCCTGCTCTCCCGGGCCTGCAACAAAGCACATCCTGGGTGAGGTGATAGATCTCCTCCCCCAGGATGAGCAAAGGGAAGCTTCAAAGGCCTGCCACCTCTAGAAGTTTCCCCAGGCCACTGCAATCCCCCACTCTGGCGGGAAGCTTGGCCGGAAACCCATACAAGGACAGGGGATGTGCCAGCCTGCCAACCCCACCCCTCAGGTGGGGGAGGCGAGGTGAAGCACATCTCGGGGCTCTCGCCATCTTGAAGATGGGAGGCCCTACCCTATCAGGATTAGGCTACTGCCCCCCTCCCACAGGAGAGGGGCAGGATAGGGGGTGTACCCACCCCAGACCCATTGGTCCCTGGCCTTCACCTACCTGTAACGCCCCTAAATCTAGTATTTAGGGGCACCCTGAACCTTCCTTCCCCAGATTCCAGATTCCGAAACTACAAGAAGAGCGAGAAGAAAGGAAGACCTGCCCTGCAGCTGCAAAGGAGAGGGAGACACCAACTGCTTTGGCCCCAGCCCTACCGGCCTGTCGACCTCGGACTTGCTCCTGCTCCAAACCCGGCCTCTCTTGTGGCCAGCAACCTCAGAAACCCCGGAGGACCTGGCTATCTTTGAACTCTAATCCCCTGGGACTCCCATGAGTAGAGGCTCTACTCAGAACCTACCTTTCACCCCTGGCAGCAGCCCGGAACCGTGATCCCAGCCCACTCTGCACCCGCCAAGCCTGCCCGGTGCCGGAGTGAACTAAACCCACGAGGACGACCCCACGGCGACTGTGACCCCGAGTCCGGCACTCAAGGACTCCCCTCGACTATCCTGAAGAAGCTTGCAGCCTCAGAACAGAGTGCCACCCCAACCGCGATCAACAAGAGGGTAAGATTTCCGACATGAAAAGGCACCCCTGCACCCGGCGCCCCACGGCCCACTGTGCCCAATCCCGGGGTACCTACCTATCCTCCAACTATCTAACTTACCCCTCGAAGTGGTGGTGGCACCCGAAGAGTCCTCGTCCCCGAGCCTGCAGTCTTTTTCCAAACCGGAGATTTCCCATAGAAATCAATCGAGCGCCCGACGGCTCAAAAGCACCCTGCAGCCAGCCGCCCGAGTGGCCCTGGCAGTGAAAACTCTACTCTAACCCACTTCCCCACTTGCCCTGAGTAAGTGACCAGGAGCCCAGCTCCCACAGCCGCGTGGCTTGCCCGACAGCAGCCACCAACCCAGGCCCCCCTATCCCTCGTAGGATAACATTGGGCCTAACTCTCTCTGCACCCGGCCGTCCTGAAACCGCTGAGGGTGAACTGACTGTACCTACCCGACACTGGGGGACCCCGGAGTCTATGCCCAGAACTTCAACTCTGCCAGTCGAGTACTTACCCTTAAACCGCTAACTTCATTTTCCTCATAGGGTAACATTGACTGGCTTCTTCTTGGAAATTCTTCTAAGTGTGAACTTTTCAAAACTCAAAATATTCACCAAAAATCAGCCGAGTACCAAAAAAGAACTTACTCACCTGCTCTTAGGTGAGGTCCCAGTGCTGGATCTTGGTGCCCAGCACTGACTCTGAAAAGTACCCACAACTATACTTACCTTTAACTCATTTTTCTTCCATAGGAAGCCATTGAATGCTTTTCTGTGAAATTTCTTCTAAGTGTTGATTTCTGTAATTTCTAAATATTCCTCAAAAATCGTATAACATCTGAAAACGTAATTACTTACCTGTTTTGGATAAATGTCCCAGTACTGAGTCCAGACACCCAGTACTGGATTACAAACGTAACGATAACCTACTGTACCTGTAACCTACATTTCCTTCCATAGGGAATCATTGATTGTTTGCTCTGAAATATTTTCTAAGTGCTCACTTTTGAAATAGCTACATATTAGTTAAAAATCATTACCGTACCAAAGTCGACTTTTAACAGCTGATTCTGAGAACTGACCCAGGACTGGATCTAGGATCCAGGCCTGGAATTACAAAAGTAATCTAAAAAGTAATCTGTTGCATATAACTTGAATTTATCATTGAGCTCAATGTATTGTGTTTAGAAATAGAGTTGCCTACTGCAACTATTTGTAACTGTTTACTAAAAAGTCAATTGCACATACAAAAGTATTTTTATGAAACATCTCCTGTCGAGAAAGTATATTTTAATTCCAAGTGTTGGTTCTAAAATAAAACAAGCATATATTTTTTATATACAAACCATTGGCCTAGAGTTCAGTCATTGAGTGTGTGGAACTTTTTGCTGACTGAGTGTGTACAATAAATGCTTTACACGTCCTCTGATACTGCCTTACTGCTCGACCAGGCTACCACTTTGGAGAGTAAGGTTATATCTAACTTTAACCTCTGTTAAACCCTTGGGGTCTGTGGACTCTGTACACCCTGTACCTATTAAGGAACAGTATATACAGAGCCACTTTCTCACATTGGTGGATCAGCGGTGGGATACAAACTTGCATTTGTTGGACTACCTGGTTACCATCTGACCACACGACAGAACTCCTAAAAATTGCCTTTAGAATTCTGATTGGTCTTTCCAAAATTGCTAAAAGTCTTGCTAGGGCCTTGCTTAAGTCCCATTAGAATTTTAGAAAAATAAAAATCACTATAGTCAGGGTAGAGCGTTAGAACTGTCAGGTTAGAATGTCTCAAACAAACCCAGCTATTAGTGATAATAATAACATGGACCTAGTGGAGGAGCTCGACCTCACACCTTACTTACACTTGTCTTTCAAGGAATTGAGGTCCTTATGCAAACTTAAAAATTTACAAATGGGCCTGCATCCAACCAAACTAGGACTCCAGGAGCTCTTGGCTGAGTATGCTAAGGACCACCCATCTGAACATGGTGATGGCCAGTCAGATGAGGAAAGGGAAGCAGCGGAGGTTGACAACAACCCCCCCCCCCATGCTATTCCCTAGGGAGGGGAGGGCACCCATACCCTCCAATCCAAGGATTAGCATCTGGGAACCTAGAGACTACACAGGTGGCTCTGGTCCCAGAGAGAACACTGGGGGACCCCCCAGTGAAGAGGACAGCCTTGTGAGGCTGGCCAAAAGATTAGAGCTAGAGTCCAGGCTCCTGGCTCTAGAAAAAGAAAGGAGAGAGATGGGTTTAGCACCCATCAATGGTGGCAGCAATAATAAAAATAAGGATAGGGAGGAAACTTCTGACCTTAAAATCCCCAAAGGGATTGTCCCTAAATTTGAGGAAGGTGATGATATCACAAAATGGTTCACAGCCTTTGAGAGGGCTTGTGATATCAGAAAAGTGAAGAAACCTCTCTGGGGGGCACTCCTGTGGGAACTGTTCTCTGGTAACTGCAGAGACAGGCTTCTGACCCTTTCTGGGCCAGAGGCAGGATCCTATGACCTCATGAAGAAAGCTCTGATTGAGGGATTTGGATTCACCACTGAGGAGTATAGAATTAGATTCAGGGGGGCTCACAAAACCCAGACCCAGTCCTGGATTGATTTTGTAGATTTCTCAGTGAAGACACTGGATGGTTGGTTAGCTGGACATGGTGTGCAGGATTTTAATGGATTGTACAATTTATTCATGAAGGAACATATTTTGAGTAACTGCACAAATGAAAAGTTGCATCAGCGTTTGGTAGACCTAGGTCTAATTTCTCCCCAAGAATTGGGAAAGAAGGCAGACCACTGGGTCAAGACTAGGGTGACTAAGACAACCACTGGGGGTGACCAAAAGAAAGTGGTCCCAAAACCTCCCCAGGGGAAAGGTGGTGAGAATCCCCAAGATAAAAAGTTTGAGTCTTCCAAAGGGCCCCAAAAACCTGTTCAGGTGGGTGGGACCCAAACTACTCCCTATGTGCCCCAACCATATAGGGGGAAGAACTTTGATCCCTTAAAGGCCTGGTGTAATACCTGCAAGAAGCAAGGACACTTAACTGTAGCTTGCCCCCACAACAAAGCCCCTAAGGCACCCAGTACAGCTACTCCTGGGCCAGCAATCATACAAATGGGATCAGAGGTGTACCCTGAGCAAATCTGGGAACACACTGAAGCCAGTCTAGTCTCCTTGGGAGAAGTAGAGGTTGCCACCGTAGCTGTGTGGCCACCCAACTTAAAGAAATACTTGCAGTACCCCTGGGTGAATGGAACTAGGGTAGAAGCTCTGAGGGATACAGGTGCCAGTGTCACTATGGTGAAAGACACACTGGTTTCCCCTGAGCAATACTTGATTGGGAAGTCTTACCCAGTCACAAACGCTGACAGTGTCACCACCAGTCATCCCATGGCCATGGTGACATTAGGCTGGGGTGGGGGGGTTACTGGCCTGAAACAGGTAGTGGTCTCTCCAAAGTTGCCAGCTGCCTGTCTGCTTGGAAATGATCTGGAAACCTCAGCCTGGGCTGAGGTTGAACTGAAGGCCCATGCAGCCATGCTGGGCATCCCTGAATTGGTGTGTGTGCAAACCAGAGCACAGAGCAAGAGGAAGGGTGAAAACGTAGGTCTGAAGCCTGGAATAATGGCCCAGCCAACCAAGAGAAAAGGAAAGAAGACTGGGGAACCAGCTTCTACACAGCAAACCATCCAGGACCCCCCTCCCCAGGGAGAGGATTTGGATATCCCTGAGGGAAATGAGTCCATGGAGCTTGACCCTTACCAGGTTGAACTCTTGGGCCCAGGGGGACCCTCTAGGGAAGAGCTGTGCCAGGGTCAGCGAGACTGTCCCACTCTTGAAAGCCTGAGGCAGCAAGCTGTTTCAGAAGCCAGGGGAGATGTCAGTGGTACCCACAGAGCTTATTGGGAAGAGGGATTACTGTATGCTGAGGCAAGAAACCCCACTCCTGGAGCCACCAGGAGGGTGGTAGTGCCACAGAAGTACAGGGAGTTCCTCCTAACTTTGGCTCATGACATCCCCCTAACTGGACATCTGGGGCAATCCAAAACTTGGGAAAGGCTAGTGAGTCACTTCTACTGGCCCCAGATGCACCAAAAGGTGAAGGAGTTTGTCAGCTCCTGTGTCACCTGTCAGGCCAGTGGTAAGACAGGTGGCCACCCAAAGGCCCCCCTCATTCCACTACCAGTGGTGGGGGTCCCCCTTGAAAGGGTAGGAGTGGACATTGTGGGTCCACTTGAGCCACCCACAGCCTCAGGGAACAAATTTATTCTAGTGGTAGTGGATCATGCCACTAGGTACCCTGAAGCAATTCCCCTTAGGACTACTACAGCTCCTGCAGTAGCCAAGGCCCTCCTGGGTGTCTTCACCAGGGTGGGTTTTTCTAAGGAGGTGGTTTCAGACAGAGGTTCCAACTTCATGTCTGCTTACCTAACACACATGTGGAAGGAGTGTGGGGTGCAGTATAAGTTTACTACCCCCTACCACCCACAAACCAATGGCCTTGTTGAGAGATTCAACAAGACATTGAAAGGTATGATCATGGGGCTCCCTGAAAAACTCAAAAGGAGATGGGATGTCCTGTTACCATGCCTGCTTTTCGCTTACAGAGAAGTGCCACAGAAGGGAGTAGGTTTCTCACCCTTTGAACTTCTGTTTGGTCATCCTGTAAGGGGACCACTTTGTCTTGTAAAAGAGGGCTGGGAGAGGCCTCTTCAAGAACCCAAACAAGACATAGTGGACTATGTGCTTGGCCTAAGGTCCAGAATGGCTGAGTACATGGAAAAAGCATCCAAGAACCTTGAGGCCAGCCAGGAGCTCCAGAAGCACTGGTATGACCAAAAAGCTGCACTGGTTGAATTTCAACCTGGGCAACAGGTGTGGGTTTTGGAGCCAGTGGCACCAAGGGCTCTCCAAGATGAATGGAGTGGCCCTTACCCTATCCTAGAAAGAAAGAGTGAGGTCACCTATCTAGTTGACCTGGGCACTAGCAGGACACCCAAGAGGGTCATCCATGTGAACCGCCTCAAGCTCTACAATGACAGGGCTGACATCACCATGCTGATGGTGACTGATGAGGAACAGGAAGCAGAGAGTGAACCTCTCCCTGACCTCCTCTCTTACAGCCCAAAGGATGGGTCAATGGATGGTGTGATCTTATCAGACACCCTCTCTGCCCAACAGCAAACTGACTGCAAGCAAGTCTTGCAGCAGTATGCTAGCCTCTTCTCCCTGACCCCTGGTCTGACCAACTGGTGTACCCATGATGTGGACACTGGTGACAATGCACCTGTCAAAAACAAAATCTATCGACAGTCAGACCAGGTCAAGGAGAGCATCAAAGCTGAGGTCAGCAAGATGCTGGAGTTAGGGGTCATTGAACCCTCTGAGAGCCCCTGGGCCAGCCCAGTGGTTCTAGTCCCCAAACCTCATCAACAGGGTGAAAAGAGAGAGATGAGGTTCTGTGTGGACTATAGAGGGCTCAACTCTGTCACCAAGACAGATGCTCACCCTATCCCAAGAGCAGATGAACTGATAGATAAATTAGGGGCTGCCCAATTCCTCAGTACCTTTGACTTAACTGCAGGGTATTGGCAGATTGGCATGGCCCCAGGAGCAAAAGAGAAAACAGCATTCTCCACCCCTGATGGACATTATCAGTTTACTGTGATGCCCTTTGGGTTAAAGAATGCCCCTGCCACTTTCCAGAGGCTGGTGAACCATGTCCTGGCTGGGCTGGAGTCCTTTAGTGCAGCTTATCTTGATGATATTGCTGTCTTTAGCTCCACCTGGCAGGATCACCTGATCCACCTTGGAAAAGTTTTAGAGGCCCTGCACAATGCAGGCCTCACTATCAAGGCATTCAAATGCCAGATAGGGCAGGGCACTGTGGTGTACCTGGGCCACCTTGTAGGTGGAGGCCAGGTACAGCCCTTACAACCTAAGATCCAGGCCATCATGGACTGGATAGCTCCAACAACCCAGACCCAATTCAGGGCATTCCTTGGCTTGACTGGATACTACAGGAGGTTTGAGAAGGGGTATGGGTCCATTGTGACCCCCCTTACAGAACTCACCTCCAAGAAAATGCTCAAGAAAGTGAACCGGACAGTTAGTTGCCAAAAGGCTTTTGACACCCTGAAAGAAGCAATGTGCTCAGCACCAATTCTAAAAGCTCCAGATTATGCCAAGCAGTTCATAGTGCAGACTGATGCCTCTGAGCTAGGGATAGGAGCGGTCCGATCCCAGACCAATGATGAAGGCCAGGACCAACCTGTTGCTTTTATAAGCAGGAGGCTACTCCCCAGAGAGCAGCGTTGGAGTGCCATTGAGAGGGAGGCCTTTGCTGTGGTTTGGTCCCTGAAGAAGTTGAGGCCATACCTGTTTGGTACTCACTTCCTGGTTCAAACTGATCACAGACCTCTCAGATGGCTAATGCAGATGAAAGGGGAAAATCCAAAGCTATTAAGGTGGTCCATCTCCCTACAGGGAATGGACTTTGAAGTGGAACATAGACCAGGGACTGCCCATGCCAATGCAGATAGACTTTCCAGGTTCTTCCACTTAGACAATGAAGACTCCGTAGGACAAGGTTAGTCTCATCACCTTTCGTTGGGGGGGGGGGGGGTTGTGTGAGAAAGTGCCCTCTTTCTTGCATGGTATGCCCCCACTTTTTTCTAAATTGCTGACTGTACTTTGACTGAGTGTACCCTGGACTCCTGCCAATCAGGTGCCCAGGGCCTATGTTCCTTCCTTAAACACACAAACTCCAAATTGGCAAACCCTGGCCACATGTCAGTCCCTAGTAAATGGTACCCTAGGTACCCAGGGCCTTGTGACCAGGGAAGGCCCCTAAGGGCTGCAGCACTCATTTTGCCACCCTTAGGGGCCCTGTACCCTTACACACACACACTGCCTTTGCAGGCTGAGTGTCTGGGTGCAGGACAAAATGAAGAGTCAACATGGCACACATCCCTGTGTGCCATGCCCAACACCCACACTGCCAAGACATATGTCAGTCACCCCTCTGGCTGGGTGCATAATGCCCATGGTGTGGGCACAGGAGCAGGAGCCCTGTGCCCCTAAAGTACCTAGGTCCATTCCCGGGCACTGTAAGTGGAGTGCTGCCATTTAAGAGTACATGGTGCTGAGAGCTCGTCAAACACGAGCTCCACAGCACCATAATGGCAACACTAAAGACTGGGAAGTTTGGTATCAAACTTCTCAGCACATTAAACCCACACTGATGCCAGTGTGAGATTTAATGTACCAAGCACCCCAGAGGGCATCTTAGAGATGCCCTCCTACAACTAACCTACAATCCACGTCTGCTCTGAGGCTGCCCAGGCTGCCACACAGCAGACACGTTGCTGGACCCCTGGGTGGGAGAGCCCCTGCTCTCCCGGGCCTGCAACAATGCACATCCTGGGTGAGGTGATAGATCTCCTCCCCCAGGATGAGCAAAGGGAAGCTTCAAAGGCCTGCCGCCTCTAGGAGTTTCCCCAGGCCACTGCAACCCCCCACTCTGGCGGGAAGCTTGGCCGGAAACCCCATACAAGGACAGGGGATGTGCCAGCCTGCCAACCCCACCACTCAGGTGGGGGAGGCGAGGTGAAGCACATCTCCGGGCTCTCGCCATCTTGAAGATGGGAGGCCCTACCCTATCAGGATTAGGCTACTGCCCCCCTGCCACAGGAGAGGGGCAGGATAGGGGGTGAACCCACCCCAGGACAAGGACCCATTGGTCCCTGGCCTTCACCTACCTGTAACGCCCCTAAATCTAGTATTTAGGGGCACCCTGAACCTTCCTTCCCCAGATTCCAGATTCCGAAACTACAAGAAGAGCGAGAAGAAAGGAAGACCTGCCCTGCAGCTGCAAAGGAGAGGGAGACACCAACTGCTTTGGCCCCAGCCCTACCGGCCTGTCGACCTCGGACTTGCTCCTGCTCCAAACCCGGCCTCTCTTGTGGCCAGCAACCTCAGAAACCCCGGAGAACCTGGCTACCTTTGAACTCTAATCCCCTGGGACTCCCATGAGTAGAGGCTCTACTCAGAACCTACCTTTCACCCCTGGCAGCAGCCCGGAACCGCGATCCCAGCCCACTCTGCACCCGCCAAGCCTGGCCGGTGCCGGAGTGAACTAAACCCACGAGGACGACCCCACGGCGACTGTGACCCCGAGTCCGGCACCCAAGGACCCCCCTCGACTATCCTGAAGAAGCTTGCAGCCTCAGAACAGAGTGCCACCCCAACAGCGATCAACAAGAGGGTAAGATTTCCGACATCAAAAGGCACCCCTGCACCCGGCGCCCCACGGCCCTCTGTGCCCAATCCCGGGGTACCTACCTATCCTCCAACTATCCAACTTACCCCTCGAAGTGGTGGTGGCACCCGAAGAGTCCTCGTCCCCGAGCCTGCAGTCTTTTTCCAAACCGGAGATTTCCCTTAGAAATCAATTGAGCGCCCGACGGCTCAAAAGCACCCTGCAGCCAGCCGCCCGAGTGGCCCTGGCAGTGAAAACTCTACTCTAACCCACTTCCCCACTTGCCCTGAGTAAGTGACCAGGAGCCCAGCTCCCACAGCCGCGTGGCTTGCCCGACAGCAGCCACCAACCCAGGCCCCTCTATCCCTCGTAGGATAACATTGGGCCTAACTCTCTCTGCACCCGGCCATCCTGAAACCGCTGAGGGTGAACTGACTGTACCTACCCGACACTGGGGGACCCCTGAGTGTATGCCCAGAACTTCAACTCTGCCAGTCGAGTACTTACCCTTAAACCGCTAACTTCATTTTCCTCATAGGGTAACATTGACTGGCTTCTTCTTGGAAATTCTTCTAAGTGTGAACTTTTCAAAACTCAAAATATTCACCAAAAATCAGCCGAGTACCAAAAACGAATTTACTCACCTGCTCTTAGGTGAGCTCCCAGTGCTGGATCTTGGTGCCCAGCACTGACTCTGAAAAGTACCCACAACTATACTTACCTTTAACTCATTTTTCTTCCATAGGAAACCATTGAATGCTTTTCTGTGAAATTTCTTCTAAGTGTTGATTTCTGTAATTTCTAAATATTCCTCAAAAATCGTATAACATCGGAAAACGTAATTACTTACCTGTTTTGGATAAATGTCCCAGTACTGAGTCCAGACACCCAGTACTGGATTACAAACGTAACGATAACCTACTGTACCTGTAACCTACATTTCCTTCCATAGGGAATCATTGATTGTTTGCTCTGAAATATTTTCTAAGTGCTCACTTTTGAAATAGCTACATATTAGTTAAAAATCATTACAGTACCAAAGTCGACTTTTAACAGCTGATTCTGAGAACTGACCCAGGACTGGATCTAGGATCCAAGCCTGGAATTACAAAAGTAATCTACAAAGTAATCTGTTGCATATAATCTGAATTTATCATTGAGCTCAATGTATTGTGTTTAGAAATAGAGTTGCCTACTGCAACTATTTGTAACTGTTTACTAAAAAGTCAATTGCACATACAAAAGTATTTTTATGAAACATCTCCTGTCGAGAAAGTATATTTTAATTCCAAGTGTTGGTTCTAAAATAAAACAAGCATATATTTTTTATATACAAACCATTGGCCTAGAGTTCAGTCATTGAGTGTGTGGAACTATTTGCTGACTGAGTGTGTACAACAAATGCTTTACACGTCCTCTGATACTGCCTTACTGCTCGACCAGGCTACCACTTTGGAGAGTAAGGTTATATCTAACTTTAACCTCTGTTAAACCCTTGGGGTCTGTGGACTCTGTACACCCTGTACCTATTAAGGAACAGTATATACAGAGCCACTTTCTCACATTGGTGGATCAGCGGTGGGATACAAACTTGCATTTGTTGGACTACCTGGTTACCATCTGACCACACGACAGAGCTCCTAAAAATTGCCTTTAGAATTCTGATTGGTCTTTCCAAAATTACTAAAAGTCTTGCTAGGGCCTTGCTTAAGTCCCATTAGAATTTTGGAAAAACAAAAGTCACTATGGTCAGGGTAGAGGGTTAGAACTGTCAGGTTAGAATGTCTCAAACAAACCCAGCTATTAGTGATAATAATAACATGGACCTGGTGGAGGAGCTCGACCTCACATCTTACTTACACTTGTCTTTCAAGGAATTGAGGTCCTTATGCAAAATTAAAAATTTACAAATGGGCCTGCATCCAACCAAACTAGGGCTCCAGGAGCTCTTGGCTGAGTATGCTAAGGACCACCCATCTGAACATGGTGATGGCCAGGCAGATGAGGAAAGGGAAGCAGAGGAGGTTGACAACAACCCCCCCCCCATGCTATTCCCTAGGGAGGAGAGGGCACCCATACCCTCCAATCCAAGGATTAGCATCTGGGAACCTAGAGACTACACAGGTGGCTCTGGTCCCAGAGAGAACACTGGGGGCCCCCCCAGTGAAGAGGACAGCCTTGTGAGGCTAGCCAAAAGATTAGAGCTAGAGTCCAGGCTCCTGTATCTAGAAAAAGAAAGGAGAGAGATGGGTTTAGCACCCATCAATGGTGGCAGCAATAATAAAAATAAGGATAGGGAGGAAACTTCTGACCTTAAAATCCCCAAAGGGATTGTCCCTAAATTTGAGGAAGGTGATGATATCACAAAATGGTTCACAGCCTTTGAGAGGGCTTGTGATATCAGAAAAGTGAAGAAACCTCTCTGGGGGGCACTCCTGTGGGAACTGTTCTCTGGTAACTGCAGAGACAGGCTTCTGACCCTTTCTGGGTCAGAGGCAGGATCCTATGACCTCATGAAGAAAGCTCTGATTGAGGGATTTGTATTCACCACTGAGGAGTATAGAATTAGATTCAGGGGGGCTCACAAAACCCAGACCCAGTCCTGGATTGATTTTGTAGATTTCTCAGTGAAGACACTGGATGGTTGGTTAGCTGGACATGGTGTGCAGGATTTTAATGGATTGTACAATTTATTCATGAAGGAACATATTTTGAGTAACTGCACAAATGAAAAGTTGCATCAGCATTTGGTAGACATAGGTCTAATTTCTCCCCAAGAATTGGGAAAGAAGGCAGACCACTGGGTCAAGACTAGGGTGACTAAGACAACCACTGGGGGTGACCAAAAGAAAGTGGTCCCAAAATCTCCCCAGGGGAAAGGTGGTGAGAATCCCCAAGATAAAAAGTTTGAATCTTCCAAAGGGCCCCAAAAACCTGTTCAGGTGGGTGGGACCCAAACTACTCCCTATGTGCCCCAACCATATAGGGGGAAGAACTTTGATCCCTTAACGGCCTGGTGTAATACCTGCAAGAAGCAAGGACACTTAACTGTAGCTTGCCCCCACAACAAAGCCCCTAAGGCACCCAGTACAGCTACTCCTGGGCCAGCAAGCATACAAATGGGATCAGAGGTGTACCCTGAGCAAATCTGGGAACACACTGAAGCCAGTCTAGTCTTCTTGGGAGAAGTGGAGTTTGCCACTGTAGCTGTGTGGCCACCCAACTTAAAGAAATACTTGCAGTATCCCTGGGTGAATGGAACTAGGGTAGAAGCTCTGAGGGATACAGGTGCCAGTGTCACTATGGTGAAAGACACACTGGTTTCCCCTGAGCAATACTTGATTGGGAAGTCTTACCCAGTCACCAACGCTGACAGTGTCACCACTAGTCATCCCATGGCCATGGTAACATTAGGCTGGGGGGGGGGGGTTACTGGCCTGAAACAGGTAGTGCCACAGAAGTACAGGGAGTTCTTCCTAACTTTGGCTCATGACATCCCCCTAGCTGGACATCTGGGGCAATCCAAAACTTGGGAAAGGCTAGTGAGTCACTTCTACTCGCCCCAGATGCACCAAAAGGTGAAGGAGTTTGTCAGCTCCAGTGTCACCTGTCAGGCCAGTGGCAAGACAGGTGGCCACCCAAAGGCCCCCCTCATTCCACTACCAGTGGTGGGGGTCCCCCTTGAAAGGGTAGGAGTGGACATTGTGGGTCCACTTGAGCCACCCACAGCCTCAGGGAACACATTTATTCTAGTGGTAGTGGATCATGCCACTAGGTACCCTGAAGCAATTCCCCTTAGGACTACTACAGCTCCTGCAGTAGCCAAGGCCCTCCTGGGTGTCTTCACCAGGGTGGGATTTCCTAAGGAGGTGGTTTCAGACAGAGGTTCCAACTTCATGTCTGCTTACCTAACACACATGTGGAAGGAGTGTGGGGTGCAGTATAAGTTTACTACCCCCTACCACCCACAAACCAATGGCCTTGTTGAGAGATTCAACAAGACATTGAAAGGTATGATCATGGGGCTCCCTGAAAAACTGAAAAGGAGAAGGGATGTCCTGTTACCATGCCTGCTTTTTGCTTACAGAGAAGTGCCACAGAAGGGCGTACGTTTCTCACCCTTTGAACTTCTGTTTGGTCATCCTGTAAGGGGACCACTTTGTCTTGTAAAATAGGGCTGGGAGAGGCCTCTTCAAGAACCCAAACTAGACATAGTGGACTATGTGCTTGGCCTAAGGTCTAGAATGGCTGAGTACATGGAAAAAGCATCCAAGAACCTTGAGGCCAGCCAGGAGCTCCAGAAGCACTGGTATGACCAAAAAGCTGCACTGGTTGAATTTCAACCTGGGCAACAGGTGTGGGTTTTGGAGCCAGTGGCACCAAGGGCTCTCCAAGATAAATGGAGTGGCCCTTACCCTATCCTAGAAAGAAAGAGTGAGGTCACCTATCTAGTTGACCTGGGCACTAGCAGGACACCCAAGAGGGTCATCCATGTGAACCGCCTCAAGCTCTACAATGACAGGGCTGACATCACCATGCTGATGGTGACTGATGAGGAACAGGAAGCAGAGAGTGAACCTCTCCCTGACCTCCTCTCTTACAGCCCAAAGGATGGGTCAGTGGATGGTGTGATCTTATCAGACACCCTCTCTGCCCAACAGCAAACTGACTGCAAGCAAGTCTTGCAGCAGTATGCTAGCCTCTTCTCCCTGACCCCTGGTCTGACCAACTGGTGTACCCATGATGTGGACACTGGTGACAATGCACCTGTCAAAAACAAAATCTATCGACAGTCAGACCAGGTCAAGGAGAGCATCAAAGCTGAGGTCAGCAAGATGCTGGAGTTAGGGGTCATTGAACCCTCTGAGAGCCCCTGGGCCAGCCCAGTGGTTCTAGTCCCCAAACCTCATCAACAGGGTGAAAAGAGAGAGATGAGGTTCTGTGTGGACTATAGAGGGCTCAACTCTGTCACCAAGACAGATGCTCACCCTATCCCAAGAGCAGATGAACTGATAGATAAATTAGGGGCTGCCCAATTCCTCAGTACCTTTGACTTAACTGCAGGGTATTGGCAGATTGGCATGGCCCCAGGTGCAAAAGAGAAAAGAGCATTCTCCACCCCTGATGGACATTATCAGTTTACTGTGATGCCCTTTGGGTTAAAGAATGCCCCTGCCACTTTCCAGAGGCTGGTGAACCATGTCCTGGCTGGGCTGGAGTCCTTTAGTGCAGCTTATCTTGATGATATTGCTGTCTTTAGCTCCACCTGGCAGGATCACCTGATCCACCTTGGAAAAGTTTTAGAGGCCCTGCACAATGCAGGCCTCACTATCAAGGCATCCAAATGCCACATAGGGCAGGGCACTGTGGTGTACTTGGGCCACCTTGTAGGTGGAGGCCAGGTACAGCCCTTACAACCTAAGATCCAGGCCATCATGGACTGGATAGCTCCAACAACCCAGACCCAAGTCAGGGCATTCCTTGGCTTGACTGGATACTACAGGAGGTTTGTGAAGGGGTATGGGTCCATTGTGACCCCCCTCACAGAACTCACCTCCAAGAAAATGCCCAAGAAAGTGAACTGGACAGTTAGTTGCCAAAAGTCTTTTGACACCCTGAAAGAAGCAATGTGGTCAGCACCAATTCTAAAAGCTCCAGATTATGCCAAGCAGTTCATAGTGCAGACTGATGCCTCTGAGCTAGGGATAGGAGCGGTCCTATCCCAGACCAATGATGAAGGCCAAGACCAACCTGTTGCTTTTATAAGCAGGAGGCTACTCTCCAGAGGGCAGCGTTGGAGTGCCACTGAGAGGGAGGCCTTTGCTGTGGTTTGGTCCTTGAAGAAGTTGAGGCCATACCTGTTTGGTACTCACTTCCTGGTTCAAACTGACCACAGACCTCTCAGATGACTAATGCAGATGAAAGGGGAAAATCCAAAGCTATTAAGGTGGTCCATCTCCCTACAGGGAATGGACTTTGAAGTGGAACATAGACCAGGGACTGCCCATGCCAATGCAGATGGACTTTCCAGGTTCTTCCACTTAGACAATGAAGACTCCATAGGACAAGGTTATTCTCATCACCTTTCATTTTGGGGGGGGGGGTTGTGTGAGAATGTGCCCTCTTTCTTGCATGGTATGCTCCCACTTATTGCTAAATTGCTGACTGTACTTTGGACTGAGTGTACCCTGGACTCCTGCCAATCAGGTGCCCAGGGCCTATGTTCCTTCCTTAATCACACAAACTCCAAATTGGCAAACCCTGGCCACATGTCAGTCCCTAGTAAATGGTACCCTAGGTACCCAGGGCCTTGTGACCAGGGAAGGTTCTATGGGCTGCAGCACTCATTGTGCCACCCTTAGGGGCCCTGTACCCTTACAAACACACAGCCTTTGCAGGCTGAGTGTCTGGGTGCAGGACAAAATGAAGAGTCGACATGGCACACATCCCTGTGTGCCACGCCCAACACCCACACTGCCAAGACATATGTCAGTCACCCCTCTGGCTGGGTGCTTTATGCCCATGGTGTGGGCACAGGAGCAGGAGCCCTGTGCCCCTACAGTACCCAGGTCCATTCCCGGGCACTGTAAGTGCAGTGCTGCCATTTCAGAGTACATGGTGCGGAGAGCTCGTCAAACACGAGCTTCACAGCACCATAATGGCAACACTAAAGACTGGGAAGTTTGGTATCAAACTTCTCAGCACATTAAACCCACACTGATGCCAGTGTGAGATTTAATGTACCAAGCACCCCAGAGGGCATCTTAGAGATGCCCTCCTACAACTAACTGTTGGGTGTGCTAACCACGTTCCTTGCGCAGAACCTGGAATGAAGGTTCCGTGCAGAGAACGTGGAACGGACTTGGACGGCAGTTGCTGCCGGGGGGACTGCTGAGCTGGACGTGAATAAAGAGGTTTCACCATACCTGCGTCCTCGTCCTCTTTTCACTGGCGACGGGCTGGTCCAGCGTCCAGTCTCCCTTCCTGCGGGTCCTCCGACTCTGCCGTCCTTCCTGCTTGGAGCGGTATTCATGGCGCATGAGAATTGAGTGAGCTTCGATAAGCCCAGAAGTCGGTGGACCCGGATCCTTTCCTGTCGTTGCTTCTCATACCGATCTTCACTTGGTGAGACGTCTGTTTGTGTATTTCCTGCTGTGACACTTGAGTTCCGGTTGTTGCTTCGGCGCGTATACCGACGCGCGGCCTCATCGCGAGCGCCACCGCGTGTTCGTCTCTAGTCCGCTTCATTGTTTACTGTTACCCTGGCAACTGTTGCACGTTCTAAGCATGCGTTTCAATCGAAGATTGTACATGGATTTCACTGCATAGTCATTTCAAGCGCTACTGATTATTATTTATTTCAGCTTGAATTGGAGAAAGAAAGCAATGTGTGTTGAACAATAATTATTGAAAACTGACATTTGTTGAACAGTGGTTATCTTAAGTGGCAGCAACTCACCCACGCAAGATTACCAATGGATAACATTGTCGCTCCACCTCCATTTTTACAGTCACCTGGTCCTCCTCCTATGCTATGGCAACAATGGAAGGACACATTCGAAGCTTATCTTGAGGCAATCGATGGCGATACTTTCACTTCTAAAAAAAAGAAAGCGTTACTCATGTACAATGTAGGTGCTGAGGCCAGGTCGATTTTGCAAACTCTACCTCTGGAGTCAGTTTGGATGTGCACCAGTGGAGAGGAGGATGGCAATTCACTAGTTGTTGATGATTATGCTTCGCTAATAAAAACTCTTGACAAAAGATTTAATCCTAAGCGCAACGTAGTTCTGGAGCGACATAAATTTTTGCAGCGCGCACAGATGCCTGGTGAATCTATAGATGACTTTGTTGCTGCTCTCAGAATTTTGGCTGTCAAGTGTAACTACAGGGAATTTCGTGATGAAATAATTCGCGATCAGCTGATTGAACGCACATGTGACAAGAAGGTTCAACAGAAACTTTTATCCTCAGATGATCCTGATTTAGAGACTGCTCTTATCTTAGCGAAGAGTGTTCTCAACTCTGTATGAAGGAGTTAAATACACCTGTATCAACATCTGATACCGCATCTTTATCTGAAGTCAAGCTGGTTACTACAAAAGCTCCCATCAAATCAATCAGGGGCACCAATACTAATGTTTCCCGTGTACCATCTGTGCCTAATTGCCCGAAAATGAGAGCCGAAGGACAACATCCTTCATGTTATCGTTGCGGCAGCACCTCTCATCTGGGAAATTTCAAGTTTTGTTTTGCTGTAAACCAGACTTGCTTCAAATGTGGGAAGAAGGGACATTTGGCACGCATGTGCAAAGGAACTCTAGCCCACAAGGTACCCCCACGTACTGTAAGGGCCATAGAAGAGGACTGTGTACACCAGTGTGAAGATGGTGAAAGTTATGAATTATTAATGCTATCTTCGTCATCTATACATGAAGAGGGTGTTGTAGAAATAGCTTCCATTGCAGAGTGTCAAAGAAGGAAAAACCCTGTGTGCACCATAAGTGTGAACGGAAAGGGCGTTAAATTTCTTGCCAATTCTGGTTCCCCTTTTACTCTCATCAATGTCAAGGATTTCAAAAGTTTGGGCGACATTCCTGTAGCTCACTCAAGTATAAGGATTTTTGCTTATGGTGGCAAAAGAGTGGAAGTAGTAGGCAAATTTAAGGGGAACCCTACGGCAGCTACTTTCCCATCTAAAGCTCTCTTGAAGGAGAAATATTGGGAGTTGATCAACACAAAGGTATTTCTTGCTACCAAACCCCTTTCGCTTTCTGACGAATTCATGAATATCAAATCTGTCCCTAGGCTAGAACATTTTTGGGATCTTGTAACCAAAGTTTTAGATAGGAAATTATTTTTCCAGATGCGGGTGGGAGCGTTGCCCTTAAATTCATTTGTAGCCCGGTGGGAACCTAAGAAAAGTAATTTACGCTCCTTCTGCAAATCCCAGGTGGAAACATTAGCGCATATGTTTTTTATCTGCCCTGCCTATTTGGCCCCGAGGCGTGTATGGTTGAAACCCGTTTGCCAACTATTGGGTACTAGACAGAGTGCTGAAGCAGGAAGACTTCTTCGCACCTGCACTGACCCGGTAATTGTTGTGGCTGTTGCTAAATTCCTGGGGTGGGCATGGATTATAAGAACCAAGTGTAACAGTTAGTAAAGTCAGATGTCCGGTATGTTACACCCAATGATTTTTTATCTTATGCATTTTTAAAACTTGTAAATATTTTAAACAGTATCGTTTTTATACTGTCTTTCTGCTAAATTTATTTGTGTATTCTGTACCTGTACTTGTTTTGTCTCGCTTTTATGACTTTTGTCGAATAAAGCTGTTTGGATTGGATTGGTTATGTGCGTTGGGAGTGATTGAACCCATAGAGGGGTCTGAATGGTTGTCACCTATTGTTTTAGCGCGCAAAGCTGATAAGTCTCTTAGGATGTGTGTGGACTTGCGTGATCTGAATGCTTGTATATGGGTGGATCATCAACCCCTACCGAACATTAATGAGATGTTGTCAACTTTAGAGGGTGCTAGGTATTTTTCTTCCCTTAACATATCTTCTGCTTACCACCAAATTGAACTGTGCAAAGACTCGAGACATCTCACATCATTTGTGACTCCTGATGGAGCTTTCCGCTATTTGCGTATGCCGTTTGCTTTGGCATCAGCTTCCGCAGTGTTCCAACGTCTCATGGGAAACCTATTCAAGAGCACTGCGGGGGTGGTGTTCTTTCAAGACGACATTCTTATTCACAGGAAGACCATTCAGGAGCACAATGCCAGAGTTAAGCACGTACTAGAAATTGTTAAGTCTAGTGGGTTGACATTAAGAAAAGATAAATGCAGATTTCTACAAGAAGGGGTAGATTACCTTGGTCACCATATCTCTGCTAGAGGAATTGAACCTAAAATAAAATTACTAGATGCTATTCAAAATGCTCCTGAACCTAAGAACAGGGATCAACTACGTTCTTTTCTGGGGCTAGTGGAGTACTACGCAAAATTTGTAGCTAATTTTTCTGATAGGACTGTATGTCTGCGTGGTCTCCTTAAGAAAAATGTGAAATATGTGTGGTCTGATCAATGTGCGTCTGATTTCAAGTTGCTGAAAGAAGCAATTGTACAAGCACAGCCACTTAAACTATTTAACATCAATGATCAATGCATTGTCGCCACTGACGCCAGTAATGTTGGACTTGGTGCCGTTTTAATGCAAATAGGGAAGAAATTATTGCTTTTGCTTCCAGAACACTCCGTGGTGCCGAAGGAACCTATTCTACCATTGAAAAGGAAGCTTTGGCGCTATGGTGGGGTGCACAGTATTTTCGAAATTTCCTGTGGGGCAATGATTTTGTTCTCAGGACCGACCACAAACCTTTGGTGGATCTTTTTACCACCAAAGGCGGGGGCAGAGCAACACCTCGTATTGCTAAATGGCAGTACAGACTCAACGAGTTCAATTATCGTTTGGAATATAATGCTGGGGTAAAGAATTGCGTGGCTGATTGTTTGTCAAGGTTGCCTCTTTCTGGAAATGTTGTAGAATCTGAAAATGATCATTTGGAAATGGTGTGTGCGGTCAGCGCTATAGCTGATACGGGAGCTGCTTTGTCTGAAGTTGATTGGAAACTGGCCATTTCTGAGGACGTTGAGCTCAGTAGGGTGATAGACTATGTAACCCTGGGTTGGCCTAATAGTACTACTATTCCTTCGGAATTAATTCCTTATTTGAGAGTTAGTGACGAGTTGTCTCTGGTTGATGGAATTTTGCGCAGGGGTGGGTTACTGGTTGTTACCTTGTCATTACGAAATAAGGTTTTAGAGTTAGCCCATGAAGGTCATTTGGGTATTCGGGCGATGAAGCGGAGAGTGAGGGAAGATTTTTGGTGGCCGGGTGTTGACAGGTCCATCGAACATTGTGTTAGAGATTGTGGTGCGTGTGTATTGAGTGACAAAACTCAGGTAACCTGCCCATCTTTTGTCAGTCCTATTCCTGTCAAAGAATCACCTTGGTGCAAATTGGCTTTTGATGTGGCTGGTCCATTCAGTGGTTTAGGGAGTTCTCCCAAGTATGTGCTAGTTTTAATTGATTACATGTCCAAGTGGCCAGAAGTCAAGTTTGTGGACGGAATCAACTCTGGTATCATTATCAAATTTTTTATGGAGGTTTTTCTTTGTGAGGGATTTCCGGAGGAATTAGTAACTGACAACGGTACCCAGTTGGTGTCTGCTAAAATGCAAGATTTTCTGAAGAAGCATGGCATCAAACATATACTCACCTCTCTTTACCATCCACGTAGTAATGGGTTAGTTGAGCGTTTCAATCGTGTTATCAAAGAGCAGTTACAGTTGGCCTCCATAAATGGTCTTGATTGGAGGTTAGTGATTTCGGACATGCTATGGGCGATAAGAACTACTCCACACTACAGTACTGGAATGTCTCCGTTTTCCTTGTTGAGAGGTAGAGTTGCGGGTTCCAAACTTAACAAAGATTGGATGTTAAGGAAGGTGATAGATTCACAAAGACTAGGGATGGTAGCTGATGTCAGAGCTGCTACTCAAGCCAGGTATGGATCTAATTGTCCCAAGCAGTCTTCAGTGTGTCAAGGAGACTGGGTAAGGATCAAGAAACCAGTGCTCGTTCGTAAAGGTTTTTCCCGGTTTTCTGCCCCTGTTAAGGTCAGTAAAGTGAGAGAACATGTGGTTGTTCTGGAAAATGGGAAGGTTTGGAATAAGTCTGCTGTTTCAGTTGTGCCTAAGCCAAAAGTTGAGTTTGTGAAAAACAAATTTGGTATCAACACTCGTGGTGCAACTCCAGTTCCTGGCATTGATGTTTCTAGGGGTTGCACATCTAGGAGCAATCTTGCTCCTCAACAAGGTCTTGTGAGGACTAAATTTCTCCCTGCCAGAACTAGATCATTCCCCGTCAAATTATAGGACTATGTTAGATTTTGATTAGGAGGGGTTGTGATTGTTGTATTTAATGAGGGTTGTTGTTTTTTTTGTGTAGGGAGGGGGGTGTGCTGGGTGTGCTAACCATGTTCCTTGCGGGGAACCTGGAATGAAGGTTCCGTGCAGAGAACGTGGAACGGAATTGGACGGCAGTTGCTGTCGGGGGGACTGCTGAGCTGGACGTGAATAAAGAGGTTTCACCATACCTGCGTCCTCGTCCTCTTTTCACTAACCTACAATCCACGTCTGCTCTGAGGCTGCCCAGGCTGCCACACAGCAGACATGTTGCTGGACCCCTGGGTGGGAGAGCCCCTGCTCTCCCGGGCCTGCAACAATGCACATCCTGGGTGAGGTGATAGATCTCCTCCCCCAGGATGAGCAAAGGGAAGCTTCAAAGGCCTGCCGCCTCTAGGAGTTTCCCCAGGCCACTGCAACCCCCCACTCTGGCGGGAAGCTTGGCCGGAAACCCCATACAAGGACAGGGGATGTGCCAGCCTGCCAACCCCACCCCTCAGGTGGGGGAGGCGAGGTGAAGCACATCTCCGGGCTCTCGCCATCTTGAAGATGGGAGGCCCTACCCTATCAGGATTAGGCTACTGCCCCCCTCCCACAGGAGAGGGGCAGGATAGGGGGTGTACCCACCCCAGGACAAGGACCCATTGGTCCCTGGCCTTCACCTAGCTGTAACGCCCCTAAATCTAGTATTTAGGGGCACCCTGAACCTTCCTTCCCCAGATTCCAGATTCCGAAACTACAAGAAGAGCGAGAAGAAAGGAAGACCTGCCCTGCAGCTGCAAAGGAGAGGGAGACACCAACTGCTTTGGCCCCAGCCCTACCGGCCTGTCGACCTCGGACTTGCTCCTGCTCCAAACCCGGCCTCTCTTGTGGCCAGCAACCTCAGAAACCCCGGAGGACCTGGCTACCTTTGAACTCTAATCCCCTGGGACTCCCATGAGTAGAGGCTCTACTCAGAACCTTCCTTTCACCCCTGGCAGCAGCCCGGAACCGCGATCCCAGCCCACTCTGCACCCGCCAAGCCTGGCCGGTGCCGGAGTGAACTAAACCCACGAGGACGACCCCACGGCGACTGTGACCCCGAGTCCGGCACCCAAGGACCCCCCTCGACTATCCTGAAGAAGCTTGCAGCCTCAGAACAGAGTGCCACCCCAACCGCGATCAACAAGAGGGTAAGATTTCCGACATCAAAAGGCACCCCTGCACCCGGCGCCCCGCGGCCCTCTGTGCCCAATCCCGGGGTACCTACCTATCCTCCAACTATCCAACTTACCCCTCGAAGTGGTGGTGGCACCCGAAGAGTCCTCGTCCCCGAGCCTGCAGTCTTTTTCCAAACCGGAGATTTCCCATAGAAATCAATTGAGTGCCCGACGGCTCAAAAGCACCCTGCAGCCAGCCGCCCGAGTGGCCCTGGCAGTGAAAACTCTACTCTAACCCACTTCCCCACTTGCCCTGAGTAAGTGACCAGGAGCCCACCTCCCACAGCCGCATGGCTTGCCCGACAGCAGCCACCAAGCCAGGCCCCCCTATCCCTCGTAGGATAACATTGGGCCTAACTCTCTCTGCACCCGGCCGTCCTGAAAGCGCTGAGGGTGAACTGACTGTACCTACCCGACACTGGGGGACCCCTGAGTCTATGCCCAGAACTTAAACTCTGCCAGTCGAGTACTTACCCTTAAACCGCTAACTTCATTTTCCTCATAGGGTAACATTGACTGGCTTCTTCTTGGAAATTCTTCTAAGTGTGAACTTTTCAAAACTCAAAATATTCACCAAAAATCAGCCGAGTACCAAAAACGAATTTACTCACCTGCTCTTAGGTGAGCTCCCAGTGCTGGATCTTGGTGCCCAGCACTGACTCTGAAAAGTACCCACAACTATACTTACCTTTAACTCATTTTTCTTCCATAGGAAACCATTGAATGCTTTTCTGTGAAATTTCTTTTAAGTGTTGATTTCTGTAATTTCTAAATATTCCTCAAAATCGTATAACATCTGAAAACGTAATTACTTACCTGTTTTGGATAAATGTCCCAGTACTGAGTCCAGACACTCAGTACTGGATTACAAACGTAACGATAACCTACTGTACCTGTAACCTACATTTCCTTCCATAGGGAATCATTGATTGTTTGCTCTGAAATATTTTCTAAGTGCTCACTTTTGAAATAGCTACATATTAGTTAAAAATCATTACAGTACCAAAGTCGACTTTTAACAGCTGATTCTGAGAACTGACCCAGGACTGGATCTAGGATCCAAGCCTGGAATTACAAAAGTAATCTACAAAGTAATCTGTTGCATATAATCTGAATTTATCATTGAGCTCAATATATTGTGTTTAGAAATAGAGTTGCCTACTGCAACTATTTGTAACTGTTTACTAAAAAGTCAATTGCACATACAAAAGTATTTTTATGAAACATCTCCTGTTGAGAAAGTATATTTTAATTCCAAGTGTTGGTTCTAAAATAAAACAAGCATATATTTTTTTATATACAAACCATTGGCCTAGAGTTCAGTCATTGAGTGTGTGGAACTATTTGCTGACTGACTGTGTACAACAAATGCTTTACACGTCCTCTGATACTGCCTTATTGCTCGACCAGGTTACCACTTTGGAGAGTAAGGTTATATCTAACTTTAACCTCTGTTAAACCCTTGGGGTCTGTGGACTCTGTACACCCTGTACCTATTAAGGAACAGTATATACAGAGACACTTTCTCACAATTGGCCAATCTGCGAGTCTGCACCACTCTGCACCGACGCCCATGGCCCTAGTTCGACTGGCCCAACACCACAAAGAGGTCTCCCCGGCGATACTGTCCTGAGATCTGGTGATCTCTGACCTGCCTTGAATCTCCAATCAACGCCTTCAGCCCCTTTCTGGAGGATCCCCCCGACTGCGACCGGAGAAAAACCCGACGCCTTAAGACACTGCTGCACCAGATGTCCCACGGCCTTGGGTGGCCCAACCGTCTGTGTCCCAGCATCCCCAGGCATTCCAACTTACCTCTCCAAACGATGGTCATCTCCAGAAGATCTTCGTCCCCGAGCCTGCAGTGTTTGTTGCAACCGTAGAATCCCCATTGAAATCAATAGGGCACCCGTTGCCAAAAACAGCAACCTGCACCCAGCCGCCCCAGCGGCTGCACTTTGTGTGCAAAACTCGGTTCCCCCTTTGTACTGAGCTTGACACCAGGAGCTTTGCTCCCACAACCTTGTGGCCTGCTCGTGAGCTGCCACCAACTGGAGGCCCCCTTTCCCCCATTGGATAACATTGGGCCTCAGCACTACCCTCTGATAAAGCCTTACTGCTCGCCCACACTACCACAAATAAAGAGTAAGGTGCTATCTATTTTTACCTCTGCTTAACTTTGGGGTTCCACTGGACTTTGTTCACAGTACACCTCACTTTGGTATAGTATATACAGAGCCAGCTTCCTACCTAGATATTTCAATTTCCAAGGTCTTCTCTCGGTGCTTAGTCTTTAGCTTGTTCTTAGAGGGCTCCTTATAGGAGTTTTTCCCCCGCATGTCTGCCCGTTTCTTTGGAGGGGATGATGTTCCCTCTCTTTCATACCCAGATGGGTTTTCCGTAGCCTTCTTTTTCTGCAAGTATAGAAGACATCTGGCTTCTCTATCCTTCAATGTTGTAGCCTAAGACATGGGACAATATATGCAGTCTTTAGGCTTATACAAGCTCTAGATGGGCTAAAAAGGCCTTTCTTAGATCTCGGACAATTTGTTTTCTTATCAGAACTAAGCATCCAAGATAAAATTCAATTTGAGGTCAAAAGTTGAAAGATATCAACTGGAATAGTGAAGAACTGAGCAGAGCTCAGGGAGACTCCCTTTCACAGGACATGAAGTAAGAAATCTGAGGTACGGTTGCCCTTGAGGGCAAGCGCTTCAGAAGCTGCTTCCTGATTTGCTTAAGTGTGGTCCTTATTAAAACAATGTGAATTGGTTACCATGTCACTTGTTTTAACTATGCTTTCTTTGCACTTCTTGTTTAATTGCCGTGGGGTCTAACCTCAATTACGGGGATGATTCACGCATATGAATCATGAAAGATTCAATAATGAATAACTACATAATATCTAAAAACACATGGTTTATGATGGGTCTTGTCTTTAGAAGTTAACGTGATAACATTTATTTTGTTTATCAATGGTACAGAAGATACCTCAGACTATTTTATTTACACGAATGACCATGCACATCATGAGAACCTTATGTTTTAACAATTTCCCTATATTACTTCACACAGATTTTAAGAATTTTAAAATAAAAGCCCCTTTCGAATTCTACCCATCGTAAATTGAAAACTGGCACAAATACAAAACTAGAGGAGTTGAACGAATATCTGGCGTGTGAATCCACTGGTCTAGCTTTAGCAGATAAAATGTATTACCTAGGTTTATCACCATCAATTTTCTTTAACATAATACAAATGTGTCCATTCCCAATTTGCCAGCACGATAATGTTCTCCTGACTGTTCAAGCCTTAGAGGCAGAAAACAACTTGAGAGTCTATGCCTCACTGACCTCTTCTCCTTCAGGCTGCTGGCAGTCTGGAGCAGGACAAACAGCATCCTCGTCATCAGAATCTTCACCATCTGAACAGGACAATTCCCCTGAACTGGACCGTGATTCGCTGAGCATTGGCACCTCATAGAGCTGTTCCCGAGGAGTATCCTGTCTGCTCATGTTCAAATCTTTTGACTGATTTAATTTCATTTTTTTGGGAGCAAGCATCCTCTCCACTCTGTGTTTCCTGCCAAAGAAGTGCCGTCGTTCATGTTGTCGTTTTAGTTTTCTTTCCACACTAGTGAGAACATCTTTAGTTCCACACTCATTCTGTAAAAGATAGTGTAAATGACGTGTAAATTAACAAATGGGAGGATTACAGTCCACAATCAAGTATTTTTACCATTTTCACAGAGACCCAGGAAACATGACCCTATAGGCAAATAGAATAAAAATACAATAATTGGCCACATAAGAATAAACCTTAACGTTCAAGTTAAATCTGCTATCCATGTTAGAATTGTTCTACACTATTTGTTTTCCAGATTTCCATTCTCAATAACCTTTCTACGTTTCTTCGAAGGTTACTTAAAAGGAACACCTGAAATCTACAAAGACTGCCGAAAAGCAAAACCTCCAAGATGATTTAATGTGTGTAATACACAAAGATTCTTACATATTAGTTAGGCAGCAAACGTTTGTAAAGGCCCTGAATAAAAATTCTAAAATAATTTTAGGAGGACAATCCAGTTCTTCTGATGGACATTCTACTCAAATGCAATATTGAGTCTGCTTGCCCACTGTTACCTACATTTTTCCAAGGTGTACAAGCATTAAAGTAAACCTAGCATTGGCATAGCAATAGATCTCGCCTTTGGGACTATAAGCATTTAGACTATAAAACAGCAATACATACAGCCTAACTTCCCTCCACCCATCTGTGTCTTTCACTTTCCAGTAACTACATATCAAATAACACACAGCTTAAATGAAAATTCATAGTGAATCAGTGGGAAATGCACTATTTGTACGTTATGAAACCTCTATTAGTTAAGGCACCGCACCAAATATCGGTTGGTGCAGTGGAGAATAGTGACTTGTGTATATTTAGTGCTACAAGGCCCCATTCTGTGACAGAAAGCACTGTAAACATGTAGACGATTATTTTACATTTGTATTACACACAGTATAGATACAAAATGTGCAAAAATGTTTAAGATAAAATTTACAATTACAAAAATGCTTCCACAATATAGGTATTTTGCAGGCTGTATGTAGTGCAGTGGTTTATTTATTTAACCCTCTTTTAAAAGCACATATCACAGCTTAGCAGGTAGCTAGGTCCCTTACAATACCTCTCAAAAAGAATACATGTGTGTCATCAGGCAGCTTCAAGTTATTCCATCAATTTCACATATGCAGATTGACCAGTTGTGCACATTTACATTTTTTTCAGTCAGCAATACCCAGGCAAGAAGGCTACTTTAGCTGTCTGCCCCTCCCTTGGTTTCGCAGCATAAGACACACCCTGCCTTATACTTCAGTCGAAGTACTTCAGCTGTAGAAATGAATAGTCCGGAACGGTTGACTTTTGACAAAAAGCAGGGGGACTGTTTTCCTAAAGTGTGCCCCTCAGATCTCTCCCGCTTCCACCACTGACTAGAGCTGTGATAATTTGTGAATTTGGCTTGTAAGCTATACCATCATTATTCTAACATGCACCACGACTGTACTAATGCATGTGTTACAATTGTAGCACCGAGAACACAATGATTGCAATAGTGTGAGCACCTGCGGTGTAATAATGAGTGAAACACACCTGTGTTGCTGCTCCACCCATCCCCTGAACTAGGACAGGAAGCACGGTATTGCGATAGTGAGTGAAACACACCTGTGTTGCTGCTCCACCCGTCCCCCGAACTATGGCAGGGTGCACTGCAAACATTTGTGCAGCAGTACTGGGGCTACATGTCTGTGCAGTGAGCGCACACACATTCCACAACGTCACAAGTGAGCACCCTGTAAGCGGACATGCAGGTGGTAAAATACAAAGAGTACACACAAGAACGCCACCCAGCTGTGGGTGCTACCCTGCTTTGTCACAACCAAAATATGTCTTCTGTCGGTCGCTGCCAGCATTTCCACCGAGGAGTTTTACAGCGCGACTTTGCAACGAGTAAAACACATTCCATCTAGAAGGCAACCGTACGACCCCCTGGGAGTGAGCATATCATGGCGTGGGTACCACGAGTACACACCACTGACCTTTGCAGCACACCCCACAGCCAATCTGTCAACAAACCCGAGGCGCTTGCAACTCAACTATCACAAACACCCAGATCAGTTGTTGTTCAATCAATTCTTCATTTAATTTTTGTCCTCTATGATGAATCAGGTCTACAACTTCCAGAGTGCAGTGTTTTGTTAAATTAAATCCCGGGATGGAACATGGTGCTCCAGTTGACCTGGACTCTACAAGTAACTTTATATGTACTCAGGGATGTGCTGCGGTTGTATTTTGTTCGGAGGGGCCATTTAATGCTTTTACCTTGATCGAGAAGACTAGGGCCATGGAGCCCAAACAGCAGAAGCAGTTGATAAAGATGGCGTTGAAGAGGGACCAGACGACTAAGTCCTTGGGGGGCTCGGGTACCGGAACAGGGTTTGTGTCTTCCGGCAGCCTCCGGTATCCCTACTCTCAGGCTGCAGCGCCACAGGCTCCAGGGGCATATGCCATGCTGTCCCGGGGCAGAGCAAAGCACTAGGCTAGAAGGGTGGGAGACACGTGGGAAGAACACGGTGGAGGCAGGGCAGTGGTGAGGGTACGGGAGGGAATAAGAAACAAGCCAACACGAATAAGGGTATACATGATGACCCGTTCAAAAGTACATACAATAAATTCACTGTCAGTATATGCAGTGCGACATGTTTTCATGCCGCTGGCAGACACACAGAAAGACAGGCTATACAGATAAGTAGCGGGTGACAAATGCAGCAAGCACGGCCATGAAAGTGAAAGCGACCGCACTAAATAGAAACATGATCCACAACAGATGGCACATTGCGTGCCGCTGCTCACAAGGTGGATGCCGTGGGAGTAAACTTTTTCAGAAAAGGTGGGACATGCACCCGCCTTTGGCCAATTGCATGCTTTCATTTTTGAAAGCCACACGCAAAGGCCAATAGAATGTGACAACCACATGCACAAGCTTTTCAGAAATTTTGGAGTGATTCCAAGAGGCCCTCTCCTAGAGCAGCGCATGCGCGCTGAGCTAGGCTCGACCTAAAAAAGTAACTCCATACAGTGGCGGCTCCCCCATTGGGGTGTGGGGGCGTCGCCCACTGCACCTGGTTGGGGGCTGGTGGGTGGGCGGTCCTGCTCGAGGGCAGGGGGGCGGGGGGGTTAGTGGCTTACCCACTGTTGTGGGTACTGTTTGGTCGGCCCCAGGGCCGAACAAAGCAGTTATGCACACTCACCCTTTTTCTCTATGTAGGCTACTGCATGCAGCCTACATAGAGAAAATGGCCTGGCTGAGGCGCTCTCCGCTGCGCCAAACCAATCACAACGCTGCCATTGCAGTGTTGTGATTGGCTTGGGTAGGGGAGGGAAGCTGCCTGCTGCCTGCTTCCCGATTCTGCAGCAGGAACGTGCAGACCTGGCTGCCGCTGCACCATTACAGCGTAACCGGCCAGGAGCGGAGGCGGCACGGTACCCGGCACTCAGGTACGTTTTATTTTTATTTTTTTATTCCCCACCCACAACCCCCCCCCCTCCTCCCGCGAGCATGCCGGCCGCCGCTGCAGTACCCATTGTCAAAAGTAGGACGCTGGTGTGAGTCGCTGAAGTTTAACCAAACTCTTGAACGCCAATTTCCTACAAACGTTTTTCATTAAAAAAAAAACATGCTAAAGAGTTCGACAGCTCATCTAACTACAAAGCTAGCTTTATTTTTACTTTAAAATATTTTATTTGAGCTATGGCCAAGTGGGCCGTCGCGACAAAAACCTTCCGTTTGCGTCTTTAAATAAAATAGTGTAAAAGCATGTTTTTTCAAATTAAGATTGTTGTGTAATGCGAATTATGAACATTACAGGTTATCCTCTTTGGCTGTCTTAGTTGCAAATCCAATGTACAGATGCCAGCTCTTCCTTTCGCCACCTGAAGCCGTTGTCCCGGTTGCTTCGGTCCTTTCCAGTCTCCCCCCGGAAGCGGAGAGAACATGTAAATACAGAGACCCTGCGCGGCCTTAGCGCCGTCAGTACAGCAAAGTGGCTGCGATGCAGAGAAAACTAATACAATATTCCTAGTTCAGTCCTTGGATATTTGGGGGAAGTGCAACTTTCCCCAAAATAGTAAAGGAAGCGATATTTATGTTGTAAAATCTGTCCTGTAATATGCAGTGGAGGAAAGGAGAAAAAAAAATCAACAAATACTAGATAACTGTATTGAAAATTAATTTGGCACCTAAGGTCCTTCCTGGGAACTGCTGCCCGAAGTAGCAGTGGACACTAACATACTAGGACTATCAGTTAGCGCTCCAGTCTATTGGACCTGGTGAAAGATGTCCAGCTTGGTGATACTCATTTTATCTGCACTGATAAAATGCGTGACCTTTCTCGGGATTCGAACCTGCGACATGTAGTTTGCAGCCAAATGCCAACAGCAACCGTTCAAACCGCAGCCATTAGTTGCTGTTCTGGTCTGTGACACACGTGCATAACTTCAACTGGCAGCTATTATTACATGTAATTTACCTCATACATAATCATCAGGGACACCCCGGAAATATGACCGTATTTCGCGAGTAACAGGCCCAGTTCTGTGGCTTGTTTAGCATTACATGTAATCAAGTTGTACACACCTTCTGTTTCGTTGGTATGTTGGTGGTCGCATTTGTAGAAGCAGGTCAACATCTGCCAAACAGAACCGTTATCACCCCCTCCCCAAACACGCGCTCGCACAAACACAAGGGAAACAACAGTGCGTTTCCAAAAGCCACCAAATGATAACTCAGCATTGTTTATTATTGATACTCACGTATTCGAAAGCGGTGCTTTGTCCTGCCCTGTGTCTGCAAGTTATGACCAAAATAAAAGGAATTATACAACATTGAACCCGACACTCGTATTTTCGAGGAAACACCGTTGAACTATAGCTGCACGCTAAAGAAGAGGAATAAAAGCCTCGCGGTGCAGCGACATTTATAAAGAACTCCCAGAAATCTAATACGGGAAGTACCTTCAAAAACGGAAAAAGATCCATGAGGGGCAGAGCAGAGTACCTTATAAAAACAAGGACATCGAACCCACGAATTGTTACAGAGATTCTGCTTTAAAGTGATAAATCAGAGCCATGAGCACGCATGGATTTTTATTATAAATTGAGGAAAAAGGAAATAGGATTGTCATAAGAGAGAGACAGAATTATTGTGTCTTGACAAAGATGGTATGATTAATTTGAAACCATCGAAACGCGTCGACGCTGTTGGAAGGCACAATCCAAGGACTAACACAGACGAGTCAAATACTGTTTGAATCAATGTATTACGAGCTGTGTTTTTGAGTCCAATGTGATGTGCATCTGTAAAGGACAAAAGCTGTGTCTTACATATATATGTGTTTGTATCTATTATGCTGGTCATAATTGTAATTTGTTGTTAATCAATTCCCTCCTGATTAACATGTACTGTATGTCTTTTTAATTTTTTTTTTTTAAATAATACTTTTTTATTGTGGATTATTGTGATATTATATGTGATTTTAATTGTTTTGGAATAATACGGACACATTTCTTTCAATAAAATGTTTTTGTAATATATGTATTGGATATAGTATTCAATATTTTATTGTATTGTTAGCTATTATATATGGAAATTGGAATTGTTGGGTCAAGGGAATTCCTTTTATTTTGGTTATAAGTACCTCATTTCCCTTGAGAGCTTTAAGGGGTCCATCTCCTTTTTTCTCTATTCTGCAAGTTATGACACAAAGCAACTCACACTCTTAATAACCAAAGGGTTTCATATTCAGTCAAGGCTATACGCTTAAATGGGATAAGGTGGATCAAATCCATACGCTCAAAAAGGTGTTTACCATCTGCGCCTCTGACTTCATTACATGCCTAACGGAGGATGCTCCCCCAGATAACATATTGACATCTTTTTTGTCAATATCTAATGTGATTAGATCCTCCTTAACACGACAACATAGACATAACAAAGTACAGAGGAACAGCTGGTTTAATTCTAGATGCACTAAAGCGTACTCTTTCTTAAAGAAGGCACTCCATAAACAACCCAGGTGTTTAGAAGAGGTACGCAAATTGAGGTTGCAATATAAACTCGCCATTAAAGACAGGAAAAAGGAGATAAGAAAGGATACTTGGGAAGCACTACACCAGGCGTCGATATGTAATGACAGTACAAGCTTTTGGAAGATCATTAGAAACCCCCTATTCAGAGAAGAGTCATGTCCCACCCTTGAAGTCGCAATCTCTGAGGCTGAGTGGATTGATCACTTTTCAAAAGTGTATGAGGGGGATGGTATGTATTCCACCTCCTGCAAACCCTCTGATCACCCATCTTTGAGAGATATGCAGTTTTCTCTCCCCGAGGTTGAAAAAGCTATTCAAGCAAGTAAGGGGGGGAAGGCTCCTGGCCCAGATGGTGTACCCATAGACGTATTTAAGGCAGTTATGTCACTGTGGGCACCCCTATTGGTCCAGGTGCTAAATGCTTGTTGTACATCTAGTTTCTTGCCCTCTTGGGTGGAGTCCATAATTGTCCCTATCTACAAAAAAGGGGATCGTCACAAACCGTCCTGTTATAGACCTATTTCTCTTTTAGATTCATTTACAAAAATAGCAGGACGAATAATTCTGGACCGTTTACTTCGATGGGCTGATGACAATTCTATCCTCTCCGACCTACAATTTGGTTTCCGTACTGGATTAGGAACCGTGGAACAAGGCTTACATTTTCTGATGTTAACAGGGAAATACACCAGAGCTAGGAGGGAGAACCTGTTTGTAGCCTTTGTTAATCTCTCAGCCGCCTTTGACTGTGTGATTCATTCCAAACTGTGGATATTATTGGAACAACTTGGGGTTGAAGACAACATTATTTATTTTCTTAAATGTTTTTATAGTGAAGCTTCTGCATCTGTACGCTATGGCCAAAATGGGGAATGCACTGGTAAAATTCCAATCAGGAGTGGGGTCAGGCAAGGTTGTGTCCTGGCCCTTTTCCTTTTTAATTTGTATATAAATGGTTTGGAGAAAGCCTTGTGCAATAACAAATTTGATCCCCCTTATGTTGCTGGCCGTCCAATTCCGCTACTAATGTATGCGGATGACGCTGTATTGATGTCCCGCACTCAACTGGGACTACAGCGCGTGGTTGCTAGTTTTGCCCTCTTCATGACAGAATTGGGCCTAAAAGTAAACATAGCAAAAACATTCATCATGCACTGTGGTAGAAATGTAAAATCAAAGAAGTCTATCTTTATTGAAGGACAACGGCTGGTTTTTACTCAACAATTTTCCTACCTTGGTATTTTATTTACGCAGAAGGATTCTTGGCGTGAGGCATTGGTTGCAAAAAAACAGGCGATGATACATTCGACAGCTGCTCTTAGGTCCTTTTCCGGGAAATTAGGTATTCGACCTCCCGCAGAGTTAATTAAAATTTACAAAGCTAAATGTTTATCTGGCGCTATGTATGGTAGCGGAAAATGGGGGTTAGTGGATCTGACCCCGCTCCAGGTTGTTGAGAATACCTTCTTGAAGTTTATCCTCGCGGTCCCTAATAGTTCCTCTAGTTATAATTGTCATACAGAACTGGGACTCTCTTTTATATCTGACCTTATTAAGCTAGAACCCGTACTATTATGGCACAGGGTATGGTCAAAAGAAGAACCTAAGCTTAATAGAGATATACTGTCAGATGTAATAAAATTAGATGGACACATGAGGATACCATGGCTGAGATATGTAAAAAAAAATGTATCTGATATAGGCAAACTAGAGTATTTTTTAAATCCGCTTACTATCTCAGCTATTTCCAGAAAGGACCTTAAAAAAGAATGCCTGACACACCTAGAATCCATAAGATGTGCTGTGGAGGTTTTAAAACCAACTGTTGTCCAACATGAATTAGTTTTAATTACTTTTAATATTCAACCCTACTTGATTTATGTACCGAGTAATTTTGATCGATTTTTACTCTGTCGTTTTAGATTTAATATTTTTCACAGATTGGTTAGTTTTCCCACAATCAACGATTGGTCTCATGATTTGTCCCCATGTCCTTGTGATGAAATCTCCCCTCAAAGTACCATGCACGTTGTATTATTTTGTCGCTTTTACATTCATGATAGGCGAACTATATTACTGCCCTTTTTAAAGATGACCGGACATCGTCAATGTCGACGTGCATTGTACGAGCTCCAACGTTTGGATAACCACCTTTGTGTCGCAACTGTCACTTCTTATTTGAAAAAAGTGTTTTTTACTAGGAAAAGGATGATTTTATAATGTATTTTCTTGTAAACCTTTGGGCATCATGCATCTTTTTAACTCACGATCTTATGGCTTACATGTATTTGCTGTATTTTATTCATGTATACTTTCATGATTGTTTTTCTTACAATCGAATAAAGTTTTCTGATTCTGATTCAGTCAAGTCCTAAATAACACTCTTTCCACATGAAAATTCTGCCAGTACTGGGAATGCCACCAGCCATAAATCAAAGGGCCAGCACCGGCAGGACTGGCTTCACTCGCAGCCCTAAATAAACATAATTAAAACATGCGCCTTTTTAATGACAGTGTGTGCATGCGGTGAAATCCAGTATTGCCTTTCGTGAACTCCGCTCACGGTGTGCCTGCGCGTGCTGCATCAGAAAATCAATTACTGACGCAGCTTCATCAGTTAGCCAAAGCGAGGTGGAGCTAATGTGCAGCAAACACAATTATGTTATCTCATTATTGAAAGCAAAGCGGTTCAAGCAAGTGCTTTTGCATTTCAGCTTACTAACGCAAAGTACGCCTCTGAAAGGCCACTATATTCTATTAATAGACTGCTCTAAAGAATCATCAACATGCAAACATACTAATCATACTAATAAAAGAATAAATAATAGTAATTTGTTTTAAAGCTTCAGGGTCACATAAACGCGCCTCGGTGGAGGAAGGAGATATTTGGATAGAAGCTGGGTGCCTGGTGAATATAGAACATTCCCAAACTCGTGGGTGTCTAGAAATGCAGCCTAGTTGCTCAACTCACAGATATTAACGGCCCACATTTCATCTCACTTTAATTGTACCTCTGGGGCAAGATTACGACTTGAGTCCGGCAAGGGGGCCTATTACTTTCAATTGTTTTATATGTGCTTTCCCCTGCTAACAGGCCTGTATTACAAGATGATAAATGCACCCCTGTGTTACAGAGTGGGCTCTTCTCACCTTCAGACTTGTCACATATTAGGCTTTTCCATCCCGTCTCATTGAGGGGGGTGCCCGCCCAGAAACAAATACTACAGCCCTCCAAACCGAGACAGACATTTTGGCAATCAGGGACACACTAAAGAAAATTCAGGATATACTCCTCCGATATGTATTCTTGCACTTTTCTCAGTGACAGACACTCCAGCACTTCACTCAATGACACTGCCATAATTCACTCAAATGCTGTTGTGCTTCACTCCGTGACACTCGCTATAGTGCTTCGCTTGGTGACTAATTGTAGTGCTTTAGTCAGCAATAGACGATACAAGTTGTGCCTAGATTTCTACTGCATGTGGATTAACCCTTCAAGTATTGTGAATACTTAGAGGGGATTGAGGATTAAGTTGAAGGGGTGCATGTCAGTGGAAGAGTCTGGTAATTACATTGGTTTCAGTGTTCACAACATCTGGTACATAAATACAACCGTCGCATAACTAGTCACTTGGTCTGGGAAAGCTAAAATCGTCAGCAGCAATGCATTGTATCTTGAAGTTTGTTATGAAGCTCTGTGGTTATACTGAATAAGCAACTACCTATGTTATATGACATCTCTTTATTAATGTAATAACTGCACTTTCACAATTGCTTTATTAACCTTCCTGCTTTCTCAAATGTGCTTGAAAATGCACCATTTGTCAACTCTTTTTTCAAAATGTTCTCGGAGGGAGAATCCCCCCAAACCCCCTGTAGGTTGTTCCAGCTCACTCGCGCGCTCGTTCACGGTGCAGTACGACAATAATTTTACGCCTCATCACTTTCAAATGTCACCAGCCGCCACTGCCTCCATATGAAGCCATCGCGTCTGACTTCCTTAGCATTCTTAAGTCCTCCTGCCTCTCCTGATACATTTTATACTCTTTATAGCCCTGGTGGTCTATTTATTTAGTATTCCTATAAGCTCAAAACAGGTCATCTTCATTTCAGATGAATTATGGAACCACGGCTACTGATGTTAGTACTGAGTCAGCTCTTACAGTGGTGGTCAATAATATCCACGCTAAGGTCGACAGGGTCAGACCACCCTTCTGATCCTGCTCGACCTTACAGCCGCGTTTGACACCCTGTCCCCCACTATCTTGGCTTCTCGTCTCAGTGAGATGGGGGTGGAGGGTCTGGCTCTTAGTCTCCTTACCTCCTTTCTTAACGACAGGGAGCAAAGGGTTAAATTGGGTGACTTCCTCTCCACTGCCAAGCCTTTGCAGTGCAGGGTCCCTCAGGGCTCTTCTTTGAGCCCTACACTTTTCAACGTTTATGTGGCCCCACTCGCTAGGCTTGTCAGGTCCTTTGGACTGGAAGTACTCTCGTACGCCGATGACACCCAAATCATGGTCTCCCTGTCACAATCTGTTGGGTCCAAACTTTAGGAACTGCATGGGAGCCGTGGCAGGTTGGATGACGTCAAACTTCCTAAAGTTGAATGGGGAGAAGACTGAGATCCTTTTGTTCGGGGGAAACAAGGAGGTTTGGTCAGCCGATTGGTGGCCATCGACTCTGGGAGTATGCCCCCAGCCATCCCCCGTTGCCCGAAATCTGGGAGTCCTCTTTGACACCTCACTTGCCTTTGATAAGCAAGTGAATAGGACCGTTTCCACCTGCTGTGGGGTCCTAAGGGTGCTGAGAAAGCTCACCCATTACCTCACCCCTGACGCCCGGAAACTAGTCTCGGTTGCCCTCCTATCTTCGCGCTTGGACTACTGCAACGCCCTTTATCTTGGGATGAGCAACAAACTGGTTCATCGGCTGCAAGTGGTCCAGAATGCGGCAGCAAGGTTTGTCGTTAATGCCCCTAGACGCTCCTCAGGAACCGCGATCAGGAAACATCTTCATTGGCTCCCGGTGCATGCCAGAATAAAATTTAAAACCCTGATTATCATCCACCGGGCTCTTCATGACGCAGGGGCCGAGGGCATTAGGTCTCTGCTGTCGTACTACACCCCAGGTAGGGCCGTGCGATCCGCCAGTCAGAAGTTGATAATCGTCCCACGCGTTGCGAAAGCAAGGTGGGGAGGCAGGGCCTTCTTCGCTCTTGCCCCCAGACTTTGGAACGAGCTTCCCCTTGATCTCAGGAATCAGGAATCTCTTACTCTGTTCCGCAGAGGCCTTAAAACTTTGCTTTTCTCTGAAGCTTACCCTTAATGCTTCTTCCTCTCCTTATCTTGGATCTGGCTGATTGCTTTCCATCAGTTGCGCCTTGACGCCTTCGGGCAAAGTAGCGCATTATAAATTCCCTATCAATCAATCAATCATGTTGCTCGTCACTTGTTGCCAAGATTTATTTGCTGTATATGGACACAAAGTCACATTCAAGGCCCTCCACAACTCAGACGCAACCTACCTGAAGACCTTCCTCTCCCCATCAGAGCCTCCTACTCTCTCCTTGAATTCCGCAAGAAGCTGAAGACCTGGCTCTTCAATAAACCAACCAGATGCGGGGCTAGGCACACATACCTACTCAGTGCTAGTGTACCTTCCAGGGTGATAGTATGCTTTACAAATATACATAACATTAAATCACATTCCACGAAAGTTGGTGAGAAAGCCCTTTCTTTGTCCAGATGACATTACAACACTGTAAAAATAGAACTCATGGACAGGTGAGGAGGGAGGAAGCTCGGAGTTTAAGCAATCTAGGAAAGAAGGTCAATCTACTAAGTTTAAGGTCAATTAATGCAACAATTCCCTTTTAAATTTCCTGCAGTCGTTCTCTAAAAGGCCATTTCCAGCCAGCCAGACACTTGCAAACGAAACAGGTTTGAATTTGGTATGCTTAAAACTAGACACAATGTGCATAGACATTCACATATCACACAGGAAAATAAATGGTGCCACCCTTCAGTTCCCAGACTTTTCCAGTCAAGAACGCTTTAAACGATCCATGATGATATGAGAGGAGGCGGGCAAGCAATAAAAGAACTTTAAGTGGGAACACAGTACTAAGCAGAGTTAACACTGTTACTAAAGATGTATTACTTTCTTCTAATAAACTCTAGGAATAGGTTAGCCCCGGACACTAAGATGGCTTCTAGATAAGTGGATTCCACCAAGCTTCCCTATAACTAGTTCCAAATGTCTACTCGTCAACACCATGCAAGGATTCATGCATATCTTAGTCAAGCCATACTCCTGCGACAGAATTAGTTCAGATTGTTACTTACTAGATGTTGCCATTTAGTTAAATTAGGCAACTATAATAACCCAACAGAACGTCCCACAAGGCTCCGTACTATCTCCAGTGCTTTTCTAACTATACATGTAACTACTAGGCTGGTTTCTAGAAAATGTGGGCATTTAACACAAATATGCAGATAATTGGCAACTTAAACCTTTCTTCCATACCAGATATCACTCAGAGAGGCATAGAGAACCTACTTAACCAGATTACAGCTGTTTGAAACCACGTTTGCAGAAAAACAAAACAGAAAAACTAAATAATCAACCCAATCTTAATTGCTATACTAAAAGAGCACCGTTTCTTACCATGATTCTTGAGGACTCTAAAACCTCTTGGGTTTTCTGATCAACAGCTCTCTTTGGTCCTGCATACCAAAAAATGATGATTTTAATCAGCAAATTTGCATCTATCATTAAGTATCACCTCTCCAACGATCAGATGATGTCAGCATCTGTATGTTTTGATTGCCTGCATCATCCACATGCTTTCCAAATACATGTTAGACCTCAAAAGGCATTTCTAGCGCTCAACTGGACTCCAGAAAGAAGAATGCACTTCGGAGCCAGCCATACTTATGTTGAGCAGGCCCTGTGACTATGTGGTAAATATCAGTATGAGATATCAAAATGTATACTCTTCCACTTTGAGAATATATTTGGCCTGCTCCTGACAATCATCTGGCAGTATTTCCAAAGGGGGAATAATGTTGAGCCACAACGGCCTATTGTTTCATGGCAATTGAGTACTCTTGTTAGCTATCCTAACAGATATTGCTGCGAAAACATAGTTTCTCTTCCCTAAAGGCATCTGCCTTTACTGTCTGCTGGAACTACAGTGTTGCTAAATTGCAGGAAGGTCCTTGAGCCATAACAGACATTACCAAATCCATCTTAATTTGATTCAGAAAGCATGCAGGTGCTGAATAAGCAGCCTTATGCTTCACTAGTAGAGCGATAGAGGAGGATCCTACTTCTGGGTTTTGCATACACAATCCTTCCTCCCCAAAGATAGTATGGAAAAGAAATAGACTTTATGGATCGTTTTAACTTAAAAAGTTGAAATTTAGGGCGTGGTCTGGCCACGCAGGAAGATGGCGGCCTGACGGGTGAGCTCCGCCGCGGGATGAGCCCTTAACGGAATATTCTCACCTTCCACCGGCTTTGGAGTCTCCTCTCCGTGCCCTGCTGCAGCCGGAAGGTGGGGGGCAGGATTTGGGCGGGTTTCGGAGGCATGACAACGGCTCTCTGTTGCTGACCGCCTCGACGATGTTCTGTGGTGATGTTACCCGGCGCACTCTGCCTGACGTGTCCCTTCAGGCCGCCTCACTCTCCTCATGAAGCCGCGCCCCCGATGTTGACAATGGGCGCCTGCCTGGTTTCACTTTGGCCGCGCCTCCTTCAATATGCCTGCAGCAACGCCTCCTTCAGAGTTCAGGAGTTTCTGACAGGAACCATGATTTTTGCCGCGCTGTTCGTCAGCTACTGGTAGGGCTAATTTCTCCCATACTACTGTTGTAGCACCTTTGACGCGCATTTCGCACAGGAATTGTGCATTCCATTCTTTACACGGTCAACGGCTCTCTTGTAATTGGAATTTCTGGTTCCTCAAGCTCAGCTGAAAAAAAAAAAAAAAAACCTGAACCTTTCGTTCCTTTGAGAGTTGTTTCCCCTCATCTTCACTGCAGCTACAATTTTGCGCTTTTGACTATTGTTTAAGCTGGTGCTTCATGGAAATGGCTCTCTTTAGCGCAGACTGACTGACATACATTAGAGTGTGTCTCCTCATAATGTCGTCATAGCGCTCTTGTCAACTTTTTCAGTCAGGAATTGTGTTCTCTGCTCCTGCATGGTCCATGACTAATCTGCATTCTGGAATATTGATTAATTCAGTCTCGTCATAATCGCAAATTTGTCTGCCACCGCCATAAGCGCACATACGCTGTTTCTCATTCTATTACTGCTATATTTCTGTGCCCTTTTGACTATAGCGATAATTGATACCTTGTTATTGCACAGATACCACTTTTTGAAAATATGCTTTCGCATTCCAGTGTTTGAAAGTGAGACATAGGCTTCTTTTGGGGGGGCCAGTGTCCTATTATCATATATATGTACAGTTATTAATTGTGCTGCTCTGCATATTCCGACACTTTGCCATATTTTTTGTGCTCACATATAAGTATTTCATCACACGGAAAGACGCCTTCACGTATTTTCAAAGTTTCCATCAAGCCTCTTCTCCAAATGTCTGCTGCCAAGCAAGGAAATAAGACTCCTAAACCACTTCTTTTCGCAGAAGCTCTTAAACAGTCTACTACTATGCCAACGAAAGGCAATGCATCCTCCTCGGCCCCTTCACCTCACGCTTCGTCCTCTAATGGTGGGCAAGCGCCGGCGGCAACTATGCAGCGTATTCTGCATGAAATATCTGAGGTTAGTCGCCGACTAGATGACATGAACCTTACAATCACGTCCTTGGCTGAGGAGACTAAATCAATTAGAGCAGAAATCACTAGCTTCCATGTGAAGGTTGAATCCCTGGACTCCAGAGTTCTGGCAATGGAGAAGCGATTTGATTCCCTTCCAAACAAAGAACAAGACCTTTTATTCTTACATAGCAAGCTCATTGATTTGGAAGACCGTAGTAGGAGGGACAACATCCGTTTTTTTGGTTTTCCAGAGCGCATTGAAGGACAAAACTCCAGTGCATTTTTGTGTCGTATACTTCCAAAGCTGACTGGCATTTCTTTCACTCCACCTCTGGAGATACAGCGGGCTCATAGACTTGGCCCTCCACGTAATGATCCTGCTGCGCGGCCAAGACCGATCATTGCCTGTTTCCTTCGTCACGAACAAACAAGACAATTACTGGCTGCTGCTCGGTTACAAGGTTCTTTTTCCTTTGATGGCCATCGGATTCATATGGCAGCTGATTTCTCTAAGGAAACAAATGAGCGGCGGAAAGCCTTTCTCTCCATGCGACCTCAATTACGTCAATTAGGCATTAAGTATGGCCTATTTGAACCAGCACGTTTTCGCATCACCAAAGATGGAGATTCTAAGGACTTTTATGACCCAGAGCATCTTCAGCAATTCTTGGACTGTCTTCAACCTCAAGATATGGAGGTTCTCACTCCATCTTCGCAGCAGGATCAGTCCCATTCTCCCTATAAGTCTTCTACTCCATTGCCAGACCGCAGCAGACGCCCTCCTAGTAGTCCTCGGCCTCGTGGTAGGGACCTTGAACGACTTCATCGCTCACAAGAAGATAGGAAATCTGCATCACAATCGGTTTCGTCGCCTCAATTCCCACAAGATCTGCAAAGAGACAAGTCTAGGTCTCCTCTTAAAACTCCTTCAGATGCGGACTGAATGATTCTTTTCTCCCTTGAAAGTTGTTATCTTCAGGCCTTTTGGTAGTTACCTGTAGACTCCATACTTGTTTGTGAGTCTCGTTCTTATTGTTAGTTACATCAAGGTTAATTAACGTATTTTGGTATATTTTGCTGTTCTCACAATGTCTGACTCCCCTCCTCCTTTCCCTCCTCACTTGCTATTTGCCCTATTTTCTCCCTTTTAATCCTGTGTTATACCATTTCCTTGCATTATAGCACTACTTTTTAATATATTATCTGCTCTCCATATTATAATTTACAGTATATCATTATTAGTCCTGCATTTGTTTGGGCGCCTCGGCGCCTAATTGTTTGATTCATGTTTTACTAATTCATTTTGTGCCTGCCTGCATATTGGTTTAAGTCTATTTATATGCGCAATGTATGTTTTATGCTTTTAGGTTATTCTATGTTATCTAATTACTACTCGATCTCTTTTTCCTGAGCAATGCTTCACAGTTTTTCAACCCCTATTTTGCTTTCTCTCACTCTTCTATTCTCCTCCATCGTACCTGTGTTCTATATCAAAATGTTTTTATGGGCTCTCTTTCTATACTATTATTATTTTTCCTAATCCTTTCTCTTTTTCTGTGGGGTTTTTTCCCGCGGCGGCGCTCCAGTGCGCCCAGACCCGCGGGTAACAGTTTTCGGTTTCTTAATCTTTACTTACTACTACTTGATATTTTATAGTTTTGTTTACTATTGTACCATCTGTCCAAATCTTATTTTCTTTTCTTTCTTGCTCTTTTAATTCTTTCTTTATGCTTTTCACTTGAACCAGTCTTTATCCTTTGTTCCTTTTGATTAGCTTTGAACATTGTTTTGTGTTTTATTCTTCTTCTGGTACTGATATTGACAATATTCTAATATGGCAAAAGCACATTCACTAAATACAATTACTTGGAATGTACATGGTCTCACCCATTACATAAAACGGAAGAAAGTACTCTCTTACCTTCAGACTAAACATGTAGATGTAGCTTTGCTACAAGAGACTCACTTGGATGCTCTAGAATCAGATAAACTTTGCAGAGATTGGGTGGGCAAGGTTATTCATAGTAGCATCCAACAGGATGAATCCAATGACGCAGGTCCCTCTCGCAAATGTGGAGTTGCAATTCTCCTTCGTAAGTCGCTTCCGGTCACTGTTTCTAAAACATGGTCAGATGTAAATGGCCGTTATGTATTTGCTAAACTCAAAATTGGAGACTCTCACATTTGTGTAGGATCTGTTTATGCCCCTACAGGTACTAAAAAAAACTTCTTTCTTCAATTATCCCGCCTGCTATTAGAGATTAATGCGTCACAATATTTGATTGGCGGGGATTGGAATGTGACACAGGACTCCATTCTAGACAAAACTGGCCCATTAGATAGGGGCAATGCATCAGATAGAGCTTTACTAGGTGATATCATATCAGATATTGGATTGGTTGATCATTGGCGTGTCAGTCATCCAACGGATAAGGAATATACTTTTTTTTCACCGGTCCATGGTACGTTTTCTCGTCTTGACTATTTCCTCATTTCGCATAATGTTGTTCAATTGGTCACAGACTCCTGTATTCTGGAGGCAGCCTTGTCTGACCATTCTCCTGTTTTCCTTTCTCTTGATTTGGGACTTTCTAGGCCTGGACGAAAACCCTGGCGTATGAGTATACAATGCCACAGGACTCCTACTGGTAAATCCCAATTACAATCACACCTCCAAACCTATCTTTCCACTAACCAGGGGTCTGTGGCCTCCAGCAGGACTCTTTGGGCTGCAGCTAAGGCTACTATAAGGGGCCAACTAATGCGCGATGCAGCAATTGCTAATAAACAAAATGCAAGGAAACAAGTTGAACTAGAACATGACATACAAACTTACTCTCGCTTGTATATAGCTTCCCCGACCTTACAAAATCGTAAATTACTTGAGCAAGCCCGAATGGCTTTAAACAGTCTTTTTACGTCTAAAGCAGAATATGCCTTACAAAAAATGAAAGGTCGACACTACGAGCAAGGGGAAAAAGCGGGAAGATTATTAGCTGCGCAGTTACGCCAGAGGGAGGCGGCTATGGCCATTCCGGCCATCAGATCAGAGCACGGAGACTTGTGCACAAAGCCTCAAGACATTGTTAATGAGTTTGCCTCCTTCTATAAATCCCTCTATACCTCAGATAATCGCATGGATTCGGATAAGATGTCAGCATTTCTTGCAAAGGTGCACCTCCCTTCTCTCTCAGCGGATGGCAGAGCCATTCTTGAGGGTGACATAACCAAAGATGAGGTTTCTCGTGCGGTCGCTGCCCTGCCCTACCACAAGGCCCCTGGTGAGGATGGATTTCCTGCTGAATTTTATCGATGGGCAGGTCACACTGTTATTGACACTCTACATGCCGCACTTCAGGAGGCGGATAGTGTATCTTCATTAGGTTCCCTTTCTAACAAAGCTATTATTGTTGTGCTTCCGAAGCCAGGTAAAGATCCCCAACTTTGCAGCAGCTATCGTCCTATTTCTCTGCTGAACTCTGATATTAAAATTCTAGCTAGCATCCTTGCATCCCGTTTACGTAAAGTTTTACCTTCTTTGATACACCATACTCAAGTAGGCTTTGTACCGGGACGTTCTTCCCGGAACCATCTGCGCTCTCTGTCCCATGCACTATGGTCAGCTCAACATCTTACAGAAGATGCGTTAGCCCTTTCACTTGACGCAGAAAAGGCGTTCGATCGCATTGAATGGGATTATCTTTTTACGGTCATGGACAGATTTGGTTTAGGTAAGAACTTTATAGATAAGGTACGCTTATTGTACAATAACCCCTCTGCCCAGGTGAATTGTGGTGGGTTTTTATCTGACACTTTTACGATTAAGAGAGGGACACGCCAAGGTTGTCCATTATCCCCCCTTCTCTTTCTTCTGGCTATGGAGCCTTTGGCTGCTACTATTCGCCAATCTGAGGAGGTCTCAGGTGTCCCTCTCCCAATCGGAGATTCCAAAATATACCTATATGCTGATGACATTTTACTCACTCTTACTCGTCTTCCTCGGTCGCTTCCTTCTCTTCTCCAAATTATAAATGATTTCTCCTCTTTTTCAGGTTATAAGATTAATTGGGACAAGAGCGAGGCATTACCCATTTCTAATGGAACTACAAAAGCAGCTATTTATGGATTTCCTTTTCACTGGCAGTCTTCACGCCTTAAATACTTGGGTGTTCTAGTTAATTAAGGGTTACAAGACATGGTTGCAGATAATTTAACTCCTCTAATCTCCCAAATGCAACGGGATTTTGATAAGTGGAAGGCTTTGGGTCTTTCTCTCTGGGGTAGAACCCAGGCTATTAAAATGGTCACCCTTCCGAGATTTATTTACATTTTAGGTATGCTTCCCCTACAGATTCCCTTATCTTTGCTTCGATCAATAGATGCCCAGATTAAATCTTTTATTTGGGGCACCGCTAAACCTCGTCTTGCTATAACAAAGCTAAAAGCTCATCAGTTATGCGGGGGACTTGGTCTTCCATCTATTGAACACTATTCCCTAGCTTTGCACCTTTCCCAACTTTCATATTTTCTACCCGGTATCAAAGATTTACCACAATGGGTTCAAATAGAACGCCATCTTCTATCCTCAGAAACGAATCTTACTCTTTTGTATGGTAGTGGTACTAGTCGCTCTGATCCGAAAAATCCAATGCTGTCTGCCATGCATAAATCCTGGCAGAAAAGTCATAGGTTATTAGGTTCAAATCCAAGAATAAATATCAAGGCTCCCCTATGGAATAATTCGGGTATCCGTATCAATGGTCGTATGTTATCCTGGCCTGAATGGCAGGCTGCAGGCATCCTTTGTCCGGATCAACTTCTTCAGGATGGTGACTTTAAATCGTTCTCTCAGCTTAGTGCGGAATTTGACCTTCCCCAACATTATTCTTCTAAATACCTTCAGCTTCAGCAATGTTTGAAGACCCATCTGGGGTCATCACCTTGGTTATTGCAAGATTCCCCTATATTATCATATTTAAATACTTGGGGGAAATTTAAAGGTGTTACTTCTGGTTTATACAAAAAAAAATTGTCTCATCTTTTCTCCAAATCTCTTTCGCATGATCTTCAATGTAAATGGCAATCTCGTCTCTCAGTCTCCTTTTCAGACACCAAATGGGATCTTATCCTAGAAAATTTACATAAAGGAACCCGAGAATCAAGGCTCAAATTCTGTCTCTTTAAAATACTGCATAATTGGCACTGGTCTCCAGTCAAATTACACAAAGCCGGCCTTCTCTCTCATACTAATTGCTGGAGATGTTCCAATCCTGGTTGTGATATCACCCATATCATTTGTGAATGTCCTAGTATACAAGCCTATTGGACTTACATTGGTGTTTCCTTGAGGTCCACTATGCCTCTAAAATTACCACTTACACCAGTTAACATTCTCTTGCATGATTTAAGTCAATCCCCAAAACTCTCGAAACCACAACTCCGCCTTTTTCATACCTCACTTGCTACAGCTAAAATATGTATACTGCGTCATTGGAAATCATCTTTACCTCCCTCTCAGGAAGATTGGTTGGTAGCGATGATGCAGACAGCCTCACATGAACGCACAATTTATAATCTTCAGGACCAAGCTGATCTTTTTCTTCAAACTTGGTCTCCATTTCTTAAATCAAACGCTGAAGACCCTCCTGCTTCCACTCTTGCCCAAGCACATTAATCAGCTTTTACCCTCTTTTGCTTTTTATCTCTCTCTATTTCTTTGCCTCTTCCATCCTTTAGAGCGTCCTTTTGTTTCTATTCAATTACTCTTTCCTTGCATCATTCATTCATATTTTGTGTACTCATCTTCTAGGTTTTTTCCTTTTTCTCTTCTCTATAGGCTACTCTTTATTATATATTAACCTAGGTTCTAATTTAATTATTGTTCCAGCCTTTATTTATTTATGTAAATGCATATTTATATCATATTTATTCATCAGTACTTCTTTGCACTGTATATTTCACTATGGATTTATCATCTTCTTATTTATTAATGTTCATACTCTGATGTATTATCGATATATGTTTTAATCTAATTGTTGTTCCAGCTATTATTTATTTATGTAAATGCATATTTATTTCATATTTATTCACCAATACTTCTTTGCACTGTATATTTCACTATGGATTTATCATCTTCTTATTTATTGATGTTCATGCTTCGATGTATTCTTATTATAAATCCAATAAAAAATTTCAACACAAAAAAAAAAAAAGTTGAAATTTAAAAGAATGGAGGTCTTCTTTATGGATGCTATAAGAAAAGTAAATTTGAGATGGATAAGTTACTTACCTGTAATCCTAGTTCTCTTCCAGGGATATCCTCATCAAAGTCATAAGCACATGAATAGTCCCGCCCATGTGCGGGACCCCGGAAACATATAAAAACATATGTGGAAACCATATATGTAGCTCTATATCTATACCTATATTACAATAAACACACAATGCAGTCTTCCATATACCACAATGCTGAGCAATGTTGTAAGAATTTCCCTTGCACATAAATACCATTTCAATAAAGCAGGGAGAAAGAAACGCATTTGAAAACTGCTTTAATGCACAGCAGAAATCATATTCCTGCAATGAGGAATGAAAAAAACCATTGCCAGCACATAGACTGCATTGCAGAAACATCAGTGTAGAAAGCTAAAAAGCTAACCCACAGAAACACACAGAACAAACTGGCACCGTGCCTTTAAGGCAGCCATGACCCCTAGCTTCCCATCATGCCTTGGGGTGACAGTAAAGTCAGTTGTTCTTTGTGGAGACCCGAAGGCCATGGCACAAAGAGATTAACTGTATCTTCATCACTTGCCCGGGGAGGCGGGTGGGTTGCTTATGACTTTGATGAGGATACCCCTGGAAGAGAACTAGGATTACAGGTAAGTAACTTATCCTTCTCTTCCAGGGGATCCTCATCAATAGTCATAAGCACATGAATAGAATAGCAAGCCCATCCCCTCAAACTGCGGGCAAGTAACCAGAGTACAATAAAGATACATAGTAAGAATAGACCATTATAAAGACTCTAATCAAGCTAGCATTGGAACAGATTCCTCAAGGAGGCCTGGCCTACTTGGGTATCCGCTCTGGAGTCAGAATCCAGAAAGTAATGCCTGGTAAACATATGGACCGATTTCCAAGTTGCAGCCTTGCAAATCTCGGCCATCGGTACATTGTGTAAGAATGCTACTGTAGCAGCCTTGCCCCTAGTAGAGTGAGCTTTAGGGGAGGCTAACAGAGGCTTGCTCGCTATTTGGTAGGCCAACTTAATACAAGACACTATCCATCTTGAAATGGATCTTTTGGAGGCTGGAAAGCCTGTCCTAACAGAGCCGTAATTTACAAACAATTGATCAGCCTTTCTAATGGATTTTGTTCCCTCCAAATAGAACTTGAGAACCCTCTTGAGGTCTAATGAATGAAGAGACGTTTCTACAGGTGTAGCATGATTTGGAAAGAATGAGGGGAGAGAAATTGTCTAATTTATTTGGAAGTCAGACACTGCTTTGGGTGGGAAGGAAGGGTGAGTTCTCATAACCACCCTATTATGATGGAAAACCGTATACGGTTCCTTAGAAGAGAGTGCTTGGATTTCACTCACTCTACGTACTGATGTAATAGCCACCAGACAAGGTACCTTCCATGTAATGTGTTGTAATGTGGCCTTATGAATGGGTTTGAAGGGAGGACCCATCAATTTTGACAAAACTAGATTCAACTCCCAAGGTGGAGAAGGAGGTCAGACAGGAGGATAAACCTTCAACCCCTGTAGGAAGTCCTTGACCATCTGAAGTTGAAAGAAAGAAGGCTGGTTAGGTGATTTTCTATATGCCGTGATGGCAGCCAAATGCACTTTTATGGACGTGCATTTCAAACCAGATTTGGCCAAGTAGATCAGATACGGCAAGATTACCTCTTCTTGCACGCTAATTAGACTCCAACTATTACGAATACACCACAAGTAAAACCTTTTCCATTTAAAAGAGTAAGAGGCTCTTGTGGATGGTCTTCTTTGACTCCCTCAAAATGTCCATGCAGTCCTGAGGGAGGTTCAAATGTCCGTACTGCAGGATTTCAGAAGCCATGCTGCCAAGCACAGCGAGGGAAGGCTGGGGTGCAGAATCTTCCCTCCCATTTTGGTCAGAAGGTCCTGCCTGCACGGGAGTCTCCGATGCGGACTGAACGAGAGTTGCAACAGGTCTGGATACCACCATTGGCGAGGCCAATCCTGTGCTATGAGGATTATCGTCATCCTGGATCGGATTAGCTTGGTTACCACCTTCGGAATGAGAGGGAGGGGCGGAAAAGCGTATGCAAACGTCCTGGACCAGTCTATCAAAAGAGCATTCCCCCTCGTTCCTGGTCGGTAAAATCTGGACGCGAAGGCGTGGCATTTTCTGTTTCGATCGTCTGCAAAGAGGTCGATGGATGGATGACCCCATTGATGAAAAATGTCTGCCACCACTTCGTTGTTGAGCACTCAGTCTTCTTGTTCTTCGAAGTGTCGACTGAGGGCGTCTGCTCGCACGTTCTGTTCTCCTGGCAGTTGCACTGCCGTGATCGAGAGGTTCCTGAATAACAGCCAGTGCCAAATCGCCTGGGATTCTAGAGACAGAGGGCGAGAGCGTGTTCCACCTGGTTTGTTCAAGTAATATATGGCGGTTGTATTGTCCGTTTGTATCAGGATCGATTCGGACTGAATCGACGGCTGGAATGCCCTGAGGGGTAAATGAACCGCCCGTAGTTCTAGCATGCTGATATGTTAGGTCTGGTCTTTGCTGGTCCATCTGCCCTGAGTTTGTAGTTGACCCAGATGCGCTCCCCATCCCTGAACAGATGCATCCGTGATCAGAGATTGTTTTGACAGAGGTTGATGGAATGGGACTCCCACCAGAAGATTCTTTGGCTGCAGCCACCAGAGAATGGACTTCTTTGCTGTTTGAGAGAGAAGAATTCGGTCGTTCCAATGATCCGAGGATTGCTTCCATTTGTCCTACAGATCCTGCTGCAACAGTCTCATTCTCAATCTGGAGTTGGGTATGAGAAAAATGCAAGAGGCCATCGACCCCAGCAGAGTAGCTACTTGCCTTACTGATGGTTGATGTACTTGAAGGATGATGTTGCATTTGTTTCTCATTGATAACAATCTCTCCTCCGAAGGAAACACTTTTCCGAGGTTGGAGACCAGGGTGGCGCCCAGATAGTGAAGTGATTGAGTAAGTTGAAGAACTGATTTTTCCACGTTCACATGAAGACCTAAGCGTTGAAGGAGATCCAGGCAAATGTGGAGGTGCTCCTGCACCATGTGGGGGGATGATCCCTGCAACAGCCAGTCATCCAGGTATGGATACACGAACAGGCCGTGGCAATGTAATGCTGCCGCTACTACTGCCATGCATTTTGTGAATACCCTCAGTCATATTTCAGGCCGAAGGGTAATACCTTGAACTGGTAAGGCTTCTTGCCCACAATGAACCGCAGGACCTTGCGATGCCATGGTGTAATTGGAATGTGAAAGTACGCATCTTGGAGATCCACTGAACGCATCCAATCTCCTTTCCTCAGATGTGAAAATATTTGATGGAGCGCCAACATTCAAAACTTTTCTTTTCTGATGAACTTGTTCAGAGAACGTAGATCTAGAATAGGTCTGAATTTGTTCCGTTGGCCTTTTTTCGGAACAAGGAAGTATCTGGAGTAAACTCCCTTTCCTCTCTGTGCAGGAGGGACCTCTTCTATGGCTAGTTTCTTGAGAAAAGGTCGACACTTCCTGACGCAGCAGATCTAGGTGTAGATGACGTGACTTTACCGGAGGAATGTCTCTTGGGGACACGCAAAAATGTAGTGCGTACCCATTGTTCAGTATATTCAGCACCCGCTGGTCTTTGTGATGTTGCACCACTCTTGTATGTAGTTTAAGATACTTCCTCCCACTGGAGTGTGCAACGGTGCTAGAGGAAGCAGAAAATCATTGCTCCCCTTGAGCTTTTGCTGTGGAAGAGGACTGTTGTTGGTGTCCTCCTCTTCCTCTCGAGGAACGACGGCCTTGAAACTCGGACTTGTTCTGCTGGTTTTGAGAGCATTGAGGGGTTTGAACCCTCTATCAGTAATTTTTACGATTGTAGGGCCTGTAGCGTCGTTTAAACTTCTTTTTCTTCTCCAGGCCCACAGCCGTTAACGTGTCTAACTCGGCTTTCATTCTGGCCATTTCCTCATCGGTGTGTGATCCAAATAGGGATTTTCCAGAAAACGGAAGATTCAAAATGCGTTCCTGCTCTACCGGTTTAAACGCGGTCAGGCGCAACCAGGAAGATCTCCGTGCACATATGCCATGTGCATACGAGTAAGCCGCCAAAGACACCCCATCCGCTGCAGTGCTGATTACCTGGTTGGCCACCAGCGCCCCTTCCTGGAGAATCTTGGAGAAGTCCTGTTGATCCTCCTTTGGAAGTTTGTCTTTAAAACACTCCAGCGAATCCCATAAGGAACTGTCATAACGGCCCAGCAGAGCCGCAGCGTTAGACACCTGAAGAGAAGACGCTGCAGAGCCGCAGGCCTTCCTATCCCAAGAATCCTGCGCTCTACTTTCTTTATCTGGAGGAGCTGAGGAGGAAGAAGTCACTGCGGGTGTCTTCTTTGTTGCTGCAATAATGACAGAATCCGGTGGTGGATCAGATTTCAGAAAAAGAGGATCTGGTGTAGCAGGTTTATATTTTTTCAGGATCCGAGCCGGAGCTGCTTTAGCCGATGATGGAGTGAGGAAGATGTCCATTACCGGCTCAATGATACCAGAAACCAAAGGAAGCAATGGCCTCGTCGCAGATCTCTGATTGAGTCTCGAAAATGATGGAGGTGGTGGTGTGAGGAGCTGACATGGCTATGCCCAGCTTTTGCGCTCCTCTGGAGAGAACATCGTGAAAGGTATTCACATCATCGATGGGTGACACCCTAGAAGGTGGACTATCAGTAAGGGTAGGCGAGTAGTCACTTTTGGAGGAGTGTGTCGAAGACGAGGACCAAGATGGTGTTGGCCGTCTCTTGTGATGACCCTGAATCGACCTGCGCTCAGGAGATCTGTGTTCTCTGGTCCGAGTAGTGGGGGACCTGTCCACTTCCTGCACGAGACGTTGTAACAGGGATCTGTGCAGTGGACTGGAATAGTCCGTAGGCCGCTGGGCATGATCAGAGGGTTCTTTCTGCCAATGATGGAGAGGTTGGAGCCATCTGGGTGAAAGGTGGATTGAAGGAGATCGCTGTCTCCTTGGAGAGCCTCTTGGAGGTGATCTTGGAGGCTCGGTCGAGTGAGCAGAAGAGCTGCGTGACATCGCAATCGTCTGGGGTGAGCTCCTAAAAGAATGAGAGGACTCTCTGCGACTTCTGGAGCGTGATCAGAGTCTTGATGAACGATGTGACGTCGATGGAGAGTGCTTCGACTTCAATCGGCTCTGCATCACCATCACTGGTGAATCCCTAGAGCATGATCTTCTCCTCGACGTCGATCTCTCCGTGTGCTTTGACGTTGCATGATGTGACGTCGAACACCTGGAGCCAACAGACTTCGCCCTCGACGTTGAGCGTGCAGGATACCCCAAGTACGGATCGACGGAGAAATCCTTCTCGGCATCGTTTCTTGATGCCTGTCAGATCTCTCTCTCGATGCTGAACATCTACTGGAAGTCAGTGGAGTTGAGATCGGGGCACTTCTCGTCGTCGATGGAGACCGCCGTCTCGACGTCGAACGACACCTGGTGTATTTCACTCTGGGTCTCGATGACTAATTTTTCTTCGTCGTCGGCGAAGATCAAGCTCTCAACGTTGAGCGTTGCTTGGACGACAACGGAGGCATTGAGTGCCTTGCCTCTGATGACGAGGCACGTCTCAACGTTGACCGCCGCCTGGTTAACGGAGACTCCCACTTCGACGCCAGTAGCCGGTGACCTTGCGACGGTGGAGCATGTCTCGACGTCGAACGCAGACTTGACAGCGACGACGATCTATTTCTCGACGTTGGGCGAGCCCGCACCAACGGAGAGCGACTCCTCGACGCCAATCGTCGCCAGGTGGCGGCAGAGGAACCGACATACCTTTGGTCTTCAACAACGATCGGTGTTCTCTCGATGGCGAGCCCGCCGTCGATGGTTTTCTCGTCGACGTTTTCGTTGCCGATGAAGGTATTTGTGGTGCCGAGCCTGACGCCGATGGAGAGCAGACTGGAACCTTACTTCTAGATGGAGTGGTGGCTCTCTCTTTCCTCTTCTTCATCGGAGACCTGCCTCTTGAAGGTGCTTTGCCCTTCTCAGCCAGCCCATAGAGGCGAATCCTCTCCCTGTCCTTCAGAGGTCTTTTGGACAGCAACTGGCAATGCTGACAGGTCTTGGGAGCATGAACAGAAGGAAGGTAGAGAATACAGACAGGGTGGGAGTCTGTCTTAGCCTTCTTCTTGCCACAGGAAGGGCAAGAGTCAAAAAGAGAAGGCATTTTTGATTGGAAAATAATGCCGAACTCTCTTAAAAATAGAAAAGAAGTACTTCAACAACAAAAAGACGTTGAAGTAAAATGATTTTGACAAAAAATTAGAAGTTATTTCTGACAGAAATCAGAAAAAAGTGAGAGCTGAAGTTACCAGGGTCCTGACAGAAGGAGCCGTAAAGAACAACTGACCTAACTGTCACCCCTGAGGCATGATGGGAAGCTAGGGGTCATGGCTGCCTTAAAGGCACAGTGCCAGTTTATTCTGTGTGTTTCTGTTGGTTAGTTTTTCCGCTTGCTACACTGATGTTTCTGCAATGCAGCCTATGTGCTGGCAATGTTTTTTTTTCATTCCTCTTTGCAGGATTATGGTTATAAGCAAGGGAAATTCTTACAACATTGCTCAGTGTTGTGGTATATGGAGGGCTGCATTGTGTGTTTATATATATATATTTTTCACCAAAGGCCCAAGCATTTGAGGACGCACTCGACAGGTAATGTAAAATCATCCGGTTTATTTAGAAAGGAAAATCCAGCATCTTTGTTCCAGTCTTTCAAGTCTTCGTGCCTGACGCGTTTCAAGGCTTCCAGCCTCTTATTCATAGGCGGCTTGTAACGTGAGTGTTGGCAGAAAGCTCTAATTAGCAAGCTAATTGCATGCAGCTATTTTGTACTAGCCCCCAGTGGTGAAAAATAAACAGACACGGCAGCCCTGCCGTGGAGGACTGCAACATCTCAAGATTACAAGTGAGAGGCTGCGTGGTGGGAACTATTCCACGCCCGAAATGCAGCACAGCTAATGTGGTAAATAATAACCAGCGCTTTATCCGGCTCCCTACTAAAGGAAAAATATATAGCTGCAAAGAGTGAATGTTAACAGAACTTACTAAAGATAATACATGCTCTAAATGGACTACAAATCCTAGCATGCACGAAGAAAGAATGTGAAAAAAATGCACTCAGCCAGGCCCACTGGGGGCCAGTACAAAATAGCTGCATGCAATTAGCTTGCTAATTAGAGCTTTCTGCAAACACTCACGTTACAAGCCGCCTATGAATAAGAGGCTGGAAGCCTTGAAACGCGTCAGGCACGAAGACTTGAAAGACTGGAACAAAGATGCTGGATTTTCCTTTCTAAATAAACCGGATGGTTTTACATTACCTGTCGAGTGCGTCCTCAAATGCTTGGGCCTTTGGTGAAAAAAAAATAATATATATATAGAGCTACATATATGGTTTCCACATATATGTTTATATAGGTTTCCGGGGTCCTGCGCATCGGCGGGAATATTCATGTGCTTATGACTATTGATGAGGATCCCCTGGAAGAGAAGCTTTGTTAACCAAGCTATGAGAGTGATTTGGGTCATCTGGCAGAGTGTCAAAAGGTGCAGGTTCTAGACCGGGATCTTCAGCTAGGACGTCATCTACTCAGGGTACTGATGCACATCGTATTTCCCTCCAGGATCATCCTCCTGATGTCGGCTCTAATTAGTCATTAGAGGCTGTGTCCTACCTAATTTCTTGTGCATCAGGTATTGGTACTAGCTGCTTTAGCTGGTTTTCAGTGAGTGCAATTACAAAAGGCAATGTAGACTGGTCCACAAGAAGTATTGATCTAGGCTGAATTGGCTGAGAAGGAATAGCTTAAGGAGACATCAGAAGCAGTAAAGTCGATTGCGGTGAAATAGATAGACTGCTATGAAAATCAGAAAAGCTGCTTAATGAAGTCCAATAATTCCATGGTTACTTGCACCCTATGTGGGTGGCTTAGTGGCTTATTGTGGAGCGTGGACTGCCATAAGGGAAAGGGTTTTGGAATGTATATTGACCATCAGGTCAAGTCATGAGGTCATGCTTAGGAACTAGTCAGATTGCGTGCTGTTGAAATATACAGGAACGTTGCCATCACCATCTTACTAGGCAGACCACTTAATTCACCTACACTATATTGATGAAGAGGCATCTAAGATTTGTGGTGGGGACATCGGAGTGATTTTAATTGATGAAACAATTGACAACAATAGAACAGTTGCTGACATAAGGCTTTGAGGTACAGCTACGTTAAGAGCTGTCGTGAAGGGGTAGTCTAAGTGATCACTGACAAAAAGTGGTCAACAGGATAGACTGCATCAACAGGACAGATTTAACCATCCACTGGACGCTCTTAGCCATTGCTGACTGAAGTGGTTGGTTTCTTTTAATTATTGAGGTTGCAGTAAACATGTGCAAATCCCCTATAGATGAGGCCTTAGTCAACATAGAAACTGGATCTCTGATACGGTGTACCTTCTAATACAAGGTTACGGTCGAGGTGTTTGTTAAGCGCGACTACTCCCCCGTCAGGGTCTCAAGGCGCTGGAGGGGGGGGTTGTCACAGGTTCCAGTCCATCAAGGAGAGGGTATGTCGAAGAGGCAGGTTTTGAAGTTTCTTGCAAAGATGGGGAGCGATGTTGTCTGTCTGAGGTGGAGCGGAAGGTCGTTCCAGGCTCTGGCCGCGAGGAAGGAGAAGGAGTGGCCTCCCGATCGGGTGTTTCTGGTGTGGGGGACTGCGGCATAGGAGAGCTGGGCTGATCCTAGGGTCCTTTGGGGTGCGTGGAATTTGAGTCAGCTGTTCAGGTATGCTGGTCCGATGTCGTGGAGGGCCTTTTGAGCGTGAATGAGCATCTTGAAGGTGACTCTAGCTTCAATGGGGAGCCAGTGGAGTGTGCGCAGGTGCTGGGAGATGTGGCAGTGTCTTGGCAGGTTGAGGACCAGTGTTGCGGCAGTGTTTTGGATGTTCTGTAGCTTGTGGGTTAGGTTCTTGTTTTTTCCGGAATAGAGTGCGTTGCCGTAGTCGAGTCTACTGGTGACCAGGGCATGAGTGACGGTCTTTCTGTGTTCGAGGGGGATCCATTTGAAGGTCTTACGTAGGAGGCGGAGGGTTTGGAAGCAGGAGGCCGAGACAGAGTTGATCTGGCGGGCCATTTTGAGCTCTGAGTCCAGGATGATTCCCAGGTTGCGTGCGTGGTCTGAGGGGGTGTGCAGGCTTCCGAGCGTGGGGGGCCACCAGGTGTCATTCCAAGTGTCGGGGTTTGGGCCCATGATGAGTACTTCCGTTTTGTTGGTGTTTAGTTGTAGGCAGCTGTTTTTCATCCATTTGGCAAATACATAGGGGGACCCCAGCAGACAGATAATAGGCAGGTGAGGCAGGGGAAAATTAGTAGAAACCAACACTCAAAACGGCCACCTGCCTGTAAGTAAAAATTGCAAACGGCCCAAAGAAGAGGATCCCAATATTATATACCAACAGCAGGGGCTGACAGATGCATATATTCACAAAGTTCAAAGATAGAGAATTGATTAACAAAATAATTTTTCTTTTATTATCATTTTATCAAACATGGTTATCATATTTCAAAAATACATAAATAAATATATAGATATTTACATTGTCCCACACATAACATTCATAACCATCAGTCATTCTTGCATTCACTCATAGTGGCATACGCATTCATCCCACAAAACAAACACATTTCTAGAAATATCACAAATCAATCAAGGTGGTAAAACTGCCAAAAGATGTTAGAGTGGGAGGTTCGCGTGTATTCTCGTGTATTATCCCGATGGTAAATGGAAGCAGAGTCCAAGGACACAAGGAGAGTTAAACGCCAACGTGTGTTTCGGTGTTAGGCCCAGGACAGGGCAACAACTTCAGCAGTACTACATGAGAATCAATATCAAGGCTGGTCCAGGGGCCTTGAACGGCCCCTGGACCAGCCTTGATATTGATTCTCATGTAGTACTGCGGACCACTGATATCTATTTATTGAACCGTCAGGTTATATCTTTGACCTTATAAAGAGAATCTAAGTGAATGTTACTATTTTCCAGGTGTGTTTGTGTGTCTCACACTGCTTATCGATCTCCGCCCTGATGAAGGTGTTGCCCTGTCCTGGGCCTGAATGACTGATGGTTATGAATGTTATGTGTGGGACAGTGTAAATATCTATATATTTATTTATGCATTTTTGAAGTTTGATAACCATGTTTGACATAATGATAATAAAAGAAAAATTATTTTGTTAATCAATTCTCTATCTTTGAACTTTGTGAATATATGCATCTGTCAGCCCCCGCTGTTGGTATATAATATTGGGACCCTCTTCTTTAGGCCGTTTGCAATTCTTACATATAGGCAGGTGGCCGTTTTGAGTGTTGGTTTCATCCATTTGGCGACAGCTTCCATGCCTTCTCAAAAGTTGTGTCTGGTAGAGTTGGGTTCGTTGGATAGGGAGAGGATGAGTTGGGTGTAGTCTGCGTATGACACAATGTTGAGTCTGTCGGTTCTGACGATGGGGGTGAGCGGAGCCATGTAGACGTTGAAGAGCGTAGGGCTGAGGGAGGATCCCTGGGGGACTCCGCAGGTGGTTGGTGTGGGGTCCGAGAGGAAAGGGGGGAGTCTGACCCGCTGCGTTCTGCTGGAGAGGAAGGAGCGGATCCAGTCGAGGGCCTTGTCTTGGATCCCTGTGTCGTGGAGTCTGCGTATTAGGGTGTGGTGAGGGACTGTGTCGAACACCGCTGAGAGGTCGAGGAGGATGAGGGCTGCTTTTTCTCCTTTGTCCAGTAGGGTGCGGATGTCATCTGTTGCGGCGAGGAGGGCTGTTTCCATACTGTGTTTTTTTCTGAAGCCGGATTGGGAGGAGTCGAGGATGTAGTGCTCTTCGATGAATGTGGCGAGTTGGCTGTTGATGACTTTCTCGATGACTTTCGCTGGGAACGGGAGTAGGGAGATGGGTCCCAGCCTCCTCTAATGTCTGGTAAACTTTAGAGGTGGGTCTAGCTTTGCTCTAAGAGCCCACGCACAACGGGCCAGGAAAATAGTTGTCATATAAATCATACAACAAGCACGTAAAACTATGATAAAAGATCTTCAAAATTCTAAAACTGTATTCATTTAACAAGTGGAAGCCTTTAACTTTAGTACATCAGATTATATCTCTGCATTGAAGGTATTTGCTAAAAGTTATTGCTTTTAACCATAAACTTAGTCTCATTCATGCCCTTACATCATGACGATGCCATTAGTGAAATGAGCCGCCATGTACATACTATATGTGGCCTATATTCGTATTATACATGGAACAACATTATAGTCTATTACACACAATATATCTTTGTACAGTGCACATCCTGAACTCATGTATTTCAAGTTGTTCTCCTTTGTCATAATGAAGAACAGGCATTAGCAATGCCAATAGCTCTGGCTTTAAAGGAATTTTGTATAGTAATGTGGACCATTACAAGTAAATAACATGGGAATAAATATGTTTTTGTGTGGAAGCAAAGACCTGTAGAATAACATTTGTCGAAGTTAAAAGGTCAAGTGATAGTTGCATTGCCAAGCCACACTTACAAATCAATGTATATAAATGATTGCCCTCCTCCCATCTGTGCTGCTGTCAGAGAAAAAACAAACACCATAAATTACTTAGCCATCTAATACACTTCACAGCATCACAATGTCATGTGTGTGCCCCTGAATGTTCAAGTTCAACCAGTTGAATAAATAAACAAAATGATCTCCGCTGCCTAGAGGGCAAGCACATTTTTGTGGAAGAACACAACTTCTGCCCAATGAAAACATCTACTCCTGGCTCCCAACATGTAGGTGGAGCCAAAGCCCCTCTCTAGTAGAATTGACATAATTGTCTAGCAACAGCTGTGCTATCAAGCCAGAGCATAAAAAGGAAGCGCCGTAAAACAATGTGATCACATAATTTGGCCAACCTTGAAAATAGGGATAGAGCACTGGGTGCAATTCAGCCACTAGATGAGTATTTCCTCATTTTGACAACAAATATTAAGTGCTTTTTCTTCAGTTTTTGGTGCATGAGTTTAGAGCGTGGATGGCAGGCTAATGCCGCATGAAAGCACAGCTCATTTTAGGCTTGAGGAGCAAAGAGGGCCTCCACCTGAGCCAGAACCGGGCATCTGGCTTGAATCTGGCTCGAACATCTACTATCTTTTGATATAGGTTCTCATTTTATGCTAGGTACCCTCTGTTACAGGGTGCAGTGTACTTCTGATATAAGGACACCTTTGCTCATGCAAGGTACCCCGTTATGCAAGGTCTTTTTTTATGTAGTATACGTTTGACATAGGGTCTCCTGTGAAACAAGTTCTCCTGTCGTGCAAGGTACCGTCTGATGCAGGGTGTCATCTGATGCACTGTACCCCTCATATATAGAGTCTCCTCTCATGCAAATTGCCATGTAATACAGGTTCTATTTCACTCTAGCTACAGTAACACAGCTAACCACTGATGCCGGGTCGCCTGTGACAGAGGGTCTCCCCTGATGCATGTTACATCCTGATGCCTGTTACCCTTTGATGCATGGTCCTTTAGGGAGGAAGGAAGCCCAATATGCTGGTTCTCCCATATATGTGTATTTTTTTTTGCAGGTTTATATAGTGCAACTCGACCCAATGGTATTGGAGCACTTTACGTGAGCACCAGCTACATTGCACAAGAGCACATTATTGTTTTGTAGGCAGGGGGAGATTACGTGATTTGCCCAGAATCACACAATGTTGAGCTGAGGCCGAGACTCAAACCTGGTTCCGCAACGCCAAAGTCAACAGCTCTGGCCCTTACGCCACATCTTTTACCTCATCTCCTCCTCTCGCTCAGTGTCCATATGCTCTGATCCTGGTTTCCTATTGATGCAACTCTGCCAAGAGGCACGGTCACATCGAATGCAGATACCTCTTTGGCGCAGGATGTCCCGTACCCTGATTGTTTACAAACTGCTTGATGCAAATCTGCCAGAACCAAAAGAATGGAACACAGGAGATTAAAATGGCTGCCATTTCACAACAAGCAACGTCAAAGCAATTGCTGATCACGAGTCTCTTTTGTTTCACAGTCCACCACAGCAACATTCTGTCACGTTACTCAATCGCGCGCGTACCATGTCAGTTTTAACTATTGAACCACGTGGGGCCTGCAAGTGTAAAACCCAATGCTAAAGAGTATGGACCTGGCTCTGTTTATATTTTGTGGGTTTTTAAGGGGGTGTGGGGGGGGGGGGGGGGGCGAAGAAGTCCGGGGATTAAGTGCTTCGTGTTTCATTGTTCAGCGGCGCATTAAATCTCCATAAACTGTTACAATTAGATAAATGACTTCCGGGATGCGGGCACACAAGATTTTGCTACCTCTAAGCGCTTTAAACTTCCCGTACTCTGCTATTTATCACTCACAAGGTGCTAAACGGTAAAGGCCTTGAATGCCCCCGGATACAAATCAACGAATATTTCCAGCTCCGCAACTAATCCTTTCCTATTACAAGATAAATTCAGTAGGTGGCGCTACCTTCATCTCACAGCCTGCCAAATGAGGAAACTCCCTAAAAGCAAAAAAATAACAACTGAAAACCATCTGGAATTCAGAGGAATAGCAAACAACTGTTTGTTCACCCAACAACCATCTGTGTGGACTCACAAAACCTCCCACACACTTACTCTACCACAAGGAAACTGGAGTAAGTGAATGAAATGGTTTCTGCGAGAGTACAAAACTAATCCCAACATTCAAAAATAATTCATAACCATTGAATTAACCACTAACCATAGGTAACTGGAGAGTGTGCTCCTCAGCACAGAGTGCTACATCGCCTCAACAGAGTTAGTAAGCACTTTGTAAATGCAATTACAATACAATACATTTTATTGATTCCACAAGGATGAAGGACGTAACAAAAAAAGTAAGTGTAGGGGCTCAAATGATTTATTAGCCTCACTGAATACTAGGATTGTGGAATATCAATGCTACCATTGCACTCCTCTTTCTTCGATCACCCAGCACTTCATGTCTCTTCATCTCAGTCTTGCAAGTTTTTTCCATCTCTGTTTTCGCGTTGTGTTACTCTTTCGATGCACCTTCAAATGTAACAATCTTTTTTCAAGGACTGTGGATTAGTTGTTGTTGTTTTTGTGCGGCTTCAGTAACCAGCTATGCACAACAACAACCTGGGTTTCCAAAACACAACATAGTTGCTGTATCATTTTATCAAACCTTTGACCATGCCTGATGCTGGTGGTCCAAGCACAATGGACACTGTGGGAAGCTTATTGAGTGCTTTGTTGGAGCAGTTAGTAACTGCCTGCCTGCCAAGCTGAAGTACAGCTGCTCTCACATGTGCCCTTACTGAACCGGAAGATGTTTGTCAGTCTTTTTTCTGACTAAAGGCTCCAGTGACAGCTGTACTTTACTCTCCCTTGTGTTGAGGATGCCAGTCTGTTGTTGTCTGGTGCTCAGGGGATACATGGAAGCCCTCTGCTTCACAGCTTATGTTGAATCAATGCTTAATTTGTTAAAATAAAAATAAAGGCTGGGGCACAACGTTTTTCCTTCGCAGCATACTGCTGGATGCAGGGTTACCGTATACCAAGTCTGCCTAGTGTTGATTCGACCTCATGGTGCTTTTTTCCACCACCAGATAACTTTGGATATTTTTCTCACCCTTGCAAGTCTTTTAGTGTATAAAATACTTTGTTTTCCAAAAAATGTATTTAATAGAATTGCAAAACTAAAAAGACAGACTGTTATATAAACCAACTTAAACGAGACCAATATTTATAAGATCCTATAAAACATACAGATTAAATTAATTAACAAAAATGCATAAAACTGATAGCACAAATTACATCATATAAATTAAAACAGACCAAATTAAAGAAAACCAATCAACATTCACCAGAAATGATACACATAGCAATATTGCAGGATATTCCGACGTAGCATCTTTAACAACGTTCTAGGGCTTCCGAAGGCCTTTTTAGATATGAGTCTCAGGTTCCATCAGATAGATCTCTTCTTGATCAACATAATATACTTTGTAATTGTAAATACGATAGCTAAACTTTTCATTGAGCAAAAAATTACTCAATCTTCATTCTTAGTTCTAATACGTCACTTCATTTGGAGAGAACATACAATCTTTTTCTGCTCGCTCACAAAAAAGGAAAAATCTAAGAGAAGATGTTTAAGGAGTATTTTGTTTTTAATCACAAAAATAGTTAGCTATATTTTGAGACACTCTATCTCTAAGGCCAGAGATTCTCCAGCCTGAGTTGATTCCTATCCAAAGTTGTAAAATAGTACTACGTATTCATTTATTCTGGAACCTGAAACAGATAAGGAAAGATCTCTGCATCACCCACACACTGGTCAATTTGCGTAAAAAATAAGTGCTGGGCTGTCGTCAGGAGGCAGCTTGCACCTGCCCATTTCTCCTGTTGCAAAAACAACGGTTGATGGACAGAATACAGAACAATGTCATTCACCCCATCGTTTTTTGCTCACCATGCCACTCCAGTTTGAACCCAGCCATATGCAAATCAGTCTTGACCCTGTGCCTCAATGGAACAGTCCAGCCCGAACTGCCAAGCCAGGTCCTCCCTGGACTGGAAACAAGCATCCTAAGACCGGTTTCGGGGTTTCACCCCTCTTCAGCCAGGATAGCTTGATTCCAGTGGCATGTAGAGCACTGGGGCCCACGTCTGGGCATACCCGTCCCACTGGGGGTGACAAATGCAAAAACAACAGTTGATGGACAGAATGCAGAACAATGTCATACATTCACCCCAGTACAGAAATCTGGGCCTAAATCCATCGCTTTTTTGCTCACCATGCCATTCCAGTTTGAACCCAGCCATATGCAAATCAGTCTTGACCCTGTGCCTCATGGGAACAGTCCATCCCGAACTTGCAAGCCAGGTCCTCCCTGGACTGGAAACAAACATCCTAGGACCGGTTTCGGGGTTTCATCCCTCTTCAGCCAGGATGGCTTGATTCCAGTGGCATGGAGAGCACCGCCTAAAACAGAACCAACAGCTAACTATAAAATGTGTAAGAGGATGCAGCGTAGTGGCCAGAGTTGGGGAACCAGGTTGGTGTCTCTGCGTGGGCTCCACATCTTGTGATTCTGGGCAAATCACCTAATATCCCCGGAAATTAATGTGTCCTTAACTGGTGCTCATTAGAAGCGCTGGTGTTAATGATGAAGTGCTGGTGCTGAGCACCGGAAACCACTGGCACAAATTAAGCACTGGAACCACAGTACTAATAGAATAATCTGCAAATTGTTTCAAAATTCGCTAGAGATTTTGCTATATCTCGTGAAACATCATCAGACAGTAGCATTATTTAATTTAGTGTTAGACCCTAAAGTTTGTCATCATTACTACTATGTCTGATACTAAAAAGGAATCTTAATACTCGAGATTGAGTAAAAAGTGTCTATAAATCGAAGCCAAGCTCCAGTTTTTCTTCCTGGACGGTCAAGTTTTAAGGGAGCCCCATGAGGGTTATTAGACACAGGCTCCAGCTACCCATGAGTAGTTCTCCTGTGTGCAGCCCTACTGAAGCCAATTAGAAGTTTTTGCTTGGTTGCATTAATATACGTATACCAATATTTGATAGTGTATATTTGTGTATTTAATGTGTGTATTTTCAGAACTCATAAGCTGATTTTGGAGAAAAGTGGTTGCATTTCCAAAATATATTTTAAGCTATTAATTGAGTGATTCATTGCAGCTATGTCTGTTATGTATTACTCACGGAGAGACATTCCACATTGACAACACCTTTTTATGTCTCGCCTTGCTATCGCGTAAGCGATCGCAAAGCGAGACTATTGTAAGGGGCTCCCAAAAGTGCTCCGAAAAGCGGATTGCATGGCGAGCACGCGCACAATCACGCGCATCGTGCCGCCATGCAATCCGTTTGGCATCGCACTTCAAAGGGTCCGCTCCCCCACCTGGAATGCGCTCCCCCGCCAAGCGCGCGCGCCACGCTCCGCCAGCCTTGTCTTGTCCTTCATGTACCAGGCAGTGACAGTTCTCAGTGGTTGATCCATGCAACTCCGGCCAATCAGTTGCGTTACACTCAGCGACCCTGGGCCTTCAAGTATGTGCGACCCACTGGTGCTGGCAAACGGTGGACAGATTAGTCAGAGCTATATATTATTGTTGTTGTTTCTGTGAGCTGGCTGAAGAGTCCTATGTGCTGTGAAGGTGATATTCAGAGTTGTGCCCCTTCTGGATGAGCCCTCGTGTGCCAAATATCCGTTTGTTCGCACGGCCCTCGCTTCTCAGCGAGGACACCAACCGTGCCCCTCTACTCAGATCATACGCATGCATGTGCGCGGTTTGATGAAATCATTAAGTGTTTTAAAGAGAGATTTAGTTGAGTTGTCTGTCTGTTCGATGTGATTTATTATATAGTTTTTACGGGCCGTTTTAAGTGAATTGTGATAGTTTTTCAGCAACAATTTCAATTCTTATCTATCATTGAAGGCTTTAGTTCTTCGCCAGCGCCTTACCAGCTTTTTAGACAAGGTTTTTTCCAGTTTGAAATCTGCTGAAAACCACGGTGCATCGTTTCTTCTTTGGGTAAAAGGAGTTTGTATAAGAGGTGCACTATGGTCAAGTGCCTGGGAAAAGCAGAGAGACTTCCATATTTAGATTACTGAGAGATTCAGGTGAAAGGTAAGTTTTAGCAAAGGAGATTGGAGTGACAGATTTCTGTTGTCTAATAGCTGGTATAGACACTCTATTCAATTTTACCAACTCACTTGCTTTTGGAATTTGGAAATTAATTAAATAGTGGTCTGTCGAAGCGGTAAGGGACGTTCACACCTAAGATCATAAGGAATTTGTAAAAATGTGGTCTTGAGTGTGGCCAGCCGAATGAGTGAGCCCTAACACAACTTGTTTAAGGCCTAACATCTCCATGTCGGCCAAGGAAGGGCCACTTCGCGCTTTTGGACATTTTCACCGTGATAGTAGAAATCCCCCAGAAGTAGAAAGTTGTAAGATGCTAAGATGTGAGGAGCGATCAAAATGCCAGGATTGAGAATGTTGATCCCATCTCCCTCCCAGGCTGGATTGATTGCACCTCTTCTGCTGTGCCTTGGTTATTATGCAATTATTGAAGGGCTGTGTGTGTATCTTTTCCTGCCTTCATTTCCATGCAACATGTAATATCACTGGAAATGTAGACTCTACTGCATCAATGCTGTGATGTCACTGTAATGTGTCATGTGCCCTTTTGTTTAATAAAGGTTTTGAATTTTTTTTAATTTTTTTAAATGTGAGGAGCGATAGGCTCCGCTAAAGGATCACTAAAGTTTTCTTAGCTCCAGGAGGAGGATAGATTAGTGCACCTTTGCAGAAGTCCGAACCAGAAAGTTCAGTTCTAAAAGTACACTTTTCAGCCCCTTCAGCTAGAAGGGTCTCAGTTACAGCTATTTTCACGGTGTCCTTATACGCGATTGCCACACATCCTCCTGATCTGGAATCTCTGTCTAGCTTAAGCAATTTTTACTGTTCTAGAAGGGCTAGAGGTATACATAGTAAACTGCTACATTTAGCTAAGTTTCAATTAACAAGCATTGGCATAGCCAATAGGTCTCGCCTTTGGGACCTTATAAGTGTTTAGCCATGCAACAGTTGCATAACTAAATACTTATAAGGTCCCAAAAGCGAGACCTATTGGCTATGCCAATGCTTTTTTACATTACCACTGACTTCAGTGCCTCATGAACTGAGGTGATCACAGCCAGTCATCTTATATATGATGGCCACAAATGTAATCTTGTCTATTATTGTCATTATTACAACACTAATAATAATAGTAGCTCATGAAGATTTTCATTGAACCTCTGTAGCTCTTCTTACAGAAAAGAATGGAGACACCTACACATTACTCAGATACTAACAGAATTTCTTTGACTATTGCAAAAGATCAGGGTTTTGGTCTTTTCACTGTAAACAGTAAGGGCCTTTTTATGTTGGCTGGAGTTGCCTCCGACCAACATCTCTGCGGTTGTGAAACTGACCGACATCTGGTCGGTGGTCCCGAAACCACTATTACGATGCGACTGCACATGGAAACCAGCCACAGCACAAGCTCCTATAGAGAAATGGGAGTTTCTGTAAATCCCTACACCGTGTGGCAGGCACCTCACGGTGCTGCCACACGGTGCTGGGATTTACAGGGGTGCATCATAGGTGCCCCCAGGCCAACAACTGTAGGCCCAGGGAAGAATATGGGGGGCCTGCTAGGGGCCCGCAAGTCGCTTTCCAACAGGCTTTCCATGTCAGAAAGCCCGACATGAAAAGCCTGTCGGAAACCAACATCATAATCCCGATGGCGGAAATGCCGTCCGTTAGAGATTATGTGCGGCTTCTGACTGGCCAATGTGCTCCTTAAGCATGTCGGAAGTCAGTTGGATTAACCAGCCAGTTTAAACTCTGACCGCCATCTTTGTAATGAGGCGGTCGGAGTTTAAACCTTGGATGTCGGTCGGAGGCTTTCCGACCAACATCCAAATCAGGCCCTAAGTCTGTTCAGTGCGCAATAGGAAAGGTGAGCATGACTTTTATGTTGAAGGCCTTTCGGAGTATAGTCCATTATGAACAGATTGTCGGCATATATGAGACAATGTACATGTACGCACCAGGCATACTACACACCCATCATGTACGCCCCACAGAAAGGCTGAGCCGAATGATAATTGCACTCATCCGATTGGGGCTGCTTTCTCCTCAAAACTTGGGTAAGTTTCCATTGTGAACCCCGCCTGGTCATACCACCCTCCCCTTAGGGGCCACAGGCACTATTGTGTAATGTCATGATTACTAGTTTGTGCAATGCCGTGCCGCTGTCCTGACGGGGATACTTGGTTTGAAGGGGTTAACTTCAGCATGGGTCCTTATTCTGAACACCGTATCTCCTAGCCTCAGTACGTAATTGCGGACACATGTGAGTGAATATCCATCTTCCGACAAGTAGACATCTACATGCTTCACCAGCTTACCTGAAACAACATTCCCTAGTGTAAAAAGCAACCAGTGACACGTGTAAAAGAGTGCACCTTGCAACCTGCTAATCTGCATGCCTGAGATAAGCCTGACACTCACCACGAATATTGTCAGCCTATCACTGGTGCTTCTCCAGAATACCTCTATTTCTACTTGATTATGTATTTCTGCTTTTAATTTCTAAATCCCTTTTTGTATGTTGTTGTCTCTCCCTAATCTAGGTCTAACCCCAGGAGACATGCAGAAAGTCTATGTAACGTATACAGGGCATGGTGCATACACTCTTCACTCGCCTGTCCCTGTGGGAGTAGAATAAGGTCCTCCTGGTCCTGACAACATGCCAAGATCTGCTAGGGACTGTTATCGGCATGAAACATGTTGACCTTTATTCCTACACCTATTGCAGCTAAATAGACTATTATATGTATTTTATGCTCAAATCACATTTTTTAATTCTTGACATTGGGATCCTACCATTAAACTTATTCCTTGCTTGGATCCCCTTAGTCATTTTTTAATGCACTAAACTCTCACCCGTTCTATTCACATCTTGTCACTCACTCATGCACATCACATCTGTGTGTGTGTGTATATATATATATATATATATATATATTTTTAAAATTATTTTTTAATTTATTTTAAATAGCTATATATATGTATATGTCACAAAAACTGGCTAACAGATTGAAAAACGAAATCTGTCCATAAATCTCTGAAATTTTTACAATGCACGTGACACTTTATTAACAGGATGCATGAAAATTATGAAAGTTGTTTGATGACTGGAGTGAAAAACGCTACTTAGCAATACAAGAATACTCACCACAACGCTGAGGTACTTTACCAATGCATCCTGGGACTTGTAGGTTCTAGTTTGGTCACGTGATGCAGTACATTTAAAGCACCTGTGTCTGAACACTGCTTATACCTTGATCCTATGACTTTGGTATATATGTATATATATATTCCAACATGCTTCACTCCTTCAGAAGAACTCGTTTTTTAGTGATAGACCGCCGCAAAAACCTTGAGACCACGCACACAGGTGAAGAAAGGCGGAAACGAAGGAACAAATGCAGAACAGAAAGATGAAAATGCAAACGTAGGTGGCAATTACAAAAGCAAGAGGGGCAGAGCAAAGAACTGGCAAAAGAAGTAAGCAAACAAAATATTACAAACAAGACGGTCATTAATTTATCTGACATCAAACTTACGAATGCTGAGACACAATTACTAGCTTTGGGCCTTTCCTTCTGTTCTCCTAACAATTTTAACTATGTACAAACACGAATCTACGTATTTAAATTTATACATAAGCTCAAATTAATGAAGCACTTTAAGCTTACCAAAAGTATTGAATCTATATCCAGGCCAGCAACAATTGAAATGTCAAGCACTACACTCCAGGTATCCGACATAAGCACATTACAATCTATATATGCGCTGGGACAAGACACAGAGGAACAGCAGAATTCCACACACGAACAATTAAAAGGAATGGGTATCATGGACAATCTTCCTTCTAATAGTCCCTTTTGTCCAGTGTCCACATTCATAACTCTTATGCCAAAAGATGCCATAAACACGTTTAGTGATTGCATAATTGAGGATTTAAAGAAATTGAATCACAGGAAATTGCAAAAACAGAAACGACGAAAATCTACTGACATACAGTACTCTGCACTTATGCGTAAATTAAAAGACAATGTGAATGTCATCATTAACAAGTCGGAAAAAGGGGGCAATGTAGTGCTGTGGCCCCGACCCCAATACATAGCTGAAGCTCAACGACACCTAACTGATGAAACCTGCTATAGAAAAGCAACAATCAAAGGCAGGTGAAGGACATGGTACATAGAGAACTGGGACAATGGAAAAGAGAAGGATTGTTAAACAAAAAGGAACACAGCTTCCTGAAAACGGATCATCCGATCACCCCAGTACTCTATTTCATACCAAAAATACACAAGAAACAAATACCTATACCAGGTCGCCCTATCATTTCTGCCCAAAAGAGTCTACTAGAAGCAACATTAAATATGTAGACTACCTTTTGCATGAACCAGTAGAAAATGTGCCTTCCTATATCAAGGACACAGGCTATTTCTTATCAACATTGTTAACAACTACTTGGAGTGAGGATTATGTATTCATTGTCATGGATATATGCCCTATTTATACCAGCATACATCATGTGGATGGGTTGAAAGCTGTGAAATACTTTCTGGAGAAGCGAAGCATACATTTTCGTCAACACAATGTTATGCTTCTACGCATGATTGAACTATGCCTCTTCAACAACTACTTTATGTTTAACAAAGAAGTGTATCAACAACTTCATGGAGTAGCTATGGGGGTATGCTTCTCTCCCAGCTACGTGTGTCTTCACGTTGGCTGGTGGAAGGAGCATGTCCTCAGGCAGACCCACAAGGATATCTATGAAGCACATGTCTCACAATGGTGGCGCTTCATAGATGATGTTTTTGTTATCTGGAAGGGGTCGATTGAATCAGCTAAAGAGTTTGTGGATTTGATCAATGTTAAAACTCTCAACCTAGAATTCACTGCATACATTAGCAAGGAAGTTGTTCAATTTCTAGATGCTGAAGTATATGTCAATAACAATAACATACAGACTACACTACATAGAAAATGCACAGCAGTGAATTCGGTACTCCATGCTAGCAGTGCCCATCCCAAACACCCAATTAAGAGTATTCCTTACGGTGAATTCCTAAGAACTAGAATGATTTGTAGTTCTGATGAGGACCTCTTACAATGTCAAACAGAGTCTTTTGAAAGATTTAGTGCCAGAGGCTATACAGCTAAAGACTTAAAGGCAGCTATGACTAAAGCAAAAACTATGCCTAGAGAGGAGTGCTTGAGTAGTGCCTCTAATAAAACTTGGAGTAAAGATCTACCAAGCACTGATATCCTCCATAAGACTACTAACCAAGTGAGAGTAATAACCACTTTCAATAACCAGGAGAAACTAATAAGAAATATCTTTTATAAAAACTGGTCCATAGTCAAAACAGATTTAACTATGTCTCAACTACTGCCAGATCTCCCTCAGATAACATTTAGAAGAGCTCCCTCTCTGAGGGATGCCCTGGTTAAAACTAGTCCTGAGGTTGTTAATACAGGTACCTGCTTATGTAAAAGAATAGGTTTTTTTTAATGGTTCGCCTGCAGAGCATGCAAATTTGGTACCAACATGTCTGAATATGTAAATGCCTTCCAAACCACACCTACTAAGATCAGAGGGACATTCACTTGTAGAACAGACTATGCTGTATATGTACTTGAGTGCTCTTGCCAAATGAAATATGTAGGTAGCACGAAATTACAAGTATACATGTGTATACTACAGCATTTACGAGCTATAGTCAATTCAGACAGCACCTATCCTGTAGCACGACATTTTAAATCAGTACATCAGAATAATTTGAATGATTTAAGCTACTATGTGATAGATGCAGTACCCAGACACCACAGAGGTGGTGGCAACAAAGAAAGAAAATTGCACCAAATGGAGTCACGATATATCTGGTTACTCGACACTAAAATGCCTAACGGTTTAAACAGAGGAGAAGATCTGCACAACTTTTTATGAACTTGGTCTGTTTATGTTGTTAAGCGCTCAACATATTCCTATGAATTTCAGTACTTGGTGGTTTTACGGGGTTAATGAGTGTTTTTATGGTTAGGCTGATTTAGTAGCGATTTTTAAACCATTTGAGAACCATTTATGAAGATTTTATATTATGATTTAATATAAACTTGCTTACATTATTGTTTACAGTTTTCAACACATCATGTTGTTGTTCTCTATTAATATTATTTATTCTCTGCAGTTGCACTTTAAATGCTCCTTTGGCAATTTAATATGAACTTTATGACAAAGCAAATTCTAAACTATGATTAGCTATGTGCACTTGCACTGTGGCCAGTTAAGATCCCAATAATATTCATTATCATTATGGATTAAGGGTGAAATTCAATACATATTGGATTAACTTGCTGCTATTTTGCTTTATTTTGCACATTGTATTATGAACTGAGTTTATGGATTTTTAAATAATATTTTTAAAAAACATATTCATTTTAGATTTACTAGTTAGATTATGATATGTGCTGTATGATACCTATAAGCGAAGATAATGCTAATGAATTGCCAATACATCGTCAGAGAAAATAATATCAATAAGAAGTAGGATTAGTATGGCCTCCTTACGATGTTTTTAATGTTTTTTATGTCTATGGTCTGTTATGTGTTTATAAACAGAGATTAGAAGACGATATAATTTTGCACTTGCACTTTATGTTTCATTATTTTATTTCTGGTCGATACCTATTGGTTTTTGGACTAGCCAATTTTGACATACGTTTTATTAATCTTATCCAATGTCATTAAATGCCACTTGAGATATATATATGTCTATGTAATACCATTGTAAGTGCACTAAAAGTACTGAATAATGTGGTATGGATCTACTTTGATAGTATGTCTTCTATGGCTATTCTACGGAAATGACTGGAAATGATGTGTCGTCACTTTAAATTGTTTGAATTCACCGCAGTGTGTCATGTGATCAAGGCCATGGAGACACGGCCGAAACGCGTCATGCTGTATCAACTGCAATAAAAGCACTTGTTAAAGAATCCAGCTTTTGTGATCCGTACCTGTTGTAAGTGCCGAGGACTTGGTACTCAGGATCGTGTTCTTATATATATATATATATATATATATATATTATCTACTGGCGGTCGCCAGTAGATAGTTATAGTTAGGACCGTGTTTCCATAGGAAATCTGAAAATTCTATTTTGAATAACTTTGGCGCCGGTTGACGAATCTTTGTGAAATTTTCAAAATAGGTGGGGCGCTCCGCTCCGCTCCTACCCTGAAAGTCTCGGGGGGATTCGTCAAGTGGGGGCTGAGAAAAAAGGGGGGTCCCAAAACACGTTTTGCCCATGCATTTTTCCATAGGGACCTTTAGTCCAAGGTACAGCCCGAACGGCTGAACAGAATTACTTGAAATTTGGCAGAGAGGTAGTCCTCAGGTCAGGGATGTGCCTTTTGGATATCTGGAGTCAATCTGTTCAGTAGTTCCTGAGAAAATTGCAGTTAAAAGTACATACATATCTATAGGCGCGCACTGTGCGCGCACGGTTCGCGCACGGTGACGTGCACGAGCGCAATTCTGATTGGTTGTTAGATGGCAGTAAACATTCAAATCGGTCGAAATCAGGAAGTGTCGGCCGCCATTTTGTCTCTCGCAGTCTGAGGCAGTGAAAAACAAAGGTGGAGAACGTGAAAAGGGGGCAGGGTGGACAGTTCCTGACCCCCTAGCCTTTGTCAGGCGGTCACTGAAGGAACCCCAAGGGTGAAAAAAACATTATTTTTTTTCGAAAATGCGCGGGGTGCGCGCACCATGTGCGCACGGCACGTTCAACGCATCGGGGGCGCTCGGTGCGCGAAGCAAACCTAGCACCCACAGCGCGCGCACGGTGCGCACGGTGAAAAACCTGAAAAAATATATATATATTAATAAATACATAACTTAGCATTTAAAAAACCGTACAAATTCACTTAAAAAACCATAGGTTTCACACACGTTATAGTTAGGAATTAGCATTTAAAAAACCTTGCAAATTCACTTAAAAAACCATAGGTTTCACACATGTTATAGTTAGCTGGACATTTCCCTCATAAAAAAACTATGAAATTCCCCCGTTATAGTTAGTGCAGGCAACTATAACTCACACGACCGCAATCCTCTGCTGATGACGTCAGATATTACATCACTGATGAAATATGTGTCTTTCTGAAAAATAAATATTTGTAATATATGTATAGCTAAAGATTAATGGAAGAAAACATGGGTAAATAAGTGTCTAAATACAGTGATGTAATATCTGACGTCATCAGCAGAGGATTGCGGTCGCGTGAGTTATAGTTGCCTGCACTAACTATAACGGGGGAATTTCATTGTTTTTTTTATGAGGGAAATGTCCAGCTAACTATAACATGTGTGAAACCTATGGTTTTTTAAGTGAATTTGCATATATATATATATATATATATATATATATCTCCACACAACAGGAACCCCAAAAAGGAGAAGCCACGAAGAAATATGTGAAGCTCACTGGTTTTATTGACAGCTTGCCAGCAGAAACCTTGTCTTGAAACATGCATCAAAGTTGATACACCAGACGCATTTCAGGAGTCAAAAATCCCTTCCTCAGTGGCGTGTTCATGACAAAATGAGAGCGCTGTTCAGTGCGCACAGTTCAAATACCTACACCTGCCCCCATGGGCGAGGCCATCCTCATGTACGAAGGGATTTTTTACTCCTATATCTGTATATCTGTATATATATATATATTCACTGAAAAAACCATAGGTTTCACACATGTTATAGTTAGCTGGACATTTTACTGATAAAAAACCAATGAAATTCCCCCGTTATAGTTACTGTAGGCAACTATAACTCACGCGACCGCAATCCTCTGCTGATGCTAATACTGTATTTAGACACTTATTTGCCCATATCTTCTTCCATTAAATTTTAGCTATACATATATTACAAATATTTTTTTTTCATAAAGACACATATGTCATCAGCAGAGGATTACGGTCGCGTGAGTTATAGTTGCCTACAGTAACTATAACGGGGGAATTTCATTGGTTTTTTATCAGTAAAATGTCCAGCTAACTATAACATGTGTGAAACCTATGGTTTTTTCAGTGAATTAGCAAGGTTTTTTAAATGCTATTTCCTAACTATAACGTGTGTGAAACCTATGGTTTTTTCAGTGAATTTGTACGTTTTTTTAAATGCTAAGTTACTTTACGCCATTTGTGGCGTGCGCGCCCACTTAACGCAGTTCGTTCCGTGCACGGTTTTTATCAACTTTAATAAGCCCTGTACATTTGGTGGCCTTCGGCCACCAAAAGCACAGGGGGTGAGGTCAATGTGGATAGTGTTTTTTTTATTTCGATTTTATAATTTCATGTTGCCAAAATTACGTTTTTTTTCTCTATTAATAAGCCCTGCACATTTGGTGGCCTGCGGCCACCAAAAGCACAGGGGGTGGGGTAAGTGTGGATAGTGTTTTTTTTATTTTTATTTTTTTACCGTAAGCGTACGGTAAGCTTACGGTAAGCGTACGGTAAGCGTACGGTAAGCGTACCCCGCGAAATTGCCGAAAAAAAAATAAAACCGTTTTTGCTCTTGGGGGATGTTTGGGGACTCCCTCAACATGACTATGTGGGAGGGAGTTGTCAAAACAGCCCCGTAACATGTTTTTGGCCATCATGTTTGATAAACAACACTCAGTGCGAGAGACAAAATGGCGGACGCCGCTTCCTGGTTTCGGCCGATTCGAATGTTTACTAAGATCTAAGAGCCAATCAGAATCGCGCTCGCGCACGCCACCGTAAGCTTACGGTAAGCGTACGGTAAGCGTACGGTAAGCGTACCGTAAGCGGGCTCAGATATATATATTGATTTAAAGGCTATTTTCTCAGAATCTACTGAACAGATTTACACCAAACCTACAAAAGGCACTTCCTTGACCTAGGGACTACCTCTCTGCCAAATTTCTAGTAATTCTGTTCAGCCGTTCGGGCTGTAGCTCGTTCTAAAGGTCCTATGGAAAAATGCATGGGAAAAACGCGTTTTGGGACCCCCCTTTTATCTCAGCCCCCGCTTGACGAATCCCCCCGAGACTTTCAGGGTAGGAGCGGAGCGTAGCGCCCCACCTATTTTGAGAAATTCGCGAGGATTCGTCGACCGGCGCCAAAGTTATTCAAAATAGAATGTTGAGGTTTTCCTATGAAAACGTGGTCCTAACTATAACTACCTACTGGCGACCGCCAGTAGGTAATATATATATATATATATATATATATATATATATATATATATATATATATATATATAAATATATATTATCTACTGGCAGTCGCCAGTAGATAGTTATAGTTAGGACCGTGTTTCCATAGGAAATCCGCAACATTCTATTTTGAATAACTTTGGCGCTGATTGACGAATCCTCGCGAAATTTTCAAAATAGGTGGGGCGCTCCGCTCCGCTCCTTCCCTGAAAGTCTCGGGGGGATTCGTTATGCGGGGGCTGAGAAAAAGGGGGGGTCCCAAAACGCGTTTTCCCCATGCATTTTTCCATAGGACCTTTAGTCCAAGCTGCAGCCCGAACGGCTGAACAGAATTACTTGAAATTTGGCAGAGAGGTAGTCCTCAGGTCAGGGATGTGCCTTTTGCAGGTCTGGTGTAAATCTGTTCAGTATTTCCTGAGAAAATAGCATTTAAATCAATATATATATCTATAGGCGCGCTCCGAGCGCGTACCGTAAGCTTACCGTACGCGCACGCTGCCGTGCGCGAGCGCGATTCTGATTGGTTGTTAGATCTTAGTAAACATTCAAATCGGTCGAAACCAGGAAGTGTCGGCCACCATTTTGTCTCTCGCAGTCTGAGGGGGTGAAAAACAAAGGTGGATAACGTGAAAAGGGGGCAGGCTGGACAGTTCCTGACCCCTTAGCCTTGGTCAGGGGGTCCCAGAAGGACCCCCAAGAGCAAAAATGCATTTTAATTTTTTTACGAAAAATCGCGTAGTGCGCGTAGCGTACGCGCACGGTAGAAACGGAAAAATTCCGCGAACTACGTAACGTGGGCGCACGGAGTGCGAAGCGCACCGTGCGCGCAAGGTACGCGCACGGTGAAAAACTTAAAAAAAATAAATTAATAAATAAATACATAAATTAGCATTTAAAAAACCGTACAAATTCACTGAAAAAACCATAGGTTTCACACACGTTATAGTTAGGAATTAGCATTTAAAAAACCTTGCAAATTCACTTAAAAAACCATAGGTTTCACACATGTTATAGTTAGCTGGGCATTTCACTCGTGAAAAACCAATGAAATTCCCCCGTTATAGTTAGGTCAGATAACTATAACTCGCGCGCCCGCAATCCAGTGCTCATGACGTCACATATTACATCACTCATGACATGGTCAGTGGCATTACTCATGACATCCCGATGACATCATCCTTGTGATAGAGTGGCGGTCCCGTGAGTTATAGTTATCTGACCTAACTATAACGGGGGAATTTCATTGGTTTTTCACGAGTGAAATGCCCAGCTAACTATAACATGTGTGAAACCTATGGTTTTTTAAGTGAATATATATATATATATATATATATATATATATATATATATATATATATATATATATATATATATATATATATATACATTCACTGAAAAAACCATAGGTTTCACACATGTTATAGTTAGCTGGACATTTTACTGATAAAAAACCAATGAAATTCCCCCGTTATAGTTACTGTAGGCAACTATAACTCACGCGACCGCAATCCTCTGCTGATGCTAATACTGTATTTAGACACTTATTTGCCCATGTCTTCTTCCATTAAATTTTAGCTATACATATATTACAAATATTTTTTTTTCATAAAGACACATATGTCATCAGCAGAGGATTACGGTCGCGTGAGTTATAGTTGCCTACAGTAACTATAACGGGGGAATTTCATTGGTTTTTTATCAGTAAAATGTCCAGCTAACTATAACATGTGTGAAACCTATGGTTTTTTCCGTGAATTTGCAAGGTTTTTTAAATGCTAATTCCTAACTATAACGTGTGTGAAACCTATGGTTTTTTCAGTGAATTTGTACGGTTTTTTAAATGCTAAGTTACTTTACGCCATTTGTGGCGTGCGCGCCCACTTAACGCAGTTCATTCCGTGCGCGCACAGTGAGCACGCGGTGTGCTTCGCGCACCGCGTGCTCACGTTACGCTAGATGGGCCATGAACGCACGATGCGCTTCGCGCACTGTGCGCACATGGAGGACATATGATGAGCATCGTTGTGACAGGTAAAATATATGTTTTGTTTTGCTGTAATAAGCCATGCACAAATGGTGCCCTTCGGGCACCGTTTGCACACGGGGTGGGGAGAATGTGGATATATATATATTTTTTTTATTATTTATTACAGTACGCGTACGGTAAGCGTAATCGGCGAAATTTTCGAAAAAATTAAAATTGCCTTTTTTCACTTGGGGGATCGTTGGGGACTCCCGCGACATGGCTAGGTGCTTGGGAGCTGTCTAAACAGCCCCTTTACATGTTTTTGCACTTTGTTTTTTCAACCCCCTGTCAGAGTGCGAGAGAGAAAATGGCTGCCGCCTCTTCCTGGTTTCGACCGATTCGAATGTTTACTAAGATCTAACGGCCAATCAGAATCGCGCTCGCGCACGTCACCGTACGCGTACGGTAAGCGCACCGTAAGCGCACCGTAAGCTGGCTCAGATATATATATTGATTTAAAGGCTATTTTCTCAGAATCTACTGAACAGATTTACACCAAACCTACAAAAGGCACTTCCTTGACCTGAGGACTACCTCTCTGCCAAATTTCATTAAATTCTGTTCAGCCGTTCGGGCTGTAGCTCTGTCTAAAGGTCCTATGGAAAAATGCATGGTAAAAACGCGTTTTGGGACCCCCCTTTTATCTCAGCCCCCGCTTGACGAATCCCCCCGAGACTTTCAGGGTAGGAGCAGAGGTCAACGCCCCACCAATTTTGAAAATTTTGCGAGGATTCGTCGACCGGCGCCAAAGTTATTCAAAATAGAATGTTTCGGGGGAGGAGCCTAGCGCTTGACCAAGATGGCCGCGTGAGCTCAGAGCTCCCGAGACCCTCGCGCCCTCCGTCGACTATCCTGTCTCTAATCCTGTCGGTATGCATGGCATCGTGTAGATGATTGGTCAGGGAGGCGATTGATGCTACCCGCGGTCGGATCGCCCACCGGGAACCGGACTTACGCCTGGCGGAAGACTGCGGCCTATCTCCCGGGGAAGCCAGGGGCTAGAGTTGGCTGGATGCCCGTCTCCTAGTTGAACAACAACGGCCAGGCGAGGTGTGAACTGTCGGACGGAGGTCCCCGCTCTTTCACTTTCGATTTCGCTCCCTTTGTCAGCCCTGCCACTGGAGAGCTCTGGGTGACTTTATTACCCCAAGGACGCTCTGCAGGCTATTCTGGCGGCCCACGGCAGAACTGATCACTCCTTATTCCTTTCCTTGAGAGGGACCTGTCTTAACTGAACCGACCTGCTTGGAGTCAATCATGACGGGCAAAGCAGAAGGGGATCGGCTGAAGGCTAAGTCTACCAGGCGGGGAACTTATACCCAAGTCAACAGCATGGACCGATATGCTCTGCAGAAGGGATCACCGAGTGGATCGAGCCAGGCGCCGGATGCCCAGAAGGAGGACTCGCCTGTGGCCCCGGAGCTCTCCCTACAGGATGTCATGGGTGCGCTCGAAGGGATGCAGACTTCGATTGGGAGACAGTTTGAGGCCCTGGCGCATAAGGTGGATGCCATCTTGGTGGATGTCAACCTGATCCGTGCGGACTTGGGCAAAACGAATGAACGTGTTAAGAGCTTGGACCTCAAGACCACGGGCCTCACTGATGATGTTACGGAACTGCAGACCGAGGTTCGTAAGCTGAGGACCGAGAGTGATCTCGTCGCCCGCCGGCTGGAGGACTTTGAGAGCCGGGCCAGGCGCAACAATGTGCGCGTCATCGGGGTCCCGGAGTCCTCGGATGAGGCTTCGGTTGACCTGCTTGTTGAGGACTTGGTCCTTAATCATCTGAAGCCTAAGGGCCTTGGGAAGTTCTTTGCGGTGGAAAGGGCCCATAGAGTGCCGGGCGGGAGGCCCAAGGCGGGTGCCCCGCCGAGGCCGATCGTCGCCCGGCTCTTTCATTTTCGAGATCGGGACGCTATCCTGCAAGCATCGAGGGTGACGGGCCCGGTCCCCTTCCAGAACGCGTCGGTAGGTGCAGAGGCAGAGACAGGGCTTCCTGGGGGTGAAGCGGCGGCTCCGGGAAAGAGACCTGAAGTATGCCATGCTCTTCCCTGCCAGACTGCGGGTGGTGCACGACGATCGGACATTCTTTTTTGACTCTCCTGTTATGGCCGACGAATGGCTGGACGCTTTGCCCCGGCGACGGACGGGGGACGACATAGCCGAGGATGGAGACAGTGGCCGGGATGGAGAGGGCTGATATCTCGGAGCCGGTCTGACTTGATTTGACTATACTTGAAGACTTGCATAGAGTGCAGTAACTGTGGAGGGTTGCGGGAGGACGAGGGGTGCTCTTTTCCTCCCTTAGGGTACTTTTTGTAGACTTTTGGTTTTGTAGGGCGACAGGCACACTGCAAGTTGGGGGGGCTTTGTCAGCTGCAGCAGGGGTGCAGGGTGGGGGGAGTTTCAGGGATTTTGGGTTTGTTGTTGGGGGGTTTATTTCTGCAAGGCATGATGATTATTTCCAGGGCTGTTCCATGGTGGCTCCTCGGGTGTGGGGTGGGCCTTTTTCCGTTTGAGGATGGGGGGTAGGGGCTTAAGTGTTATAAGCTGGAATGTTAATGGTTTGGGGGATCGCATTAAGCGGGGGATTGTTTTGCAACTCTTGAAACGATCAATGCCGGATGTTGCCCTGCTGCAGGAGACGCATCTTATAGGTAATACGTGCTATGCCCTGAATAGGAAGGGGTATAAATTCATTGCACATTCGGGATTCTCATCTGGGTCCAGGGGTGTGGGCATCCTAGTTAGAGCTTCGTTGCCATTTGAGGTGGACTCCACCATTGTTGATGATAGGGGGAGGTTTGTGGCGGTGGCGGGGCGGTGGGAAGGACGGACTTTGGTTTTAGTTTCGGTTTATGTCCCGCCGGCCCTGCAGGCCTCCACGTTTGCAGATCTGAGTAGGGCCCTGCTGGATCTCCGGGGGGAATGCTTGTGGTGGGAGGGGATTTCAACGCTGTTGGCTCCGGCCTGCTGGATAGATACCCGCCCAGAGACACAGGGGGGGCTCAGAAATGGCTTCCAGACTTCCTAGACACGCTTGGCCTGATAGACTGCTGGAGGCTCCGGCACCCCACACAGAGCCAATACACGTTCCACTCCGGGGCACATGGTAGCCTTTCCAGGATTGATTACCTGCTCACTCTGGCCGCGCATGCCTCGTTGGTATCCGAGGCGAGGCACATGGCGCGCGGTATATCTGACCACTCGCCAGTGTGGATCCGGCTGGATCTAGGTCGGGAGGGAGGAGGAAGGGTGGCCCCTATCAACCCGTGGTATTTCCGAGACCCTAAGATGCGCAGCGCCCTGGTAAAGAAGGTAGATAATTTTTTCAAGGACAACCAGGGAACCGTGGACTCGGCAGTGTCGCTGTGGGAAGCTTTTAAGACCGTGCTTCGGGGGGAAGCCCTCTCCCTAGTAGTGGCTGCCAAGAGGCGGAGAGATGGCGAGGTTCTGCAGGTGGAGGAGGAGATCGCGGCTCTGGAGGGAGCGATGGAGGAGGAGGTTACAGAGTCCTCACTGCATGAGCTTTGTTTGAAGCAAACTGAGTATAAAGACCTGGTGACGAACGCCGCTAAGACCCTCAGTAGGGAACAGCAGGGCCGATTGTATGATGTTGGTGATAAGGCAGGGAAACTCCTGGCGTGGCTGGACAAAAAAGAACGGGTCAATAGAGTGGTGCCAGAGTTGACGGGAGAGAGGGGAGAGGCGATTGTGGAGCCTGAGGGGATTGTAAAGTGTTTCTCGGATTATTTCTGAAGGATTTATGCCTCTGCGTCGGATAGGCCGCCCGAGGACTCGTGTAACCTCCTCCGTGATATCGAGTTGCCCTGCCTCTCTGCTATAGATCGGGACGATTTAGATGGTGACATAACGGTCGACGAGGTGGCGGGGGCTATCCGCGCGTTAAACTAGGGTAAGGCCTCGGGACCGAACGGCTTGCCGATCGACCTGTACAAGCTGTTCCCGGATAGGGTCGCCCCTCACCTGCGCGCCATGTTTTTGGAGGCGCGGGGGGGGTGGGACCCTCCCGTTGGATCAGCGACTGGCGTCGATTGTGGTCATACACAAAGAGGGTAAACCCCGCGATAAGTGCGCCTCATATTGGCCTATTTCACTTCTTAACGCGGAGCCGAAAATTCTGGCTAAACTCCTGGCGACCCGTCTGATTAGGGTACTTGGCGAATTGGCCCACCCGGATCAATCCGGCTTCATCCCGCACCGAAACACAGCGTTGAATCTTAGGCGTCTTCATGGCGTAATCGCCAGGGCGGGCACGCTGCGTGAACCGGCTATTGTGGCGTCTCTTGATGCCACGATGGCCTTTGACACGGTGGAGTGGGCATACTTGTGGGCCGTGCTGGCCAAGCTCGGCTTTGGACGCGGTTTTGTGAGCTGGGTGAGGTTGCTGTACGAGGGGCCGCTAGCTAGTGTTGTGGTGAATGGTCGGGCGTCGACTCCGTTTCAGCTTGGGAGGGGTACTCGGCAGGGTTGCCCCCTGTCGCCTCTGTTGTTCGCCCTCGCCCTTGAGCCTCTGGCTGCGTGGATACGTTGGCACCCGGATATACGGGGCCTTCGGTGGTCACCTGAACACGAGGACCGTATTTCGCTCTATGCCGATGATATCCTGTTGTATCTTGCCTCGCCTAAGAAGTCACTCATAGTGGTCTGTGACGTACTCACATCTTTTGGTAGGAACTCGGGTCTCGTCATCAATTGGAGCAAATCGTATTTGTATGTTCTTAGTGGCGAGGTTCCACCGATCCCTAGAACATGTTCGATACAGGTCGCCCAGCAGGGTTTCGTGTATTTGGGGATCTTTATCTCCATGGACTCTGCTGTGCGCTATGAGAAGAATCTGCTCCCCCCCCTGGCACGCCTGAGGCGCGATGTTGAAGGTTGGCGGAGGCTGCCGCTCTCCCTCGTTGGGCGTGCGGCCCTGTTCAAAATGATGTCTCTTCCCCGCTTCCTCTACGCCTTACAGAATACCTTGGATTGGGTGCCGGCCAAATACTTTCGGGAGGTCGAAGGCCTCCAAAGGACGTTGCTGTGGGATGGGCGGCCGCGAATTGCTATTGCAAAGTTGACGCTTCCATGGTACGACGGGGGCATTGCGCTCCCAGACATCCGACGGTACTATTGGGCCACACAGCTGAGCGCGATCAATCATGGGTTGTATGGCCCTGCCCTCAGCCCTGGGTATGCCATGGACAGGTGGTTGCTGCGTGGTGGTAACTACTACAGGGCGTTGTACTCGCGGTCCCTAGACTCGTCCCTCACGGGGCCCACCTGTGTGGCAGTGCGGGTGTGGAAGATGGCAACTGACTCGCTGGGCTGGAAGGATAGGCTCACCCTCGCTACCCCGTTGTTTGAATCGGAGAGATTGGGAAGGCTTTGGCATTCAAAAGGCTTTGATAAGTGGGACCTGATTGGCATCTCCAGGGTGGGTGATGTGCTGCATAAGGGGAAGGTGAAGTCCTTTGAGGAGTTGCAGACTGAGTATGAGCTGGGGCCCTCCGAGTATTTCAGGTATATTCAGATGCGCCACGCCCTCCGATCAGTCCTCGTGGAGGGTGAGAAGGTGCCTGAGTCCTCCCCTTTGGAGGACCGGGTCCTTGATGGCCATATGCCCGAGAGCACGATCTCGCTCATATATAAGAAACTGATAAACGTCCGGGCGGACATGCTTCTGGGGCTGAGGGACCAGTGGACTAGGGATGGCCTCGAGTTGGATGATGAGGACTGGCAGTCAGCTGTTTCTTCTCCTAAGGAGGTTGCGATCCCGTCGCGTCTGAGGCTGGTGCAGCTTAAAATACTGCACCGAGTGTATGTGACTGGGCCAAGGCTGGTCCACATGGGGTTCTCGGAGGACGGCCTGTGCAGGAGGGGGTGTGGTATGGTGGGTACTTTCCTGCACATCATTTGGGAGTGTGGTGTCATTGTGGAATTCTGGAGGAGAGTCCATGCAGTTATGGGGGAGGTGACGGGCATTGCTGTGCAGCCAGAGGCGCGGTGTTGTCTCCTGAATGTCTGGGGGCCCACTGACCTTGATGAGGCGCGGACCCAATGGGTGACTCTGGGTAACATGGTCGCTAAGAGGGATATCGCGCGATTGTGGGGCTCCTCGGGGCCCCCCACACTGACTGCGTGGAAAGAAAACATGGACTGGAGCATGTTTAGGGAGAAGACGGTCTATTGCTCTAGAGGCCGCCCCCGGAAGTGGCACGCCATCTGGGGGCGATGGAATCAATACAGGGGGGGAATATGTCTTGCCCCTGATCTGGAACCTCCCGAGGAACAGCTTTCCCCCTGACCTTCTTTCCAGCACAGTCTGGTTTATGAACTATTTGGGCCTCTGCTGTCCCCCTTCTTCCTCCTTACACTATCTTGTAACTGGTAGATGAGTGGGGTCCGGCCTCCCCTGGGGGCTCTCACCATGGGCTTTTAGTGTTCTTGCCTTGCTGGGGTTTGTTGTGAGTTTTTGTGTTTACTTAAAATTGAACCTTTGCACTCCTCTTTGTACTGTACTGGGGACGCATCACTGTTTCTAATTATCGATGCTGCCGAACCTCCGGGTTGTCGGCTGAATAGCTGTGTTCTGATTTTTAAATAAAGGTTTTTCAAAAAAAAAAAAAAAAAAAATAGAATGTTGCGGATTTCCTATGGTAAGAGGGTCCTAACTATAACTATCTACTGGCGACCGCCAGTAGATAATATATACATATATATATATATATACATATATATATATATATATATATATATATATATTCACTGAAAAAACCAAAGGTTTCAAAAACGTTATAGTTAGGAATTAGCATTTAAAAAACCTTGCAAATTCACTGAAAAAACCATAGGTTTCACACATGTTATAGTTAGCTGGACATTTCACTCGTGAAAAACCAATGAAATTCCCCCGTTATAGTTAGTTCAGCTAACTATAACTCGCGCACCCGCAATCCACTGCTGATGACGTCACTTATTACATCACTCATGACATGGTCAGTGACATCACTCATGACATCACTGATGACATCTCAAATGACATCACTGATGACATCATCCAGTGAATGTGTGTTTTTCTTCAAATTAAAAATGTTTTATATATGTATATCTCAAGGTCGATGGAAGAATAAATGGGTATATAAATGTCTAAATGGATGATTTTTTTATGAAAAATTGATTATGTGACTGATTCAGTGTATCATAGTGAATACATGGCTTTGTGAGTAATGTTTAAGTATGTAAATATCTATATCAGTCTCTCACTTTGTGTATAGGTGGCTGCATGAGTTGGTGAGTAGCTACATGGGTGTCTATATAGGTTATTAGTTGGTTTTTTGAGTATCAGTCTGAGTGTCTGCATGGTTCGGTGGGGGGTATTACGTAGTGCATAGGTGCATGAATTAGTGACTCACTGTTTGTATGTGTTGAAGACAGCATGTGTGCAGGACTGTATGGGTGGATGAGTGTGTGTATGGGTGTGTTAGTGAGTGAATGACTGTGTCAATAGTGTCTCTATGAGTAACTTCATATGTTTTATACTAGTATATGTGACTATTGGTGTTTTTAATTGAGTATATGTGAGAGTAAGAGATTGAAAGAGTTCCTGTATGAATAAGTATGTTTTTCTATAAGTGACTGTTTAAAAGACTAAGTATGTGTAAGTTTCCGTATAAGTAAGTGTGGTGGTGTGTTTATAACTGTATATGCATATAATTGTATGTTTTAATCTTTATTAGCATGAGTGACTATGTGTGTGAGTAACTCTATGGATGAGTGACATTATGTAACAGGATGTATAGGTGTATGAGTACATATGATGAGTGAGTACATGTATGAGTGACTGTATAGGACTGTTGGTGAATGAGTGGATTTGTATGTGGATCTTTGAATTATTGAATTGGTTGTTGTAACTGGTATTGGTATGTCCATTATTTTGAACATTGTAGTTTCTATTTTTGAATGTGTGTATCAAAGGTTATATTAGGGTGAGAGGAGGTCTGCTACTCAATCACAAGGATGATGTCATCAGTGATGTCATCAGTGATGTCATTTGAGATGTCATCAGTGATGTCATGAGTGATGTCACTGACCATGTCATGAGTGATGTAATATGTGACATCATCAGCAGTGGATTGCGGGTGCGCGAGTTATAGTTAGCTGAACTAACTATAACGGGGGAATTTCATTGGTTTTTCACGAGTGAAATGTCCAGCTAACTATAACATGTGTGAAACCTATGGTTTTTTCAGTGAATTTGCAAGGTTTTTTAAATGCTAATTCCTAACTATAACGTTTTTGAAACCTTTGGTTTTTTCAGTGAATTTGCAAGGTTTTTTAAATGCTAATTCCTAACTATAACGTTTTTGAAACCTTTGGTTTTTTCAGTGAATTTGTACGGTTTTTTAAATGCTAATTTTTGTATTATTTAATTAAAGATATTTTTTTTTTATTAAAAATAAAATTCATATATATTCATCTATATATTATCTGTATCTTTTTTTTTTTTATTTATAAAAAAATTTCAATTAGGATAAAGTTTTTCTTTTATTAATTTTGTAAATTATTTTTTGTCCACTTTTTTTTTTTAATATAAATTCTTGGGGTGCGCACTCTGAGCGCGCTCCTAGTACTATATCGTAAGTTTTTTATGAATTCCGTCGTACGTTATTTACGTACACAAATATACGTCATAGTGCGCGCTGGGAGCGCGCACCCAGTACATATGTGTGCGTACGTACGTACGCATGCGTGCATGCATCCTACGCGCTCTACGCGGTTTACTTCCGCATACGCTAAAATTACGCGCAATAACGGTCGCGTATACGCGTGATCAACGTATGCGCGCTAGGGACGCGCATATGACGTATGCACATGCGCTCTTACGCGTTCGCGCATACGTAATCACGAGGTGCGCGCTCGGAGCTTGCGCAGTGCGCGCACCTCGGGTTTATGCATAATAAAACAATATTTCTTATTGGTTATCATTACTTTCAGTTTCTAATTGTTTCAATACCACACCCAATCCCCTCATGGCAAGTCATGTGATCAAGAATCATCACTTTTGATTGGTTTGAAGTACTTTCAGTTCCAGATTCTTCCCAAACCACACCTACTCCCCTCATTATTAGTTCTGATTCCTTTGGAGAAGGAGCTATTCTGTTGTTGAGAGACAATGGCTGAACAGCAACCAACTTCAGACAGTGACCAGGACACTCTTGAGAGGCAGAGGAACAGGAAGCAGAAAGACAGCTTTATATGGCAGTTTTTCACTTTTCCAGAAGGTCTGAAAAAGGTAAATGCACCGAAAGTTACATGTGTACTTTGTGATAAAGTCTTATCTCGTGGGAATCCTAACAAGAAATATTCTTTTAACATTCACACTATGTTGAGACATGTTAACAAAATGCATCCAGTAACTTTTCGTCGAGCTTCTGGAGCAAACCCTCCACCTGCTCAGCCGACGACATCTGCAGCAGCTCAGCCGAGCACATCTTCGGCAGCTCAGGCGAGCACTTCAGCTGCGATGGTGCCTTCACCTGTTTCTACACCTCTTGTTGGTCCACCTTGTTTGGCGAGGTTGTCTACACGGTGCACTGATTGCGGTTCTCTTATTTCTGTGGGGGAGACCAGTCTTGATCTCCTTCAGAGAAAATTTGATGCGCATCTGTGCACTAGGCCATAGATGTTTTTTCTTTTTTTTCGTTTTTCTCTTCCTGTTTCCCTCCATTAACTCAAGGGCTCTTTTAAGAGCCACTTATAAACTAAACCCCCCAAATATTTTTTTGAGATATATTTTTTTGAAATTTTTTTGAGGTGCGCGCACCCTGCGCGCACCCAAGGTATTTTTTTAATTTTTTATTTTTTTTTATTTTTAAATTAATATACAAAAGGAGGTGAAGAAATGGAAGCATGAAAAGGGAGGATTGAATAATACTAATATTTTTCACTTATTTTTTAAAAAAAATAAATTTTTTCTAAAAAAAAAAAAAAAGTATTTTGCAAGGGAACAGAATTTTTTTTTTATTTTTTGTTTCCAGTTCTGCAAAAAAAGAAAAAAAGTATTAATATTCAATCATACATTACAAAAAGCATTACATGTTTTTACATATTTTACAAAGCAATTTTTTGCCCTTTTTTTGCTGTTTTCAGAATTTTTTTATTTTTCACTTAAAATAGTGAAAACAATTGTATTCATTATTTAACAGCGGGCAAAAAAAAACCAATCTAAAAGATTGCTTAAAAAAAGCCCCAAAACTATCCTCACTAAAATATACCTTGTTAGTACTTTTCTAGAAGAATAAAATTTTTCTAGACAAACCGTCTTTAAACCTTCTCGCAAAAGCACACATGCCAAAATAATTTCTGTCAAAGGAGTCCACAATTGTTTTTATTACTTTTCCTTTAGGCCAAATAGTAATTTCAAAATCCTTTTTAAGTGATATCTTCAATTAAAAACCTTTAAAATTACAAAAAATGCTTTCTTCAGATGCAGATTTTAGTTTTCAAAATTTAGGTTTCAGAAAAATTAAGTAAGAATTGGGTAAATCATAAGGCAAACGTTGCTTGAAAATCAATTGGGAATCATTACACAGTGTCCAGCCTTTTTCACATTTAAGATAAACTGTGTAATGTCCAGAAGTTACAGTAGGTCCTTCATGAAAAATTATTGCAACTGTAACAAAAGTTTTTCCAGAAATTGATAATTGCTGTCCTGTAAACTTCTTTATTAAAGTGTCCAATTTTGAACCATCACTTCTACAACGTTGCATCATTAAAATTACATACTGACCATATTTCTGTAAAAATAATGTAGAAAACATGTCAGATTTACATTCAGAACATTCCATGTTGTGATTGGCATCTTTAACTAATTTACTAAAAGTCACTGATTTACTTTGTGGTAATGGTAAAAATATGAACCTTTCGGAATCAACATTACTACTACATGTGTTCATACAGTTTTCACAGCAATGTTCCCACTTGTAAGAGACACCAAATAAGTTTTCTACTTCTACTCCTTCATCTTCTAGTACACTCAAAATAAATATTAAGAATTCCTGAGGATCTTGCTGGATATTTTCTTTAAACTGTGTAGAACCAGAACATACATCTAAAAGATTTCTAACATCAGTAGCACTTTCTATTTCAGTTTTATCAGTACTCAGCTTCTCATAAAGGAGACTCAGCAGTGAACACAATCTTTTTCCATGATTTACTTTTATCTGTTCTAGCAACTTTTCAAGATAAAATACAACATTCAGCACTACATTTGCATAGCAGTTGACACCAGAGCTATTTTCAAAATGGCAACCAACAACCTCTTCAACACTGTCCTTTTTCTTTTTCCTTGCTATCACATCACTGTCCATTTTTTTTTGTTCTGTTCATCCACATTACAGATATTTTCAAATTTCCTTTTCCGAGAAACAACATGTTTTTCAATCACAGGATACTGACCTAAATGAGGAGCATAGGTTCTTCTTAATCTATTGTACTCCTTTACACAGTTTGTATCAGCACTAACTTTTGAGTCATCAAAGTCTATCATAAATAAACCAGATAAGGTTTTCACTCGTGACAAAGCAACATATGCCATACCTTCTTTGAACACAGTAGAACCAAGGTTTACAAAAGCACTATCTACAGTCAATCCTTGAGACTTGTGAATAGTTACAGCATATGCTAGAGAAAATGGGAACTGCTTCCTACGTACATATAAGTCTTTTACAAGCATGAAACGAACTGAACAACGACAAATGTCTTTAACTTCTTCTATCTGATCAAATTTTATTTTTAAACATTCAATTCCTTCTTTTTTCTGATAATTAATAAAACCCACAACTCTTCCCATAGCTCCATTCACTAAACCTTTTTCTACATCCAAATTTCTCCTTAAAATCACTCGACAATTCATGTAAACATATAGATTTTTTTCTAATCCAGCTGTTTTGGAAATATTCTTCTCTAGTGAATCCAATTTATTTTTCAGTTTGCCTGTTAATGTGATAGTAATTCTTCCATCCTCAATTTTGTCCACTGCTTCCATTTTCTTAATCTCTTCGTTTTCCAATTTCAAAAGATCCTCATTGAATATCGAGCACTCACGTAGTGTTGGCATTAAGCAGATTACAGTATTTTTTTCTGCAATGTTCTGGTATATTTTCTCTGCAACTATTTCTCCATTTGGAAATAAGTTATGTAGCAACCGACTCTGTAATGCTTTTTTGCCAACTTTTGGAGACTTTCTGGTTATAGTATGTCGCACAGCTGACATAAAACTGTTGAGTCTTCCTTTTGAAAGAACAGGTCTAGGAAATCCAAATCGACACTTTGTGTAGAATTTATCTTTGGTCTTGTACTTCCGTCGACAGTATTTTCCACACCGATGACTTTGGAAACGTAAAACTTGTTCTTTTAACTTTTTCTCTTCTGTGCTTTTAGGTATAGCACATGTTGCATATTCTTCAATGAAAGATAACACTGCTTCATCAGTATCTGTTCCAAACTTTGGGGCATCCTTGATCCACAACAGCATATGAATATGAGGAGCACCTCTTGCCTGGTACTCTTTTCTCCAAAAGAAATCCACTACTTCTCCAAGAGGTGGATTTTTTTTATTGCAGATGAAGGACATCATAGCCTCAAATCTATGATTGAAATATCTGCAAACATTAACCGGATCCAAAGAGCACAGTTCACCAGCTGTCTTGTATTCAATGTTTTTAATGTTTGAATTTGCCTCTCGAATAAAATCCAATAAATCATCCCAAGCGTACTCGGCACAGCTTAGGGTTACAAACCATGTAGGAGTTCCTAAATTCCGTAACATGCATTTTAACTCACCATGGCGTCGGTACCAATATTAATTTGTCCCACGCTGACAAGCCATCAGATTGATCAGTTGTGTTTCCAAATGATCATCTCGGTGCTGCACTTTCTCCATAAAATCCTTAGCAGACACATTATGTAGATGTACTCCACTTTTCAAAATGTGATTTACTGCATAAGATAATGCAGACAAGTCGCTTTCAAATAAAAGATGGAACAAATATGGAATACTTTGACGAAATCTAGGATCTTCTGCATATAGTCTTGTAGTCCGATACTCAGAAGCTGGAATCTGTTCTGGGCGTTCATCGTATCGACCACCTTTTCCTGTAGGAAACAGCTGAGGAAAACATCGAGCTTCCAAGCTCTCCTCCCATACACTCACGGGAGTTCCTTTTGCTTTCTTCATCTGAAACAGATCCATAGTGTCTCCCATAACTTCTTTCGAATGAAGAGGATGTATGCTAAAATGTTCATAAATTTCTTCTTCCTTTGACTTGTCCACTTTTTCAATTTGACCAGTTGGTGTTTCTGTGTCTTCTTGTAAATCTTCTTCTTTTTCTTCTATATAAATTGATTCATACCATTTATTATTTTTTTTCAAATACAAATTTGCTCTTTGTACTTTTCGCACATCCACCAGCTCTTGCCAAATCTTCTTATTCTTTGTAGGTACACCATTAACCAGAATTACTAATGGTTCAGTTTCCAAAGTATCTGCATCAATAGTTTCCATATTTTTTTTCAAATCCAAGGGCAAATACACCACTCTTCCTTTTAAACCTCTCAGTAAATCAGAAGGAGGTAATTTTCCAGTTTTGGGCTCCATACGTACTATGGTCTGGAACAGATGAACACATTGAATAAGTATAGACTCATATGTATTTAATTCAGAAAGTTCGGCAGAAATAGCATCCAATTCTAAATTATTATGTACAGCTCTGGTCGGCATTCTATTTTGTTCTAATTTATTATAACAGTATTTACAAATACGCTGATCTTCACCCAATTCAAAACAATTTTCAAGAAATATATATGTTGCAAAATCCTTCCACTTATAATTATCTTCATTTTCACTTTTTTTATACAGATCAATATTCCTTGTTTGATTTTTATAATGACTTCTGCGGCAACAAATACAAGTAATATTTGGTGTTTCATTAGAGGTGATAGTAAATTTTGTCATTTCATCCTCAAAATTTTTAGTAATAATGAGTTCTACATTCTGTTCCTCATTTTCCTCATTTACTGTGTCATTTTCTGCACTTTCTTCTTCTGGACCAAAGTAACAAAACTGAATCTCATCAGTAACCTTCACTACATCTGATACAGATCCACGGAACAGAGCATTATTCAACTCATTCAACTTTACTGCTGGACTTTTAGCAAAATACAATGTTCTCACAAACTTTCTCATTTCAGTATGATGAACAGCCAGCATCCTAAAATGATGAAAAACACTTTTACACACTTTTCTAGATAGACAAGCCAGAGAATGTCCCTGCAAACCAGTATTTTCTCTCACTCTGCATGGATCTAGTGTTTGAAGCACCTTCATCTTCTGTTTTACACTCTTTTTACTATATTCTCTTAGAAAGTCACGTAATTTATCAATAGATTCCTGACGCACAGTACAAATACTACTACATTTCCAAGTATTCACTGGGGCTTTTTGACGTCTCCCCATAGCCTCAGCAGCCATTACTTCTTCCTCATTTCTAGGGACCATTTTCTCTTTTTCCATCACACAACCATCCTTCACTTCATATGCTCTACCATTAGTGTCAACTGCATACAACAAACTATTACTTTGAAGATAACTCTCTTCATTAAAAAATGGTTCAGTACTTGAACTGTGTTTCCATTCTCCCAAAAACACTTTACAAAAGTTACTTTTTTTCACTTCTCTTTTCCTTTTGCTTTGTGACTTCGTTGCATTCACTAATTTTTCTAATCTACGCATCCTAATCAAAATTAGAATAAAAAGTTTTCTTTTTTATTTCCAAAGCTTTACTTACAATTTTTTCTATAAATTTTTTTTTCTTAATAAATTTTGTTTTTTTCTTATATTTTTTCACATCCTTTAGCAAATTTAACATCACTCTTCTCTGAAACATTTTTCGACGAATGTTTTTAAAATCTAATTTTCGTGTTAAATCTGTTTGACATACTTCTGATTGTACATTAGCTTTTTTTTCTGTTGTTGACTGTGTTGTGGCTTTGTACATAAAACTCTCTTTGTTTTACAGTTATTTTTGCCATTTTTTTGTTTTTTGAAAATCTGTTTTATGAAATCTCTGCTCTGCTTACCAGTAGATTTTTTCTTTTTGCCATCACCAGCTTCTCCTGCTATTTTTTTTTTCCCAGTTTTGTCCAGATATACTTGTTGTTGCTTTTCTTTCCTTTTTCTTGTCCTTAAAGGCATTTTTTTTTCACTGTTGCTCAGCAATACCTGCAAGGAACTAAAAAAAAATCCTTTTTGTAATTATAATTCATTTAAATATTTTTTTTTACTTTTCATTTTTTTCAAATGTCTTTCCATTTGTCTCTCATTTGTCATTTACAAATTTGTGCACAGTACTAACCACCACAGTTGAAAAAAAACAAGCTGCCCCTTTCCCGCAAGTGCATTTTTTAACAGAACAACTGCAACACAAATTATATCTGTGGCCACAATTTCTGTGCACACACAGCCTCATGGTGTGCTTCTAAGCAGAAAACAGAATTTGATTTGCAAATTCAAAGCATATTTACTACTCTGTTAGATCAAGTGATAATTGCTGTTACAGCCTTACACATTTTACCTGGAAAATCACAGAGGCAGAAAAGAGCACATTTCCAAACAGCTACTTCATACCATAAGTATCTGCAACCTGGCTGAGTGTTTAGAGTACAGCAAAGAAAAAGAGGCCTTGATGACGTTGAATGTGTTTGCATTACACACAGACCTGAGTACTACACATGAGAGTGTTGGAGAAGCTGCTGCGTGTGTGCCAAGAGTGTGTTTCTGGAGACTGTGTATTCTCTGGTGCAAGAGAGATGAGCAAGGAGATTTCCAGAACTGCATGAAGACTACAGGGATGTACGTAACAATGCATGTGTGCTAAGGGATAATTTTTGTAAACACAACAGGCTGCCCCTTTCATGGGACTGCATTTCTTACTGAACAACATCTTCACAAATTAAATCTCTGCCCACAATTCCTGTGTGCACACAGAGTCATGCTATGTTTTTTGGAACAAAACAGTGTCCCTGAATAGTACCAAATTACTGTTACAGCCTGATACATTTACCTTATTATTTACAGAAGCAGAAAACAGCACATTTCCTAACAGCTCCTTAAGACCATGTCCATATGTTACAGAGTGAGTGATTACACTAGATCAATTTAAATGAGGCCTTGGTGACGTTGAATGTGTTTGCATTACACAGCGCTATCTGAAACAGCACACAGAGCTGAGTACTACACATGAGGGTGTTGGAGAAGCTGCTGCGTGTGTGCCAAGAGTGTGTTTCTGAACACTGTGGATTGTCTGTTGCTTGACAGATGAGCAAAGAGACTTCCAGAACTGCATGAAGACTGCAGGGATGTATGTAACAGTGCATGTGTGCTAAGGGATAATTTGTGTAAACACAACAGGCTGCCCCTTTCCAGGAACTGCATTTCTTACTGAACAACATCTTCACAAATTAAATCTCTGCCCACAATTCCTGTGTGCACACAGAGTCATGCCATCATTTTAGGCACATAACACAGGCTGCCCCTTTCATGGGACTGCATTTCTTACTGAACAACATCTTCACAAATTAAATCTCTGCCCACAATTTCTGTGCGCACACAGACTCATGCTATGTTTTTTGGAACAACACAGTGTCCCTGAATAGTACCAAATTACTGTTACAGCCTGATACATTTCCCTTATTATTTACAGAAGCAGAAAACAGCACATTTCCTAACAGCTCCTTAAGACCATGTCCATATGTTACAGAGTGAGTGATTAAACAAGATCAATTTAAATGAGGCCTTGGTGACGTTGAATGTGTTTGCATTACACAGTGCTATCTGAAACAGCACACAGAGCTGTGTACTACACATGAGGGTGTTGGAGAAGCTGCTGCGTGTGTGCCAAGAGTGTGTTTCTGAACACTGTGGATTGTCTGGTGCTTGACAGATGAGCAAAGAGACTTCCAGAACTGCATGAAGACTGCAGGGATGTATGTAACAGTGCATGTGTGCTAAGGGATAATTTGTGTAAACACAACAGGCTGCCCCTTTCTACGAACAGCATTTCTTACTGAACAACATCTTCACAAATTAAATCTCTGCCCACAATTCCTGTGTGCACACAGAGTCATGCCATCATTTTAAGCACATAACACAGGCTGCCCCTTTCATGGGACTGCATTTCTTTCAGAACAACAACTTCACAAATTAAATCTCTGCCCACAATTCCTGTGCGCACACGGACTCATGCTATGTTTTTTGGAACAAAACAGTGTCCCTGAATAGTACCAAATTACTGTTACAGCCTGATACATTTCCCTTATTATTTACAGAAGCAGAAAACAGCACATTTCCTAACAGCTCCTTAAGACCATGTCCATATGTTACAGAGTGAGCGAATAAACAAGATCAATTTAAATGAGGCCATGGTGACGTTGAATGTGTTTGCATTACACAGTGCTATCTGAAACAGCACACAGAGCTGAGTACTACACATGAGAGTGTTAGAGAAGCTGCTGCGTGTGTGCCAAGAGTGTGTTTCTGAACACTGTGGATTGTCTGGTGCTTGACAGATGAGCAAAGAGACTTCCAGAACTGCATGAAGACTGCAGGGATGTATGTAACAGTGCATGTGTGCTAAGGGATAATTTGTGTAAACACAACAGGCTGCCCCTTCCATGGGACTGCATTTCTTACTGAACAACATCTTCACAAATTAAATCTCTGCCCACAATTCCTGTGTGCACACAGACTCATGTCATCATTTTAAGCACATAACACAGGCTGCCACTTTCCTAGCACTACATTTCTTACTGAACAACAACTTCACAAATTAAATCTCAGACAACAATTCCTATATACACACAGACTCATGCTGTGTTGGTAGGCACAAAACACAGGCTGCCCCTTTCCTGGGTTATCAATTCTAACAGAACTAATGCTTTTTTCAAATGTGCTGCCATTTTCCTCCCTTTTTTTTCAAAGTGATTTCTGCTAAATGCTAACCATCACAATTAAAAAGAAGCTGTCCTTTTCTTTCAACTGCAGGTCTTACTTTTCAACAGCAACACAAATTAAATCTCTGCCCACAATTCTTCTCTGCACACAGACTCATGGTTTGATGGTAGGCACAAAACAGTATTCCTCATTGTTACCAGTACACATTATCTTATGTTGAAAACATACTCCATAATATTTTACATATTCAAAACAGTTAAATATCTCGCAAAACAGAAAATGTAAATCACAACTTTAAACAAATAATCATAATTTTTTTTTATATATCAAAATTAACCACAAACACCCCCTCTCAAACTCATAACTCACCTTTAAAATTAGTTAGTTGTGAAAGAAATGTGGCAGTCACACAGCAGTTTATCAGACCAGAATCACTGAGCTCCACACCTCTCTCCTCTCAGCAGAACCAGTTAATGGCACAGTTTCCCTCTCTTTTTTCACACATATACATGTTAATTTTCAATCTCAGTACTTCCCACATTTTTTCAAATGAAATCACACATTTCTATTGGTTGAAAACTTCAACCCCTTTCCAAATGTACCCTTCCCCCAACTTAACTTCTGCCTGCTACCATAGCAACAGGTCATGGAACACAGGTGTGAGCAGAGAGGTCAGAAGTTCAACAGACAATGTTTCATTTCCAAAGAGCAAGAGTGCTTGACTTTTCAAACCTAACAGCAAATCCAAACTAATGTTCTTTTTTCACACTTTTTTCTGAACCAATGCAATACATGCTTTTTAAAATTTAAACATACAGCCTAGTTTTTAGTGTAGAATGCTTTGAAATAGCCAATGAGTTCTTTTTATAAAAAAAAGTATGTGTGCCCCCTTTTTTCAACTGTCTTTCCTTTCTTTTTGCCTTTCTACTGAAAGACACCTCCTGAGTGCATCCAGATCTCCTTTGAAGATGTTCACAGTGTGGATTGTAGGTCACAGCTATGTCTTCTGGAGTGAAAAATTTGCAGTAAAAAGAGGTATGGTGAGAGACCTTGCTTTGCCAAATGTAGACATCAAATGGATTGGTCAGAGAGGGTTAAAGTGGCACCAATTAATGCCTTTGGTAAAAACCTTTCTACATCTCCCACAGCCTAACCTTATTATTGTGCACTGTGGTGGAAATGACCTAGGCACTTTAACTGGGGTAGGTCTGGAAATGCTTATTAAGGACACCTTTGTGCAATTGATGTCGCTTTTCCCACAAACTGCCTTCGTATATTCTAACATATGCCAAAGGCAAAAGTGGAACTGGTCCAACCAATTTTGTCCGCAGATTGACAAAGCAAGGAAGCACATCAACAAATCTATTTCTGCTATTTCTGCTGGCTTTTACATGCTTCAATGGATTTATTCAGGCAGACCGGTTTCAGCGTTTCGCCTTTTTCAATGCCTCTAGATATTTCCCAATCGCATTGCCCCCATTTAAATATCCGTGTGTGCTTCCCCATTGGTTGTGAGAAGCAATGTCAGTGATGACGGACAATAGTAGTTCTATCCGTTTTCATGTCCGCCTGAATAAATCCATTGAAGCATGTAAAAGCCAGCGAGTGCGTTATTTTCCTTTCAGGAAATTTGGTGAACGATAATTGCGTGAAAGCCACTTTCACGATAACGGCACCCGCCCGTGAGTTGTTCGGCAGTGAGTGGCATTTGATGGGGAATATTTTTGAACTGCCTGAACCGCCGCCACTTACCAGCAAGATGACATTCATCAACACTATGTTGTCATTTACTACAAATGAAAGGCATCCAGTTACTAAACAGGAACTTGTGTTGTCATCCCTGTGTTAGGTGGATTACGGCAGGGCGAGGAACATTCTTCAGTGAGCCCCTGTGTGGTGAGTGAAATCCGGCAAAACATGTGAAAGAGAACTGCATGCCCGCTCCCACTTAGGGTTGAACATTACGAAAATGAATATGCGAGCATGCAGCCAAGCTCACTTAGAGATTAACAAAACTTTCATGCTGACATGGCGGACATGAAAACGGATAGAACTACTATTGTCCGTCATCACTGACATTGCTTCTCACAACCAATGGGGAAGCACACACGTATATTTAAATGGGGGCAATGCGATTGGGAAATATCTAGAGGCATTGAAAAAGGCGAAACGCTGAAACCGGTCTGCCTGAATAAATCCATTGAAGCATGTAAAAGCCAGCGAGTGCGTTATTTTCCTTTCAGGAAATTTGGTGAACGATAATTGCGTGAAAGCCACTTTCACGATAACGGCACCCGCCCGTGAGTTGTTCGGCAGTGAGTGGCATTTGATGGGGAATATTTTTGAACTGCCTGAACCGCCGCCACTTACCAGCAAGATGACATTCATCAACACTATGTTGTCATTTACTACAAATGAAAGGCATCCAGTTACTAAACAGGAACTTGTGTTGTCATCCCTGTGTTAGGTGGATTACGGCAGGGCGAGGAACATTCTTCAGTGAGCCCCTGTGTGGTGAGTGAAATCCGGCAAAACATGTGAAAGAGAACTGCATGCCCGCTCCCACTTAGGGTTGAACATTACGAAAATGAATATGCGAGCATGCAGCCAAGCTCACTTACAGATTAACAAAACTTTCATGCTGACATGGCGGACATAAAAACGGATAGAACTACTATTGTCCGTCATCACTGACATTGCTTCTCACAACCAATGGGGAAGCACACACGGATATTTAAATGGGGGCAATGCGATTGGGAAATATCTAGAGGCATTGAAAAAGGCGAAACGCTGAAACCGGTCTGCCTGAATAAATCCATTGAAGCATGTAAAAGCCAGCGAGTGCGTTATTTTCCTTTCAGGAAATTTGGTGAACGATAATTGCGTGAAAGCCACTTTCACGATAACGGCACCCGCCCGTGAGTTGTTCGGCAGTGAGTGGCATTTGATGGGGAATATATATATATATATATATATATATATATATTGTCTACTGGCGGTCGCCAGTGGATAGTTATAGTTAGGACCGTGTTTCCATAGGAAATCCGCAACATTCTATTTGGAATAACTTTGGCGCCGGTTGACGAATCCTCGCAAAATTTTCAAAATAGGTGGGGCGCTCCGCTCCACTCCTACCCTGAAAGTCTCGGGGTGATTCGTCAAGCGGGGGCCGAGAAAAATGGGGGGTCCCAAAACATTTTCCCCATGCATTTTTCCATAGGGACCTTTAGTCCAAGGTACAGCCCGAATGGCTGAACAGAATTACTTGAAATTTGGCAGAGAGGTAGTCCTCAGGTCAGGGAAGTGCCTTTTGCAGGTCCGGTGTCAATCTGTTCAGTAGTTCCTGAGAAAATCAAAAGTAAAATCATATATATATGTGGGCGGAGCCTAACCACACATCTCATCCTGAGATCTGATTGGCTGTCAGCACTTCATCCAAGAAGTGTTGGCAGCCATCTTGGGACCAATATACATGATAGCACCTCATTAAAAAGCATTGCAGTTAATAGAAGGTTTTAAGACTTTAGTTACATTATAAATCATTTGTTGATGGTACCATACTCATTTTAGGAATTGTGTTATGTTCTAAGGTGATTTCACCATGTGAAAAAGCCTTCTGCTGGGATATCATGATTGAGAGAAAAATATTTTCTCATGCTTTTCCCACAGAGGTTTGGAAGGTGATCTATAAGCTAAACTGAGAGCACATTTTCTGTAAATTCACATTATCTTTCTCATTCATGTGAGAATGAAGTCTGACATTCTCAGTAAAACATGTACATCCAAGAAGGGCAGAGACTGTCAGTTGATTCCTTTGTGTTCTACAGCAGCTTCCCAGAGTGTTCCAAAGAACAACTAGAGCACTAACAGTCCTACTTATGATAAACGTATGGCACACCTGAAGCCATCTTGCTTGGATTAAAGTGGTAACTCTTAAAACATTTAATTTAAAAAGGAACAACATGAGGGGGTTCATTTTTCCATTAAAAGTATGATTAGTGCTGCAGAAAGATAAATTAGGGCACATTTTGAGTGACTTCTCAAATCCTCTTCTATTTCATTAAAAAATTCTGACATGCAGACTGAAACATGCACTTTCAATACCAGCAGCAGTTTTCCCTGATGAGCAGTAGCTTTACTACAGTGATCTAATGAGCAAAAAGAGTGCTAACATTCTGAATTTATGGCAAATGTGTGACACATCTGAATGCCTTCTTGATGGAGTCAAAGTAAAAAACTGAAAGTATTTCCTACTGAGGAGACTGCAGTAAATGAGGAAATTAGGAAACTTCATAACAAATAAGTCTCCCAAGATGGCCACCAGAGACAAAAGAGCCAAATGTAGCCCAAATATCACCCAGATGTAGCCCAAGTATAGCCCAATGACAGAATGTCCCAGAGTGTTCTTAAAAACAACTAGAGCACTTACTGTCTTCATTATCACAAAAGTATGGCACACCTGAAGCCATCTTGATTGGAATAAACTGGTAACACTTAAAACATTTAATTTAAAAAGGAACACAATGAGGGGGTTCATTTTGCCATAGAAATTATGATTAATGCTGAAGAAAGAAAATGAGGGCACATTTTGAGTGACTTCTCAAATCCTCTTCTATTTCATTAAAAAATTCTGACATAAAGACTGAAACATGCACTTTTAATACCAGGAACAGACTTCCATGGTGAACAGTAGTTTTACTACAGTGATCTAATGAGCAACTAGAGTGCTAACATTCAGAATTTATGGCAAATGTGTGACATATCTGAATACCTTCATGATGGAATCAAAGTAAAAAACTGAAAGCATTTCCTGCTGAGGAGACTGCAGTACATGAGGAAATTAGGAAACTTCATAACAAATAAATCTCCCAAAATGGCCACCGGAGACAAAAGAGCCCAAATGTAGCCCAAAATCACCCGGATGTAGCCCAAATATAGCCCAATGACAGAAGTGTGCAAAACACTAAGGTGCCGATCACGATCCGGCAAAAACCGGGTACGAACCGTCGGACGGAGCACAATCTCCGCCCGACGCGTACCCGGTCGTCAATTTTTACAAACAAGGAATTACGATTCGCACGGGTACACCATTACCGTACGAGTCGTAAAAAAGCCCGACTGAACAAAAAACACCTACCAATGCGATCCGGGAAAGCGCCGACCTGACGTCGGGACGCTCGCAGCCAGCCATTCACGACCCAGGAATCACGATTCGCACCGACGTCACCCCGCACGGTGAATATTTTGCGGCAGCCAAAAACTGCCGGGAAATCAGGACGACGCGAACAAGGACCACCAGTACGCGACGGACAGACGACGCCGCGAACAAGGAGGACCAGTACGTGACGGACACACAGGACGACGCCACCAAGGAGGACCCGTACGCGACAGGACGACGCGATCAAGGAGGACCCGTACGAGACAGGACGACGCGAGCAAGGAGTACCAGTACGCGACGGACAGACATGGACCCGAACCTACGAGTCATCCCTGCTCTCATAGCAGTACACCTCCTCTACAGGTTACGACGCAGACGCCGCAGAAGGTCAGAATAACTAAGGGAGGGGGGAAAGTGGGGTGGGGTGGGGGTGGCACGACCAGGGCAGGCCACAAAACAACCACATAAGTCACACACCACACATGGCCTGGACATACCTGACTCCCATGCCCTGGTCACCACGAGGGGGTGGGGGCGTGTCCTGATAAGCCAGCGACCGCCACAACGGAAGTCCGTCACCACGCGAACCGGCAACACAACCAGACAGGTACGTCCCGTACCCACGCCTGAAGAGCGTGGGTATGAGTCGGACCACGCCCACACACGTCACCCCAACAATGGCGGGACGGATCGCACCCACGTGGCAAAGGCCTGGGTACGGGCCGCACAAACATCACATAGCGTGGGGACGGATATGTACGGACCCTACCCCCACCCCGTATGCAAGGAGCGTACCCCCCAGCCCAACAGTGCAAGTACGACCCGTACCCCCACCCGCGTATGCATGGAGCGTACCCCCACCCCAACAGTGTAAGTTCGACCCGTACCCTCACCCGCGTATGCATGGAGCGTACCCCCCATGCCAACAGTGTAAGTACGACTCGAACCCCCACCCACGAATGCAAGGAGCGTACCCCCCAGCCCAACAGTGTAAGTACGACCCGTACCCCCACCCGCGAATGCAAGGAGCGTACCCCCCAGCCCAACAGTGTAAGTACGACCCGTACCCCCACCCGCAAATGCAAGGAGCGTACCCCCCAGCCCAACAGTGTAAGTACGACCCGTACCCCCACCCGCGAATGCAAGGAGCGTACCCCCCAGCCCAACAGTGTAAGTACGACCCGTACCCCCACCCGCGAATGCAAGGAGCGTACCCCCCAGCCCAACAGTGTAAGTACGACCCGTACCCCCACCCGCAAATGCAAGGAGCGTACCCCCCAGCCCAACAGTGTAAGTACGACCCGTACCCCCACCCGCGAATGCAAGGAGCGTACCCCCCAGCCCAACAGTGTAAGTACGACCCGTACCCCCACCCGCAAATGCAAGGAGCGTACCCCCCAGCCCAACAGTGTAAGTACGACCCGTACCCCCACCCGCGAATGCAAGGAGCGTACCCCCCAGCCCAACAGTGTAAGTACGACCCGTACCCCCACCCGTGAATGCAAGGAGCGTACCCCCCAGCCCAACAGTGTAAGTACGACCCGTACCCCCACCCGCAAATGCAAGGAGCGTACCCCCCAGCCCAACAGTGTAAGTACGACCCGTACCCCCACCCGCAAATGCAAGGAGCGTACCCCCCAGCCCAACAGTGTAAGTACGACCCGTACCCCCACCCGCAAATGCAAGGAGCGTACCCCCCAGCCCAACAGTGTAAGTACGACCCGTACCCCCACCCGCGAATGCAAGGAGCGTACCCCCCAGCCCAACAGTGTAAGTACGACCCGTACCCCCACCCGCGAATGCAAGGAGCGTACCCCCCATGCCAACAGTGTAAGTACGACCCGTACCCACACCCGCGGACGTACGGAGCGTACCCCCACCACACCAGTGTCAGTAGACTCGTACCCTCACCTCGCATGCATTGAGCGTACATATCCTGAAATCGGAGGTGTGTGTGCAGAGTCCACCCAGCAGTGCCCTGAGACAGGAGGGGTGGGTGTGGAGTCCTCCCAGCAGTGCCCTGAGACAGGAGGGGTGGGTGCCTATCACTCCCAGCAGTGCCCTGAGACAGGAGGGGTGGGTGTGGAGTCCTCCCAGCAGTGCCCTGACACAGGAGGGGTGGGTGCAGAGTCCTCCCAGCAGTGCCCTGAGACAGGAGGGGTGGGTGTGGAGTCCTCCCAGCAGTGCCCTGACACAGGAGGGGTGGGTGTGGAGTCCTCCCAGCAGTGCCCTGAGACAGGAGGGGTGGGTGCAGAGTCCTCCCAGCAGTGCCCTGAGACAGGAGGGGTGGGTGCCTATCACTCCCAGCAGTGCCCTGAGACAGGAGGGGTGTGTGCAGAGTCCTCCCAGCAGTGCCCTGAGACAGGAGGGGTGGGTGCCCATCACTCCCAGCAGTGCCCTGAGACAGGAGGGGTGGGTGTGGAGTCCTCCCAGCAGTGCCCTGACACAGGAGGGGTGGGTGTGGAGTCCTCCCAGCAGTGCCCTGAGACAGGAGGGGTGGGTGCAGAGTCCTCCCAGCAGTGCCCTGAGACAGGAGGGGTGGGTGCCTATCACTCCCAGCAGTGCCCTGAGACAGGAGGGGTGTGTGCAGAGTCCTCCCAGCAGTGCCCTGAGACAGGAGGGGTGGGTGCCCATCACTCCCAGCAGTGCCCTGAGACAGGAGGGGTGTAACACATGTGTGTGAGGCCAGAATTATCCACATGCATACTGGCTACAAGGGAACATGTCCCCATGAACTCATGTCAACAGACTCCACACACAAGTACAGTGATCACCAAGGATGCCACGATTGTCGCAGGTGGAGACATGGCCCTGCATGCATGGCCAAAGTAGAAGGGCTCCGTCACACACACAGCTCATGTAGACACAGCTCTGCGCTAAACATTGGGAACACCCTGCAGGGAAGAAAGCTGGGTGGAATACACCCTGGGACAAGTGCACCATGCAGTAACTGCTTACATGAACAAAGAAAGTTAGCCAACACCTTGTGATGGCACACAGATCACAGGGTCCCACCAATGAGCAGTACACTACTACATATCCCACACACCCAAACCCTTACACACCACCCAAAACCATGTAGCAGCCCCACCAACACCAATACCAGCATAGCAGTAGTGTGATAATGAAAACAAAATTAAGCTTTATTCAGCATGAGCACAATGTCCGTGGATCGCAGGCAGTTCAATCTTCACAAAGCCCATAGGGCAGTCAATGATTCTCAGCTGGATGGGGGACACAGTGGGATGTGTGTCCCCTACCTTGCCTGCACAGTCAAATGGCATCGTCTTCCACACTGGTGAGGGCATCAGGGGGGGGGGAAGCAACAGGCACCGCAGGGACATCAGGGCAAAGGGGCGGCGTTGTGGGTGCAGGGATGGAGGACTCCACCACAGGGGGTGGGTCAGTGCCAAAGGCGGAGGCCAGGATGGCACTACACACCTTTGCAAGGTCCTCCAGGGAGTCCCCTGCACCCGAAGGGACCTCAGGCCCCAAGGAGGGGGGGGGGGTCAGAGGGATGGGTCGCAGCGCCACCGGGGGAGGGTGTAGACAGGGGGGGAGACTCAACCACCCTGACCGGGGACCTCCTTGACCGCTTGCGTGGTGGTGTAACTGTGGGGCTCAGGGACAGAGCGGCCATGAAGGAGTCCTTGGGGGAGATGTGGCCAGGAGAGCTGAGGGGAGGGGATTTGGAGGGAGTGGACTGGGTGGAATGCGGACTCCCACTATGGCTGCGTGTCACACGTTTGCCCCCCGACCCAGTGGGTGTGCCTACCTCACCCTGTGTGTGCGTGTCAGGAGGAGTGCGGTGGACCTTCCCTGCTGGTGTGGTGCCCGTGTCCGTTGATGTGGGTGCATGCCGACGTCTGGGTGTACGTGTGACAGGCATGGGAGTGGGAAGTGTGGATGGGGCAGGGGTAGGTGGGGGGAGGTCGCGCTGCAGGAGACCCACTGCTGCAGTCAGTGTGGAGTCGATGGACCTCAGCAAGTTGCGTTGGTCAGCCTGCGATGAATGAATGCCCTCCAAGAAAGCCTCGATGTTGGTGAGGGTTTTGCCGTGGGCATGGAGGACATTAAGGATCGCAGCCTGACCAACCTGCAGTTGCCGCTGGATGTCCACAGACTCTGCATTGGCGGCAGCAGTGGAGACAGGGGCAGGGGGTGCGGTGCCTGGCAGGAAGGAGACATGCTGTGACCGGGCATGCTGGGAAGGGACACGAGCAAGTGGGAGGCGGCTGGTGGAAACTGAGGGGGCGGTGCGAGGTGTTGTTCCGCTGTCAGCTGCTGGTGCAGCCTCCGCCCACTCGGAGACATCGTCCCCGGACCTGTCAGCTTCGTAGTCTGATGTGCCAGTCGACAGGTCCTCGGCCACACTCTCCTCCGCCTCTGTCCCACTCGATGTGCCAGACCCGATGTCACGGCTGGCACTGGTGCTCGGTCCCTCCGCCTGGTCTGTGTCCATGTCTCCCTCTGTGTCCCCCGACGATGCTGTGGGCAGGGTGGAGAGACAGAAATTAATCAGACACCTGTACACATCTGTCACATGAGTCCAATCTACATAGGTAACATTGCATGGCCTGAAAAGGAAGATCCCTAACATCTACTGAACAGGGTACCGATGTAGGGCATGAAACACACAGTTGGTTGAGCCACCATGCCACTGAAATACCATGGAGAGCATGAGACAATAGCTAAACACAGGAAAAGGAGTCTGACATAGCACCCAGGCCCTGGGGACAATCCAGCACTGCATCTGCACCACACAGCGTTGGCGAAAATACCGATGACCAGGGACCATATCCATGAACTTGAGACACATGCTGCATAGGTAATGCTGAAAACATGCACAACATGACTCGGTCACTGCACATTGCGTGTGTGTCCAGACACATCACACACTGCCCAGACCCAGCAAGTGGTAATCAGGATTTAACACATAGGCATTGCCCGCCCCAACAAGACCCTACACGAGGCAAATTGTTGAGACACAGGTGGCACCAACATCTCATAGTCTGGGTGATACACACAGGGGCAGGCAAAAAGCAAGATTGGACGCCAAACAGCCAAGGTGCGCCTGTACAAATAATGAGGTACCAGTGCCCATCCTCAGATGAGTATAACAAGACACACAGGCACTGGCAACTGTGAGTATGAAGAAGGACAATCAGGTCAGGCTGCACAGTGGACACCTGTACAAAATAGCACGTCTATATACATGGTGACAGGGGACAATGGCACAGAGCACAACTTACGCTGTAGACACTGACAGTGGCCACGTTTATGATGACACATACACCACTGAGGAAAAGGTGCCCCAGGGGCCAGTAGTGGGCACGCAACTACATGCTACTGAATGGTAATCACTGCAACACACGTCACCATCCCTGCACTATGTGTATCGCACACTCATGCACATCATGTCACAGGCCACTACATGGGACATGCGCGCTGTAAGGCATGACACATGAGAGACCAACTCCCATGTCTGGAGTCAGCATCAGTGCCAACTGACATGGAACCCACATGCAGTGAACTTGACAGTGCACAGGCAAGGTCCCACAACCTGTTACACACCACCCCCACACATGATGCTACAGTCATTGTTCCCGTGGACAAAGCGCCAGCCTACATTACCCTGTGAAGGAGTGACTACACACAGACCAGGGAACACATTGCAAGGAGGGGAAGTGTGGCAGGGGCACAGCGCTATACTGGGGCAAACAGGATCTGCACAGCACCTTTAAACCCTGCCAGTGAATTCATGCTACTGTGCCCTTACAAATGCCGGTGACACACAACAAACACACATGTACCTACCCCCTTCCGGCTGCTGCATCGCCTGTAAGCGCCTCTCCAGGTCTGGAAAGACCACCGGCAGCACACGCCTGTGGAGGTGGCTCAGACGGCGGCGGCCGCGGTTCTTGTGGCTCTCAGGTGAGTCCCCCAGCAGGAGCCGTGCAATCCTCCGCGTCCAGCACCGGATATCCTGCCAGCGTTTCCTCACCTGGGGCAGGCTCCGCCTCCGACCATCCACACCCCTCACGGCACTGACGGCGGTCAGCCAGATCTGCTCCTTGGCAGTGGCGCCTACCTGTGAGGAGGAACAAGTGACACCACATCAATACACCAGCCACATGTCACAGAGAGACATATGGGTACAAATTAGCTGGTTACAACAAGGCATGTCATGCAGCCAACGCATTGCACCTTTGTCATAGGGACATCATCCCCTGGTGAGGGAAAAAGCACTACGTGCCACAGTGGGTACACAGGTGGAATGATGGCAATGTCACAATCAATGATCAAGGCTCACACTGTGCATCACACCCACCCCTCCTGTCTCAGGGCACTGCTGTGAGTGATAGTCCCCCACCCCTCCTGTCTCAGGGCACTGCTAGGAGTGATAGGCCCCCACCCCTCCTGTCTCAGGGCACTGCTGTGAGTGATAGTCCCCCACCCCTCCTGTCTCAGGGCACTGCTGGGAGACATCAGGCACCCCCCCCCTGGGACCCCCCCGACAGTACATGGCATGTGTGTTACACCTGGACGCAATGGCAGAAGTCACAGTCACCACATAGGGACAGTCTGTGGCAGTGGCCTATGCACTCACCTGATACCCTGGTCGCCCATACAGCATGGAGTACTGTGGGAGGATCACATCCAGCAGAGCCATGTTCTCCTCCAGGGTGAATGGCTGTGTCCTCTCCACAGCCCTTGACATGGTTCCAGGGAATCAGTAGCAGCAGCTGGGTCGACGAATGCAAAGATGTGCAGGCAAGTGCTCCCTCATGGGACCTGGCTCCCTTATATGTGCCCTTCTGCCCAGTCTCATGCACAGGAGTACAGAGAGATTGGTCACTCACATTTGCATCCTATGTTTCCACCAATCCCTTCAAACCTAGCAGTCTGTGGGTTCTCTATCGGTTTCATTCTCCTGCATGATGTCAGCCCCACAAACACATTGCAACAAAGTAGACAAATTCCAACTGACTTCTGCTGTGCACCTTCCAGAACAATTTCGAATTTTGAACTTGGTCTCCATGACAACCAGCATGCATGTCGGCCTTAATACTTGTCCCCTATGTAATTTGGAGCATCACACACAGGTACGGTGCGTGTGGGGGCCCTAGGGCACCCCAAATGCATGGCAACGGCCCGTACATGCATGCCTACGCTCTCCATCACTATGGGTCTGCACGCGTATGCGTACCCGTAGTGGTACGGAACGTACACTCGCATCTACGCTCTCTATCACTATGGGTCTGCACGCGTATGCGTACCCGTAGTGGTACGGACCGTACACTCGCATCTACGCTCTCTATCACTATGGGTCTGCACGCGTATGCGTACCCGTAGTGGTACGGACCGTACACTCGCATCTACGCTCTCTATCACTATGGGTCTGCACGCGTATGCGTACTCGTAGTGATAGTGAGCGTAGATGTGAGTGTACGGTCCGTACCACTACGGGTACGCATACGCGTGCAGACCCATAGTGATAGTGAGCGTAGATGCGTGTGTACGGCCCTATCACTATGGGTCTGCACGCGTATGCGTACCCGTAGTGGTACGGACCGTACACTCGCATCTACGCTCTCTATCACTATGGGTCTGCACGCGTATGCGTACTCGTAGTGATAGTGAGCGTAGATGTGAGTGTACGGTCCGTACCACTACGGGTACGCATACGCGTGCAGACCCATAGTGATAGTGAGCGTAGATGCGTGTGTACGGCCCTATCACTATGGGTCTGCACGCGTATGCGTACCCGTAGTGGCACGGACCGTACACTCGCATCTACTCTTACTATCACTATGGGTCTGCACGCGTATGCGTACCCGTAGTGGTACGGACCGTACACTCGCATCTACGCTCTCTATCACTATGGGTCTGCACGCGTATGCGTACCCGTAGTGGTACGGACCGTACACTCGCATCTACGCTCTCTATCACTATGGGTCTGAACGCGTATGCGTACTCGTAGTGATAGTGAGCGTAGATGTGAGTGTACGGTCCGTACCACTACGGGTACGCATACGCGTGCAGACCCATAGTGATAGTGAGCGTAGATGCGTGTGTACGGCCCTATCACTATGGGTCTGCACGCGTATGCGTACCCGTAGTGGTACGGACCGTACACTCGCATCTACGCTCTCTATCACTATGGGTCTGCACGCGTATGCGTACTCGTAGTGATAGTGAGCGTAGATGTGAGTGTACGGTCCGTACCACTACGGGTACGCATACGCGTGCAAACCCATAGTGATAGTGAGCGTAGATGCGTGTGTACGGCCCTATCACTATGGGTCTGCACGCGTATGCGTACCCGTAGTGGCACGGACCGTACACTCGCATCTACTCTTACTATCACTATGGGTCTGCACGCGTATGCGTACCCGTAGTGGTACGGACCGTACACTCGCATCTACGCTCTCTATCACTATGGGTCTGCACGCGTATGCGTACCCGTAGTGGTACGGACCGTACACTCGCATCTACGCTCTCTATCACTATGGGTCTGCACGCGTATGCGTACCCGTAGTGGTACGGACCGTACACTCGCATCTACGCTCTCTATCACTATGGGTCTGCACGCGTATGCGTACCCGTAGTGGTACGGACCGTACACTCGCATCTACGCTCTCTATCACTATGGGTCTGCACGCGTATGCGTACCCGTAGTGGTACGGACCGTACACTCGCATCTACGCTCGCCATCACGATGGGTACACATACGGCAGCACTCCCACAGTGATTTGGGAACATGCACAGGCCCTCTCAGCAGCAGTACGGCGGATTTTACACATCACTGTGGTGATAGGCGACACACATGTAGGAATAGGGCGGACATACTTGTCCATGGATGGACATACTTGTCCAGGAATGGACATCAAGGCATTGTCTGTGCATTACCACATGTGTGGGGCACAGGTGTCACAGGCTGTGATGTGGAACATGCCTCCTGAGTGGAGAAGGCACCAGATGTATGATGAGATGTGTACATGTGTACTGTGTGAGGGTGCAATGTGTGCCAGGCATGCCCTTGACTCCTTTGACATGTGTGCATGTGGGACTGCGCACTTGGGGTGAGCGTCACTGGCATGGCACGGATACCAACACACGGAAGTGTCCCATGATGCCCGGTACAGGGGTCATGACACATGACTTGTCACTACCCACAGTGCACAATGTGACTATGCCATATATGTGTCCGGGATTTACATCAGGTTGATGTTGTAGCACCCTCAAAAGCTGCAGCCGTTGCAGCAACCAACATGTGGCTGTGTGTAGATTGTCATTGCACACTGTTCCCAACACCATGCCACATGTGTTATCGGATGTGAGGTGCACATGTATGCAAGGGACACGGAGTAGCGTGACAAGGCCATGTCAGCAAACTCACAAGGAATGTGTGGTGAGTCATGACATGTGCACCTTCATGGCAAGGTGTGTGGGCTGGACTAGTGTAATGTCATGTGACCTGTGGCTCAGGTGTTCCGCTGCCAGTCTCTGCAATCGGCATCACACTTCTGCTGATGTGTGGGTGTATGTCACTCCTGTCTTGCGTCGGGCAGTGCACTTGCACTGGGACACAGCTATTTCCATGGCGTGGCATGGGGAGGTTCTCAATCACCGTGTGTAGCTGGGTCTTGGAAGGAGTGTCACCTTGCATCCATACGTGTCCTGGGCATGTAGCACATGCCTGACTCCCTATGTGGCATGTGTGTATTGCCAGATTTACATGTGCTCAGTAGACATGAGTTGTTCTCGTAGTGCACTCACTCTTCCTTGTCACTTCCAAATTACTGCAGAGCGCCTCCTGTTGCCCGAAGAATTCCAGACTTGGCCACCATGCAGGAGAATGACAGGATCCGGCTCTACCGCTTCACCCAACCGTTGATTCTGGAGCTGACGGCGAGACTGGCACCACACCTGCAACCGCAGCACAGGTATCCTACGGCACTGACACCCCAGCTGAAGGTAATGGCTGCCCTACATTTCCTTGCCACGGGTACCTTCCAAAATACCATAGCTCATGTTGGTGGCATGTCCCAGAGCATGTTCAGCGGTGTGCTGCATGATTTCTTGGAGGCCATGTTGATTCACCTGGATGACTTCATCAAGTTCCCAACCCCTGAACAGATGACTGAGGTCAAGCGTGGTTTCTATGCCCTGGGAGGGATGCCCCATGTCATTGGGTCCATAGATGGGACACATGTAGGTTTGGTACCACCACACGCACGGGAGGTGGCGTACCGCAATCGGAAGCACTACCACTCCATCAATGCCCTTGTGGTGTGTCTGTCCAACATGGTGATTTCACATGTCTGTGCTCGTTTCCCAGGATCAGCACACGATGCCTACATCATGAGGCGTAGCGGGATGCCTGATATGATGATGCAGCTGCGCAACGAACGGGCATGTGTTGTTGGTGGGTACCGTCTGTCTGTCCTGTATTCTGTTTGGCCGAGCAGCACTACCGCTTCGCCAGTTCTAACGATATCCATGTGCTTTCCATTTAGGGGACGCTGGCTATCCCAACATGCCTTGGCTGCTGACACCTCTCCGCAACCCCATCACGCCGGCCCAGCTCCGCTACAACACCGCCCATGGCCGGACAAGGCGAGTGATAGAGAGGACGTTTGGCATGCTGAAGAGCCGATTCCGGTGCCTCCACAAGACCGGCGGCGCACTCCCATATGCCCCGGCAAAGGTTTGCAAGATCTTCATGGTCTGCTGCATGCTGCACAACATGGCAGTTGAAAGAGCTGTGCCACTCATCCTGAATCAACATGACGAGGACCATCCACCCGTGGAGGACGAAGGGCTTGGCAATGGGGCTAGTGATGTGGAGGATGTGGAGCCGCAAGAGGACATCCGGACTCGGCTCATACGCGACTTCTTTGCTTAGTGGTGAGTACCAGTGTCTGAGTGTGCACGCCTTGGTCCCCGTGTGGCATGTGTTGTGATGCGTGTCTCCACCTGCATGTATGGCACGTGAGTCAGAGGTGTGTGTGGGTGTGTCACTGGAGTGATGGTGGCAGTGATGGTAGTATTTCCCCACTCATAATTGTGACCTAGCATGTTGTCATCCATACATGTGTCGAGTCAATGCACATGCAAGTGGCTGTGCTTTTTGTGGCTGACTTCTTGTGTGTCTCTCTTCCCCAGGTACCTGCGCATGCCGTCTTCTGGTTGCATTGTTGTGGCACTGCTATTCCTCATGGACATGGCATCGTGGGCTGACTCAGCGTTACAGGCACGGACACGTTTGGAAGTCTCCATGGGGTAAGGGATGCATCTGGGGTGTATTGGGTGTGGCAGTTGTTCACGATGTGTGCACACTGCCCCGGTCGGGGTTTGGTTCCTCTGCAGACATGTGGCATCCCCATGGGACACGACATGCAGCTGGGTACACCTGAATAGATGGGCTGCCTGGTTGTCAGTCATCAGTGATGGGATAGTGGATTGTGATGAAGGCATCAATGTGTGTGACACTGCCCTCGGACACATACGGTTAACATTGTCTTGACATGGCGTGGGACTTCCACATCAGCGAGTTGTATGGTGTATGGCAGTCTCTCCGTGAGCAGCTGTGGGTATTTAGCTGTTAGCCGACACTTGTGTGCCAGTTCCATGGCTATCACGCATTTGTGCTGCAGAAGGGGGGTGCCAGTGTTGGAGCCACATGTTACTCCACATGATGTGTTCATGTGTACTTCAAGTTGCCTCTGCAATCCCAAAAACATGACTATTAAAGGTGTCCCTATGCCTCCAAGGTGCCTCTTCTCAGTCAATGCTGGTGTGTTGCCACGGTGCATCCTGCATGTCTGGCATGGTATTCCCTGATTGTGGCTATGTGTCAATGTGTCGAGTGGCAAGATGCAAGCTGTGTGTGTGTGCTGAGACTGTGTATTGGGCATGATGTCCATGACTGTGTGGGTATTGTGACATGTGCCATCCCCATGCATCCAACGTTGTCCATGACCCCATTCTCTGCATCCACCGGACTCAAGCTTGCAGGACATGGTTCTGCCACCTGTCTACACATACCTGGGTGCCTCCCAGGACACGGGCCAGGATCCCTGACCTCTGCGCATGACTGTTGCTGTACTCAATGTGTCTGTCAGCACGGTTGTTCGGCCACCCCCTCAGCTGGTTCTGACCATCACGGGTGTGTATGGTGCTCCATGTCTGTCTTGCCTAAAAAACTGTGACCCATGTGTCCTGTGCCAGACTCAGGCCCCAGGGTGTGGATGGTTGAAGTGAACAGATGACTCAGGCATGTTTAGACTGTACAAGACACATGTTAGGTAATAATGCTACCAGCAGGCATCTACTCTTAATAGTGTGATTTATTATTGGGGGGGGGGGGGGGGACAAAGTGAGGGGCTTTCCGGGATTAGGGAATCCAAAGTTCAGTAGGGGAGTTGGTGTCCTTGCCATTGGAAATCCTCAGAGTCCATGCCACAGTCTTTGTCAACATTGGTCAGCCAGTGACCAGCAGGGCCATGTGGCAGAGAATGTCTCTTGATGCTGTGATGCTGTTGCTCCAGTGGGCCAGGTGCCAGGCCAGGTGTCCTGGGAGATGGTGATGTAGCAGCCACCCTCACGGTCCTTTCCGTGGACGACCCGGCTTCCTGCGGGGAACCTCAGCAGCAGGCCGTGACGACGTCTGGGATGCTCCGTCGGATGTTTCCTCCTCCTCCTCATGATCCCTCCCTGTGGGTGGTGATGTTCTCCGCCTTCTGGCACAGGGAGGGTCGGCCATGGTGTCGGCCATCCGACGGAGTTCAGCGTGAATCCCCTGGGACGCCGTCACTTGCTCAGCCTGTCTGTCCTCCATCCTCCGTTGGTGTCCCTGTAGACAGGCTATTAGCTCCGCATGTTGCTGGGCCTGCTGGACCTTGATACCCTCGAGGACGGACACAACCTGGGCCATGCCCGTGGTGTCCTGCCGGTATGAGTCCAGGATGTTACGGACATGGGAAAATACCGGATCCCCAGCCAACTGGTCAGGCTCGCGCCTCCGCCGTCCTCCACTCCCACCACCCCTGCCCACTTGCGCCTGGCCTGCCCTTGTGGGCACATCGGGTCTCCGGGACCCCTGAGGGGTGGCATTGGCGTTGTCGCCTGCCTCCTTCTGGGTGCCCGGGACACCGTGTCCCTCCTGGCGAGCCTGGCTGCATTGTGGTGTTGGGGCAGGGATCCTGGGTGTCTCCTGGGATGTGGCAGGAGTGGGGGTGGTGGTTGGCACGGTTGTACCTGACGCAGGTGCTGCAGGTGGTTGGACACCAGAGGGGCCAGGTCGGTCGGGGTCGTCCGCAGAGTGGTGAGAGTGGTCGCTGCCGGTGGGATCGGTCTCCTGCAGATCCGGGTCCTGTGAGTGTTCCCCCCCAGTGTTGGGGGGTGCAGCACGACGTTGACCTGTGTGTGAGAGAGAAAATGTTAATTTGGATCCATGCAACATCCATGTTTCATCCGTTACAAAGTTGGCACATTTCCTCTTGGAATTAGGATCTGTCTTGCATTCCACTCACAGTGCACTTGTGCATGGGTGTGTCCCTTGGGCACCAATTTGGCCCCTTTAACTATGTGTGGCACAGTCTTACTTGCTGCGTCAAGTGTGACTGCAGTCAGCAGTGGAGTGTGCATGTGTGCCGAGCTATGCATTTGCGCCTTCCTTGTAGCACTGTACATGTGCACATGGAGTGGATCCACACACTTATATGATGCAGGTGGCTGTCCTTGTGCTCGTGTACAGGTTGTGACATGGCCCTGCGTTTTGCCATGATGAAGAGGGGGGGTTCTGGCACTGGCCACCCTTGTCTACATGCACGCAGTCCACCTGCTGACGAGCAGACATTCCCACACACCAAAGGACTGATTTGCTCTCCCTGTGTCTCCCTCCTTCTCTGTCCCCCTCTCCCTCCCTCTCTGTCCCCCTCTCCCTCCCTCTGTGTGTCAGCCTCCTCCCTGTGTCCATCTTCCTGTGTCTCCCTCCCTCTCTGTCCCCCTCTCCCTCCCTCTCTGTCCCCCTCTCCCTCCCTCTGTGTGTCAGCCTCCTCCCTCTGTCCATCTTCCTGTGTCTCCCTCCCTCTCTGTCCCCCTCTCCCTCCCTCTCTGTCCCCCTCTCCCTCCCTCTGTGTGTCAGCCTCCTCCCTCTGTCCATCTTCCTGTGTCTCCCTCCCTCTCTGTCCCCCTCTCCCTCCCTCTCTGTCCCCCTCTCCCTCCCTCTGTGTGTCAGCCTCCTCCCTCTGTCCGTCTCCCTCCCTCTCAGTCCCCCTCTCCCTCCCTCTGTGTCCCCCTCTCCCTCCCTCCGTGTGTCACCCTCTGTCACCTTGGCCCAGCTTCCTGGGCACACACTGTTAGCAGATCTTTGAGTGGCCCTTGGCCTGTTGATGTGAGTTTGTTTCTGATCTCCAGGCACCCATTTTGTCTGCTGTGTGTCTGTGCGCTGCTGCTGTGGTGGTGTGTGCTGCCACTCTTTCACACTGTTGGCTGTTCATTAGCTGCTGGCATGTGCTAAACAGTGCCTTCACCCCCATGTGTTGATGCAAGGCGTCCGCCATTTGCTGGCAAGTCATTCCTGTGTTGGGACACAGTGTTTGTCTGGCTGTGACCTAGGCCATATGGGCAGAGGGCATTGTTGTCTGCTTTGGAGTCGCACTATGTGATTCTTGGTGCCCAGCCTCCCGCCATCCGGGTTACCGTGTCATGTGTTGTTGTCTTCAGTGGCCTGTGACTTGACATTGTCCAGCTGGGTGCATGGGGCATGGTGGCAGCAGTGGCATGTGCCTGCTCATGGAGTGTGGTTGAGTAATAAGATGGCTTGTGGTGGTTGCGTGGCTGTTATTAATTTTGGTTGTGGTTGCAGTTCCCCCCATGTGAGGTGCGTTGTTTGTGTACTCACCCGGGTCTCGGAGTCCTTCTACTCCTTCAACTGCCTCCACCGGCAGTATGGCCATCACCCTCTCCTCCCAGGGATGGTACTGTACGGCTCTGCGGGAGGGCCCTCCTCCGGTGGCGTTGGCCTGGTCGTGTTCCTCCTGTCTCTTGGCTCTGACCCTCCTCCGCAGATCGTACCACCTGTTCTGGCAATCCTGCTTGGTCCTCCTGGTGTCCGCAACAGCATTCACAGCATCGACGATGGTCTGCCACATGGCTGTTTTGGCTGCCTGGCTGGTGCTTCTGACCAATGTTCCAAAGATCTGTGGCTCGACTCTGAGGATTTGATCAACAAGGACCTCCAACTCTCGGTGACTGAACTTTGGATTCTTGGTAGTGGGCATGGTGAGGGGTGTGGGTGGGGATGGTGTGGGTGTGGGGGGGGTGTGGATGTTGGGGGGGGTGTGGATGGTTGTGTGTGTGTGTGAATGTGATGAGAGGGTGTTTGTGAGGGTGGTCGTGTGAAGGTGTGCAAGTGTAAGATGTGGTGTCGCTTGTAGTCTGGTTCTGTGGTGTCTGGCAGCAGTGGGTCTGTTGCAAAGGCTCATGGTTTGTGTGTGTGGGCCCTTTTCATTGGTCCATGGGTGGGTGTGGCAGTGTTTGAATTTTGGGTGGGTGTGTTATAAGGAGTGGTGGTGTATTGGGCCTCTGTTTGTTTTTGACAGTTGCAGGTCAGTGATTGTGTTATTTTAGTGGTTGTTGGCCATGTTTAGTGGCTGTGTGCCTTTCGAATGGTGTATTGTTGTGTTGTTTTGTTTTGTCCTTGTTGTGTACGTGCGTTTTGAGCGTGTGTACGGTGTGTACATGGGCCATTTGGTTGTACGATTATGTCCTTGTGTGTGGCTTTGTACGACTCGTACATGCGGTTGTGATGTTGGGGCATGGGGTGCGCTCCGTACTTAGGAGGTTGTGTTGGGGGTGCGCCAGGAACGTACTGGGGTGGGGGTAGACGGGGCTATGACACGTCCTGGGGTGGGGGTGTGGCTCGCACGTACTGGGGTGTAGGTACACGGGGGGTACGACACGTACAGGGGTGGGGGGGTGTCCATGGACGATGGTACGACACGTACTGGGGTGGGGGGGTGTACATTGACGGTGGTACGACACGTACTGGGGTGGGGGTACGACTGGAACGTACTGGGGTGTGGGTGGACGGGGCTATGACACGTCCTGGGCTGGGGGTGTGGCTCGCACGTACTGGGGTGTAGGTACACGGGGGGTACGACACGTACAGGGGTGGGGGGGTGTCCATGGACGATGGTACGACACGTACTGGGGTGGGGGGGTGTACATTGACGGTGGTACGACACGTACTGGGGTGGGGGTACGACTGGAACGTACTGGGGTGTGGGTAGACGGGGCTATGACACGTCCTGGGGTGGGGGTGTGGCTCGCACGTACTGGGGTGTAGGTACACGGGGGGTACGACACGTACTGGGGTGGGGGTACGACTGGAACGTACTGGGGTGTGGGTAGACGGGGCTATGACATGTCCTGGGGTGGGGGTGTGGCTCGCACGTACTGGGGTGTAGGTACACGGGGGGTACGACACGTACTGGGGTGGGGGTACGACTGGAACGTACTGGGGTGTGGGTAGACGGGGCTATGACACGTCCTGGGGTGGGGGTGTGGCTCGCACATACTGGGGTGTAGGTACACGGGGGGTACGACACGTACTGGGGTGGGGGTACGACTGGAACGTACTGGGGCGTGGGTAGACGGGGCTATGACACGTCCTGGGGTGGGGGTGTGGCTCGCTCGTACTGGGGTGTAGGTACACGGGGGGTACGACACGTACTGGGGTGGGGGTACGACTGGAACGTACTGGGGTGTGGGTAGACGGGGCTATGGCACGTCCTGGGGTGGGGGTGTGGCTCGCACGTACTGGGGTGTAGGTACACGGGGGGTACGACACGTACTGGGGTGGGGGTACGACTGGAACGTACTGGGGTGTGGGTAGACGGGGCTATGACACGTCCTGGGGTGGGGGTGTGGCTCGCACGTACTGGGGTGTAGGTACACGGGGGGTACGACACGTACTGGGGTGGGGGTACGACTGGAACGTACTGGGGTGTGGGTAGACGGGGCTATGACACGTCCTGGGGTGGGGGTGTGGCTCGCACGTACTGGGGTGTAGGTACACGGGGGGTACGACACGTACTGGGGTGGGGGTACGACTGGAACGTACTGGGGTGTGGGTAGACGGGGCTATGACACGTCCTGGGGTGGGGGTGTGGCTCGCTCGTACTGGGGTGTAGGTACACGGGGGGTACGACACGTACTGGGGTGGGGGTACGACTGGAACGTACTGGGGTGTGGGTAGACGGGGCTATGGCACGTCCTGGGGTGGGGGTGTGGCTCGCACGTACTGGGGTGTAGGTACACGGGGGGTACGACACGTACTGGGGTGGGGGTACGACTGGAACGTACTGGGGTGTGGGTAGACGGGGCTATGACACGTCCTGGGGTGGGGGTGTGGCTCGCTCGTACTGGGGTGTAGGTACACGGGGGGTACGACACGTACTGGGGTGGGGGTACGACTGGAACGTACTGGGGTGTGGGTAGACGGGGCTATGACACGTACTGGGGTGGGGGTGTGGCTCGAACGTACTGGGGTGTAGGTACACGGGGGTACGACACGTACTGGGGTGGGGGGGTGTACATTGACGGTGGTACGACACGTACAGGGGTGGGGGGGTGTACATTGACGGTGGTACGACACGTACTGGGGTGGGGGTACGACTGGAACGTACTGGGGTGTACCTAGACGGGTGGGGGTATACATATACGGGGGGTACGTGTCGGACGTACGGGGGCTGGGGGGAGTGTTGGGCGCGTATGCGGGCACATGTCTCCATGGTTGCTGTAGGAGTTCGGTGCGGACGGTGTTTTTTCCATACGGTTGTAACCTCGGACGCACGGGATGGATCGTGATTCCTCGGTCGGACTTGGCTTTTCACGTTTGTAAGGTAAATCGTCCGAGGACGTGTCGGACACATTTTCCGACCCGAGGACGTGTGGGGAATGATTCCCAGTGCGGTTCGTATGGACTTTTTACCATGCGAATCGTGATTGCCAGTTCGTACGGCACTTGTACGATTCGTACGGTAAAAAGACCCGATACGAGTCGCACGGGGGAATTTTTTACCGGATCGTTCGTGATCGGCACCCAAGTGATTTGACCAGAATCACAGAATGTCGAGCTGAAGCAGAAACTCCAACCTGGTCCCCAGTTGCAAAGTCTGCAGTTCTGGAAGTAACACCACATCCTCTCCCCTAAGTGCAACATTTAATCAAGTGGTCAACTGGATAAAAAACATAAAGATAACAAATAATTTAAAAGTGCTTTGTCGCTATTTGAAAACTCAGAAAATATGTCCTTATTTTAATCTTTTAGAGCACTAACCATAATTTTGATGCCAATAAGACCCTCTCATATATGTAATTTCTAAAGGAAATGCTCTAGGTATTACAGTTTTGATTACATCAAGATGACGTCAGGCGTTCCACACTTTTGTAATAAATATAGAATGTTAGCAATCTAGTTGTTCATTAGGATACTGTTGAGAGGCAGAGGCCAGGGGCACGGACTCTGAAAATTGAAGGCAGGTAGGAGGGTGCAAAGGCAACAATTTAACCACACTGAGCAGGTAGGAAGGGCCGTGGCAGCACAACAGACTATGGAGGGCAGTGGAAAGGGGGGCAGGGGCAACAAACCAACAATACAGGACTTGCAAGAGAGGCTGTGGCAATGTAATAGACCATTGTGGGCAGAAGGAAGAGGCAATGGTAGTACAACCATACATGCCAACAGACCCGATTCAGCCAGGAAACGTCCAATGTTTTTAAGCTCAAATGGGCTTTATTTGATCTGTCTCCTGTCTACAATCTCCTCTTTTTCAATGTAACTCAAAGGGGAAAATCAATACCCCAGTTTTTTTTCAAAATCTCCCTCTTACCAAGTTCAAAATGTTCGCAAGTATGGTACATTGGATCATGGAAGGAAATTGACTTGGATAACAGAGGACAGGAGGGACATGGAGAGGTGCACCAAACTGACCCTGCAGGGCAGGCATCAGGGTTTGCAGCAGCACAATACACCACACAGGGCATGCGGGACGGGAGTGCAGCACAACAATCCATAGAAAGCAAGAGGGAGGGGACAGGACCATGCACATGGACAACAGAGAACAGAGGGGCAAGAGGCAATGGTAGCTAGCTGACCATAATGGACAGACAGGAGAGAAAGCTGCAGCATAACAGACCATAAAGGGCAGGAGGGACGGATCAGGGGCATTACAATGGAACAGACAAGCCAGGAGGGAGGGAGTAGGGGTCTGCACATGTAAACAGAGGGCTGGGGGCAAGGGGGCAGGGCAGGAGCAGCAAGATAGCCATGGAGGTCAGGCAGGATGGGCACTAGAAGCAAGACACACCATGAAGAGCAACAGTGAGACTGTGATGGCATACACACAGACCATGGAGGGAAGGTGGGAGGGGGTCAGGGGCAGCTAACTGACCACACAGGGAAGGTGGGAGGGGCCATGGCAGCACAGAAGACCATGCATGGCAAGTGGGAGGGTTAGTGGCAGCACAATGGCTATGATGGGCAAGAAGGAGGGTGCAGGGGCATGCACAAAGGACGATGGAGGATAGAAGGGAGGGGCAGGACCTGTGCACAGACAAGAAAGTTCAGGGGAAGGGGCCTCACAACAGACCGCACGGGGCAGGCAGGAGGAGCAGTTGCAGCACAACAGACCAGGGAGGGCAGAAGGGTGTGGCAGTACAATGGACCATGTGGACAGGAGGAAGAGGATAGGGGCATGGCATGTGGACAGGCAGGGTGGAGGTGGCAGGGACAGGTTACAGTCATCTGACAATGCTAGGCAGGTGGGAGGGGAGTGGCAGCTCAACAGAACACTCAGAGTAGATAGGAGTGGCAGGTCCATGGAACATGGTGGGCAAAAAGGATGGAGCAGGGGCATGCACAAAGACATCGGAGGGCAGGGGGAAGGAGAATAGGGGCAGCAAGCTAAGCACAGAGTTTAAGCAGGAGGTCAATGATGGGACATAGAATTGGGCAATGGAGGGCAGGAGGAGTGGACTGGTACATCATACTAAATTGAGGGCAGTGGCAGCACATCAGACCATGCATGGCAGGAGGGAGGAGGCTAGTCCATGGATTCACACAACAGAGGATAGGGAGGAGGGGGATGGGGCAGCAAGCTAACTGTTCAGAGAAGGCGGGTATTAGGAACTTTATTGTTTTTAAAACGTGTGTCTGTGCGAACTACTTAAAATATGAACAAGTATGCAGCATAATCTCACTTTTATTCAGGAAGAAGAGGACATTTGTGACTGTGACTCCGGGCTCACTTGGCAGAAACACCCCCTGACCCTCCACCCCCTATCGCAAAATGTAATGCCCGTGAAAAGGGTAGGTGAACACAGTGTTATATAGAACATAGTCCTGAGAGCATGATTGAAAATGAAAACTAGATATAGTGTATGGTATAAACTATGCACCAAAAAGTGTGATATAAGATGAACCGGGCGTGAAATATAATATGCAATACATTGTGCGCAATGACAGATTCATTGGAGAGCGCGAGATAGCACAGGCACTAGCGCGTGCTATGCGATATGCGCCTTGGAGTGTAATATGCATAGGGCAGTGTTGTGTAACCTAACTAGTCTCTAAAGTTGTAATATAAAATATGTGCTGGGGAGTGTAACGTTGCATATGCACTGTGACAAAGATATGGATCCCAGATTGTAATATGTATGGCATAGCACTGTGCGTTATAACATAGGCATCGAGGAAGGCACGTTAGATGGGGCAATATAACCCGTACGAAGACAAGTGTGGCATGACATATTCACGGGGTGGTGTTACAGTGCACATGGGCTAGAGAGTGTCATAGCATATGCACTAGCTAGTGGAATATAACACAGAGGTGTGTGGCACTCAGCAGGCAATTGTGGGTGTAACATGGCATTGGGCTCTGCCAGGAGCGCGCTGTGACTCTCAAGTGATGTTCGTCCCCTTTCCAGAGAGTAAAATAAAAAGTATTACACATCCGGCAGTGGATGTGTGTTTTATTAATCGTGAGGGGGGTTTCTTGCATAGTTTTGGTCGAATTTTTGTCGAATCCCCTTTGAATGGCTTGGTGTGCATGTGTATTAAATGTGCCCGTCAATAGCTATCCATGTTTGTATATATAAACGACAAGGGTGTCTACCGGGATTAGGCACGGTAGGGCATCAGACATGTCAGAGCTTCACTAGTAGTGTAAATACATTCCACGTGGATTCATTGTATGCATAGTCGCCTTTTAATGAATATCACGCAAATCGTCATGGTGATAGGTACGTACGGTTTGTCCAGCCTGTCCTAGGTGTGTCTATAAATATATATTTTTTCAAAATAATAAAAAACAGTGGCCTGGGGATTGGGGTCAAAAAAATATAATTAGGAGACAGGCCCTGGGGGATGGGGTCATCAATCATCAGGGCCAATAAGTTAGAATAAGAATAAGAAGGGGAACCACACAGCCCCCCTTCTTAAAAAATGTAAATAAATAAAAGACTGGCATCGTGCCGGAGGCGACGCCCCCTCCTTGCAGCACTCTGCAAACGCGCCCCCTGGTGAGTTGTAAGTTGGGGAATTAATTCCTCTTCAATACTGAGGGTCCCTGAGGGCCAACTAGCCCAACAGGCATCTCCAGTATGCGCCAGGGAGCTGCGCTGCAGACAGGTGTTTTGAGGCCAAGCCCCTTTTTACACCTCTCTGCAACACAGCTCTGTGGCGCTTACTGGAGGTACCTAGTGGTCTAGTTTGACCCTAGGGACCCTTAGGATTCAAGGGGACTTAATCTCTCAACTTAGAACAGCCACAGGGCGCGTTTACACAGTGGTGAAGGGAGGGGACGGGGCCTGAGGTGACGTGTGCAAACATGCACTATGGCACGTTTTAAATTGGGGATATAATTTCCCTTCAATACTGAGGGCCCCTGGGGGCTAACTAGCCCACCAAGTGCTTCCAGTAAGCGCCACTGAGCTGCATTGCAGAGAGGTGGTCCAGGCCGTGCCACTTTTTACACCTCTCTGCAACGCAGCTCTGTGGCACTTACTGGAGGTACCTAGTGGGCTAGTTGGACCCTAGGGACCCTCAGGATTCAAATGAACGTAATCTCCCAACTAAAAACGGACACAGGGCGTGTTTACACAGTGGTGAAGGGAGGGAACGGGGCCTGAGTTAACGTGTGCAAAAACGCCCTGTGGCCTGTTTTAAGAGGAAGTTTTAATTCCCCTGCCTTATTATATACTAGGGGCTTACAGAGGAGGTCATGCTAATCACAGGGGGACCCCAACGCATAATGTTCCCTAGTGTATGTAGGTGTTTTCACTGAATTCTTGGGGCCCGATTCACAGAACTAACTTAAGACAAAATCCTAAACTTACTACCATTTTGGTATTCACAGAAGGCACTTACTCATTTTGGTATTCACAGAAGGCACTTACTCATTTCGGTATTCACAGAAGTTAGGACTCCTAAGTTTAGGACTCCTAAATGCCTTCTGTGAATACCGAAAGTCTTAAAATTAAGATTTTTCTCAGTTTAGTAGTAGTATAGTTAGGACTCCTAACTTTAGGACTCCTAAATGCCTTCTGTGAATACCGAAAGTCTTAAAATTAGGATTTTTCTCAATTTAGTAGTCCTAAATCTAAACTTAGGACTACTAAATTGAGAAAAATCCTAATTTTAAGACTTTCGGTATTCACAGAAGGCATTTAGGAGTCCTAAAGTTAGGAGTCCTAACTATACTACTACTAAACTGAGAAAAATCCTAATTTTAAGACTTTCGGTATTCACAGAAGGCATTTAGGAGTCCTAAACTTAGGAGTCCTAAACTTAGGACTACTAAATTGAGAAAAATCCTAATTTTAAGACTTTCGGTATTCACAGAAGGCATTTAGGAGTCCTAAAGTTAGGAGTCCTAACTATACTACTACTAAACTGAGAAAAATCCTAATTTTAAGACTTTCGGTATTCACAGAAGGCATTTAGGAGTCCTAAACTTAGGAGTCCTAACTTCTGTGAATACCGAAATGAGTAAGTGCCTTCTGTGAATACCAAAATGAGTAAGTGCCTTCTGTGAATACCAAAATGGTAGTAAGTTTAGGATTTTGTCTTAAGTTAGTTCTGTGAATCGGGCCCTAAGTGTCTTTTAACATAGCACTGGCTCTAGGACTGGTTAGTCAGACTCAGTTACCACCAGTATCCGTCTGAAAAAGTTGAGGGTACATGATGATTTTACAACAAGGCTTCTTTCTGCTCTTCTTTTTGTTCTTTCTGCACGTTATCCTTCTTCCTGCACTTTTCTTCGTCTTTGAGGACTTCTGTTGCTTCTTTCTGCACTTCTTTTTTTCCTTTCTGTGCATTTTTTCTTCTTTCTTCACATGTCCTATGTCTGTAGGCATAGTTAGAAATTAGCATTTAAAAAACCTTTGAAATTCACAGAAAAAAACATAGGTTTCAGGCACGTTATAGTTAGGAATTAGCATTTAAAAAACCTCAGAAATTCACTGAAAAAACCATAGGTTTCAGGGGTGTTATAGTTAGCTGGACTTTTCACTTGTACAAAACCATTGAAATTACCCCGTTATAGTTAGTTCAGCTAACTATAACTCGCGCACCCGCAATGCACTGCTGATGACGTCACATATTACATCACTCATGACATGGTCAGTGACATCACTCATGACATCACTGATGACATCTCAAATGACATCACTGATGACATCACTGATGACATCATCCTTGTGATAGAGTGGCAGACCTCCTCTCACCCTAATATAACCTTTGATACACACATTAAAAAATAGAGACTACAATTTTCAAAACAATGGACATACCAATACCAGTTACAACAACCTCTTCAGTAATTCTAAGATCCACATACACATCCACTCATTCACCAACAGTCCTATACAGTCACTCATACATGTACTCACTCATCATATGTACTCATACACCTATACATCCTGTTACACAATGCCACTCATCCATAGAGTTACTCACACACATAGTCACTCATGCTAATAAAGAATCAAACATACATTTACTTGCATATACAGTTATACACACACCACCACACTTACTTCTACGGAAACTTACACATACTTAGTCTTTTAAACAATCACTTATAGAAACACCTTCTTATTCATACAGGAACTCTTTCAATCTCTCACTCTCACATATACTCACTTATATACACCAATAGTCACATATACTAGTTTAAAACATATGTAGTTACTCATAAAGACACTATTGAGACAGTCATTCACTCACTAACACACCCATACACACACTCATCCACCCATACAGTCCTGCACACAAGCTGTCTTCAACACACAAACAGTGAGTCACTCATTCATGCAAGTATGCACTACGTAATACCCCCCACCGAACCATGCAGACACTCAGACTGATACTCAAAAAACCAACTAATAACCTATATAGACACCCATGTAGCTACTCACCAACCCATGCAGCCACTTATACACAAAGTGAGAGACTGATACAGATATTTACATATTTAAACATTACTCACTAAGCCATGTATTCACTATGATACACTTAGTCAGTTACACAATCAATTTTTCAAAAACAAATCATCCATTTAGACCCATTTATTCTTCCATCGACCTTGAGATATACATATATAAAACATATTTAATTTTCAGAAAAACACACATTCACTGGATGATGTCATCAGTGATGTCATCAGTGATGTCATTTGAGATGTCATCAGTGATGTCATGAGTGATGTCACTTACCATGTCATGAGTGATGTAATATGTGACGTCATCAGCAGTGCATTGCGGGCGCGCGAGTTATAGTTAGCTGAACTAACTATAACGGGGTAATTTCAATGGTTTTGTACAAGTGAAAATTCCAGCTAACTATAACACCCCTGAAACCTATGGTTTTTTCAGTGAATATATATATATATATATATATATATATATATATATATATATATATATATATATGTATTACCTACTGGCGGTCGCCAGTAGGTAGTTATAGTTAGTACCTAGTTTCCATAGGAAACTTGTTTTTTGTTTTCCCAATAACTTTGGCGCCGGTTGACGAATCTTCGCGAAATTTTCAAAACTTATGGCGTGCTCCGGTCAGCTCCTATCTTGAAAGTTTCAGGGTGATTGTCCAATACATATATATATATTTATATATATATATAATTTATGCCTGAGTTGCTGGTTTCCAAAACAGGTAAGGACCACCAAAGTCTTCAAAATTGTAAATAAATGTCCAAGAGATAGGGGTTACTTCTTCATTGCCATTTTATTGACATCACCGAAGTGTATGCCGACAAGTGTCCGCCCGGACGCGTTTGTATATATATATATATATATATATGGGGTATGCTTAACTGTTAAGTTTTTACCACATATGTGCCCTTACCATACATGCCTTTACAATAAAAATTCATTGTAACACACTTCAACGACAATATGAACTCTCCGGTTCAGAGTTTTCCATTATTTACAGATCAGCCACACCCTGGTAACAACCCTGCACAAGGGCTCCACCCCCCCTGAGTCTTCGCCGCTGGAAGACAGGTTACTTGATGGGTATCTCCCACTGAAAGCAATTTTGCTTACCTACTAGAAATTGATTAATAATAACCCGGATCCTCTTCACCGATTATGGGAATGTTGGGAAAGAGATGGCCTCGAGCTCGATGACAAGGAGTGGCACGAGGCGGTAGCCTCACCCCATGAGGTGGCGATATCCGCCCGACTGCGCCTGGTGCAACTGAAAATTTTACATAGAACGTATGTTACTGGGCCCCAGCTGGTACATATGGGAAAACGAGAGGGTGGAGATTGTAGAAGACGATGTGGCCAGGTGGGCTCTTTTTTACACATACTGAGTGTGAACAGATCCAGGAGTACTGGCGGGGGCTACACGTGATCATGCGGGAAGTACTGCATAAAGACATATATCCAGAGGCCAAACGCTGTCTTCTCAATGTTTGGGAATCCACTGATCTGACGGGTGCGGAGAGGCTCTGGGCTACCCTGGGTGTAATGGTGGTGAAGCGTGATATAGCGCAAATGTGGGGGCGGGTACAGGACCGACGTTGGTCACCTGGAAAAACAACATAGACTGGGGTATGTTCAGGAAGAAAATGGTCTATGTGGCACGGGGGTGTCCTAGGAAATGGTCCGCTGTATGGTGTAAGTGGAATACCTTCTGGGGAGATATATGTGCAGCCCCTGTGGTCCACTCAAAGGATGAGTCTTTGTTTCCCTGAAACCCGATCACCTGTTTGAAAGGGTCCTTACTATCTGTGATGCCCAAATGTATTTGCCATGTCACTCAATCTTAGCTAAATGTATGCTGTTCTGCCACATGTCCTTTTTTATGTTTAATAAAAAGATATAAAAAAAGAAAAATTCATTGTAAAGGCATATGCGTGGCAAAGACTTGCGTGGTGATTGAATACGTGGTAGTGTTGCGATCATTGTAATGACCACAGGGTAAATGCATGCGTGGTAATGGCATGCATGGTTACATCATACAACCGGAGATAGAAGGTATCATGAGGAATTAGCAGAGCTCTCTTCCACAGAATAGCAAAAGAAATCTCTTAAGCTCATCGTTGTATGTAGCTTACCTTCCCTACATTGTCACATTTGCTAGCTTTCTATTTGCTGGCTTTATATGTTTTAAGCTGTCCAGCATGTCTTTCTCCCTCCTGTGGATATAGCCTGTTCGCCATCGCTTCTTGTATTCTTCTGTGAGTTTGCACTTTCTGTAAACAGCCTTTTACAGCTCAGAAAAGGCCCTTCATGTCTTTGTGGTGGTCTGATATCTCTCCATATGTGTGTCTGATTTGATCTCTGACAATATTGGTGTTTGGGCCTCTCGAAAGGGTGCTTCTTAATCAGGGGTGTTTTGGGTGTGACCACCCCTCCAAATAAATGGCTTAGTAGTTTTATCTGGGTGCTTGAGTTGGGTCTGCTATGTCTGTATCTGTTTTTCTCAATGTCCTTATTTCACTAAAAGCTTTTAACATGTTCATTTTTTGGATCAGGAAGTTAAGTATATATAGTGACTGTTTACCAAAAAAGTAGCAAACCTGCACCCATAGAAGTACTCCTTGAATGGATGCAAATTTACAAATATTTGGAATTCACAAACATTGGCAGTAGTAGGCTTGGTAAGATGCACTATTCTCAAGTTTCTAGGCAATCAAACACCCAAATGCTGACAAACGAATACTTGCAAATAGTCCAACTCCTAGGTGTAGCATTTCAAACCATTGTGCCAGTATAGACAGAGGACCAGATTTTAATGTTTGGCAGACAGAAAAAAGCCAGACAGCGTGGAAGAGGAGTTTACATCCGCCGCCCTGCCTTTACTCCACCTGCTAAATTTAGAAATGTCTGCCAGCCCGCAGGCTTCTCTATGCATTGGCAGGAAGTGCTGTCATGGTGATTCATGTCAATGTAAGAATGGTTTGACAGTCAAACTTTTTCAAAGATTTTTATTTTTCAAAAACAAACTCCCAAAGCAGGAGTTTGAAAAAAAAGAAAACTAAAGACCCCCATACTATGGAAGTGTACTCCTATTGCGTGAGGGTAATCTTTTTAGGTCGAAGCCTACTAGACAGTTCAGCTACCTGGTTTGCAAAAGACATCTTGGGAACATTCTGAAAAGCTTCCCTGGAAATGTGTCCCACCTATTGCTTACCATTGGCTTTGTGGTTTGTAACTCACATTTGCTAGCTTTCTATTTGCTGGCTTTATCTGTTTTAAGCTGTCCAGCATGTCTTTCTCCCTCCTGTGGATATAGCCTTTTCGCCATCGCTTCTTGTATTCTTCTGTGAGTTTGCACTTTCTGTAAACAGCCTTTTACAGCTCACTGGTTCTTATCTTGTACCATTTGCTGTGCATTCAAAGACAGAGGTCAAATGTCAGTCTCTGTCTTCTTTTGATGACTTCAAAGTGAGTGGATTTATGTACAATCTTGATGGATTACTCGGGGTGGGAAAAGAAAGGTTTAATTCTAGCACACAACAAAATGTATATGTCTGTAAATTAACTGTGCAAATATTTAAAAAATATCAGAATTAGAAAAGCACAAATGAGGCATATTTTTGTAGTTCTGAAGTGTGCTGGAAACGAATAATTTAATATGATTAAAAGAAATCAATACGCTAGGTTATGCCAGTTCCACACATTACCATTTGTGCTCTGTATAGTTTTATCAGTAAAGCTGTATCTGCAAATGTAATGGTCATTTCAACTGAAAATGTGTTGTATGTAATGACAGTGTGCTACCACATCATGCATACTCCCCTTGATGCCACTCCACTCTACACCACTCCACTCAATGCCACTCCATTCCACGCCATTCCACTTCATGCCTCTCCACTCTACTCTGTGCCCTTCCACTCTACAACACTTTGCTCCACTCTATGTCACCTCACTACACGCCACTCCACTCTATACTTTGACACTCTATGCCAACCCACACTACTCTATGACACTCTGCGCCAATCGATTCCACTCAATGATACTCCACTCCACGACACTCCCCTCCTCTTTATTCCACTAACTAATAGCCATGCTGAAAAACAGCCACTCTGCTCTTGCATAGATGAGACCTATTGGCTCTTTGGCTCTGTTCTTTTTACTGACCCTCATTGCCAGGTTAGAAACGGGCAGTAATAAAAGCCATCCGACCATCCACTCTACATAGGTCAATTGGTCGGATGGCTTTCTTCTGGCAGCACCATCTCCACCAGGCCATTGGAGAAAGTTTACACGGATGGAGTAAGTTTTACTCCATTGGCATAGAACGTGCAGACTGCCTGACTCAGAATTTGGTCAAAATGACTTTTAGTTTGGAAGCCAGGTCCCTTATTATTGTAACTGAATACCTATTTGCCAAGCACTAAATCATCCTCAGTGGCCCACCTATGCAAATCCGTACAGACCATGCTCCTCATGCGACAAGTCCATACCTAATCTTGGTCATCTTTCCCATTCACCCTGCAGCCCACCGCTTATTTAGTTGGGAAATTTGGGATTCACATCCTTGAATCTCACTGCCTAAGCTATATGACTGTTTGTATTTGTAGGACTCTTCTTGTCTCTGTTTAATATAATTCCTCAAAAGGAACAATTGATGGACAGATTGCAGAAGAATGTCATACAATCACCCCAGCACAGAGATCTGGGCCTAAATCCATCGTGGTTTTGCTCCCCATGCCATTCCAGTTTGAACCCAGCTATAGGCAAAGCAGTCTTGACCCTGAGCCCAATGGGAACAGTCCAGCCCGAACTTCCAGGTCCGGCCCTCCCTGGACTGGAAACAAGCATCCTAGGACCGGTTTCGGGGTTTCACCCCTCATCAGCCAGGATAGCTTGTCTCCAGTGGCATGGAGAGCACGGGACCCACGTCAGGGCATACCCATCCCACTAGGATGGTAAAATCTTGGCAGTTTGGGCTGGACTGTTCCCATGAGGCACAGGGTCAAGACTGATTTGCATATGGCTGGGTCTAAACTGGGGTGGCATGGTGAGCAAAAGAACAATGGATTTAACCCAGATCGCTTGACTGGGGGTGAATGTTTGATTTTCTCTGCATTCCGTCCATCATCTGTGTGTCTTCTGCTTGATATAATTCCTCGCAATGTTTGGGCGTGATTTGCTGCTTTTCTTAGTGTATGTGTGTTAGCAAATTTCTTTTGCATGTGAGCTGTTGGATCTCATTTTCTGCATCTAATAACATGGCTTGCCTCATTTACATTGAATTCATGGCCTCTCCTTAATGTCTAATGCTTCTGCGTATTTGGATGAGCTTTGGCGCCTCACCTTATTTCTGTTATTGAATGCTTCCCCAATAATGGTGTAGTTGAAGGCCTACTACACACATTAATGAAACCTTGTTTGGAGCCAATCAATCTATTCAACCAATTAATCAATCAATCAGTCAATCAATCAATCTATTTATATTCTAATATGAAGATTGACGTAAAGATTAGCCATTTTTAGAACCCTGCATGATTACCTGTTTTTTGATGATTGTATTTTGTTTTTGCATAGCAGCAGGGTTCAAATGCTTTGATGATTGCTTACAATGATAGCACTTATGTCTGAAGCCATTTATACAGTTGTATTCTGAACTAGAATTTATTAACCTATGTTCACTCACTGAGCTTGTCATGCACAAACAAATTAAAACAAAGCGCTATAGTTTTCAGCAAGGGGATTCGACGCATGTTATGACATAGCTGCTCAATGGGTTGGAAAGGTAGAAAGAGGAAAAATCCTCCAGTGGGAGTGGCGTTTGGTAACATCTCAACTCAGCAAAGGAGGGAATGAATAAAATGCAAACAGTTTCCAAACAGAAACTATAAATAATATGCAGGGGCATTACAACATGTCGTTAGATCTAGGTAATATGCGCCGATCGAGGCATATACACTGTTTGGAAAGCAAATTCAGCACAACTGAGAGGGCGGAAACACTACATTTAAATCTATGTCACAGGGCTTGAAAGAGCATGGGCAAAAGGATGGGTGGGGCAGATAATGTCAACTACACTAATGAAAACACCATCTCCTATTCTTGGCCTGGGAGGTAGGATAGGAAACATGAAGCGTAGAAGATAGAGACTAGGTTCACAGCTGAGCTCAGCAACTCAGGAAGGCTATTAAGTTGTTATGGATTGATGTCATCTCAATGGCATGAGAATCTTTGTAAGAATATCACCTGACATCAATGTTGTGTCCTAAATCTCGTTTACAAAACTATCACTCCATTGGAGTTCATAAATGAAAATATACCCTGTGGAATAGTATTTTTGTAAACGATATTTGGGACACAATATGTATGTCAGACGATATTTCTGCATGTGATATCCTGTCAAACAGACATTCAGGTAGCTAAACATGGCAGAACAGTTCTTGCGAGCAGCATGCAACCACCCACAAACCTTATCGCTGAACACTATTTTTCCGCTTGTCCGCAATGAGTGAAGTGAGCTATAACCTGGGCTAATGGAATTATGTGGCAGGAGAGGACCGAATTATGGGAGAGAGGTAGCTAAACTATGTACCAAGAAAACACAAATTATGTTGCGTAGTGCGGCACATACTGTGGCTGAATTACTTCATTATTTGTCATTTTTAGGTCTCGCCTGAGCCAGCGCATGCGCTGTCTGGCGAGACATTTAGTGAGTGGGCATTTAAAAATGCTACCACATGCTTTTGCTTGTGGCCTTGAGCGTGCGGTTACGAGCGTGGGCGGGCGCTTACGAGCACAGGCGCCATCTCGCGGGCACCCTTACAGCCCGCGATCACTTTTGCGGCCACGCGGCCAATGCTTTTTAAAATTTTTTAACTTTTAGGGCGCCTGACTCTTGTCAGCAGCTCATTTCCCATTAAATTAGTTTTCTGATTTTAAAAACAGCACATCCTATTTCTCTACCTAACTAAATATCACTAGTGAATATTTAAAGACGCCGAATAATTGGAAACACATTGTCTGCTGCTCGCAAGTGCGTGTGCACCACTCGCACTCAGCTGTCCCCCTGGGGCACAAGCAGGCATCCACTTCGGCCTGCTGCTCGGCCTGTTAGTCAAGTCAATAAACAGCATAATTTCCCTGGTTGTAATTGTTGCGGTGTGGCACGCCGCACTTAATCTTTAAGTATGGTAGCGAGCCTTTGTTCAACACGGCGCTCAACCTCTCACCAACCTCTAATTTTAATATCATAAACAAACATACTTTAAGTATCAGCGCGGCACCCCTTCCACGAGCTTGACTTTCTTGTTTCGTGTAACTTCAGGGACTGTATCTTCCTGTGAGGTGCTCTCCTTGGCCTAGGGGGGCCTTTGTCGAGTTAACGTCGCTGTGAGCAGACCTTTCTGTTTAGGGGTCTCGTCCCCAGCTCATCACACTGCTGGCTGCGCTCTCAGACAGAGGACCTTACCCCTCTTCTTTTCTCCTGACATTTGCCGAGGGAGCCCAGCATGAGCCATCAATCCAGACTTGTCCCAAGCAGGGCTCTTTATTTTGTTTGCACCCACGTCACCTGCGACCTCAAGTGCAGCAGGAGAGGCGGGGGAGGAACCGGGGGTGCTGCAAGAGATGCTGCAAGAGACGGAGCGGACATGCCCGTATCCGTCCGGCTTTGGAAACCTTCTGCCTTCGCGCCGCTCCCCACTGGGTTTGTCTGTAGGGAAACGGAAGGTCTGCCATAGGTTTCGCGATTCAAAACTCAAACAATGTAAACATGTGACAGGGACTGGTGCATTCTTTCTGGCTGTGGATTGTGCAGCCTGGGGACCGTCGTGCTGTCTGCACATTTGGAGCAGACAGCAGACGACGCCAGAGCTGGCTCAAACCCTACTGAACAAAACCAGCAAAGGGGGCTGATTACAAGACCCAAGGCACAAATATGTGTTTTTGACAGTGCAGGACACATCAACCACACACCCCGTCGCTCTCCACAATCAGTACTTACTTGAAAGTCCCCCACGAGGCTTACAGGAATAAGCGAAGGCTGGCACTACACAGTGCAGTCAGATGAGTGGAAGCGTAGAGCGTGCTCTCTCTCTGGCAAACAAGCATTTGCAATGCAACAGGTCTCACATTTACCCGATTTTAAGCTATTGGCATTGACAATAACAATGTCTTTAATTTATGTTTTAAAAACCAAAACATAAATAAAAGACACTGTCATTTACAATGCGAATAGCTCAAACTCGCGTAAATGCTAGACTTATTGCATTGCAAAACCATCTCCCTCTCTCTTCTATGCCCTAGTGTGAATGACTTAAAAGCCATGAAGGGCTGGTTTCATTCTCGAGTCAGGCAACTCGGTAGAGCGCTTTAGGAGCTCACAGTGTGCACCTCGGCTGGGTAATCGGATTGAGCTGCAGAAAACCAACAAAGTAAATGCTTTGCTTCGTTTTCACTGCTGGCTTCATTTTATAGACAATACTAGGTCTGTCGCTGGCTGGCAGCCCTTTGGCTTTGTCAGGGCCTGTTCATGTTTTGTCGTTGTTTTGAACCGTTATTACTGGGAAAACTGCTCGCCCCTTACAAATACAACAAGTATTGGCATAGCCAATAGGTCTCGCCTTTGGGACCTTATACGTTTTTAGCCATGCAACAGTTGATGTTGTTGCACCAACTAAATACTTATAAGGTCCCAAAAGAGAGACCTATTGGCTATGCCAATGCTTGTTACTCATGCTAACTCTCTCTGGACGAAGATTTCACCTCATTTCACCAGATTAACAATCAAACGCAGCAAAAAGAACCTGAAAGATGACCAACATTTGCGAAGGGACTTCCACTGCAAGGGAACATGTCCTAATGTTTAGTAACTTTTTATCTGTTTGAGCTAAAAACCTTATTTTTTGTTAAAGCCTGCCAATTATACAGCAGGTGATGGATTATGTATCAAATGCTGCCAAACCATAATTATGTGGAAAATGCCATGGCCTCAAAATCGTATAATTCCAGGGGCTCTGACCATAACTGCCTCCATCCACATTTTGCTCATCCAGGTCAGAGTGCTTCAATAATGAACAAGGTGACTGGAGTACAGAGGACAGTCATCGTTGCCTCCACAGTCTCTGCATGGAAGAAGCAGTGGACTGCAGAAACATTTGCTCCTCTGCTAGGGAGCTATGGTTGCTCAGTGTCTGCACAGACCATCTGTGCCCACTTGTGCCACGTCCCTGACCCTTGTAGGCAACTCCTGCACTCTACTGAAATAATCCCTGGCATACTATGGGGAGGGAACAGTTTCAAACCTGTATCCCAAGGTGTGCACACCAAAACCTGAAGTGGAGAGTCAGTGGTTGAAACCTTAGCACGTTGTTAACACCACTGCCTCTTCCCGCTGCTTATGTCGCCTCTGCCTGCTTTTCATGGTGCCTCTTCTCAATCTTCTCCTATATTGACATTCTGGGCAGGGACATTTTTTTTTTTTTAGACCTCATTTTGCAATACTTGTGTCAGGTTTTGATATTTGGGGAAACCAGTGCTGCTGTTTCAACTTTCCTGGGCCAACAACTCAGAGTTTTTTCAACGGAGAGTTTCTCCTTGCAGCTGGAAGCCGGTTATCACCTAGACACAACGGAGGAAGCCAACGACCCTTAATTGTTTAGTGTATTGCCTGGATTAAAATCATTGGACTTGTCTTTGGTCACAAGAATTAGAGAAATCAGGGACATTTTAAGGATTTTTGGGCCCTGGGCTAAACGTACTTTGGGGGCCCCTGTTCGGAACAGATTTGAATTTATAATTCAATTTCAGCTCTTTCATGCCCTCTTTAACAGTGGAATGATCGTGCACAGGCACACTGGTCCAAATTCTAAATGTGTTTGCATTTAATATTCAGAGATATTAACAATATTGTAACACAGCAGCAGCTCACTAATATTACTTCAAATAATCTCTGTGGCACCCTCCCATTTCTCATATGGAAGGTTCTGTCTTTATCTAAAAGAAACTTTGTTATGGATGTTGCATAAAACATAAAGTCAACGTTTCTCTGCAAAATGTCTGTAATAGACTCTCACACATCACCCACATTAAAATTAATTAAAGGAAAACAGTATTTAAAATAATCTGTTTAAAAGAAATGTTCAAGGTCATTAAGGCACAACTGTGCAGAACTATGGGGGTCTCCTGAAAGACTGGGGCCTTGGGCCAGAGCTCACTTTGCCCATGAAAACGTCTCCGATTCTGGGCAGCATGTCTGTGAAGCATGTGGCATGTCCGCTTCTTGAATACAGGAAGCGAAAACTGGTAAGGCTGATGCAACTGACACACCACAGAAACCGCCAACACACCCGTCCTCAGCACCACATGGTATTTAAACTATCTATGATTTAGATTCAAATGTTTTGTTTCATTCTTTACGTTTCTAAATGTTTTTCTGGCAATACCAAATGTGGCACAAAGTGATGTGAAACGAAACTACGCCTTTCATCCAATCCAATTTATTTACATATCAGTAAACTCATTACTTCACCTAGTCCTCATCAAGTCCTGAAAGTAAGTAAATCTAACATCACGTGACAAATAATAGACACAAATTTCACTTTGTCATCATTTATTAAACAACAAAAACACACAACATTCAAAAGCACAGTGTTGATCAGAAAAGTTTTCAATGTCACTTGATTCAAGCTCGTACATTTCGCAAGACAGGGAGACAGAGACCATGTAGGGATCTTATGAATTATATTGATACAATTGTCAATTCTACTATTAGTAAACTGCCCAAATCTCCTCCGAATATTCCAGGGCAACTGCTGGGATATTGGCTTGATTGAAGTTATCTTTAAATAGAGTATATGTGCACCAGCTCGAAGCCAAATATAAGAAAGATTAAGGGAAACATCTGTAATCCTCCTGAACCTGCGGAATGTGTATTAGGATACATAAGTCAAGTGATTTTGACATTTGACTCCAACTCCAGTCTAAGGCCACAAGCCCCCTCTCAGCTGTCCAAAGTGGATTACAATTTTTATGGATGATTCCCTAAATTAATATTCCCACACAATGCAGCTCTAATTATGGGAATGGCAGTTGAGGATAATCGTGTGTTGAGAAAACTGAGGGCATTAAATGGTTTAATATGCTCTGATGTGTCCATACTTGCTACTCATCATTCTTCTCAAAGAGACGCAGTGATAGACTACAAGTTTATTACATGACCATTGTTTTAGTTTTGTAAATAGCCTGTTATTGGGTCATGTCTATGGTGTGGTATTACACTAAGCTCATGCCCAAAATAGTAGCACTCATACATTTTGCATTAAGGCAACTGTAGGTATATGCTTTAAGGCTCCACCACATGAAGCAAAGGGAGGCTACTAGATTTCAACAAAAGCCTCAAATGGTCGTCTGTGTTGTGTGAATTGGGGAGTGCCCAAATGGCAAATTGACTTTTTGACTGGGGCTTTGAAAAACTTTTCTCTGGTTTTATGGTCCACATCCCAAAGGTCAGGACCAGAAGCGGTATAAAAGATGTTTGACTCTACAGGAGAGACACCCCTATTCCACGCGTGGTGGATCATAACAAACATTGGGGTATATTTACAAAAACTGACGCATCGGCATCAATGCATCATATTCTTGCGCCTACCGCAGATGCCCCAACAATGCCATTGATGCGCTATATTTACAATATAGGGCTCCATGGTGCAAGGATCCACAGATATGTCAGAAATTCCGACACATCTGTTGGTGCTAAAGTGATGCATTGCCGGAGTTTGTCGTAAGACTTATGCAACTCAGCAATGCATCAGAACACAGAGGCTAGTCCCATGTTAAAAGCCCTGCACATTATGCTTGGTTTGAGAAGGCATAAGGATTTTGACGCAGTCAAGTCATAGAGTGACGTAGTGAAATGTAGCCAATTTTACTGTGTCAGTTCTACCTGGTGCGGGTATAATGTGACGTATGCCTCTACAAGCTGACACATAGGGCCCAATGCGTCAGTTTGTAAATCTGGAGCGGTGTGGAGCACTGATTGCGCAGCCGCTACGTCAAAAAAAGTGACGCTGTGGCGGCGCTAGCTCCTTGTAGATATGCTCCTTAGTGCCTTCATCTAGAGCAGTGCAGCACAAACTGGCCTTACTCTTTCTCAAATAAGCAATTTATATATGCCCTACAATGCTTTGAGTGGAATTTTGGTTTGTGGGATATCTAAAGGGAACATGGCTAAAGAGGTGTAAATAATAATGTTTTACCGGAGTCACAGCCTACGTTATTAAGACATGTCTAAAACATGTTAACCAGAATACTGTAATTGACAAACTATTTAAGTCTTACCTGATGAAAAATAACTGGTGTGTTTATATCAAGGTCAGTAAAAATCACAAACTGCAAAAGTATTTCAGAGCCACCTACACTTTCTCTAAGTTAATTTTAAAGCAAGCAGAGGCCAAATCACCAAGCTACAAAAAAAGGAAAGCGGATTTTACATAATTTCATTTTTCAGTATCAGGTCCTGGTCCATCCAAAATTTTAAAACACAAATAGCCAGTAGTTTGCTCAGATAAAGATGCCTATACTAGGGCCCACACTCATCCCTGGCAATTCCCACACATTGAGGGTTAGACTAACTTATTTTAGTGCGTGTCTCAGCATATCGTACTAGAATGCATTGTCCAACATATTTAGCTCCTCTTTCTTGTTTGAGGTGTTTTGCATTCAGTGCAGCATTTATAAAGCCAGTGCTACTGTGAGTGATCTTTTTATTGCCCCAGGCAGTGTGAGCCAGGCTCAGAATAGAGGTGCTTGTGGTTGCCATGGAAACCAGATCTCTCTGGGGCAAGATTTTTGTTGCATTAGGACCCTCCGTGCTGAGTCACGAGGCACATAACAGATGCATGATGTTAAGGGCATTCTCTTTCCTTCAGGATTGTGCAGTGCAACACCATGAACATCAAAGTGGTGACTAATGGGAACACGCATAGGTCTCGCCTATACAAGAGCTATTGGCTTTGCCAATATGTTTTAGTCATGTTGTACACCAGTGTGGCTGCTATTCAGCATGGCTAAAAGTTAATGGGGTAAAGAATAGTGGCGTGGAGTGGAGTGTCATAAAGTGAAGTGGCGTGGAGTGGCGTAGAGGGAGTAGAGTGTCATAGAGTGGAAGGGCGTAGAGTGGAGTAGAGCTGAATGGCATGAGTGTCAGTGTGGAGTAGAGTGGAGTGGCATAGAGTGTATTGGCACAGAGTGGAGTTGAGTGGCGTAGAGTGCAATGTCATAGAGTAGATTGTTTCAGGGTAGAGTGAAGTGGCATAGAGTGGAGTGGTGCAGAGGTCAGTGGCATGGCAGAGAGTAGTGGCGTAGAGCACAGTGGTGTAAAATGGAGTGGTGCAGAGTAGAGTGACGTAGAGTGCAGTGGTGCAGGGTAGAGTGGAGGGTGCAGGGTAGAGTGCAGTAGCATAGAGCAGTGGTGTAGAATGCATTGGCATGGAGTGGAGTGGCACAGAGTGTGATGTAGCAGAGTAGAATTGCATATAGTGCATTGATGATGGTGACCTCAGCTAGGCCTACCAGTGCAAGGGGTTCGCCCTTCTCTGCCCAGAGTCCTCAGACCAATTGGAAGAAGTTGGCACAGAAACTGGAACAGAAAATACAAAGTTTAATAAACCTCATCAGGTGGAACTACATTCACACAGCATCCTTCGGTGTTGAGTGAAGTAGCACACTGAACAGAAGAAGCATGGTCACACAGGGGCTGAAAAAGGCGGTACAAGTACACATGAGAAGAGTTATGCACATAGATGGTCATACAGAAACTGCACAGTCAACAAGTAGGAGGAGTAATAAGTTGCTGACATCAGTTAGAACAGCCTGACAGTTCTATACTATGAACAGGTGCATTCTACTAGCTAGGCCCATTTGAGCATGTGCAAGACTCTGGGAGAGGGAAACAGCAAACGGCCAGCACATAGCTAAGTAAAATGGCTGCCAAGTACAAAATGGCTTTCAGCTCATGCAAAGAGATTAATGCAATCTTCATCAGACGGTCCTTTTAGTATGAGCTAAAGATATTTCCCATAATCCAGTAGGAAAACAAAAAATATGCACATTAATTTTTTCATAAATTTATCAATATCCTAATTCATTGCCAGGTGGGCATTTCTCATTCTAAATATTGTTAAGCTGGTATGTATAAGGTATAAGCAGGAGTACAAAGGGAACAGAGAATTGGGTCATACAGATAGCAGGAGAGAATAATTACTATTATCAGAAACAGAACTATTAGCTTTCTAGTCCTAAGCAAATCCTAGAACCATCCAGTAAAAACATTTTCAAGGCTGCTATGCATTTCAGTTACCATCAATTTCAATATCAAAATAGCCAACAGTACATATCTAATAAAAACATTTTCACTAGACTTTTCCAGTATTTCCTTTATGAGGGCTAGAGTATTAATCAAGGAAAGGGTAAAGTAACATTTATCAGCTGCTCAGATGAACTTTTCTCTCGCAGAATAAACATTATTCCCAATACAATTATGAAAGCAGTCAGACATATTATTACAAAAATGATCCTGGATCCAGGGGACCAGGAGGACCACACAGGACCATGAGAATTAGGACGAAGAGCTGCAAAGGGTTGCTCCTCCTCAAAAATGGGACGACCAATGGGGTACATTTTCAACAAAAAAGAAAAGGAAGTCCTTGGGAAATTAAAGCCGCTGTACAACCAACCAGAGGGGAGTCTTCTCCCTGTGTCCGTTTGAGCCTCACAGGCAGGCTCTTGTTGTTCCCACGGTGGAGCTGCACGACTCGCAACTCAGGAATCATGGCCTAGATTCAAGGGAAAAGTTTCTTTTTTCAGGATAGGGCAATCACCCACCAGGGCAAATGCTCTCAGCGATCCTGTCCAGTGTCTCAGGCAGTGCACCAGTTTTCTTCATTTCAATCTAACAGGCACCAGAGACACAGCACCTGTACCCTGAACTCAAGTCCTTCCCTAATTCCTGTATTGCTCTGCTGGCACACTGCTCTTTCGTCATTCAGTGTGCCCAGGTATCTCTTGACCAACAAAGGTGAAAACTTTACAGCCAGCATTCAGGAGCGTGATGCTGAAGTGCCTGAAGCAACCCTTGTTTCAAAGGGGGTTACCTCAAGCAAAAACTTTCTTGCTGATCTGGTCGGTTTGTGACTCTCAGCTGGGCATCAAATACTTGATCCACGATTTCTCCTTTCTGATTTGTGACCCCGTCTTTCGCCCAAGACAGTGGCAGGGGTACGCACTTCACATCCCAGTGCTTCCGGCCTTCTACCTTCACTGAGGTCCTGGTTGCCAGCAATGCCTGTGCTGGTTACCTTCACTTTGACTTCAAGCTGGACTGGTGCTGACTCTCCAAGCTGGATCTGATATCCGTGCCCCTCTGGCAATGGTTGTAAGGCAGCAAATATCTATTGGTGGACAGAACAAAAGGTCTTTAGACAAGGCACAGAAATAATCTATCAACAGAGAGGATAGTCTCAGACTAGGGATGCCCCATATATTAGCAAGGCACCCAAGAACCACTTTCATCTATGTGAGAGTAAAAAAAACAACAGCCTCGACCTATTGGCAAGTATAAAAGGAACTCTTTGGTGAACTGACAAGAGTAATACGTCACCCAATCCCAAGCAGCCAAGGAAGTCTGTGTCCATTTACTAAATTCTGAGGAAAAGAGAAAAACAATACAGACATACTCCAAATCCTTACATCTGTATATTCCTATCTTAACCATCTAAAGACCCTCAAGAAAAAAGGAAATGTTCTACACTTTTACTCATAGACTTTGCATTACTGATACAGGACTGCAGACACTTCTAAAATGATTTCTCTTAATAAAAGCACCTACATTGTATGCTTAGGACCATGCTCTCATGTTATAGGAGCAACAGGAAAATCTAAAACTGCTACTTTAACAGGGATTCCTATTACATAAAGAACTAAAAAACTTCAACATAATGGGTACATTTTCTCCAGCAGAACATCTTGTGACACACAGACTCCTATAAAACAATATTTTCCTCAAAAATGTTTGCTAAGGATCACATAGGCATCTTCCCTGCATTCTACTTTTCACAATCCAAACTATGCAACATCAGCTCTGGTTAGGACTGTCAGTTTATTTACACAGACTAGCTAATAAAAACTAGCAATGCCCTTGCAAAACTGTATGTAGCATGAGAATAACAAACAATAGTGGTGTTATCACCTGAGAATTTTAGAACAAAAACAACCCACAGCTCGTTCCCCTTAAAGATCAAATAAGGAAACCACAATCTAGACTACTCATCCTTTTATAATTTCATCAGACAGGATGGGCAGTAACATAGCAAATTTATTTATTCATTTCATTAATGCCAATAATGTTTAAAACAGTATTACTGAATAGCCAATTAAATGTCTCATGGCTATTTCACAGACAGTTTAGACAGGCTCAAAAGAAATTAGGAAAAAGAGAGAGAAAACATAAATTTGCCTACCCTTAATTTGTAGAGGAGCTAGCCTCCTCCCCCCATTTTTGACAGTAGGAAACCTGTAACAGGTTTCATTCTGTCAACACTATCAACCCCAATTTGTAGCAACTGGGCATAAACAAACTCTGAGGAGCTAAATAGCACATTCGGCTAGCTAAAGAACATATTCCTTTAGCAAATGTACAAGTGTAACACGAGGGCACATGAATTCAAACTAAATCCCATTGCTTCCTTAATTCAGCCCTAAAAGCATTAGTGCTATACATATGACAGAGCCATTGTCTTAATAAAAGCTTACATATACCATTATTATTATGCAATCTATTCATGTGAGTGAACAAAAACTTGCTTTTGCCAAAAAAGTAAGCAAAACCTCTTTCTGTCCCTGCCCTGCCATTTCGTCTTTCAAATGTCGAAATGTCAAAGCAAACGTTGCGCTGAGCCCTGCAGGCTTCTAAATGTAGGACTTCGGCCTTTAACCTATGCAGCTGTCCCATCTTGAGTGCAAGGTTTTCATGGAGGTGTCCCAATTCAAAGTGACCCTGGAAACGGAAAGAGCAACAGCAAACCCCACTTCATTCCTGTCTACCAGCAATTCAGAGGTAAGCGTAATAACTTCTGCCAGTTTTTTTGTACATATTTATATTTGTAAGCAGTGTGCCGAGTGCTTGTCTAGCAGTATAGATGTCAGCTATTCATTCTATGCTTACATATGTGCATTTACTGTAGCCTGAGGCAGTTTAAAAGCTGCTCTGATTGGAATAACCTCATTTAAACAGTGAATTTTACTCAATTTCGACTTTGATGTTTGGGGCACTTAAAAATGAATATCCTACAATGTTTTTGCATAATAGTCATCCCCAGAATGTCCCCTACATATCCCAGAGATGTGGCATCAGAAATGTATAATGTATACCCTTATAAAAATGTTTTGTACGCCTGGGTAAAGTGACATTTCACATGTAAGTGACCCCCTATTGCTGTATAGCATGGCTTAAATTCAATTTGGATGCTAGGAGGTCACAGCATCATTATTAGGCATTATAAATATTACAAAACGAATTTAATGCACCTATTTTAAATAACATTTTTTATATAAATCCAATAATTTTGATGAGTCCACATATGAAAAGCAAGCTGCATCCCTTGCCTATCATATTTAAATGCATTCATTCACAGCCCTAAGAACAGAAACCAAACTTGAAAGTCTGCGCCACTTTTAAATGAAGGACAGTCATTATTATTTAACATCAAAAACCACTCTTATCCTTATTTAAAAAAGCATTAAGAAAATAAATCCCTACTGTCAATCTGTCCTCTGTTTATCAAAAATAATGAAACTATATTTCTAACTTTTAAAACAGCAGTCTGAAATGCAGCATTTTACACCGTGTTTGACTTCAGCTGTTCTCTGTGGCCGGAGTCAGAAATACCCACGTGCTGACACAGCTGCTTGACACGTAAAGGCGTTGAATTCACATGCCTTTCAAGTCAGCCTTGCCAGCCAGCACAATTCTGTCGTTCTGTAATGTGTATTTTGGGTCAGCAACAACCAATTCACTCAGATAATGTAATTGCCTTTTAATACCTAATACAGAAGGATAAATGCTGTGACATTTTGTATCTTAATTTATCTATTGCAAAACACATAATTTCGTTTTTTTTTAAGCTTTTTATTCCTATTAAATGTGGATTCTAATTTTATCTTGAACATTGTGGCAATTTGCACACATGTATATTGTCTTACTCTGTCAATTTAATGATAGCGTGCAGCTATTTAGCCTATATTATATAATTCATTGCTGGATTCTTTTAAAATGTATTTTATTTTAATGATATTTGGCACAACAGAATGATGACAAAAAAAACCATTGAGCTCATTCCAGACATTTTCAAACCGGTGTCATATACACAGAACACATAATACAGGGCACTTAAGGCTAGCCATTCTTGCACCAAGAGCGCAATCGCTACTTACAAGTACCACTAATGACAAACCACAGACATTTAAACACACATTTAACCCACAGATCAACACTTAGGACAGACACAAAAGACAGCCCACAGACTGTACTTAAACCAAACCATTTGTAAATACTAGTTGTAAGTCATATTCACTAGATTTGGCTGGCAGAACACCAAGAAAAAACTCTCTGCATATCACCACTTATGAATGTTACTAAGTGCACAGACCAGGATCCTTTCTATGTACATATTTAGTTCCTCTGGGTACTAGTCACCAAAGAATAAATACTTTTTTATACCTAAACCTAGTTAAGTATCCCCTCCAGGGGAGCCGGCTAATTATATACAAGTTTAAAAATGGTACATCCAAGAAAGCAACACATTCATAAATTTACCTGGGGGAAAACAAAAAGGCCATCACGCACTTGCTTACAATTAACTGCTTTGTTCTTCAGCTCTAATGCTTTCACATAAATGTTCTTTCGCTGTTCTTTTTCAATCAAGGCTTGCTCACGCTTCATTCGTTCACGCACTTCTTTCTCCCACATTCGTACACAATCAAACATCTCTTGCCTAGTCTTTCGCTTAAACATACATTGTTCCACATACTCAATCTTTCGTAAATCAAATGACCCATACATAGGCCAACACAACTCAGGATCCTTACGAGTGTATTTATTCCATAATGAGCTGTACATTATAGAAGAAAGACCATACTTAATATACATATCCCTATTAGGCATCCCCTCCGGGGGGCCGGTTGTGCTTCATCTAGTCTAAAATTGGTACCACTACAAAAGCAACACATCCTATGAAGTGTGCTAAAAACAGGCATGCCAAAAATAGTGCAGAATATGCAGTATTATAATCAAAGTAGCACTTAAGGTACCTTTAGTACGATGTGCCGTTCAAATCAATTCAAATAGAGAAAATTCTCCTCATTACCTGCATATATAGATTGCAATCCATATATAAATCTCATGACAGACCAAGTTGGCCAACACCAATTCCAAAATCCAAAAGCCACAGTAAGTGTTACTAAACTACCTTACCAATCCCAGGCATCAAAACCAACAGCAAGCACCACAGAGGGACACTTACCAATCACTTGGTGTCCAGGTTCCAACTGCCAAGTTCTAAAATCGACCAAATGGTCACTGCACGGCGAATCAACAGAAGAGGGCCGGCACCACCTGGATGGTCAGATCAGAAAGAAAGGAAAAACGCAGTGGTTGCCAAGACTCGGGTCTCATCGGGCAGAGATCGCGTCCAGAGCGAGATTCCAATCCTTCGTCGCGACCAATCCTTTGGGCATCCGAGTCACCGATGAGCCCCAGTAGTTGGGTGCCAATTTGTTGATGGTGACCTCAGCTAGGCCTACCAGTGCAAGGGGTTCGCCCTTCTCTGCACAGAGTCCTCAGACCAATAGGAAAAAGTTGGCACAGAAACTGGAATAGAAAATAAAAAGTTTAATAAACCTCATGAGGTGGAACTACATTCACACAGCACCCTTCGGTGTTGAGTGAAGTAGCACACCGAACAGAAGAAGCATGGTCCTTTTATACCCACACAGGGGCTGAAAAAGGCGGTACAAGTACACATGAGAAGAGTTATGCACATAGATGGTCATACAGAAACTGCACAGTCAACAAGTAGGAGGCGTAATAAGTTGCTGACATCAGTTGGAACAGCCTGACAGTTCTATACTAGGAACATGTGCATTCTACTAGCTAGGCCCATTTGAGCATGTGCAAGACTCTGGGAGAGGGAAACAGCAAATGGCCAGCACATAGCTAACTAAAACGGCTGCCAAGTACAAAATGGCTTTCAGCTCATGCAAAGAGATTAATGGAATCTTCAACAGCATTGGCAGAGCAGAGTGGAGTGGTCTAGACTGGAGTGGTGTAAAGTTCAGTGGCAAAGAGTGCAGTGCATAGTAGAGTGGGGTAGAGTGCGCTGGCATAGAGCAGAGTGGAGCAGAGTAGTGTAGCCCAGAGAGCATCAGTGTAGAGGGCAGTGACGTAGAGTGGTGCAGAGTAAAGTGACATAGAGTAAGATGGTGTAGAGTAGAGTTCAGTGGCGTAGAGTAGAGTGTTGCAGAGTAGAGTATAGTGACCTACAGTGCAGTGATGCAGAGTAGATTGGCATACAGTGCAGTGGCATAGAGTGTATTGGTTTGGAGTAAAGTGGTATAGAGTGCATTGGCATTAAGTGCAGTGGTGTAGAGTGCAGCAGCATAGAAAAGAGTAGCATGGAGTGTAGGTGCAGCGTATATTGCAGTGGCATAGAGTGGAGTACCATAGATCTGAATGGCACAGAGTGGAATAGAGTGGCGTAGAGTGCAGCAGCATAGAGTAGATTGTTTCAGAGTAGAGTGCAGTGGCATAGAGTGCAGTGCATAGAGGGCAATGGTACAGTGAAGATTATAGTGGCTTGGAGTGCAGTGGCATAGAGTGGAGTGATGCAGAGTAGAGAGTAGTGGCATACAGTACATTGCTGAAGAATGCAGTAGAGTGGTATAGAGTAAAGTGGTGCAGAGTAGAGTGCAGTGCCATAGAATGCAGTGGTGCAGAAAAGAGTGAGGTGGAGTTCAGTGGTAGAGAGTGCAGTGTTTCAGAGAAGAGTGACATAGAGTGAAGTGGTGTAGAGTGGAGTGCTGCAGAGTAGAGTGGAGTGGTACACGGTAGAGGGCAGTGCATAGAGTGGAGTGATGCAGAGTGTAGTAGAATAGAGTGTAATGGTGTAGAGTGTATTGACATAGAGTGAATTGGCATACTGTGGTGCAGAGTAGAACGGCACAGAGTAGAGTACAGTGGCAGAGAGTGCAGTGTTGCAGAGTAGATTGTCCTGGAGTGCAGTGGTATATAGTAGAGCGTTGTTTTTTTTTTTTTTTTGGAAAACCTTTATTATTCACAGTTGCATCATCATATAGTGTACATGCACCATCCATGGTGTCAAAGCAGCTATGCAATAGGTAAATGCTTTTCAAACAATTTGACACAGCCATTCAGCCGACAACCCGGGGGTCCGGCGGCGTTGTACTTGGTGGCATTGCTGTAGTCCTTGGACGCGCACCTGAGCAAGTGGTAGGTCTATTTTGTTGTTTGTGTATGTTTGGTGCTCCTGATTCGCAGTGTCGGCAGCAGGGTTGGCGTCGCGCCTCAGCCCGCGCCGCAGCCACCGCCCAGGCCCCATCTAAAGTTGTGCAGAGCATCATTAAGGATCTCAGACTTAGGGGCCCCTAGTCTGTACAGCACCAGCGCCATATCCGCAACGCGGGCCGGGCGCGGCGCCAGTGCGCCAGCACAGCTCACTGTGGCTTAAAGAAGAAAACCTTGCACTTAAGTCAGGCAATTCTAGCCTGCAATTTCGTATTCGGGTCCATGTGTGCGTTGTGTGGTGCACGCCCAGTCCCCGAGCGCTGTATCCCTCAATCCGCTGGTCATCGGGGCATGCCCAGCTCTCAACACTGCGCGCCCTCGACAAGAGTTTACTGCAAGCTTCGGACGCACCCATCCCTGGCAGGGCAGGTGGGTCATCGCCGCTCCACCGTCTGAGAGCAGGGCACGCATAGCAGGGCAGCGCTCCGGGGACGCCAGACAGCGCAGCCACCATTTGCTATCTGTGATAAATCAGGAATCCAGTCGGGAAACGCAGCCGTTAAGCAAGCTGCTCCCGACGCTTATGCGGCGATAGGGGGAATAGGGATGAGGGTTATTAACTCAAACAGGGTCAAGGGGGGAGGGGGGGGGGAGATCATTGTGCGCCAGTGCGGAGGGGTCAGCAGCCGCCTAGCGGGGCACAGCGGGGCTGTGCACTGTGCGTGGGAGATAGCAGCTGGGAGGGGGGGGGGGGTTTGAGGGGCCCCCGGGCTGATTGAGAGTCCAAAGCATCTACGCAACGCCCACACTTAGGTTCACGGCATGCAGGGCGCTCTGCTACGTTAAAGGGGGAGTGGCAGGTTGAGATGAAGTGGTCGCATCCTCCCGCCCGGGCCCCAAGCCAGGCGCCATTTGCACTGCTTCGGATCGGGGCGGCAGCATGCAGTAGGTGTGTGTGTTATCCGTTTAGTGTGAGTCCTCTGGTGTCAGCCTCGCTGAGAGTGGGAGCAGAGGGTACCGGAGGCAGGCAGGGGGGAGCAGGAGGTGGCGCCGCCGCAGTTTTGAGGCTGCCTCCGCCAGTCCACAAGGAAGCAGCAGGTGTTAGTGATTCAGGTTACCCCTCTTTCCTGGCAAGTCATCTGAAACACTTTGAGAAGGTCATCCCAGATCTGGGCGATGGGGAATTTGCGGAGCCCTGCTATTTCCTCACGAAGGAGCGCCGCGCTCTCCGCGTGCGCCCAGTTGGTGAAGGAGACTTTCCAGTGCCTAACGTGCGGGGGGGCCGCGGCCTTCCAGTGTTTAGTGAGCAAGCGCTTGGCCGTTATAAGTCCCAGAAGCGCGCCTGCACTTTGTTGTTTTTTGTGCGCTTATATAGCCCCAATATGCATGCTTCCCATGTATGCGGCAGTTGCCCGTTAGTGTCGCGCGCGAGCAATGCCAATACGTCGTCCCAATATGGCCGTACATCTGGGCAGTGCCACAGCATGTGTAGAAGGTCTGCTCCCGGTAGCAGGCAGCGCTGGCAAGCTGCGTCCGTCAGCAAGAAGTATCTATTTATCTTGTCGGGCGTGAGATATGCGCGCTGTAGTATGTAGTGCTGTATAATTTTAAAGCGGGGGTTGCGTGGGATGTTGGTCGGGCCAGCCAGGATCTGCGTCCATTCTTTGTCTGTCCAGTCTCCTCCCCTGTCCATCGCCCAGCGTTCTCGCAGTGGTAGTGTGGAAGGTTGCGAGTGTGCCTGCAGTGCCTGCGCTAGCCAGTGTATAACGTGCGAACCGTTGCCCATGACATGCAGATATTGTATGAAGCTGTGCATCGGGGGTTCTACCGTGATGTCGCCCCAGGAAGCAGTGAGTGTGCGCAGGAGGGACGCATGCAGCAGGAATTGCCCTGCCGGGAGAGCCGCGTCGTCAGCCAGGGTTGCGAAGGTGAGCAAGTCTCCATCCGCGTAGAGGTCGCCCAGCGAGGCCACTCCCGCGCGCCCCCAGCTAGCCAAATGGGCCTCTGTGAGCGGCCCCGTCGGGCCAGGTGTGCCCAGAAGCGGCAGGATCGGAGCATATGGTGTTGTTGCGCGCGTGAGGCGGAGGCACCTCAGAAAACACCTGCGCGCCACCGCTAGGTACATCTGGGAGGGGCAGCGCGTGCGGGTTATCGGGTGAAACAACGCGTTTATTTGTGTTTGTGTCCAGGCAGCCGCAGTCGAGGTGGTATCGTCCAGCTGCTTGCCGCCTAGCCATCCCGCCACCCATTGCATCTGTGCCGCGAGGTAGTACAACTCCATGTTAGGGACCGCCAAGCCCCCCGAGTCCGTGGGCATGTATAGTTTGGTCAGCGCCACGCGCGGTCTCCCCTTGTTCCAGATAAGGTTGCGTAGTAGCACCTCTAGCTCGCGGAACAGCTTGGGGGGGACATATACGGGCAGATTTGCAAAATAATAGAGCAGCTGGGGCAGTACAATCATCTTGGTCAGCGCTACACGGCTAGGCACATTGAAGGGTAAGGTGTTCCAGAATCCAATTTGCGCTCGGACAGAGGCTATCGCTCGGAGGAGGTTTCCCTCCAAGACGTCCGCTGGGTTTCTGTATATTCTTATCCCCAAGTAGCGGAAGGTGGTGGGGTGCCACTGTAGCCTGTCCCCACCCAGATGGATGTCACATTCAGGCGTGTCCGGACCAAATGGGTAGGCCCCCGATTTGGACCAATTGACTAAGGGAAGCGGGGACATCAGTGATGTCTCTGACGTAGAGTAGCAGGTCATCCGCATACAGCGACACCGCATGTAGACCGTCCGCCAGGGGGATTCCCCATTCCGGGCCGCGTGCTCTGAGAGTCGCAGCCAAGGGCTCCATGGCCAGGGAAAACAGCAATGGCGAAAGCGGGCAGCCCTGCCGAGTGCCTCTGCGGACCCGGAGGGCGGCTGACAGGAGCCTTCCCGTGCGCATTCGGACTGTCGGTCTACCATAAAGCAAGTCAACCATGGCTCTGTACCCTCCCCCCAGCTGATACTTCTCTGTGGCTGCTCTCAGGTATGGCCACTCTACCGAGTCAAAGGCCTTCTCCAGGTCTAGTATCAGACACCCCGCTCTGGGCCATTGCTGCGTGGCGTATTCCTGCACCCGAAAAAGACGACGGATATTGTGAGAAGTATGTCGCGTGGGGACAAAGCCATTTTGGTCTCGGTGCACCAGGTCGGGCACATGTGGGGCTAGTCTCCTGGCTAGGACAGATGCTAGTATCTTGTAGTCTGTGTTTAGCAGCGCCAAGGGGCGGTAGGAGCCCACCCGCGTGCTATCCTTGTCAGGTTTGAGAATGGAGACCAGAGTGGCCTCGTTTAACGTTGGGGGTAAAGCGGCGCTGTCCGCCGCCGCATTGTACACTCTCAGGAGTTCCGGGACAAGAATATCCGAGCCGGCCTTGTAAAGCTCAGCTGGGAGCCCATCCGGGCCCGGGGATTTGCCATTAGACAGGTTGAAGATGGCTTCTCGGAGCTCATCTGGCGCGAGTGGGGCTCCCAATTCGTCTTGTTGTGCAATTGTCAGCTGCGGCATTTGCAGGGGGGAGAGGTAGCCGGCCATGTCAGGGTGAGGGACCGGTAGGCGAGAGCGATACAATGCTTCATAGTGGGTGACGAATGTGTCGTGTATGCGTAGTTGTGTGTATACTAGATCCCCTCCCTCCGCCCGTACGGCCGCCACTGGGGCCGAGTGAGCTTCTTGGGAGATCAGCCAAGCTAAAAGTTTGCCAGGCCTGTCGCCTAGACTGTGCGTTCTCGCGGAGTGTGCTGCATAGTTTACACTGCGGAGCCGCTCTAATAGGCGCGCGTGTTCCGTGCGGGCTTCGTACAACCGGTCCTCATCGCCCGTCAGAGCTCCCTCCTCTTCGGCAAGCAAGTCAGTCTCTAACCTAGTCAGGTCCTTCTCTAGTTGGTGTCGCATATGGCCCTGCGTGTGTAGGCAGTGTCCGCGGAGCACTACTTTGAAGGCGTCCCTGTGAGAAGTTGGCCTGATGTATGATGTCACTAGTTCTAGTGTACACCTTATATCAGTCCAAATACCCTTATGGTGATTGGTTGTAAAGTCAACCTTATAGACCAGCTATCCTAGTGGTAGCATGGACAAGAGCAGTCTTAGGCTAAACTCTGAATGGCATGTGAAGCCAGCTGTGATACCATATATAATCCCTTGAATACCAAATGAAAGGACACCACAACAGATATATATATAAAATAAAGTGTATTTATTCTAGTCAAACCCTCAGCACTCTTTATGAGATTAGAGGTAAGTACAACACAGTCTTATTTAAGCATACATTAAGTCACACAGGTAAGTAATACAGTTAGGCCCTAGGGGCCACGCAAACCATATACTAAGTAAGTGGCATAAGGACCACTGTCACGGAAATAGAGTAGGCCTAGGCCTAGGGAATCGCTGGGGCTACACTACACTAGCGTTAGTTAGGAAGTGGGAGGCCCACGGGATTCGTGTGCAGAGTGGAAACACTCACGCGTAATGCGTAAAAGTCAATAGCAATAGTACAGTTTAGAAAACAGTAGATTTAGGACACTTCCGGAGTAGCTAGGAAGTTGAGACTTGAAAACTAGACACTAGGATAGTCACTATCCTGATGAGCACCGGAGTACCCAAGTTACCTAGCCCACAGGCTGCGGGTGCATAGGGGTGAAGATGCGTCGGTTTTCGTCGTCGACTCCTATGGATGCCTGAAGAAAGGTGCTGACAGGCAGTCAGTGAAGAGTGTCCGGTGGATCCCAAGGCTGGGATCAAGAAGAGAGGAAACCTGCAAGCAGAAGGGACAGAGTCAAGGTCACTAGCCAGTGACCACGTGGAACCAGGAAGGAACCAGGCGACGTCGTGAAGATTGCAGGTGAAGGTGAAGCTTGTCGCTGCAGCCAGGAGGACCAGGAAGCGTCGAGGACGACCAGGACCAGGAGGCGAGCTGTCCCACGAAGGCTCTTGCTGTCGGCGGCGTCGAAGTTGGACTAGGACTCACCAAGCCTTGGCAAGCGGAACCCACGAAGAACGGAGGACTTGCTTCTGGTGCAGACCAGGAAGGTCTGGGGTGCTTCTTCTTTGCAGAGAAGCGGGAGCCAGTCTGGAGGAGCCAAACCAGCGCAGAAGATTTCAGGGTGCTTCGTCACAAAGGCCACTAGCCAGCGGGCAAGCAACCGGACAGACGCGGCAAGCAGGAAAATGCAGAAGGGCCCCACGCAGGACTCGTGGAGTGTGGGGGGCTGATCTTCGGTGCAGATGGTGCTTGGGGTTGGGGCTTCTCAATCCCCGGTGCACAACTTCGAGGGTGCCTCAGAAGCTGCGCTTTAAGTTACTAGCCACTTTTCCCAGGTAGCCGGTCCCACGTCGCTCGTCGCCTCCACGGATCTCAGCTTTGCTGTGGATGTGGATCAGGGTCGGAGAAGTCTGGAAGTCAAGGCTCTGGTCGGGCTCTGCAGTCGGTTCCTCGTAGAACGTGGGCAAAGCAAAGGGTAGTCTCTTGATGGTGCCTGTTTGCACAGGGTAGCCACTCCTTGGCTACAAGGGAGATTCTTCAGTCTTCTTCTTTCGTCGAATGTCGAAGGTCCAGAGTTTCTGTTCAAGTTGCAGGTTCAGGATAATCTAAAGTCTTGAGGCCCAACTCCCACTCTTATACTAATCTGGGGGGCTGGGATACTTGCTAGGTCACGCCTTATGGGTGGGACCTGGGAGGGGGTGGTTACACCCACTTCCCTTTGTCCAGTTTCGCGCCAGAGCTGGGGCTGGAGTGCCCCAGCGCCGGTTTGAACTGGACTATGCAAGGAACACCTTGTGTGCCCCAGGCATGTCTCATTCCTTTCAGCCCACCCTGCCCCAATACACTAAAGGCTGTCTGGGGAGGTGCTAGCACCTCCCCAAGCAGGAAACCTATTGTCCAGGCCTCCCTGGCTGGGATCACTCCCAGCAGCAGGAGGTCAGACTTGTGTCTGTGGCAGCAGCATCCATTTTGTGATGCTGAGGCTTTGGTTAGAGTTAAACAGCAAAGTAGGATTTTAACATGTCTCTCCCTCTAGAAGGGAGGAATAATATCCTCATCACCAGAAATGGTATGGGGGTATTATTCCAAAGTGTTAGACACCTTACACAACATGTTTTGATAAAGCCAAACCATAGTTACCATAACCGTTTAAGATTATAAGGCACTTTAAGAGTATATGGTAGGCTATATCATAGAACAGCTATAAGGACATGGTTCCGAAAGCTGCAGACAGGCTCAGCTCATGCTAGAGCACCATCTCACATGTTACCAAGCACTCTGCCTTCAGGATTGTTAAGGCCTGCCATAGGAGTGACTGATAGGTACACATGTGTCTATATATAAGGGTAGATATAGGCATACTATATCTAAGCAAGGGGTGATTACACGACCTTGCCCCAGCTGAGTGATCAGCCAGTTGTGTCTGATTGGAAGGCCAGACCAGGGGTGGCATAATACATGCTGCAGCCCCTGGGAGGCCTAGGGTACACCTATGCCCTGGGTACCTAGGGTACACTGTACAGGGTCCAATAAGGTGATCCTTACCAATTGGTTATGTACCTAGGGTACATGGAGTCCATTTTAAAGAGAGAGCAGACAGCCTGAGACCCTGAATGGCAGGATCTCAGGCCAACTAAGTCGAAAAACCAGCTAGACACTAGGCAAAATGTTGGGGGTAACCATAGTCAGATATCCACCTTCCTACACAACCCCCCCCCCAAACGAAAGGAGATAAGGCTGGCCTTGACAAGGTAAGCCTCTATTGCCTAAGTGGCCATATAAGGAAGAACCAGCACTGGCATGGTTACCCCCTCTCTCATGGTCCACTAAGCAATCCCTCATCCTAAAGGTATCATAGGGTCTCCACCATAGGGAATCTCTACCTTGGGTGTGTCTTTGCAAAGTAAAAGGCTGGTGTTGAGATGGAGTACTGAAGTGAGTGTCCTCAAAGTGAGGCCTCAGCTTCCTCCAATCATCCTCCACCATGGATGCCTTTCTTTCTTTCACTGAGTTGCACTGTGCTCTCAGGGTCAGCCTCTGGCTACCTAAAGCTGGAGGCTGGGTCCCTTTTGTGGGCTTACTGGAGGGACAGGTCAGGTTTGGGGCCCTAAGGTCCCAGGTTTGCCTGTGCCCAACAGAATCCCTCTGGGGGAGGTCCCTAACTACCTGTACAGGGGATCCCTCAGGAATGTTTTTACCCATCACCTGGCTAGGGCTACTAGCCAGGCAATCCTCATTCTTTTGATTGGGGGGTTCTAGTGGACAGGGGCCCTCTTGGGGTCCACTGGCCTCCCTGACCTCTGCAGCCCTGGGCTGACTGAGGCAGGGTAGAGAGAGGCAGGCTACCTGCACCAGACTGGGTCCCACCTTGGAAGGGGCCACTGACATCAGAGGCTCTGCCAGGCCAGGCCTGGCTACCTCTGGGGCAGTTCCTTCACAAGGGGTGAGGTCAGATCCCTGAGGAGGCTGACCTTTTCCTAATGTCTGGGGAGAGGGAGACTTTTCTTCCTCCCCACTACTCTCTGTTTGTGTGGAGTGATCCATAGTTTCAGGTTTCACTACACCTATGTCAGTCTGAGTATGGGCTGAGACCATTACAGCCTTGCCAACCTTTTCAGGGAGGCACTCAGTTTGGGTTTGAGCTGGGACTGTCACAGCTCTGCCAGTCTCTACAGGGAAGTCTGACTTTGCCTGGGCTGTGGCTACCACTGCCCTTCCAACCTTTTCAGGGAGGAAATCTACTTGGACAGGGGTTGTGGCTGGCACAACCCCACTACCCTTTTGTGAAAGGCCTACCATTTTAGAATGGGTGTCTTGTTCAACTTCAGCCCAAGCTGAGAGTTCTAAGTCATTCCCCAGTAAGCAGTCCACAGGCAAGGTTGGAGACACTGCCACCCTTTTAGGGCCAGTGACCCCTCCCCAGCTGAGACATACCTCTGCCATGGGATGACTGTTCTGTTTGCCATCAATGTTAGTTACCTGGTATGAGAAACCAGGCAAAAGCTGCTCAGAGGGAACTAGCCTATGGGCCACCATAGTGATGCTAGCTCCAGTGTCTCTGTAGGCCTCAGCTTTTCTACCATTGATGTAGGGCTCCTGTCTGTACCTACCCAAAGTGTTGGGACAGGCAGTGAAGTTGGCAAACCCCATGCCACCATCACAGACAAGAGTAGCTGCTGTAGGGGAATTGGCTAAGCCAGGATCCCCCTGTGTTCCCCAAGAGAACCCAACCAAATTTTTGGGGGCACTCCCACCACCTGGGGGATTACTGCTGACAGTAATAGGTGGTGTGACAGGAGTAGTTGGAGGAACAGTTTTGTTTTTAGCCCTTGGGCAACTGCTGTCAGTTTTCCAATGCCCAGGAGTTTTACACTCATGGCAGTAAGGCTTTTTAACTGTGGTAGAGGAGGGAGCTTGGGACCCACCACCCTCTGTGGAGTTTTGGGGCCCTGAGGAAGATTTCTCTTTTGTTTTATCCCCACCCTTCTCTTGAGGCTTGGTGGTATCTTTCTTTTGGTCACCACCCTGATTTTTAGGCCTAATCCTGGTCCTGACCCATTTATCTGCCCTCTTTCCCAATTCTTGGGGAGAGGTCAAATCTGAGTCTACCAGGTGTTGATGGAGAAGCTGGTTCTGACAATTACTAAGGATCTGCTCCCTCATAATCAAGTTGTACAATCCTGTATAGTCCTGCACCTTGCTGCCATTTAACCAACCTTCCAAAGCCTTAGTGGCACAATCCACAAAATCAGACCAGTCCTGTGTCTGTGTCTTCTGGGTGTCTCTGAACAACAACCTATATTGCTCAGTGGTTAAGCCAAACCCATCTATCAGAGCACTCTTCAGGACTTTGTAATTGTTTGCATCCTCATCACTGACTGTGAGGAGCTTGTCTCTACCTTTGTCAGAAAAGGAGAGCCACAAGATAGCTGCCCACTGACTCTGGGGAGCCTGCTGTACTTTGCAGGCCCTCTCCAAAGCAGTCATCCACTTGTGGATGTCATCCCCATTCTGATATGGGGGGACTATCTTGCTTAGGTTTCTATGGTCATAGGACCTATCCCTATCTCTAGGAATGTTGCTGCCACCAGTGGGTTCTAACCCACTTAACTTTTGTTCTCTAGCCAGAGCAAGCTTCTCTTTGGCAAGGGCAAGTTCTTCCCTCTGAATCCTCAGATTAGCTTCCCTCATTCTGGCTTCATGCTCCTTTCTCTCAGGGGAAGTCATTCCCCTGTGAGAGGAAGCATTAGAGATGTTAGAGACATGGGAGTGGATGGATTCCCTTGAAGGGGATCTGTCCCTCCTGCTTCTCTGTGTAAGCCTACTTGGGGGTCTGTATGGGGGGACCCCATGCAAACTCCCATGGAAGCTTAGGTTAGCCTGGCTAAGTCTTCCTACTTGGCCCTGGCTGTCTACCTCTTCATCTGAAGTCCCATCTGACTCCTCTGTGGTGGGTATACCCTCCTCTGTACCTAGGGTACCTGCCTGAGATGCCCTAAGAGTATCATACTCCTCTAGGAGTTGTCTTAACTGAAGGAGGGTAGGGTTTGCACCCTGTTTTATTCCTCTGGAGGTACACAAGTGTCTCATCTCCTGGAATGTTAAGGTATCATATCTAGAGGGGGTCTTTTGCAGACCTGATCCTCCTGAGAGAGCATCTACTTGATCTCCTCTCAGAGACATGATCCAGTGAGGGTGTGGTGTGTGCACCTACCTACACTAGTTGTTTCTACTAAAACCTCTCTAGTAGTTGTAGTCAGGGTGTGTTACTCCCTTCAACCTACAACTACTAAGTCCAGTAGGACTTAAGTATTATAATCTATGTTATATGTACCTAGACAATATCTGTGTGATCTTTCAATTTAGTATCTCAAGATTACAATGGTATTACAACAGCAAGCTCAGATCCCACCGCTGCCACCAATGTGAGAAGTTGGCCTGATGTATGATGTCACTAGTTCTAGTGTACACCTTATATCAGTCCTAATACCCTTATGGTGATTGGTTGTAAAGTCAACCTTATAGACCAGCTATCCTAGTGGTAGCATGGACAAGAGCAGTCTTAGGCTAAACTCTGAATGGCATGTGAAGCCAGCTGTGATACCATATATAATCCCTTGAATACCAAATGAAAGGACACCACAACAGATATATATATAAAATAAAGTGTATTTATTCTAGTCAAACCCTCAGCACTCTTTATGAGATTAGAGGTAAGTACAACACAGTCTTATTTAAGCATACATTAAGTCACACAGGTAAGTAATACAGTTAGGCCCTAGGGGCCACGCAAACCATATACTAAGTAAGTGGCATAAGGACCACTGTCACGGAAATAGAGTAGGCCTAGGCCTAGGGAATCGCTGGGGCTACACTACACTAGCGTTAGTTAGGAAGTGGGAGGCCCACGGGATTCGTGTGCAGAGTGGAAACACTCACGCGTAATGCGTAAAAGTCAATAGCAATAGTACAGTTTAGAAAACGGTAGATTTAGGACACTTCCGGAGTAGCTAGGAAGTTGAGACTTGAAAACTAGACACTAGGATAGTCACTATCCTGATGAGCACCGGAGTACCCAAGTTACCTAGCCCACAGGCTGCGGGTGCATAGGGGTGAAGATGCGTCGGTTTTCGTCGTCGACTCCTATGGATGCCTGAAGAAAGGTGCTGACAGGCAGTCAGTGAAGAGTGTCCGGTGGATCCCAAGGCTGGGATCAAGAAGAGAGGACACCTGCAAGCAGAAGGGACAGAGTCAAGGTCACTAGCCAGTGACCACGTGGAACCAGGAAGAAACCAGGCGACGTTGTGAAGATTGCAGGTGAAGGTGAAGCTTGTCGCTGCAGCCAGGAGGACCAGGAAGCGTCGAGGACGACCAGGACCAGGAGGCGAGCTGTCCCATGAAGGCTCTTGCTGTCGGCGGCGTCGAAGTTGGACTAGGACTCACCAAGCCTTGGCAAGCGGAACCCACGAAGAACGGAGGACTTGCTTCTGGTGCAGACCAGGAAGGTCTGGGATGCTTCTTCTTTGCAGAGAAGCGGGAGCCAGTCTGGAGGAGCCAAACCAGCGCAGAAGATTTCAGGGTGCATCGTCACAAAGGCCACTAGCCAGTGGGCAAGCAACCGGACAGACGCGGCAAGCAGGAAAATGCAGAAGGGCCCCACGCAGGACTCGTGGAGTGTGGGGGGCTGATCTTCGGTGCAGATGGTGCTTGGGGTTGGGGCTTCTCAATCCCTGGTGCACAACTTCGAGGGTGCCTCAGAAGCTGCGCTTTAAGTTACTAGCCACTTTTCCCAGGTAGCCGGTCCCACGTCGCTCGTCGCCTCCACGGATCTCAGCTTTGCTGTGGATGTGGATCAGGGTCGGAGAAGTCTGGAAGTCAAGGCTCTGGTCGGGCTCTGCAGTCGGTTCCTCGTAGAACGTGGGCAAAGCAAAGGGTAGTTTCTTGATGGTGCCTGTTTGCACAGGGTAGCCACTCCTTGGCTACAAGGGAGATTCTTCAGTCTTCTTCTTTCGTCGAATGTCGAAGGTCCAGAGTTTCTGTTCAAGTTGCAGGTTCAGGATAATCTAAAGTCTTGAGGCCCAACTCCCACTCTTATACTAATCTGGGGGGCTGGGATACCTGCTAGGTCACGCCTTATGGGTGGGACCTGGGAGGGGGTGGTTACACCCACTTCCCTTTGTCCAGTTTCGCGCCAGAGCTGGGGCTGGAGTGCCCCAGCGCCGGTTTGAACTGGACTATGCAAGGAACACCTTGTGTGCCCCAGGCATGTCTCATTCCTTTCAGCCCACCCTGCCCCAATACACTAAAGGCTGTCTGGGGAGGTGCTAGCACCTCCCCAAGCAGGAAACCTATTGTCCAGGCCTCCCTGGCTGGGATCACTCCCAGCAGCAGGAGGTCAGACTTGTGTCTGTGGCAGCAGCATCCATTTTGTGATGCTGAGGCTTTGGTTAGAGTTAAACAGCAAAGTAGGATTTTAACATGTCTCTCCCTCTAGAAGGGAGGAATAATATCCTCATCACCAGAAATGGTATGGGGGTATTATTCCAAAGTGTTAGACACCTTACACGACATGTTTTGATAAAGCCAAACCATAGTTACCATAACCGTTTAAGATTATAAGGCACTTTAAGAGTATATGGTAGGCTATATCATAGAACAGCTATAAGGACATGGTTCCGAAAGCTGCAGACAGGCTCAGCTCATGCTAGAGCACCATCTCACATGTTACCAAGCACTCTGCCTTCAGGATTGTTAAGGCCTGCCATAGGAGTGACTGATAGGTACACATGTGTCTATATATAAGGGTAGATATAGGCATACTATATCTAAGCAAGGGGTGATTACACGACCTTGCCCCAGCTGAGTGATCAGCCAGTTGTGTCTGATTGGAAGGCCAGACCAGGGGTGGCATAATACATGCTGCAGCCCCTGGGAGGCCTAGGGTACACCTATGCCCTGGGTACCTAGGGTACACTGTACAGGGTCCAATAAGGTGATCCTTACCAATTGGTTATGTACCTAGGGTACATGGAGTCCATTTTAAAGAGAGAGCAGACAGCCTGAGACCCTGAATGGCAGGATCTCAGGCCAACTAAGTCGAAAAACCAGCTAGACACTAGGCAAAAAGTTGGGGGTAACCATAGTCAGATATCCACCTTCCTACAGTCCCACTCCACCTGGGGGGTGGATGCCGTGCCTGTATTATCCTCAAAGTACTGTGCAGCACGCGCGAGTAGGGAATCGTGGAAAGCCGCGTCTAGTAACAATGCAGGTTGCAGGCGCCATGTAGGCACAGGGGGGTACGGTTGCTCCCAGGTTATGGACATAAAGTGTGGGTTGTGATCTGAATGCGTGCGGCCCATGTAACGCGTGTCTGTGACGTGGGGCAGCAGGCCAGTAGATGCCACGAACCGGTCCAGACGGACATGTAAGTCATGAGCTCCAGAATAGTAGGAGTATACCCGCATCCCTGGGTTGCGCGTCCTCCAAACATCATGCAGGTCCCATTGTGCGGCCCACTCCTGCAGCGCTTTCGTGGCTCCCCGTGTGGAGGCGTTAGGTGGGGGCGGGGAGGAGTGATCCAATGTTACGTCTAGCGTGCAATTATAGTCGCCCCCCAGTATCCACGAAGTTGCATGCCAAGGTGCCATGGTCGCTGAGAGCCGCGCCAGAAAATCACACTGATCAACGTTGGGGGAATATAGGGACACTAGCGCAATTTGTTGCCCATCTAGCCTGCCCTGCGCAGCAGCAAATCTGCCCTCCCGGTCTACAGCGATATCCGTGACTTCCAAAGGGGTTCCAGGGCGGATCCATATCAGCGTTCCGCGAGCGTATGAGGAGTAGTCTGTGGCATACAGTTGCCCTCGCCATCTGCGGTGTAGCGCCCGTACCTCGGCTCTGTTTAAGTGTGTTTCTTGTAGTAGCGCTATGTTGATTTTATGCCGCTTGAGATATGAAAAGATGTGATAGCGCCTAGCCGGCGTGTGCATTCCCCTGACGTTCCAGGTGCATACTTGAATGTTAGCCATAGCAGTCGTGCGCACGTGCGTCCCTCGCTCCCTCCCAAGGTGGAACTCTCAATGCCGCATTCCCCCCCCTCCAGTGCTGCGCCCCCATCGCAAAGTTGGTGTTGGCGCCATGTGTGTAGTGCCATGATCTCCTGCAGGACATGGGGGTAAGGAAGAAAGGGGTAACATATAGCCTTAACATGGCAACAAAGTCAAAAATGCCAAAAGGTCGGCTGCACAACATGTCGCCGTCCAAACACTCGAGTGAGCTTGTAAACTATACAGTCTTAGGGGGTGTCTTGTGACGTATATTCCAACAGTGAACCAAACAGTGTAGTCTTTGGAGAGCTCAGCATCTCTCCCGGGTGAAGTGCGGAGGCCGCTGCTGCTCGGCGGGCGCTCCGTGTCTGCCGCTCAGTGGCACAGCTACGGCATGCTCAGAGTCAGACAATCGTGGGCAATGGTCTCAGGGGGGCGTGTCCCTCTCCGGGCGCCTCTTATGGCAGCGTTGCGTTAGGGTAGCACCGTGTGTCATAGTGTCTGCGGTGTGGGTGATGGGAACTCGTGTCTATAAATATAAAATGTACTCATAGTGTCCGGCTCTGTTCTCAAGTCCCCAGAGCGGCGATGATGTGGACGTCGGTAGGCCCATGACCCACCCAGTGGAGGGTGAGGCAGCCAGACAGGTACTGGGGTGTGTCTGTGCCATGCATTATGTGTCAGGCCGCCACCGAATTCCCATCAGCCAAATAAATCCACTGTTTGCGGCGTGACGTCCGGGAGTTCCCCCGAGCTCTGAGTATCCGGGATCCCAAACACCGCCTCATCGTCTGTTAAGGACACAGCAGGGCTAGCTCCCGGGTGAAGTGATGGCGCCGGAGAGTTGCTAATTGCTGCCACCTTGCGCAGTGCGTCTCGCTGCTCCTGTTGGATGAGATCCACCGGTGGGGAGTGATTCCTCATGTCTCCGGTCAGCGGGGACGTGGGCGATCCACGGCGGCGTCTTCGTCGCGGTCCCCGGGTCCGGTCTTTAGTTGCCGCTCCCAGCATTCTCCTCGGTGCCTCGGGCATTCCTCCGTCTAGCCAGGCCTCCGCCTCCTCCGGGCTCATGAAGAAGTGCGTCGCGTCTCGTGCTATCACTCGCAGTTTGGCAGGGAAGAGAAGTGAGTACTTGAGGTTGGCTTCGCGTAATCGCTTCTTTACTGCCAGAAAGGAAAGCCTCTGCCGCTGCACTTGCACCGTGTAGTCCGGAAAGAACATCACCTTGGCATTATCTATAGTGATGTCCCCTAGCTTCCTTGCTTCGCGCAGTATAGCATCGCGGTCCCTATAGTTGAGGACTCGGAGGAGAAACGGTCTAGGGTTCGAGCCAGGGGGGAGCGGTCTTGTAGGCACTCGATGGGCTCTCTCCACCACGAAATACGGGGAGAGCACGTCTTCTGGCAACAGTTCTCTCAGCCATTCCTTCACTCGGCGAGTCGGGTCCATCCCTTCCCATTTCTCCGGAATGCCCACGAGGCGGATGTTGTTTCTGCGTGCCCGTCCTTCCGCATCCTCGGCTCGATCTTCCAAGAATTCCACTCTGTTCAGGAGATCTTGTACTTTTCTGTCTGCTTGCGCCGCCTGCGGTTCTATGACTGCCATGGTATCCTCCAGCGCCTTGGTGCGATCTTGTAACTTCCCGTGGTCAGCCCGGAGGTGGGTTAAGTCTATTGCCACGCCATCGATTCTGGTCTCCAGGGAGGTGCGGGTCTGTTGGAGGGATTCTTCCATACGTTCCATGGCTGCTAGGACGCAGTCCAGCTTCGACGCCACTTGTTCTGCATCCATCTTGGGCGTCACTTTCGCTTGTTTTCCCTTCGTCGACGCGTTCCCCCATCCGGTGCTCATTCGCACCCCTCCAGACATGAGGTCAGCGGTGCAGACAAGGTGTTCTCTCCAGGCGCGAGGGGAGTGGGGGCCCGTCCCGCGTGGTGTGTTGCCCCTGTGTCGTCGAGGTTACTGTAGCGGGTCGCAGGCCTTCTCCAGGGAGTGGGGTGCCCCACTCGCCCGTCCCAGGGTGGTACCGGATTCCGGAGCCGTGGGCCCCTAGGTCCCGCACGGCGCGGCCGTGCCGTTGCGGTTTCCGAGGCGCCTGGTGGGGAAGGGTGCAAAGCCAGCCGGGCAGATATCAGGCGACTCCCACCAAAGTGTGCAATCGTGTCCGCATCTCTCACCCGCTCCTCGAGGTTGTGCACTTCCCGGTAGGCAGCGGCAATGTGGGCAGGTATGTCTATTAGGAGCGTTGCCCCCTGCCAGTGGGAGTCCGCCCCCAGGTCCCAGCGCCTTGCAGGTCAGAGAAAGAGGGGGGGGAGCAGCCCAGCGCCCCCCGCGTGCTCGCAGACTCCGTTTGCCGCTAAAGCAGCCCACTCCTCCCCAGGGCGAGCCAGCCCCAGCAGCGACCAGAGGGCATCGACCGCCGTGCGGCGCCCGCGAGGCTCCGTCGTCGTCCCGGCGCAACTCCGCCACTCCCAGGGCTCCAAGCAGCGCACTTATGTGCAGATCAGATGTCCAAGCCGTATCCCATGCGGGTGCCCTAGGTCGACTCCAGTCCGCCGTCTCCTCCGATCATGCCCCCGGGGGGAGGGGGGGCGCTCCCCAGGCCACCCCAAGCTCAGTCCCAGCTGCCCGGTCCCAGTGCCCCACAGGCCAGAGAAAGAGGGGGGGGGGAGAGCAGCTCGGTGCCCCTCGTGTGCTAGTGAGGTCCGTGTGTCGCTGGAGCAGCCCTTCCCCCCTCAGGGCAAGCCGGCCCCGGCAGCGTCCAGTGGGCATCAGCCGCTATGTGGAATCGGCAGGGCTCCGTCGTCGTCTCCGCGCCACCCCGCCCCTCTCGGGGCCCCAAGCAGATCGCCCACTTGCCAGTCAGGCTTTCAAAACCTTTTCCATGCGGGTGCCCTAGGTCGCCCCCAGTCCGCTGCCCCCGCCGATCGTACCTTCGGGGGGGGGGGGGGCCCCGATCACTCCAAGCACAGTCTCAGTCGCTCAGGGGCTTCTTCGTAGGGGCCGCCTGCCTCTGCGCGCCGCCGCGCTATTTCCCTCATAGGCCTCAGCGCAAGGCCTAGCTGTCCGTTGGAAGCCGCGGACTCGCGTCGCCGGGGTCCCCAGCAACGTCGTCGCCAAAGCGGCCTCGACCCCGCCTCTAGTGTCGGTGCGGCATCTTATCACCGATCAGCGCCGGAGTCGGCCAGTGCGTGCATCGGGTCTCAGGGCAGGTCCGCCGGCAGTTGCAGGCCGTGCAGGAGAAGTTTACCGGGTAATTCACCCGGGATAGGGAAGCTCAGCCGGGAGCTCTACCCAGGCACGTCCATCCGCTTCGCGTGGTAAGCCACGCCCCCCCATAGTACAGTGTTGTTGAGAGTATTGGCAATGTGTGATGTGTTGTAGAGTGGTGCAGAGTAGAGTGGCATGGAGTACAGTGGTGCAGAGAAGAATAGAGTGACGTAGATTGCAGTGACGTAGAGTACAATGGCACAGAGTATGGTGTAAAGTATTGCAAAGTAGAGTATATTGGCAGTGGTGCAGGGCAGATTGGAGTAGAGTGGAGTGGCATAGAGTAGAGTGCAGTGGCACAGAGTGGAGTGGCACAGAGTGCAGTGGTGCTGAGTGCAGTGGCACAGAGTGCAATTGCTTGGAGTAGCTTGTTTCATAGAAGAGTAGAGTGGTGCACGAAGAATACAGTGGCATAGAATGCAGAGTAGATTAGAGTGGTGTACAGTGGAGTGACATAGAGTGCACTGGCATTGTGTGGAGTGTTATAGAGTAGGGTGTATTGGCATAGAGTGCAGTGTCATAGAGTGCAGTGTTGCAGAGTGGAGTGGCTCATACTGAAGTGGCACAGAGTGGATGGTGTAGAGAGCAGGGGCGAAGAGTGCAGTGGTGGATAGCAGGGTAGTTTGAAGTAGAGTGCTTTGGCATAGAGTATTGTGGTTTAGAGTAGAGGGGCATAGAGTAAAGTGTCATAGAATGGTGTGGTGCAGAGCAGAGTTTAGTGAAGAAGTGTGGAGTGGCATTGTATGGAGTGATGCAGAGTGGAGTGCGGTAAAGTGGAGTATGCTTGGTGCAGTAGCGCACTGCCATTACAGACAAAACATTTTCAATTGAAATGACCATTACATTTGCACAGTCACACAGTTTTACTGATAAAAGTATACAGCCCATAAACGGTGTGTGGAAATGTAATCACCGAGTATATTGATTTGTTTTGATTTAAATAAAATATTTGTTTCCACCACACTTCAGAATACCAAAAATGTACTTATTTGTGCTTTTCTATTTCAGATGTATTCTATAATATTGACACAGTTTATTGACAGACAAAAAAATAAAACTGTACAGCCTTCCTCAAGCCCACCCCCACTAGTCAGCAAGATTGTCACATACATCCTCTCACTTTGAAGTCAAAGAAAGAAAAATAAACACCAATTTCCATAGAAGACAGAGACGGACTTTTGACCTCTGTCTTTAAATGCACAGCTAATGTGACAAGATAAAAGCAAGATTTAAAGACCTGTTTAAAGAAATCCAGTATTCCTGAAAGAATATAGTAAGTAGTGTTTGGGCATGGGTAGGGATAAACTCAAGCTGGACAGCCTAAAACAAACAGAGCCAGCGAATAGAAAACAAGCAAATGTGAGTTACAAGCCACAAAGTCAATGGTAACCAAAGGGTGGCATACATTCCCACTGTAGCTTTCCGAATGTCCCCAAGATGTTGTTACCAAACCAGACAGCTGCGCTGTCTGGTAGGCTGTGACCTAAACACAGTGTGTGTTGAATGGAGTCAACACAATGAAGTACATGCTAAAAGTGTGAAAAGACAGTCATGTAGAGGAAGGAGATGACCTGAGATATGCAGATAGTAGATTTCAGGATGATATGGGGATTAAAAGGGTTCAAGTGGCAAACAGTGGAAGACCGCAGAGGAAGGTGGTGTGAAGGGAGAAGTTAGTGATAAGGACTCTTTAAAGGACTATTACCACACACCTCAATAATTTTTACTTCAAAATCTAATATTTTCAGAATTTACCCTTGTGTGTGTTGCATACCATAAATGCAGAATTTCAGTGGTTTTGCATGCTTTTGCCAAGTAGTTAGCTTTTTTATTTCCTGTGCCATTGGAAAAGTGGCATATTTATGCTGGTGGGTGATATGAGTTATGGTGTAAGCTGCAAACCGTGACTGCCTAATAGCAAGGATTTTCTGAGTTTGCATTCGCTCATCTGTAAATAAACTTTAAGTGTGTGTGTGTTTTAGGTTTTGCCTGCACAGAGCTAGCGGTGTGCATGTGAAATCTATTGTTTTCAATATAAACTCAAAAGGGGCTTACATCCCACCTCCTCTCTTTCCTGGCTTTTCATTGGTTCCGGTGCTTGCCACTTACTTTTCCTCCATTTCTATTGGCTGTCGCATATTTTCCTGCATTTACTGATGCATTTTCCTTGTCTGCTTCTTTAATCAGTTTCCCATAGCCAAAATACTGTTAACATCAGCTTTGGTGGGAAAAAAATGCCATAAAGTTTGGTCTCTTTCTGCTTTTTTGTCTTGCAGCACATTTATATAGCCCAACTTATTATCCTTCGTCCAGGACAGTGAGAATTTCCAAGTGAAACGAGTCAATGTTACCCTATGGAGAAAATGTAGGTTATCGGCTTTCAGGTAAGTACTCGACTGGCAGAGTTAAGGTTCTGGGCATAGACTCAGGGGTCTCCCAGGGTCAGGTAGGTACAGTTGTTACACCCTCAGCAGCACAGGGGCAGCTGGGTGCAGAGAGAGTTAGGCCCAATGTTAGCCTATGGCGGGCAGGGGTCCTTTGGTTGGTGGCTGCTAGCAGGCAGGTCACGCGGCTGTGGGAGCTGAGCTCCTGGTCACTTACACAGGGCAAGTGGGGAAGTAAGATAGGATAGATGTTGCACTTCCAGGGGCACTCGGGCGGCTGGGTGCAGGGTGCTTCTGAGCCGTCGGGCGCTCAATGTATTTCAATGGAGAAGCTGCAAGATGAACAAAGGCTGCAAGCTCGGGGACGGAGATTCTTCAGGTGTGACCACCACTTCGAGAGGTAAGTTGGGAAGCTGTAGGTTAGGTAGGCACCCAGGAGTTGAGCACAGGGGGTCGGGAAATCTTACCCTTTGCTGGTCGCGGTTGGAGGGGTCCCTGGTTGTGAGGCTGCAGGCGTCGTCAGGAGCGTCGAGAAGGGTCTTTGGGTGCTGGATTCTTGGTCACGGTCGCCGGGGGGACGTCCTCATGGTCTTTGTTCACTCAGGCACAGGTCAGGCTCGGCGGGTGCAGAGCGTGCTGAATTCACGTTTTTTTGGCTGGCACCAGGGGTTGTTGCTGTGTGAGCAGAACCATTTCTCGTGGGAGTCCCAGTCTTTAGATGAGCAAGGCAGTCAGGTCCTCCGGGGTTTTCAAGGTTGCTGACCAAAGGAGACACCGGTATTCAGCAGGAGCAGGTGCGAGGGTCGACAGACCTGTAGGGCTGGGGCCAAGTCAGTTGGTGTTGTCCTCTTGCTAGCAGCTGCACGGCAGGTCTTCTTTCTTGTTGTTGTTGTTCTTGTTTCAGAATCGGGATCTGAGGAAGGAAAGTTCAGGGTGCCCCATAACACTAAATTTAGGGGCGTTACAGGTAGGGAAAGGTCAGGGACCAATGGGTCCCTTCCCTGGGGTGGGTACACCCCCTATCCTGCCACTCTCCAGTGGGAGGGGGCAGGAGCCTAGTCCTGATTGGGTAGGGCTCCTCATCATCAAGACGGCGAGTGCCCGGAGTTGTGCTTCACCTCGCCTCCCCCACCTGAGGGGTGGGGTTGGCACAGGCTGGCACACCCCCTTTCCTCACTTGGGTTTTCCCGCCAGTCTTCCTGTCAGAGTGGGGGTCAGAACCGGTGGGGACCAGTTGCTGAGTACAGCAAGTGGTCCGGGGAGGCTCACAAAGGCGGCATGCCTTTGAAGCTTCCCCTGCCCATCCTGGGGGAGGAGGCTTGGCACCTCGCTCCAGGATGGGCATTGTTGCAGGCCCACGAGAGCGGATGGCTCTCTACCTAGGGGGCCAGCAACCTATCTGCTGGGTGGCAGCCTAGGCAGCCTCTCAGTCAGGACACTGGGTGTGGGTTAGTTTTAGGGGGCAACTCTAAGATGCCCTCTGTCGTGCATTTTACATTAAATCCCACACTGGCATCAGTGTGGGTTAAATGTGCTGAGACGTTTGATACCAAACTTCTCAGTCTTCAGTGTAGCCATCATGGTGCTGTGGAGTTCGTAATGACAACCTCCCAGCACCATATACTCTTAATGGCAGCACTGCACTTACAGTGCCCAGGAATGGATCTGGGTACTGTAGGGGTTCAGGGCTCATGCACCTGTACCCACACCACTGGCATAGTGCACCCAGCTAGAGGGATGACTGAGGTATACCAGGGCAGTGTGTTTGTGGGCATGGCACACTGGGATGTGTGCCATGTCGACTCTTTGTTTGGTTCTGTACCAAGACACTCAGCCTGCAAAGGCAGTGTGTGTGTGTGTGTCAGGGTTCAGGGCCTCTAAGGGTGGCACAATAGGTGCTGCAGTCCTTAGGAGCCTTTTATGGTCACAGTGCCCTGGGTACATGGGGTACCATTTACCAGGGTCCTACCTGTGGCCAGAGCTGTCAAATGGGTTTTTTGGGGGGGAAGGAACACAGGCCCTGGGGTCCTGCTTGGCAGGGCCCCAGAGCACATCAAGCCATATAGCATCAGTAGTCTGGCAACAAAAAAAAAGAAAGGGGGTGTTTACTGCAACAGAAACCCACTTTCTCACATCAATGTACACACATATGATTTATTGTCAATGTATAATTTATACATGTGATGTATAGCGCTCTGACACCATGCATTGGGATGAGCACTACTCATCCCAATGCAGGATGTCATAGCGCTTTATATCACAGGTATACAAATAAAAATTTAAATACCACTATTTTGTTTTATGTCTTCACAGCGCTTTAGGACTACTGTGGTGCTAAAAAGCTATAAAAGTAAGAGAGAATTGCTTTTGACTTTGTTCAGTCCCTGTATATAAGAGCTATGCATACACTGTAATAATCAAAAGACACACAATTGATGGACGGAATGCAGAACAAATCAAAACATTCACCCCCAGTCAAGAGATCTGGGTTAAATCCATCATTCTTTTGCTCACCATGCCACCCCAGTTTAGATTGAAACCCCGAAACCGGTCCTAGGATGCTTGTTTCCGGTCCAGGGAGGACCTGGCTTGGCATTTCGGGCTGGACTGTTCCCATGAGGCACAGGGTCAAGACTGATTTGCATATGGCCAGGTCTAAACTGGGGTGGCATGGTGAGCAAAAGAATGATGGATTTAACCCAGATCTCTTGACTGGGGGCGAATGTTTTGATTTGTTCTGCATTCCGTCCATCAATTGTGTGTCTTTTGATAATTACAGTGTATGCATAGCTCTTATATACAGGGACTGAAAAAAGTCTAAAGCAATTCTCTCTTAAGTACTTGTAAAGTGATAAGCCATGGGCCTTTGTTTCCCCTCCATTGCATCTAGGTGTGAGACTCAGAATAGCTCCCAGCCAGGATACTTCAACAAAAAGAGGTCTAATGGCCCCTTATTTCAGTGGTGTAACAAAGATCCCCGCAGCATCCACAGTGTGGTGGCTTCCTCAGCACAGTACTGAGGCCTGAGAGCTCCTGAGTGAGTACGGAGCGGGCCCCTTTATGTATTTGCACAGGGGCATCCTCAAGTTTCCTTGCTCCACTACCTTACCTTTTCTTTTTGATATGGGCGCAGCTGGAAATTGATAAGTCCCTTCCCCACCTGCACGTTGCTGCTCAAGGAACAAAGACAGACAATGTGCAGGCACTGCAAAAAGTGTCCTGGTGTCAGAAAATTACACCGGGATGAGTTTAACATATATCTATGAATTCCTGGAGAAGTAGGAAAGGAATAGGGCACGCTGCTGAAGGTGGCCAGCGTTGCAGCAGGGTAAACGGCGTCTACCCAAGTCTACCCTCGGCTCGAGCCCTGCTGACATCTGAGGTGAGGGCTTTCACCCTAAGAAAGGAACGTTTCCTTCATCCATGAGCAGATAGGAATTTTTACCTTTCATTTTACACCTGGAATTCTTTTTAGGCATGGTGCCAGAATTGCATATTGTAAATGTGGTGGTTGTTGGTGACATGATTCCGAGGTTGGAGTGCGATTAGAGAGTGATGGGTTTTCACAGGGCGGGCTTTTGATGAAAGTGCTAAGTGCTCTTGTGCCAAAGGCAGATGTTTATTTTTCAGTTCACTGGCCAGAGCAGAAGCCGCAAAACCTTCATTGACATGTGCAGGCAGCACCGTTTCCATGGCAATGTGCTGACCTTTGTACACTGCTTCAATCAGCTGCTCATCCCAAACAGCTGAACTTGTACTGTCGCAAGGCGCTGGCAAATAATTAAACAGAGAACACCAGGGCTATAGATCTATAGTTACTATTCTAACTCCAGGGGGTGCAACAGTAGGGTAAGTGTTGGATTGCGTTGTAATGGTATGCGTTGTAAAGGTAGTATGCGATGTAATGGAATGCGTTGTAAAGGTAGTTTTTTGCCCCTGTGCCGAGGTCGAAAGAACAAGAGACATAGCTTCCATTGTAAGAGACAGTCGCTAATCGGGGATTAAGAGAATAGGTCATTAATAGGTCAATGGGATTGACACTAACCAATGCAATAAAAAAAATGCCAGCTGCAGACCAATACAATGAAACAAGTGACTACTTTTTGTATATGGTGATGCATGTATAAGATAGTTTAAAGAAGTCATGTAAATATTTAAAGGTGCGAGCACAGCATGTACTTGTAGGAAATTTACCTTTTCTGCATGGTCACCCCGGGTTTGTCATCTTTAGCTGGACACTATGGGCCCCATTAGTATGGCGGGCGTCTTTGTCCGCCCGCCATACCCTCGGGAAACGGGACCGCCCGCTGAGGGTGTGGCGGTCCCACACTCCCGATTAGTATGCGCCCGCCACACTGGCGGGCGCATCTGCAACATTGCGGCGGGCGGTGCAGAGAGCACCGCCCACTGCAATGCCACAAAGTCAGCCTGTGCCTTTCAATGCACAACGTGACAGGCACCGCACTGTGCCTGCCACGTTGTACATTGAAATGCAGGGGGGTACCATAGGTACCCCCCATGTGCACCCCCTAGAATCCCTGCGGGCCCGCTACGGGCCCCCAATGTCAAACACCGCCTGCCTTTCCGTGGTGGCAACGCTGCCACGGAAAGGCAGGTCCCCGCCTGCATAGTAATATGGATGGCGGTGTCTACCAGACGCCGCCACCATATAAACTGCTTTTCCGCCCGGTAGGCAATTGGGCGGATTGCCTACCGGCGGAAAACCGGCAGACAGTCTTCCCGTCTGCCGGGGTCCCCCCCGTCATGGTAATGTGGTGGGGGGGAAATTGGCAGCGGGCGGTGCTTTTTAGCGGGCGGATCGCCACCACCATACAGGCGGTGGCGATCTGCCCACTATACTAATTAATGACCCCCTATATGTGTGCTGGCTTTAGAGCTCTGTGCACTTTACCCCTTCTAACCAGGTACATGGTACAAAGTTTATCCGGGCCATGAAATTTATATGTCAGTAGTGGATAGCAGCACCTTTTGTTCCATCCACTATAGTGGCAGTGCAAACATGGCTGCACGCTTGCCATTGTAGCTTGACTGTGGCAGTGTAAAAACTGCAATATGACCTGTCAAAATAAACCTTTTTGTTAGGTCAAAAACCCCCTTTAAAATATTCAAAAGTTACCCCTATATAGACCTTGTCGTTCACAAGAAGGGTGCATGGAATCTAAAAGTAGGACATACAAATATCTAATGTTAACATGACCTTATAGTGACTAGCACCCAAAATCTATTGTCACTATGGCTGGCCTTGCAGTTCAAGGTACAAAACCAGGGTACAGATTAAAATACTAGCACTGTAATTCAAGAAAGGGACTAGCTAGAAAACAAGTAAACAACTGCTTGGAAGAGTTATTATTAATCAAGTTAATGGGTGAAGTTAGATTTTTAATAAATATTAAGGGAAAGTAACTTTTAAAAAGTTCTCTTTTCACTGCCAGACGTTTCAGGAGGCTGATTAGCATTGCCTCTCCAGCTTCTTCGAACCAATAATTAGCCTTGAATAGGTCTGGATAGGTGAGAAATGCCTCCCAGGAGCAAACAATAGGCTGGCCTAAATGGGCAAAGATGTCTTCTCTGAATGCCACAGAATATGTAGGGTCAAGGCTGTTGGCATCCTTTTTGACATTACAGTGTAAAATCTTGCTTGTGTATAAAATCCTTCTTGACAGTCCTGTATATAAAACTTAGTGCCCACTTGAAAGTGGATAGAGCAGGATGGCAAGACAATTCTTGTGGATCAACTGTCTGGTTACTGAAGGACTCTGCTTTGTCCTATCAGACTTTTGTCTATGAGTTTGTTGTGGGTACAGTGGTTGCCTCAAATGGATTTTTGTGTTAGATGTGGAAGGACACCAGGATTACTATGGCACATTTCCACACATACCATCTGACCTTGTAGCACAAGTTGATATCAACGAAGACTTTCCCTATCTTGTAAATGCCAAATGTGGATATGTTTGCACTCAAAAACCTTTCCACCATTGTTTAGGGCATGCCCAGGAGTAATTCTCACCCACTAGGTAGTGCCAGGCATAAAGATGGCACCTACCAGCACCCACCTCAGAACACTTTATGGATCTGCTGAGGTTCAAAACGGGACTAGACCTGGTATCTGTGATCTGAAAGTAGCCCTGAAGGATTGGACCTGCTACCTCTTGTACACTGGGGAAAGAAGGGATCTCCAGGGAGACATCAGGTCAGATTATGTATATCTACAGGGGGACATCAAGCTGCAAGAGGCCTTTACCCAGAACTACCTAGCTGGTTGGTGGCAACTGGACCCCGCTTTTGACCTCTGGCTGACACCCTATGAGTCTCTGAATGCCTCCCCTGTGTCATACCTGTGCTCGAGAGGGAATCGCGGCAGCATCTGAACTTCCGCATTCCCCAGTATAAATCACATCGCGTCAGAACGTTTGACTCTTCGCGTTCTAGTGGTTGCGTACACACGTTACTTCCGGGGTCTTCCCTTTCCGCTTCCGGGACTTGCGAGTCGGTGGAGAAGCGTCGCGTAGGATTCCGGTCCTCCTGTTTCGCCTCGTAGAGGAGAGCCATCTGAATTGAAGCCCCTAGGAACACCTTGGGTTTGGTCCTTCGAGGGAACTTCTCCTCATCAAGGCGGTAACGCGCTTGCGCTCAGTAGAGAGGGTTGGTCCCTCCATTTGGAGCTCCCTCAGCGGGCCGCTTTGGAGCTCACTTCAGCAGCCCTTCGATTTCATTGCATCCCAGGCTCCCGTGGTGGGCGAATAGGGGCTTGTTGCAAAGGCGTTGTGGCATCTGCCTCTTCTTATACATTCTCACCGCTACACACAAACTGCACCTCCATTTCTGCTGAGCCTATCAATCTCTGTTGTAATGTTTTATATGTTTCTAACGATAAGGAACGAATATGCCTTAGCAAAAAGCCGCAAATAGGTATTTCATAAGGTTGTGACGAGAACAACCTACACATTGGCGCACGAGTGAACATAATTGGTTGTGCTATTAACAACCAAAGGGGGATTTGCTGCCACATAACAGTTCATGTCGACTCTTGCTTTGAGAGGGTAAGAAGAGTAGATACATGCCCTATAATTGCTTATAGCACATGGTATGTGTATATGTAACGTTATTGTTTCTTTATGTTTAGGATCATCACACTGGTCGTTTAAGATGTTGTTACCTTTTGTTTGGACAACAGAGGAAGAGGGGAGAAGTACAGGTAGAATCTGGGACACTTGTTTAGTTGTTGTTATTCTGCCTATTAAGCTGGCTGTCTGCTAACGTAACCTTTTGATTGCAGGACTTCATTTGGATCTCAGTGGGGCTCTAGAGGTGCTGGAGGTGCGCTGGACCTGCCTTGTTTTCTCATTCCCTTGTCTCCCCTCTTCCCCCCATTCACTTGTTCTGCTTTGACCTTGTTGGGCGGACTGGTGGTGGAGGGAAGTTGGGAATTGTCATCTGTTTCCTGCTTCCTGCCCCCGCAGAGACCTCAGGTGAGCCTGACACCCTGAGGTCATGGGGGCTTTAGAAGGGTACTGATTTTGTGTATTTGGGCTTAAAAGGCTAAGTCAAAAGGTAAGTATTTCACCAGGACAAACCTGGTTGGTGTAGTCAACCTACACTCCATCGCGGTCAGCCTTAGATTGTGCCTAGGCTCCAGTCTAGAGTGACCATTGACTTTCACTGGGACTTTTTGGAGCTATTTCTACATGTAACTTCGTAAAAAACATATATCCGTTTCCGTTATTGGATTTTTGTCATTTGGTGTCACCTGGTTTATTACCTGTTACTCAATTTTTCTAATTCCATTTTGGAGTTTTATTATTTTGCCTTTTGACTTTATTACTGTTTTGGCACTGCATAAATACTTTACACATTGCCCTATGTTAAACCTGTCTGCTTTGTGCCAATGCTACCAGAGGGTTGAGCTCAGGTTAATTTGGTGACTTTTAAGGGTTCACCCTGACAAGGGTTGTGAAGCGGTCTACAGTAGAAAGACCGATTTCCTGCGTTAAGTGCCCTACCTATAATACGCATCGACAGAGCAATATCTACACCCATATACAGACCAACAAGCACTCATGTGTACACACACATATATACATAGGCAGCACACATAGTCATAGTCGTCATAAATACACATCGGTGAATGAAGCCTGATCTAAGATCTGCTCCTTATAAGGTCTTTGCCCTCCAGTTCGGAAGACAAGGCCTTTTTAGAATCCACTCATTTAGTTCCTGATATAATTTAGAATGTAACCCCTTTTGGGGCACACTCAGTTCACAATAGTCCTATAGATCTATAGTTACTATTCTAACTCCAGGGGGTGCAACAGTAGGGTAAGTGTTGGATTGCGTTGTAATGGTATGCGTTGTAAAGGTAGTATGCGATGTAATGGAATGCGTTGTAAAGGTAGTTTTTAAACATGCGTTGTAGTGTAATGCGATGTAATGGAATGCGTTGTAGTGGATGTTGAGTTGTAAAAATTTCGTTGTAAGTGTAGTGCATTGTAATAGTTGCGTTGTAAAGGTTGTTCACCGCATTTTATACCTAGATTGCTATGCATAACCCACTTACCTATAAACTGGCCCTTGTTCTGAACACATGACCTAAGTTTTCAAGCACTTCTTCTTAAATCCTTTAAATCCCAACCCAAAGCCTCTCACATATCTTATGTACAAATAAACAAAAACATACAGAGCTTGACTTTATTTGTTAATAATACTAACCCCTAACCTACTTATTATGCTCATGCCAATGACATTCAATGTATTAAAAATCAGTTGCTTGGTGACAATGTTTAAGACTATTAGAACATTAGAATGTTGAGAGCTATATTGAAGATAATAGATTGCTTTAGGTCCAATAATGGCAAATGCAGACCTATTGTTCCGACATTTCATTGTTTGCCTTTCTGGTTCTACTGACTTAACTTAGAAAATTTCACCGAGTGGGTTTAATATTGTTATAGCTTTACAGTCCTAATGCCTAGGGATATAACAATTGTAAAAGGCATTATACTCGTTACAGTACCTCACATGCAACTTGGGATGATAACTTGGGTTTGGGACCATTAGTAGTCATTAATGCTATAAAGGTAAATTAGAACATTGAAATGTTGAGAGATCCATTGAAGACAATGTAGGCTCTGAGGTAATAAAGGCTAGTACAGGCATTCGGCTCAATCCTTCTAAAGCTTGTCATTCTTTTTCTCCATTTTTCCCTTTTTCATTTAGAACATACTACCCCCAGTGGGTGGAATGTTCAAATAGCATTATATCCCTACTTCCCTGGATTATACTGTTTGTTACCTGCCCTCTCTCGCATTACAGCATGTTGTAGGCCCTTGCTAGTGTCTCAAGCTAATAACTCAGATTCAGGCCTTTAACAACCAGTATTTATAGGCAGTTGTAATATTATATTACAACATTGAAATGTTGGGAGCTCCATTGAAAATAAGGGAGTGCTCGGGCTTCTATGGCTGGTGGAAGTTCCGAGCTCCAATATTCCAATGTTTTTTTCACAGCTGTAGCTGTGAACAAAGGCCTCATGGGGCCCCAGGGGATCTCAACTCCCTCAGGCTCCATGTGGCCTTTGTTATACAAATTGGGACATTCTGTCCTCCAGGGGCGGAATGTTCTAATAGCCGTAGAGCCCTCCATAGCAGACTCTACCGGGCATTAAAGTTCTGCTCCTTTGTTAAAGGCCGCATCTCATCAGGGATAGTAAGTGCTATATAAATACTAATACAATACAATAAACTGAGGAGACAAACACAGTCCTTTATTACTTTCGATTATAATGTGAGCATGGGCTGTCTAACCCTGGTACTATAGCCTAATTAATAGTTAGATGTACATATGTGCCTGGATTCCAGGTGACCGGAAGTACATTGTCCAACCAGTACCTCAGTACATATTTACTGCTATTAAGAGTTTATCCCTATGGAAGGGGAAATATTTGTGGAGACTGGATTTGTCTGGTGGTATTCAGCATGGAATTCCCAATCCCATGGGATTTAATGCACACACTTACCATGTGCTCTCAGCAGGTGGTAAAGGGGCGAGAGGCCTCCTAGGTGCGACAAAGGGAATGGGGAGGTCAATGGAGAGAAAAGGAAGGTGCCTTGGCTGAAGGTTGATCTAGGTCCAGAATATAGGCCTAGGCCTCAATGCAGTCCTTTGAACAAAATGATTTTCCCAGGTGGTAAAACCTGGTTTGGTGTTCATACAACCAGTGAGTCCTGGTGTGGTGAAGTGGCCATCTCAAAATTGTGCCGAGCGAGACACCATACAAGAATTCTGCACTTCAGAATTCCGCATTAATTTAAATATTTTTGCCACGTTGCACGCACAATTAACAGTTTTAAGGGAGACCCTCTAAGTTATATCGAATCGCCAGTGAAGACATCGTTTATGACTATTTGTGATATGCAAGGCGAGTGATCGAACGGGGAGGGTGAAGGAGGAAAGAGCGCAGTGGGATACAACGTATATCCAGTAATTGGCAGGTAGTAAAACCGCCTCGCATCCATGGAAGCTTTGGGGAAGTTGAAGGGCTCACCGTGGGTCCATTTCACTTGGGCCCACTGAAGGCAGCATTGGCGTTTTGTTCGTGCATCTTAGAACTTGTAATTCCTGAAGGAGAGTAGGGTCTGCTATCCTATGGTCACCCCAAATTTTTGCTTTTGCTTCACTGGTTTTATGACTTAGTGTGGCTGTGGGCCTGCTAATCAGACCCACAGCCCTGCTGCTCTCTCCCTAACCTAATGCCAATGCACACTAGGTGCATTACCAATTGGAACTGGTTCACCTTATTGGCCCCTGTAACAGTGTACCCCAGGTACCCAGGGCATAGGTGTATCCAAGGCCTACCAGGGGCTGCAGCATGTATTGTGCCACCCCTGGCCTGGCCTCACTATTTGACACAACTGGCTGGTCACTCAGCTGGGGTAAGTTGGTGTAATCACCTCTTACTTAGATATAGTATATCTATATCTAACATATATGGGCACATGGTAACCTATCAGCCACTCCTATGGCAGGCCTTAACAATCCTGGAGGCAGAGTGCTTGGTTTCATGTGAGATGGTGCTCTGGCATGAGCTGAGCCTGTCTGCAGCTTTCGGAACAACGTCCTTTAGCTGTTTCATGATATTGCCATACCATATACTCTTAAGTGCATTATGTACCTCGCGGTCAAATGCTAACTTTGGTTTGGCTTTATCAAAACATGTCGAGTAAGGTGTCATACGATTTGGAATACTACCCCCTCGCCAGTTCTGGCGACGGGGGTAGCATTCCACCCTTCTAGAGGGACACGACATGTACCCGACCTGAAACCCGGGTAAAGTTAAACAGAGCCTCAGCATCACAAAATGGATGCTGCCACCACAAACACAAGTCTGCCCTCCTGCTGCTGGGAGTCCTTCCAGCTTGGTGGTGTGGACAAGGGGTTTCCTGTCAGGGGAGGTGCTTGCACCACCCCAGACAGGATTTTGTGTAGTGGGTTAGGGAGGGCTGAATAGATTGAGACATGCCTGGGGCACACAAGGTGTCCCTGTGCATATTCCAGTTCAAACCGGAGCTGGGGCTCTCCAGCCCCAGTCCTGGCGCGAAACTGGACAAAGGAAAGGGGGTGTAACCACCCTCCTTCCTGGTCCCACCCAGAGGAGGGACCTAGCAGGTAATCCGGCCCCTAGATTTGGAATAAGAGTAGGAGCTGTGTCCCAAGACTTCAGATCATCCTGAAACTCGACTTAAATAAGAAGAACTACTGGACTTCGACGTTCTGCTGCACAGAAGACTGAAGAGAATCTCCCTTGTGGCCAAGGAGTGACCACCCTGTGAATACAGGCACCATCCAGCAACTCAACGACTGCTTTGCCGCCGCCTCCCGCTGGAGACCGAGCCCAGAGCCCAACAAGACCCAGACTCCCAGACATCTCTGAGCCAGATCCACAGTCCCTGCAAAGAAGAGACCTGTGGAGGCACCGAGAGATGTGGGACCGGCCATCTTGAAACGTCCACGAGAAGCTGACCGCGCAGCACCTGAGGCACCCTCAATGCTGTGCTTTGGGCCCTGAGAAGCGCCAACACCGAGCAGCATTTGCACCAATGATCAGTCCTCCAGCATCCACGAGATCTGCGTGGGGCCCTTTTGCTTTTTGCCACTCGACGCGTCATCCCGGTTACTGGCCCGTTGGCTAGTGGCCATCTTGGCAACGAAATCTACAAACAACACCACTGGTCTGGTTGCTCCAGACTGGCCCTTGCTCCTGTGAAAAGGAGCAGCCCCTCTGACCTTGCTGGTCAGAGCACCAAGCTTGCATCGATTCCTGCGTGGCTTGCATTAGCCAAGGCCTGTTTGCTCTGATCAAGAAGCCGACACCACCATCAGCTAGAGCCTTCATGGGACAGCTCGTGAGTGACTCCTGGTTGTCGTCGATCCCTTCACTTCCACGTGGCTGCGGAGACAAGTTTCCCTTCTTCACCTGTTGACACCCGACATCGCCTGGTTCCTTCCTGGTTCCACGCCGGTCACTGGCTAGTGACTTTGAACACTGTCCTCTCTGCTTACAGGTCGTCTACTCTTCAGATCCACCCTTGGATCCACCCGAACTCTTCCTGCCTGGCCGCCTGCAGCATCTTCATCTTCAGGCTCCATAGACCTGCACGACCAAACCCGACGAACTTTGACACCTATGCACCCGCTTCCTGTGGGTGAGGTAACGCTGGCACGCTGGTGTTCCTGTGTAGAGAAACATCTCTAGTGTCTAGGTTTCAAGTTGCTAGGTTCTAGTCCATCCGGAAGGTTCCTTTTTCTTTAACTTTGTAACTTGTACGCACCCATTGAAATCAATAGGTGCACGCGTGTAACTTTTCACACTGCACACGCATCCTGTGGGCCTCCTGGTCACTAACTACAGTTAGCTCCTTGTCATCCCAGCGATTCCCAAGGCCCTAGGCCTCCTTTCCTTTCAATTGGTGGTTCTTATACCACTATTTTAGTATATGGTTTAGCTGGCCACCTGGCCCATCCATAATTGTGCAACTTTTGTATATTTAAACACTGCCTTGTTTTAACGAATGTGCTTCTGTGCTCATAAAGAGTATAGGGGATACTTTAAAGTAAATAAATACATATATATTTTGAATATATATCTGTGTGGTGTCCTTTCATTTGGTATTCCAGGAGGTTACATATGGTAAAACAGCTGGCTTCACATGCCCTCAAGAGTTTAGCCTGCAGACTGCACTGTCCACGCTACCACTAGGATAGCTGGTCTATCAAGGTTGACTTCAACCACCACCATAAGGGTTGTTTGGCATGGTACAAGAGTGATCACTAGAATTAGTGAGCAGCATACACCAGGCCAACTTCTCACATTGGTGAGCAGCGGTTGGGATTTGAGCTTGCTGTGTTTTACCAATTGTTATCTTTGAAAATATCATTTAAAAGATCACACAGGTACCTTTAGGTACATATAAAAACAAGACTAGTATACATAAGTTTTACTGAACTTAGTTGTTGTAGAGCAAAGGGAGTAGCACACCCTGACTACAACTAACTAGAAAAGGTACAGTAGGAAAACACCAGTGTAGGTAGATTGCAACACATCCACCTCACTAAGAGAATGGCTGGAGCAGCAGGAGCCACTGGGCTCCCAGTTGTTGAGAGTGACCCTCAAAAGGCACCATCCAAATATTCTATGATAAACTATCAGGAGTTGAGACAGCTGTGTAACACCAGAGGTCTTAAGCAGGGTCAAAACCCTACTATAGCCCAACTCCTAGAGCTATTAGATCACTCTGATACTCTAAGTCCCTACAGGGTCTGGAAATGGAGGTCACCCATCTGAAGATGATAATACTAATGCCGCTATCACTCCAGAGGGAGATGATGCAGATGAGGAGGAGGTAAATTCAGATGATAGACATAGCCAGGTGCCAGTCAGGAGACTTAGCTAGGCTAACTTAAGCTTACATGGGGCTGGAAATGGGATACCTCCCTACAGACCCCCAAGCAGGCTTAACCAGAGACAGAGGGATAGAAGATCCAGTTCGAGTGGGTCTGACCATTTCACTGGCTCTAAAGGGCCAAGTGCCCCTGCTCAGAGGAGGATGACTTCCCCTCAGAGGAGAGAGCATGAAGCCAAGATGAGAGAGGCTGAACTTAGGATTCAAAGGCAAGAACTAGAAGTTGCCTTAGCTAAGGAGAAACTTGCTAGAGCAAGACAGTCTAGAGAGAGTGGATTAGATTCCACTGGTGGCAGCAATATCCCTAAGGATAAAGACAGGTCCTATGATCATAGAAACCTGAGTAAGATTGTGCCCCCCTACAAAACTGGGGATGACATCCACAAATGGATAACTGCCCTTGAGAGGGCCTGCAGAGTACAGCAGGTCCCTCAGGAGCAGTGGGCAGCAATCTTGTGGCTCTCCTTTGAAGGTAGAGGCAGAGACAAGCTTCTCACAGTTAGTGATGAGGATGCTAGAAACTACATGGTCCTGAAGAGTGTTCTGATTGATGAGTTAGGCTTAACCACTGAACAGTACAGGTTAATGTTCAGAGACACCCAGAAGACACAGACTCAGGACTGGTCTGAATTTGTTGAGTGTGCCACTAAGGCTCTGGAGGGCTGGTTGCTGGAAAGTAAGGTTGCAGATTACACAGGATTGTATAATCTAATTATGAGAGAGCAAATCTTAAATAATTGTCAGAACCAGCAGTTGCATCAACACCTGATTGACTCAGATCTGACCTCTCCCCAAGAATTGGGAAAGAAGGCAGACAAATGGGTTAGAACCAGGGTTAAGCAAAAGAACCAGAACCACAACCAGGGTGGTGACCAGAAGAAGGCAGACCAAAAGGGTGGGGAACAGAAACCCAAAGACCAGAAGTCTTCACCAGGCCCCCAACAGAATAATGAGGGTGGGTCCCAAACTTCCAAGAAGAAAGAAGGTCAGAAAAAGCCATGGTGTAATGTCTGTAAAAACACCTCTCTCTGGACCAGTGATTGTAAGAAAACTGGAGCCCCCAACACTGCAGCCCCTAAGGTACCTGCACCCCCTAGTACAGTTAGCAGTGTTGGTCCTCAGGCTAAGGGAGTAGTGGGGTTAACCTTGGGTACTGAAGGAGATTCTGGCCTAGTCAGAACTCCTACACAGGCTGTTCTGATTTGTGAGGTGGACATGGATTTGTCCACTACTATGAGCCCTAGTAATCTAGGCAAGTACAGACAGACGCCTTTAATAAACAATAAAGTGGCTCAAGCATACAGGGACACTTGTGCCAGTGTCACCATGGTGACACCTGGCTTTGTGGACCCTGGACAGATAGTACTAGGTGATAATTACCTAGTGACCAACGCCAGCAATGTCTCTACTTCACATAGTGTGGCAATTGTTAATTTCTCCTGGGGAGGGGTAACTGGCCTCAAAAAGGTTGTGGTAAGTGCAGACCTCCCAGTTGAATGTCTGTTGGGCAATGACCTAGAATCCTCTCTATGGTCAGAAGTGGAGTACAGGACTCATGCAGAGATGTTAGGGATTTCATCACATGTCCTTACTGTGACCAGGTCACAGGCCAAAAAGTGCCTCACTGAACCTCAGGTCTTGGATCCTGGAACAATGGACCAATCACCCACCAAGAGGAAGAACAGAAGGGTAAAGGCTGTGCCTTCCCTCCTGCCTGAAAGTGAAGATCAGTCTTCTCAGGAAACTGATTTTGAGACCCCTGAAGGAACTGCCCCTGAAGAGCTTGAACCTGACCAGGTTGAGTTTCTGGGGGCAGGGGGACCTTCTAGGGCTGACTTAAGGCAGACTCAGTTAGACTGTCCTTCCCTTGAACCCCTCAGACAGCAGGCTGCTGCTGAGGCTGCTGGGAATGCTCAAGGTACCCATAAAGTGTATTGGGATGATGGGCTCCTTTATTCAGAGGCTAGAGACCCAAAACCTGGTGCAACCAGGAGGTCAGTTATACCTCTGCAATTTAGGGGCTTCCTTCTTACCTTGGCCCATGATATTCCTCTAGCAGGACACTTAGGCCAGAACAAGACTTGGGACAGGCTTGTCCCTCACTTTCACTGGCCTCACATGAATGAAGATACCAAGGAGTTTTGTCGCTCCTGTGTAACCTGCCAAGCAAGTGGCAAATCAGGTGGCACAACAAAGGCCCCCCTAATACCACTACCTGTGGTGGGGTTCCCTTTGAGAGAGTGGGGATTGATATTGTGGGTCCCATGGATCCCCCCACTGTATCTGGGCACAGATTTATACTGGTGGTAGTGGATCATGCCACCAGGTATCCAGAGGCAATTCCCCTTAGGACCACAACAGCTCCTGTTGTGGCCAGGGCCTTACTGGGAGTATTCTCCAGAGTGGGGTTTCCTAAGGAGGTAGTATCTGACAGGGGTGCCAACTTCATGTCAGGATACTTGACAGCTATGAGGAAGGAATGTGGTGTCAACTACAAGTTCACCACCTCTTATCACCCACAATGCAATGGGCTTGTTGAGAGATTCAACAAGACCCTAAAGGGTATGGTCAAAGGGTTATCTGAAAAGCTAAGGCGAAGATGGGACATCCTTCTACCCTGCCTTTTGTTTGCTTACAGAGAGGTCCCACAAAAAGGAGTTGGCTACAGCCCCTTTGAATTGTTGTTTGGGCACCCTGTAAGAGGACCCCTATGTCTGGTGAGGGAAGGATCGGAGTTACCTCTCAAAAAGCCTAAGCAAGACATAGTGGACTATGTAGTTGGTCTCCGCTCCCGGATGGCTGAGTACATGGAGAAGGCATCCAAAAACCTGGAGGCAAGCCAAGAATTACAGAAAGCTTGGCATGACCAAAAGGCTGTTTTGACTGAGTATCAGCCAGGACAGAAGGTATGGGTGTTGGAGCCAGTGGCCCCAGCAGCACTCCAAGACAAATGGTCTGGACCCCATACAATTGTTGAAAAGAAGGGAGAGGTTACCTACTTGGTGGACCTAGGAACTCCCAGGAGCCCCCACAGGGTGCTCCACGTCAACAGACTCAAGGCATATGTTGACAGGGCAGACATGGGCTTGCTCATGGCTACAGATGAGGGACAGGAGGAAGAGAGTGACCCTCTCCCAGACCTGTTGTCTCAGAACCCTGAAGATGGCTCAGTTGATGGTGTGGCCTTAGGTGGCAGCCTCACTGAACATCAGCAAAATGACTGCAGACAAGTTTTACAGTCATATAGACATATGTTCTCATTGACACCCAGTCAGACTAACTGGTGTACCCATGTGGTGGACACTGGTGACAGTCTTCCTGTGAAAAACAAGATTTACAGGCAACCTGACCATGTCAGGGACTGTATAAAGACTGAGGTGCAGAAAATGCTGGAGTTAGGTGTCATTGAGCCTTCAGAGAGCCCCTGGGCTAGCCCAGTGGTTCTGGTCCCCAAACCTCACACACAAGATGGAAAGAGAGAGATGAGGTTCTGTGTGGATTACAGAGGACTCAATGCTGACACCAGGACAGATGCACACCCAATTCCAAGAGCAGATGAGCTCATAGATAGACTGGCTTCTGCCAAGTTTTTGAGCACATTTGATTTGACAGCTGGTTATTGGCAAATCAGGTTAGCTGAGGAGTCTAAGGCCAAAACAGCATTCTCAACCCCAGGAGGTCATTACCAATTTGTGGTGATGCCCTTTGGTCTGAAGAATGCACCTGCCCCTTTTCAAAGGTTGGTGAACCAAGTCCTTACTGGGTTGGATGACTTCTGTGCAGCATATCTAGATGATATTGCTGTCTTTAGCTCCACCTGGGAGGATCACCTGATCCACCTGACAAAAGTACTAGAGGCCCTGCAAAAGGCAGGCCTCACTATCAAGGTTACTAAGTGCCAGATAGGGCAGAGTAAAGTTGTATACTTGGGCCACCTTGTAGGTGGAGGCCAGGTTCAACCACTGGAGAGTAAGATCCAGACCATCAAGGACTGGTCCCCTCCAACTACCCAGACTCACTTCAGAGCTCTCTTGGGCCTGATTGGGTACTACAGGAAGTTTGTTAAGAACGATGGGTCCATAGTGGCTCCTCTTAATGATCTGACATCCAAGAAGATGCCCAAAAAGGTTCAGTGGACAGTAAACTGTCAAAAGGCATTTGAAGACCTGAAGAAGGCCATGTGCTCTGCACCTATCCTGAAGAGTCCTGACTACTCCAAAGAGTTTATTGTCCAAACAGATGCTTCTGAGTTGGGGGTGGGAGCTGTGCTTTCACAACTTAATGTAGATGGTCAAGACCAGCCCATTGCTTTTATTAGCAGAAGGCTGACCCCTAGAGAGAAACGTTGGTCAGCTATTGAGAGGGAGGCCTTTGCTGTGGTGTGGACCCTGAAGAAGTTGAGGCCATACTTGTTTGGAACTCACTTCAAGAATCAGACCGACCATAAGCCCCTCTTTTGGCTAAATCAGATGAAGGGTGAAAACCCCAAACTACTCAGGTGGTCCATTTCCCTACAGGGGATGGACTTTACAGTGGAGCACCGCCCAGGGACTGACCATGGTAATGCAGATGGTCTCTCCCGGTACTTCCACTTAGAACATGAAGACACAACTGGTCAAGGTTAGTCTAATGTCCCTGCGTTTGGGGGGGGGGGGGGGTTGTGTAGGAGACTAGGGTCTGCTATCCTATGGTCACCCCAAATCTTTGCTTTTGCTTCACTTGTTTTATGACTTAGTGTGGCTGTGGGCCTGCTAATCAGCCCCACAGCCCTGCTGCTCTCTCGCTAACCTAATGCCAATGCACACTAGGTGCATTACCAATTGGAACTGGTTCACCTTATTGGCCCCTGTAACAGTGTACCCCAGGTACCCAGGGCATAGGTGTATCCAAGGCCTACCAGGGGCTGCAGCATGTATTGTGCCACCCCTGGCCTGGCCTCACTATTTGACACAACTGGCTGGTCACTCAGCTGGGGTAAGTTGGTGTAATCACCTCTTACTTAGATATAGTATATCTATATCTAACATATATGGGCACATGGTAACCTATCAGCCACTCCTATGGCAGGTCTTAACAATCCTGGAGGCAGAGTGCTTGGTTTCATGTGAGATGGTGCTCTGGCATGAGCTGAGCCTGTCTGCAGCTTTCGGAACAACGTCCTTTAGCTGTTTCATGATATTGCCATACCATATACTCTTAAGTGCATTATGTACCTCGCGGTCAAATGCTAACTTTGGTTTGGCTTTATCAAAACATGTCGAGGAAGGTGTCATACGATTTGGAATACTACCCCCTCGCCAGTTCTGGCAACGGGGGTAGCATTCCACCCTTCTAGAGGGACACGACATGTACCCGACCTGAAACCCGGGTAAAGTTAAACAGAGCCTCAGCATCACAAAATGGATGCTGCCACCACAAACACAAGTCTGCCCTCCTGCTGCTGGGAGTCCTTCCAGCTTGGAGGTGTGGACAAGGGGTTTCCTGTCAGGGGAGGTGCTTGCACCACCCCAGACAGGATTTTGTGTAGTGGGTTAGGGAGGGCTGAATAGATTGAGACATGCCTGGGGCACACAAGGTGTCCCTGTGCATATGCCAGTTCAAACCGGAGCTGGGGCTCTCCAGCCCCAGTCCTGGCGCGAAACTGGACAAAGGAAAGGGGGTGTAACCACCCTCCTTCCTGGTCCCACCCAGAGGAGGGACCTAGCAGGTAATCCGGCCCCTAGATTTGGAATAAGAGTAGGAGCTGTGTCCCAAGACTTCAGATCATCCTGAAACTCGACTTAAATAAGAAGAACTACTGGACTTCGACGTTCTGCTGCACAGAAGACTGAAGAGAATCTCCCTTGTGGCCAAGGAGTGACCACCCTGTGAATACAGGCACCATCCAGCAACTCAACGACTGCTTTGCCGCCGCCTCCCGCCGGAGACCGAGCCCAGAGCCCAACAAGACCCAGACTCCCAGACATCTCTGAGCCAGATCCACAGTCCCTGCAAAGAAGAGACCCGTGGAGGCACCGAGAGATGTGGGACCGGCCATCTTGAAACGTCCACGAGAAGCTGACCGCGCAGCACCTGAGGCACCCTCAATGCTGTGCTTTGGGCCCTGAGAAGCCCCAACACCGAGCAGCATTTGCACCAATGATCAGTCCTCCAGCATCCACGAGATCTGCGTGGGGCACTTTTGCTTTTTGCCACTCGACGCGTCATCCCGGTTACTGGCCTGTTGGCTAGTGGCCATCTTGGCGACGAAATCTACAAACAACACCACTGGTCTGGTTGCTCCAGACTGGCCCTTGCTCCTGTGAAAAGGAGCAGCCCCTCTGACCTTGCTGGTCAGAGCACCAAGCTTGCATCGATTCCTGCGTGGCTTGCATTAGCCAAGGCCTGTTTGCTCCGATCAAGAAGCCGACACCACCATCAGCTAGAGCCTTCATGGGACAGCTCGTGAGTGACTCCTGGTTGTCGTCGATCCCTTCACTTCCACGTGGCTGCGGAGACAAGTTTCCCTTCTTCACCTGTTGACACCCGACATCGCCTGGTTCCTTCCTGGTTCCACGCCGGTCACTGGCTAGTGACTTTGAACACCGTCCCCTCTGCTTACAGGTCGTCTACTCTTCAGATCCACCCTTGAATCCACCCGAACTCTTTCTGCCTGGCCGCCTGCAGCATCTTCATCTTCAGGCTCCATAGACCTGCACGACCAAACCCGATGAACTTTGACACCTATGCACCCGCTTCCTGTGGGTGAGGTAACGCTGGCACGCTGGTGTTCCTGTGTAGAGAAACATCTCTAGTGTCTAGGTTTCAAGTTGCTAGGTTCTAGTCCATCCGGAAGGTTCCTTTTTCTTTAACTTTGTAACTTGTACGCACCCATTGAAATCAATAGGTGCACGCGTGTAACTTTTCACACTGCACACGCATCCTGTGGGCCTCCTGGTCACTAACTACAGTTAGCTCCTTGTCATCCCAGCGATTCCCAAGGCCCTAGGCCTCCTTTCCTTTCAATTGGTGGTTCTTATACCACTATTTTAGTATATGGTTTAGCTGGCCACCTGGCCCATCCATAATTGTGCAACTTTTGTATATTTAAACACTGCCTTGTTTTAACGAATGTGCTTCTGTGCTCATAAAGAGTATAGGGGATACTTTAAAGTAAATAAATACATATATATTTTGAATATATATCTGTGTGGTGTCCTTTCATTTGGTATTCAAGGAGGTTACATATGGTAAAACAGCTGGCTTCACATGCCCTCAAGAGTTTAGCCTGCAGACTGCACTGTCCACGCTACCACTAGGATAGCTGGTCTATCAAGGTTGACTTCAACCACCACCATAAGGGTTGTTTGGCATGGTACAAGGTGATCACTAGACTTAGTGAGCAGCATACACCAGGCCAACTTCTCACATTGGTGAGCAGCGGTTGGGATTTGAGCTTGCTGTGTTTTACCAATTGTTATCTTTGAAAATATCATTTAAAAGATCACACAGGTACCTTTAGGTACATATAAAAACAAGACTAGTATACATAAGTTCTACTGAACTTAGTTGTTGTAGAGCAAAGGGAGTAGCACACCCTGACTACAACTAACTAGAAAAGGTACAGTAGGAAAACACCAGTGTAGGTAGATTGCAACACATCCACCTCACTAAGAGAATGGCTGGAGCAGCAGGAGCCACTGGGCTCCCAGTTGTTGAGAGTGACCCTCAAAAGGCACCATCCAAATATTCTATGATAAACTATCAGGAGTTGAGACAGCTGTGTAACACCAGAGGTCTTAAGCAGGGTCAAAACCCTACTATAGCCCAACTCCTAGAGCTATTAGATCACTCTGATACTCTAAGTCCCTACAGGGTCTGGAAATGGAGGTCACCCATCTGAAGATGATAATACTAATGCCGCTATCATTCCAGAGGGAGAGGATGCAGATGAGGAGGAGGTAAATTCAGATGATAGACATAGCCAGGTGCCAGTCAGGAGACTTAGCTAGGCTAACTTAAGCTTACATGGGGCTGGAAATGGGATACCTCCCTACAGACCCCCAAGCAGGCTTAACCAGAGACAGAGGGATAGAAGATCCAGTTCGAGTGGGTCTGACCATTTCACTGGCTCTAAAGGGCCAAGTGCCCCTGCTCAGAGGAGGATGACTTCCCCTCAGAGGAGAGAGCATGAAGCCAAGATGAGAGAGGCTGAACTTAGGATTCAAAGGCAAGAACTAGAAGTTGCCTTAGCTAAGGAGAAACTTGCTAGAGCAAGACAGTCTAGAGAGAGTGGATTAGATTCCACTGGTGGCAGCAATATCCCTAAGGATAAAGACAGGTCCTATGATCATAGAAACCTGAGTAAGATTGTGCCCCCCTACAAAACTGGGGATGACATCCACAAATGGATAACTGCCCTTGAGAGGGCCTGCAGAGTACAGCAGGTCCCTCAGGAGCAGTGGGCAGCAATCTTGTGGCTCTCCTTTGAAGGTAGAGGCAGAGACAAGCTTCTCACAGTTAGTGATGAGGATGCTAGAAACTACATGGTCCTGAAGAGTGTTCTGATTGATGAGTTAGGCTTAACCACTGAACAGTACAGGTTAATGTTCAGAGACACCCAGAAGACACAGACTCAGGACTGGTCTGAATTTGTTGAGTGTGCCACTAAGGCTCTGGAGGGCTGGTTGCTGGAAAGTAAGGTTGCAGATTACACAGGATTGTATAATCTAATTATGAGAGAGCAAATCTTAAATAATTGTCAGAACCAGCAGTTGCATCAACACCTGATTGACTCAGATCTGACCTCTCCCCAAGAATTGGGAAAGAAGGCAGACAAATGGGTTAGAACCAGGGTTAAGCAAAAGAACCAGAACCAGGGTGGTGACCAGAAGAAGGCAGACCAAAAGGGTGGGGAACAGAAACCCAAAGACCAGAAGTCTTCACCAGGCCCCCAACAGAATAATGAGGGTGGGTCCCAAACTTCCAAGAAGAAGAAGAAAGAAGGTCAGAAAAAGCCATGGTGTAATGTCTGTAAAAACACCTCTCTCTGGACCAGTGATTGTAAGAAAACTGGAGCCCCCAACACTGCAGCCCCTAAGGTACCTGCACCCCCTAGTACAGTTAGCAGTGTTGGTCCTCAGGCTAAGGGAGTAGTGGGGTTAACCTTGGGTACTGAAGGAGATTCTGGCCTAGTCAGAACTCTTACACAGGCTGTTCTGATTTGTGAGGTGGACATGGATTTGTCCACTACTATGAGCCCTAGTAATCTAGGCAAGTACAGACAGACGCCTTTAATAAACAATAAAGTGGCTCAAGCATACAAGGACACTTGTGCCAGTGTCACCATGGTGACACCTGGCTTTGTGGACCCTGGACAGATAGTACTAGGTGATAATTACCTAGTGACCAACGCCAGCAATGTCTCTACTTCACATAGTGTGGCAATTGTTAATTTCTCCTGGGGAGGGGTAACCGGCCTCAAAAAGGTTGTGGTAAGTGCAGACCTCCCAGTTGAATGTCTGTTGGGCAATGACCTAGAATCCCCTCTATGGTCAGAAGTGGAGTACAGGACTCATGCAGAGATGTTAGGGATTTCATCACATATCCTTACTGTGACCAGGTCACAGGCCAAAAAGTGCCTCACTGAACCTCAGGTCTTGGATCCTGGAACAATGGACCAATCACCCACCAAGAGGAAGAACAGAAGGGTAAAGGCTGTGCCTTCCCTCCTGCCTGAAAGTGAAGATCAGTCTTCTCAGGAAACTGATTTTGAGACCCCTGAAGGAACTGCCCCTGAAGAGCTTGAACCTGACCAGGTTGAGTTTCTGGGGGCAGGGGGACCTTCTAGGGCTCACTTAAGGCAGACTCAGTTAGACTGTCCTTCCCTTGAACCCCTCAGACAGCAGGCTGCTGCTGAGGCTGCTGGGAATGCTCAAGGTACCCATAAAGTGTATTGGGATGATGGGCTCCTTTATTCAGAGGCTAGAGACCCAAAACCTGGTGCAACCAGGAGGTCAGTTATACCTCTGCAATTTAGGGGCTTCCTTCTTACCTTGGCCCATGATATTCCTCTAGCAGGACACTTAGGCCAGAACAAGACTTGGGACAGACTTGTCCCTCACTTTCACTGGCCTCACATGAATGAAGATACCAAGGAGTTTTGTCGCTCCTGTGTAACCTGCCAAGCAAGTGGCAAATCAGGCGGCACAACAAAGGCCCCCCTAATACCACTACCTGTGGTGGGGTTCCCTTTGAGAGAGTGGGGATTGATATTGTGGGTCCCATGGATCCCCCCACTGTATCTGGGCACAGATTTATACTGGTGGTAGTGGATCATGCCACCAGGTATCCAGAGGCAATTCCCCTTAGGACCACAACAGCTCCTGTTGTGGCCAGGGCCTTACTGGGAGTATTCTCCAGAGTGGGGTTTCCTAAGGAGGTAGTATCTGACAGGGGTGCCAACTTCATGTCAGGATACTTGACAGCTATGCGGAAGGAATGTGGTGTCAACTACAAGTTCACCACCTCTTATCACCCACAATGCAATGGGCTTGTTGAGAGATTCAACAAGACCCTAAAGGGTATGATCAAAGGGTTATCTGAAAAGCTAAGGCGAAGATGGCACATCCTTCTACCCTGCCTTTTGTTTGCTTACAGAGAGGTCCCACAAAAAGGAGTTGGCTACAGCCCCTTTGAATTGTTGTTTGGGCACCCTGTAAGAGGACCCCTATGTCTGGTGAGGGAAGGATCGGAGTTACCTCTCAAAAAGCCTAAGCAAGACATAGTGGACTATGTAGTTGGTCTCCGCTCCCGGATGGCTGAGCACATGGAGAAGGCATCCAAAAACCTGGAGGCAAGCCAAGAAATACAGAAAGCTTGGCATGACCAAAAGGCTGTTTTGACTGAGTATCAGCCAGGACAGAAGGTATGGGTGTTGGAGCCAGTGGCCCCAGCAGCACTCCAAGACAAATGGTCTGGACCCCATACAATTGTTGAAAAGAAGGGAGAGGTTACCTACTTGGTGGACCTAGGAACTCCCAGGAGCCCCCACAGGGTGCTCCACGTCAACAGACTCAAGGCATATGTTGACAGGGCAGACATGGGCTTGCTCATGGCTACAGATGAGGGACAGGAGGAAGAGAGTGACCCTCTCCCAGACCTGTTGTCTCAGAACCCTGAAGATGGCTCAGTTGATGGTGTGGCCTTAGGTGGCAGCCTCACTGAACATCAGCAAAATGACTGCAGACAAGTTTTACAGTCATATAGACATATGTTCTCATTGACACCCAGTCAGACTAACTGGTGTACCCATGTGGTGGACACTGGTGACAGTCTTCCTGTGAAAAACAAGATTTACAGGCAACCTGACCATGTCAGGGACTGTATAAAGACTGAGGTGCAGAAAATGCTGGAGTTAGGTGTCATTGAGCCTTCAGAGAGCCCCTGGGCTAGCCCAGTGGTTCTGGTCCCCAAACCTCACACACAAGATGGAAAGAGAGAGATGAGGTTCTGTGTGGATTACAGAGGACTCAATGCTGTCACCAGGACAGATGCACACCCAATTCCAAGGGCAGATGAGCTCATAGATAGACTGGCTTCTGCCAAGTTTTTGAGCACATTTGATTTGACAGCTGGTTATTGGCAAATCAGGTTAGCTGAGGAGTCTAAGGCCAAAACAGCATTCTCAACCCCAGGAGGTCATTACCAATTTGTGGTGATGCCCTTTGGTCTGAAGAAAGCACCTGCCACTTTTCAAAGGTTGGTGAACCAAGTCCTTACTGGGTTGGATGACTTCTGTGCAGCATATCTAGATGATATTGCTGTCTTTAGCTCCACCTGGGAGGATCACCTGATCCACCTGACAAAAGTACTAGAGGCCCTGCAAAAGGCAGGCCTCACTATCAAGGCTACTAAGTGCCAGATAGGGCAGAGTAAAGTTGTATACTTGGGCCACCTTGTAGGTGGAGGCCAGGTTCAACCACTGGAGAGTAAGATCCAGACCATCAAGGACTGGTCCCCTCCAACTACCCAGACTCACTTCAGAGCTCTCTTGGGCCTGATTGGGTACTACAGGAAGTTTGTTAAGAACGATGGGTCCATAGTGGCTCCTCTTAATGATCTGACATCCAAGAAGATGCCCAAAAAGGTTCAGTGGACAGTAAACTGTCAAAAGGCATTTGAAGACCTGAAGAAGGCCATGTGCTCTGCACCTATCCTGAAGAGTCCTGACTACTCCAAATAGTTTATTGTCCAAACAGATGCTTCTGAGTTGGGGGTGGGAGCTGTGCTTTCACAACTTAATGTAGATGGTCAAGAACAGCCCATTGCTTTTATTAGCAGAAGGCTGACCCCTAGAGAGAAACGTTGGTCAGCTATTGAGAGGGAGGCCTTTGCTGTGGTGTGGACCCTGAAGAAGTTGAGGCCATACTTGTTTGGAACTCACTTCAAGAATCAGACCGACCATAAGCCCCTCTTTTGGCTAAATCAGATGAAGGGTGAAAACCCCAAACTACTCAGGTGGTCCATTTCCCTACAGGGGATGGACTTTACAGTGGAGCACCGCCCAGGGACTGACCATGGTAATGCAGATGGTCTCTCCCGGTACTTCCACTTAGAACATGAAGACACAACTGGTCAAGGTTAGTCTAATGTCCCTGCGTTTGGGGGGGGGGTTGTGTAGGAGACTAGGGTCTGCTATCCTATGGTCACCCCAAATTTTTGCTTTTGCTTCACTTGTTTTATGACTTAGTGTGGCTGTGGGCCTGCTAATCAGCCCCACAGCCCTGCTGCTCTCTCCCTAACCTAATGCCAATGCACACTAGGTGCATTACCAATTGGAACTGGTTCACCTTATTGGCCCCTGTAACAGTGTACCCCAGGTACCCAGGGCATAGGTGTATCCAAGGCCTACCAGGGGCTGCAGCATGTATTGTGCCACCCCTGGCCTGGCCTCACTATTTGACACAACTGGCTGGTCACTCAGCTGGGGTAAGTTGGTGTAATCACCTCTTACTTAGATATAGTATATCTATATCTAACATATATGGGCACATGGTAACCTATCAGCCACTCCTATGGCAGGCCTTAACAATCCTGGAGGCAGAGTGCTTGGTTTCATGTGAGATGGTGCTCTGGCATGAGCTGAGCCTGTCTGCAGCTTTCGGAACAACGTCCTTTAGCTGTTTCATGATATTGCCATACCATATACTCTTAAGTGCATTATGTACCTCGCGGTCAAATGCTAACTTTGGTTTGGCTTTATCAAAACATGTCGAGTAAGGTGTCATACGATTTGGAATACTACCCCCTCGCCAGTTCTGGCGACGGGGGTAGCATTCCACCCTTCTAGAGGGACACGACATGTACCCGACCTGAAACCCGGGTAAAGTTAAACAGAGTCTCAGCATCACAAAATGGATGCTGCCACCACAAACACAAGTCTGCCCTCCTGCTGCTGGGAGTCCTTCCAGCTTGGAGGTGTGGACAAGGGGTTTCCTGTCAGGGGAGGTGCTTGCACCACCCCAGACAGGATTTTGTGTAGTGGGTTAGGGAGGGCTGAATAGATTGAGACATGCCTGGGGCACACAAGGTGTCCCTGTGCATATGCCAGTTCAAACCGGAGCTGGGGCTCTCCAGCCCCAGTCCTGGCGCGAAACTGGACAAAGGAAAGGGGGTGTAACCACCCTCCTTCCTGGTCCCACCCAGAGGAGGGACCTAGCAGGTAATCCGGCCCCTAGATTTGGAATAAGAGTAGGAGCTGTGTCCCAAGACTTCAGATCATCCTGAAACTCGACTTAAATAAGAAGAACTACTGGACTTCGACGTTCTGCTGCACAGAAGACTGAAGAGAATCTCCCTTGTGGCCAAGGAGTGACCACCCTGTGAATACAGGCACCATCCAGCAACTCAACGACTGCTTTGCCGCCGCCTCCCCCCGGAGACCGAGCCCAGAGCCCAACAAGACCCAGACTCCCAGACATCTCTGAGCCAGATCCACAGTCCCTGCAAAGAAGAGACCGGTGGAGGCACCGAGAGATGTGGGACCGGCCATCTTGAAACGTCCACGAGAAGCTGACCGCGCAGCACCTGAGGCACCCTCAATGCTGTGCTTTGGGCCCTGAGAAGCCCCTACACCGAGCAGCATTTGCACCAATGATCAGTCCTCCAGCATCCACGAGATCTGCGTGGGGCCCTTTTGCTTTTTGCCACTTGACGCGTCATCACGGTTACTGGCCCGTTGGCTAGTGGCCATCTTGGCGACGAAATCTACAAACAACACCACTGGTCTGGTTGCTCCAGACTGGCCCTTGCTCCTGTGAAAAGGAGCAGCCCCTCTGACCTTGCTGGTCAGAGCACCAAGCTTGCATCGATTCCTGCGTGGCTTGCATTAGCCAAGGCCTGTTTGCTCCGATCAAGAAGCCGACACCACCATCAGCTAGAGCCTTCATGGGACAGCTCGTGAGTGACTCCTGGTTGTCGTCGATCCCTTCACTTCCACGTGGCTGCGGAGACAAGTTTCCCTTCTTCACCTGTTGACACCCGACATCGCCTGGTTCCTTCCTGGTTCCACGCCGGTCACTGGCTAGTGACTTTGAACACTGTCCCCTCTGCTTACAGGTCGTCTACTCTTCAGATCCACCCTTGGATCCACCCGAACTCTTCCTGCCTGGCTGCCTGCAGCATCTTCATCTTCAGGCTCCATAGACCTGCACGACCAAACCCGACGAACTTTGACACCTATGCACCCGCTTCCTGTGGGTGAGGTAACGCTGGCACGCTGGTGTTCCTGTGTAGAGAAACATCTCTAGTGTCTAGGTTTCAAGTTGCTAGGTTCTAGTCCATCCGGAAGGTTCCTTTTTCTTTAACTTTGTAACTTGTACGCACCCATTGAAATCAATAGGTGCACGCGTGTAACTTTTCACACTGCACACGCATCCTGTGGGCCTCTTGGTCACTAACTACAGTTAGCTCCTTGTCATCCCAGCGATTCCCAAGGCCCTAGGCCTCCTTTCCTTTCAATTGGTGGTTCTTATACCACTATTTTAGTATATGGTTTAGCTGGCCACCTGGCCCATCCATAATTGTGCAACTTTTGTATATTTAAACACTGCCTTGTTTTAACGAATGTGCTTCTGTGCTCATAACGAGTATAGGGGATACTTTAAAGTAAATAAATACATATATATTTTGAATATATATCTGTGTGGTGTCCTTTCATTTGGTATTCAAGGAGGTTACATATGGTAAAACAGCTGGCTTCACATGCCCTCAAGAGTTTAGCCTGCAGACTGCACTGTCCACGCTACCACTAGGATAGCTGGTCTATCAAGGTTGACTTCAACCACCACCATAAGGGTTGTTTGGCATGGTACAAGGTGATCACTAGAATTAGTGAGCAGCATACACCAGGCCAACTTCTCACATTGGTGAGCAGCGGTTGGGATTTGAGCTTGCTGTGTTTTACCAATTGTTATCTTTGAAAATATCATTTAAAAGATCACACAGGTACCTTTAGGTACATATAAAAACAAGACTAGTATACATAAGTTCTACTGAACTTAGTTGTTGTAGAGCAAAGGGAGTAGCACACCCTGACTACAACTAACTAGAAAAGGTACAGTAGGAAAACACCAGTGTAGGTAGATTGCAACACATCCACCTCACTAAGAGAATGGCTGGAGCAGCAGGAGCCACTGGGCTCCCAGTTGTTGAGAGTGACCCTCAAAAGGCACCATCCAAATATTCTATGATAAACTATCAGGAGTTGAGACAGCTGTGTAACACCAGAGGTCTTAAGCAGGGTCAAAACCCTACTATAGATCAACTCCTAGAGCTATTAGATCACTCTGATACTCTAAGTCCCTACAGGGTCTGGAAATGGAGGTCACCCATCTGAAGATGATAATACTAATGCCGCTATCACTCCAGAGGGAGATGATGCAGATGAGGAGGAGGTAAATTCAGATGATAGACATAGCCAGGTGCCAGTCAGGAGACTTAGCTAGGCTAACTTAAGCTTACATGGGGCTGGAAATGGGATACCTCCCTACAGACCCCCAAGCAGGCTTAACCAGAGACAGAGGGATAGAAGATCCAGTTCGAGTGGGTCTGACCATTTCACTGGCTCTAAAGGGCCAAGTGCCCCTGCTCAGAGGAGGATGACTTCCCCTCAGAGGAGAGAGCATGAAGCCAAGATGAGAGAGGCTGAACTTAGGATTCAAAGGCAAGAACTAGAAGTTGCCTTAGCTAAGGAGAAACTTGCTAGAGCAAGACAGTCTAGAGAGAGTGGATTAGATTCCACTGGTGGCAGCAATATCCCTAAGGATAAAGACAGGTCCTATGATCATAGAAACCTGAGTAAGATTGTGCCCCCCTAAAAAACTGGGGATGACATCCACAAATGGATAACTGCCCTTGAGAGGGCCTGCAGAGTACAGCAGGTCCCTCAGGAGCAGTGGGCAGCAATCTTGTGGCTCTCCTTTGAAGGTAGAGGCAGAGACAAGCTTCTCACAGTTAGTGATGAGGATGCTAGAAACTACATGGTCCTGAAGAGTGTTCTGATTGATGAGTTAGGCTTAACCACTGAACAGTACAGGTTAATGTTCAGAGACACCCAGAAGACACAGACTCAGGACTGGTCTGAATTTGTTGAGTGTGCCACTAAGGCTCTGGAGGGCTGGTTGCTGGAAAGTAAGGTTGCAGATTACACAGGATTGTATAATCTAATTATGAGAGAGCAAATCTTAAATAATTGTCAGAACCAGCAGTTGCATCAACACCTGATTGACTCAGATCTGACCTCTCCCCAAGAATTGGGAAAGAAGGCAGACAAATGGGTTAGAACCAGGGTTAAGCAAAAGAACCAGAACCAGAACCAGGGTGGTGACCAGAAGAAGGCAGACCAAAAGGGTGGGGAACAGAAACCCAAAGACCAGAAGTCTTCACCAGGCCCCCAACAGAATAATGAGGGTGGGTCCCAAACTTACAAGAAGAAGAAGAAAGAAGGTCAGAAAAAGCCATGGTGTAATGTCTGTAAAAACACCTCTCTCTGGACCAGTGATTGTAAGAAAACTGGAGCCCCCAACACTGCAGCCCCTAAGGTATCTGCACCCCCTAGTACAGTTAGCAGTGTTGGTCCTCAGGCTAAGGGAGTAGTGGGGTTAACCTTGGGTACTGAAGGAGATTCTGGCCTAGTCAGAACTCCTACACAGGCTGTTCTGATTTGTGAGGTGGACATGGATTTGTCCACTACTATGAGCCCTAGTAATCTAGGCAAGTACAGACAGACGCCTTTAATAAACAATAAAGTGGCTCAAGCATACAGGGACACTTGTGCCAGTGTCACCATGGTGACACCTGGCTTTGTGGACCCTGGACAGATAGTACTAGGTGATAATTACCTAGTGACCAACGCCAGCAATGTCTCTACTTCACATAGTGTGGCAATTGTTAATTTCTCCTGGGGAGGGGTAACTGGCCTCAAAAAGGTTGTGGTAAGTGCAGACCTCCCAGTTGAATGTCTGTTGGGCAATGACCTAGAATCCTCTCTATGGTCAGAAGTGGAGTACGGGACTCATGCAGAGATGTTAGGGATTTCATCACATGTCCTTACTGTGACCAGGTCACAGGCCAAAAAGTGCCTCACTGAACCTCAGGTCTTGGATCCTGGAACAATGGACCAATCACCCACCAAGAGGAAGAACAGAAGGGTAAAGGCTGTGCCTTCCCTCCTGCCTGAAAGTGAAGATCAGTCTTCTCAGGAAACTGATTTTGAGACCCCTGAAGGAACTGCCCCTGAAGAGCTTGAACCTGACCAGGTTGAGTTTCTGGGGGCAGGGGGACCTTCTAGGGCTGACTTAAGGCAGACTCAGTTAGACTGTCCTTCCCTTGAACCCCTCAGACAGCAGGCTGCTGCTGAGGCTGCTGGGAATGCTCAAGGTACCCATAAAGTGTATTGGGATGATGGGCTCCTTTATTCAGAGGCTAGAGACCCAAAACCTGGTGCAACCAGGAGGTCAGTTATACCTCTGCAATTTAGGGGCTTCCTTCTTACCTTGGCCCATGATATTCCTCTAGCAGGACACTTAGGCCAGAACAAGACTTGGGACAGGCTTGTCCCTCACTTTCACTGGCCTCACATGAATGAAGATACCAAGGAGTTTTGTCGCTCCTGTGTAACCTGCCAAGCAAGTGGCAAATCAGGTGGCACAAAAAAGGCCCCCCTAATACCACTACCTGTGGTGGGGTTCCCTTTGAGAGAGTGGGGATTGATATTGTGGGTCCCATGGATCCCCCCACTGTATCTGGGCACAGATTTATACTGGTGGTAGTGGATCATGCCACCAGGTATCCAGAGGCAATTCCCCTTAGGACCACAACAGCTCCTGTTGTGGCCAGGGCCTTACTGGGAGTATTCTCCAGAGTGGGGTTTCCTAAGGAGGTAGTATCTGACAGGGGTGCCAACTTCATGTCAGGATACTTGACAGCTATGAGGAAGGAATGTGGTGTCAACTACAAGTTCACCACCTCTTATCACCCACAATGCAATGGGCTTGTTGAGAGATTCAACAAGACCTTAAAGGGTATGATCAAAGGGTTATCTGAAAAGCTAAGGCGAAGATGGGACATCCTTCTACCCTGCCTTTTGTTTGCTTACAGAGAGGTCCCACAAAAAGGAGTTGGCTACAGCCCCTTTGAATTGTTGTTTGGGCACCCTGTAAGAGGACCCCTATGTCTGGTGAGGGAAGGATCGGAGTTACCTCTCAAAAAGCCTAAGCAAGACATAGTGGACTATGTAGTTGGTCTCCGCTCCCGGATGGCTGAGTACATGGAGAAGGCATCCAAAAACCTGGAGGCAAGCCAAGAATTACAGAAAGCTTGGCATGACCAAAAGGCTGTTTTGACTGAGTATCAGCCAGGACAGAAGGTATGGGTGTTGGAGCCAGTGGCCCCAGCAGCACTCCAAGACAAATGGTCTGGACCCCATACAATTGTTGAAAAGAAGGGAGAGGTTACCTACTTGGTGGACCTAGGAACTCCCAGGAGCCCCCACAGGGTGCTCCACGTCAACAGACTCAAGGCATATGTTAACAGGGCAGACATGGGCTTGCTCATGGCTACAGATGAGGGACAGGAGGAAGAGAGTGACCCTCTCCCAGACCTGTTGTCTCAGAACCCTGAAGATGGCTCAGTTGATGGTGTGGCCTTAGGTGGCAGCCTCACTGAACATCAGCAAAATGACTGCAGACAAGTTTTACAGTCATATAGACATATGTTCTCATTGACACCCAGTCAGACTAACTGGTGTACCCATGTGGTGGACACTGGTGACAGTCTTCCTGTGAAAAACAAGATTTACAGGCAACCTGACCATGTCAGGGACTGTATAAAGACTGAGGTGCAGAAAATGCTGGAGTTAGGTGTCATTGAGCCTTCAGAGAGCCCCTGGGCTAGCCCAGTGGTTCTGGTCCCCAAACCTCACACACAAGATGGAAAGAGAGAGATGAGGTTCTGTGTGGATTACAGAGGACTCAATGCTGTCACCAGGACAGATGCACACCCAATTCCAAGGGCAGATGAGCTCATAGATAGACTGGCTTCTGCCAAGTTTTTGAGCACATTTGATTTGACAGCTGGTTATTGGCAAATCAGGTTAGCTGAGGAGTCTAAGGCCAAAACAGCATTCTCAACCCCAGGAGGTCATTACCAATTTGTGGTGATGCCCTTTGGTCTGAAGAATGCACCTGCCACTTTTCAAAGGTTGGTGAACCAAGTCCTTACTGGGTTGGATGACTTCTGTGCAGCATATCTAGATGATATTGCTGTCTTTAGCTCCACCTGGGAGGATCACCTGATCCACCTGACAAAAGTACTAGAGGCCCTGCAAAAGGCAGGCCTCACTATCAAGGCTACTAAGTGCCAGATAGGGCAGAGTAAAGTTGTATACTTGGGCCACCTTGTAGGTGGAGGCCAGGTTCAACCACTGGAGAGTAAGATCCAGACCATCAAGGACTGGTCCCCTCCAACTACCCAGACTTACTTCAGAGCTCTCTTGGGCCTGATTGGGTACTACAGGAAGTTTGTTAAGAACGATGGGTCCATAGTGGCTCCTCTTAATGATCTGACATCCAAGAAGATGCCCAAAAAGGTTCAGTGGACAGTAAACTGTCATAAGGCATTTGAAGACCTGAAGAAGGCCATGTGCTCTGCACCTATCCTGAAGAGTCCTGACTACTCCAAAGAGTTTATTGTCCAAACAGATGCTTCTGAGTTGGGGGTGGGAGCTGTGCTTTCACAACTTAATGTAGATGGTCAAGACCAGCCCATTGCTTTTATTAGCAGAAGGCTGACCCCTAGAGAGAAACGTTGGTCAGCTATTGAGAGGGAGGCCTTTGCTGTGGTGTGGACCCTGAAGAAGTTGAGGCAATACTTGTTTGGAACTCACTTCAAGAATCAGACCGACCATAAGCCCCTCTTTTGGCTAAATCAGATGAAGGGTGAAAACCCCAAACTACTCAGGTGGTCCATTTCCCTACAGGGGATGGACTTTACAGTGGAGCACCGCCCAGGGACTGACCATGGTAATGCAGATGGTCTCTCCCGGTACTTCCACTTAGAACATGAAGACACAACTGGTCAAGGTTAGTCTAATGTCCCTGCGTTTGGGGGGGGGGTGTTGTGTAGGAGACTAGG